>NC_080866.1:23202961-23934989 GCF_030435755.1 Ochotona princeps
TGATATGACAGCAATGGAAGGTAGTGTGGTGGTGAATGGCCACTGCCCGAAGCAGCACAGCTCTTCCAGTGCAAAACAACTCCACCTGCTCCATGAACTTCAAATACCATCAGTTGTCTTGGCAGCTATCTAGGAAATCCCTCTTTGGTCTCTTCTGGTCCAAATGCCCATGGAGCCCAGTGTGATGGAAACAAGCACATTGAGCACCACAAAAAACTAACATGGAGCTGCTTACTCAAGCGCTCAAAACTCCACAGCCAAAGACAAGTTCAGCGCCTAAGCCATTTCCCGTTTTCATGGAACCCAAGTGCTCTGGAGCAACATACGACTGTAAGTGGATATGACACCTAAGGAAGGTAGTGTGCTGGTGAATGTCAAATGCCCGAAGCAGCAGCACAGCCTCTTCCAGGGCCAAAACAATTCCACCTGGCTCATGAACTTCACATAATATCAGCTGTCCGGCCAGCTATCTAGGAAACCCTGTTTGGTCACTTCTGCTCCAATGCCCATTGAGCCAAGCGGGATGGAATCAAGCAGGTTGAGCACCCAACAAAACTAACATGCAGCTCCTCACTCAAGGCGCTCAAATGTCCATCACCAAACAGAAGTTCATCGCCCAAGCCATTTCCCGATGCCATGGAATCCAAGTGCTCTGCCAGCACATATGTATGTAAGTGGATATGACACCTAAGCAAGGTAGTGTGGTGGTGAATGACCACTGCCCGAAGCAGCAGCAGATCTCTTCCAGGGCCAAAACAACTCCACCTGGCTCATGAACTTCACATAGCATCAGCTGTCATGGCAGCTATCTAGGAAACCCTGTTTGCCCTCTTGCAGTCCAAATGCCCTTTAGCCAGTGTGATTTAACAAGCAGGACAATCACACACACACAATTAACATGGAGCTTCTCACTGAAGGCGCTCAAATCTCCACAGCCAAAGACAAGTTCAGCGCAGAACAAATTTCCGTTGCCATGGAAACCAAGTGCTCTGGCAGCACAAATTTCTGAAAGTGGATATGACACCTAAGGAAGGTAGTATGGTGGTAAATTACAACTGACCGAAGCAGCAGCACAGCTCTTCCAGTGCCAAAACAACTCCAGCTGTCTCATGAACTTCACATACCATCAGCTGTACTGGCAGGTATCTAGGAAACCCTGTTCGGCCAGGGCGGTCAAATGCCTGTTGGAGCCACTATGATGGAACCAAGCATATTGAGCACCCAAAAAAACTAACATGGAGCTCCTCACTCAAGGTGGTGAAATCTCCACAGGCAAAGACAAGTTTAGCGCCCAAGACATTTCACGTTGCCATGGAAACCAAGTGCTCTGGCAGCACATATGTGTGAAACTGGATATGACACCTAAAAAAGGTAGTGTGATGGTGAATGGCCGCTGCCCGAAGCAGCAGTACAGCTCTTCCAGGGCCAAAACAACTCCACCTGCTCATGAACTTCACACACCATCAGCTGTCCTGGTAGCAATCTAGGAAACCAAGTTTGGTCACTTCACACCAATTCCCATTGAGCCCAATGTGATGGAATCAACCAGGTTGAGCACCCACACAAAACTAACATGTAGCTCCTCAATAAGGGCGCTAAAACCTCCACAGTCAAAGACAAGTTAAGCGATAAGCCATTCCGTTTTCACGGAACCCAAGTGCTCTGGCAGCACATAAGTGTGAAATTGAATATGACACCTAAGGAAGGTAGTGTGGTGGTAAATTTGAACTGTCCGAAGCAGCAGCACAGCTCTTCCAATGCCAAAACAACTCCACCTGGCTCATGAATTCACATACCATCAGCTGTCCTGGCAGCTATCTAGGAAAACCTGGTTGGACACTTGCACTCCAATGCTCATTGAGACCTGTGTGATGAAATTAAGCAGCTTGAGCACCCAACACAACTAACACGGAGCTGCTCACTCAAGGTGATCAAAACTCCATCACCAAACAAATTCAGCGACCAAGCCATTTCCCGTTGCCATGGAAACCAAGTGCTCTGGCAACACATACGTATGTAAGTGGATATGACACTTAGGGAAGCTAGTGTGGTGATGAATTTCAACTGTCAGAAGCAGCAGCATAACTCTTCCAGTGCCAAAACAACTCCACCTGCTCAAGAGCTTCAAATACCATCAGCTATCATGGCAGCTATCTTGGAAACACCGTTTTGTCACTTCCTCTCCAAGGCCGTTGGGACAAGTGTAATGGAATCAAGCAGCTTGAACAGCCAAACAAAACTAACATGGAGCTGCTTACTCAAGGCCCTCAAAACTCCACAGCCAAAGACAAGTTCAGCGCCCAGGCATTTCCCGCTGCCATGGAAACCAGTGCTCTGGCAGCATATACGTCTCTAAGTGGATATGACACATGGGAAGGTATTGTGGTAGTGAATGGCCACTGCCCGAAGCAGCAGCACGGCTCCTCCACTGCCAAAACAACTCCACCACCTCATGAACTTCACAAACGATCAAGTGTCCTGGCAGCAATCTAGGAAACCACTGTTTGGTCACTTGCGATTCAATGCCGATTGGGCTCAGTGTGATGGAATCAAGCATGTTGAGCACCCACACAAAACTAACATGGAGCGCCTGACTCAAGGTGCTCAAAACACCACAGCCAAAGAAAGGTTCAGCGCCTCAGCCTTTTCCTGTTTTCATGGACCCAAGTGATCTGGCAGAACATATGTGTGAAACTGGATATGACACCTAAAGAAGGTAGTGTGGTGGTGAATGGCCACTGCCCGAAGAAACAGCACAGCTCTTCCAGTGCCAAAACAAATCCACCTGTCTCATCAACTTCACATGCCATCAACTGTCCGGGCAGCTAACTAGGAAACCCTGTTTGGTCACTTGCAGTCAAATGCCCATTGAGCCCAGTGGGATGGAATCAAGCAGGTTGAGCACCCACACACAACTAATATGGAGCTGATCACTCAAGGGTCTCATAACTCCACAGCCAAAGACAAGTTCAGCGCCCAAGCCATTTCCCGTTGATATGGAAACCAAGTGTTCTGGCAGCAAATATATGTCTCTGAGTGGATATGACAGCAATGGAAGGTAGTGTGGTGGTGAATGGCCACTGCCCGAAGCAGCACAGCTCTTCCAGTGCCAAAACAACTCCACCTGGCTCATGAACTTCAAATACCATCAGTTGTCTTGGCAGCTATCTAGGAAACCCTCTTTGGTCTCTTCTGGTCCAAATGCCCATGGAGCCCAGTGTGATGGAAACAAGCACATTGAGCACCCACAAAAAACTAACATGGAGCTGCTTACTCAAGGCGCTCAAAACTCCACAGCCAAAGACAAGTTCAGCGCCTAAGCCATTTCCCGTTTTCATGGAACCCAAGTGCTCTGGAGCACATACGACTGTAAGTGGATATGACACCTAAGGAAGGTAGTGTGCTGGTGAATGTCAAATGCCCGAAGCAGCAGCACAGCTCTTCCAGGGCCAAAACAATTCCACCTGGCTCATGAACTTCACATAATATCAGCTGTCCGGCCAGCTATCTAGGAAACCCTGTTTGGTCACTTCTGCTCCAATGCCCATTGAGCCAAGCGGGATGGAATCAAGCAGGTTGAGCACCCAAACAAAACTAACATGCAGCTCCTCACTCAAGGCGCTCAAATGTCCATCACCAAACAGAAGTTCATCGCCCAAGCCATTTCCCGATGCCATGGAATCCAAGTGCTCTGCCAGCACATATGTATGTAAGTGGATATGACACCTAAGCAAGGTAGTGTGGTGGTGAATGACCACTGCCCGAAGCAGCAGCAGATCTCTTCCAGGGCCAAAACAACTCCACCTGGCTCATGAACTTCACATAGCATCAGCTGTCATGGCAGCTATCTAGGAAACCCTGTTTGGCCTCTTGCAGTCCAAATGCCCATTTAGCCCAGTGTGATTTAACAAGCAGGACAATCACACACACACAATTAACATGGAGCTTCTCACTGAAGGCGCTCAAATCTCCACAGCCAAAGACAAGTTCAGCGCAGAACAAATTTTCCGTTGCCATGGAAACCAAGTGCTCTGGCAGCACAAATTTCTGAAAGTGGATATGACACCTAAGGAAGGTAGTATGGTGGTAAATTACAACTGACCGAAGCAGCAGCACAGCTCTTCCAGTGCCAAAACAACTCCAGCTGTCTCATGAACTTCACATACCATCAGCTGTACTGGCAGGTATCTAGGAAACCCTGTTCGGCCAGGGGCGGTCAAATGCCTGTTGGAGCCACTATGATGGAACCAAGCATATTGAGCACCCAAAAAAACTAACATGGAGCTCCTCACTCAAGGTGGTGAAATCTCCACAGGCAAAGACAAGTTTAGCGCCCAAGACATTTCACGTTGCCATGGAAACCAAGTGCTCTGGCAGCACATATGTGTGAAACTGGATATGACACCTAAAAAAGGTAGTGTGATGGTGAATGGCCGCTGCCCGAAGCAGCAGTACAGCTCTTCCAGGGCCAAAACAACTCCACCTGGCTCATGAACTTCACACACCATCAGCTGTCCTGGTAGCAATCTAGGAAACCAAGTTTGGTCACTTCCACACCAATTCCCATTGAGCCCAATGTGATGGAATCAACCAGGTTGAGCACCCACACAAAACTAACATGTAGCTCCTCAATAAGGGCGCTAAAAACTCCACAGTCAAAGACAAGTTAAGCGATAAGCCATTTCCCGTTTTCACGGAACCCAAGTGCTCTGGCAGCACATAAGTGTGAAATTGAATATGACACCTAAGGAAGGTAGTGTGGTGGTAAATTTGAACTGTCCGAAGCAGCAGCACAGCTCTTCCAATGCCAAAACAACTCCACCTGGCTCATGAATTTCACATACCATCAGCTGTCCTGGCAGCTATCTAGGAAAACCTGGTTGGACACTTGCACTCCAATGCTCATTGAGACCTGTGTGATGAAATTAAGCAGCTTGAGCACCCAAACACAACTAACACGGAGCTGCTCACTCAAGGTGATCAAAACTCCATCACCAAACAAATTCAGCGACCAAGCCATTTCCCGTTGCCATGGAAACCAAGTGCTCTGGCAACACATACGTATGTAAGTGGATATGACACTTAGGGAAGCTAGTGTGGTGATGAATTTCAACTGTCAGAAGCAGCAGCATAACTCTTCCAGTGCCAAAACAACTCCACCTGCTCAAGAGCTTCAAATACCATCAGCTATCATGGCAGCTATCTTGGAAACACCGTTTTGTCACTTCCTCTCCAAGGCCGTTGGGACAAGTGTAATGGAATCAAGCAGCTTGAACAGCCAAACAAAACTAACATGGAGCTGCTTACTCAAGGCCCTCAAAACTCCACAGCCAAAGACAAGTTCAGCGCCCAGGCATTTCCCGCTGCCATGGAAACCAGTGCTCTGGCAGCATATACGTCTCTAAGTGGATATGACACATGGGAAGGTATTGTGGTAGTGAATGGCCACTGCCCGAAGCAGCAGCACGGCTCCTCCACTGCCAAAACAACTCCACCACCTCATGAACTTCACAAACGATCAAGTGTCCTGGCAGCAATCTAGGAAACACTGTTTGGTCACTTGCGATTCAATGCCGATTGGGCTCAGTGTGATGGAATCAAGCATGTTGAGCACCCACACAAAACTAACATGGAGCGCCTGACTCAAGGTGCTCAAAACTCCACAGCCAAAGAAAAGGTTCAGCGCCTCAGCCTTTTCCTGTTTTCATGGAACCCAAGTGATCTGGCAGAACATATGTGTGAAACTGGATATGACACCTAAAGAAGGTAGTGTGGTGGTGAATGGCCACTGCCCGAAGAAACAGCACAGCTCTTCCAGTGCCAAAACAAATCCACCTGTCTCATCAACTTCACATGCCATCAACTGTCCGGGCAGCTAACTAGGAAACCCTGTTTGGTCACTTGCAGTCAAATGCCCATTGAGCCCAGTGGGATGGAATCAAGCAGGTTGAGCACCCACACACAACTAATATGGAGCTGATCACTCAAGGGTCTCATAACTCCACAGCCAAAGACAAGTTCAGCGCCCAAGCCATTTCCCGTTGATATGGAAACCAAGTGTTCTGGCAGCAAATATATGTCTTTGAGTGGATATGACAGCAATGGAAGGTAGTGTGGTGGTGAATGGCCACTGCCCGAAGCAGCACAGCTCTTCCAGTGCCAAAACAACTCCACCTGGCTCATGAACTTCAAATACCATCAGTTGTCTTGGCAGCTATCTAGGAAACCCTCTTTGGTCTCTTCTGGTCCAAATGCCCATGGAGCCCAGTGTGATGGAAACAAGCACATTGAGCACCCACAAAAAACTAACATGGAGCTGCTTACTCAAGGCGCTCAAAACTCCACAGCCAAAGACAAGTTCAGCGCCTAAGCCATTTCCCGTTTTCATGGAACCCAAGTGCTCTGGAGCACATACGACTGTAAGTGGATATGACACCTAAGGAAGGTAGTGTGCTGGTGAATGTCAAATGCCCGAAGCAGCAGCACAGCTCTTCCAGGGCCAAAACAATTCCACCTGGCTCATGAACTTCACATAATATCAGCTGTCCGGCCAGCTATCTAGGAAACCCTGTTTGGTCACTTCTGCTCCAATGCCCATTGAGCCAAGCGGGATGGAATCAAGCAGGTTGAGCACCCAAACAAAACTAACATGCAGCTCCTCACTCAAGGCGCTCAAATGTCCATCACCAAACAGAAGTTCATCGCCCAAGCCATTTCCCGATGCCATGGAATCCAAGTGCTCTGCCAGCACATATGTATGTAAGTGGATATGACACCTAAGCAAGGTAGTGTGGTGGTGAATGACCACTGCCCGAAGCAGCAGCAGATCTCTTCCAGGGCCAAAACAACTCCACCTGGCTCATGAACTTCACATAGCATCAGCTGTCATGGCAGCTATCTAGGAAACCCTGTTTGGCCTCTTGCAGTCCAAATGCCCATTTAGCCCAGTGTGATTTAACAAGCAGGACAATCACACACACACAATTAACATGGAGCTTCTCACTGAAGGCGCTCAAATCTCCACAGCCAAAGACAAGTTCAGCGCAGAACAAATTTTCCGTTGCCATGGAAACCAAGTGCTCTGGCAGCACAAATTTCTGAAAGTGGATATGACACCTAAGGAAGGTAGTATGGTGGTAAATTACAACTGACCGAAGCAGCAGCACAGCTCTTCCAGTGCCAAAACAACTCCAGCTGTCTCATGAACTTCACATACCATCAGCTGTACTGGCAGGTATCTAGGAAACCCTGTTCGGCCAGGGGCGGTCAAATGCCTGTTGGAGCCACTATGATGGAACCAAGCATATTGAGCACCCAAAAAAACTAACATGGAGCTCCTCACTCAAGGTGGTGAAATCTCCACAGGCAAAGACAAGTTTAGCGCCCAAGACATTTCACGTTGCCATGGAAACCAAGTGCTCTGGCAGCACATATGTGTGAAACTGGATATGACACCTAAAAAAGGTAGTGTGATGGTGAATGGCCGCTGCCCGAAGCAGCAGTACAGCTCTTCCAGGGCCAAAACAACTCCACCTGGCTCATGAACTTCACACACCATCAGCTGTCCTGGTAGCAATCTAGGAAACCAAGTTTGGTCACTTCCACACCAATTCCCATTGAGCCCAATGTGATGGAATCAACCAGGTTGAGCACCCACACAAAACTAACATGTAGCTCCTCAATAAGGGCGCTAAAAACTCCACAGTCAAAGACAAGTTAAGCGATAAGCCATTTCCCGTTTTCACGGAACCCAAGTGCTCTGGCAGCACATAAGTGTGAAATTGAATATGACACCTAAGGAAGGTAGTGTGGTGGTAAATTTGAACTGTCCGAAGCAGCAGCACAGCTCTTCCAATGCCAAAACAACTCCACCTGGCTCATGAATTTCACATACCATCAGCTGTCCTGGCAGCTATCTAGGAAAACCTGGTTGGACACTTGCACTCCAATGCTCATTGAGACCTGTGTGATGAAATTAAGCAGCTTGAGCACCCAAACACAACTAACACGGAGCTGCTCACTCAAGGTGATCAAAACTCCATCACCAAACAAATTCAGCGACCAAGCCATTTCCCGTTGCCATGGAAACCAAGTGCTCTGGCAACACATACGTATGTAAGTGGATATGACACTTAGGGAAGCTAGTGTGGTGATGAATTTCAACTGTCAGAAGCAGCAGCATAACTCTTCCAGTGCCAAAACAACTCCACCTGCTCAAGAGCTTCAAATACCATCAGCTATCATGGCAGCTATCTTGGAAACACCGTTTTGTCACTTCCTCTCCAAGGCCGTTGGGACAAGTGTAATGGAATCAAGCAGCTTGAACAGCCAAACAAAACTAACATGGAGCTGCTTACTCAAGGCCCTCAAAACTCCACAGCCAAAGACAAGTTCAGCGCCCAGGCATTTCCCGCTGCCATGGAAACCAGTGCTCTGGCAGCATATACGTCTCTAAGTGGATATGACACATGGGAAGGTATTGTGGTAGTGAATGGCCACTGCCCGAAGCAGCAGCACGGCTCCTCCACTGCCAAAACAACTCCACCACCTCATGAACTTCACAAACGATCAAGTGTCCTGGCAGCAATCTAGGAAACACTGTTTGGTCACTTGCGATTCAATGCCGATTGGGCTCAGTGTGATGGAATCAAGCATGTTGAGCACCCACACAAAACTAACATGGAGCGCCTGACTCAAGGTGCTCAAAACTCCACAGCCAAAGAAAAGGTTCAGCGCCTCAGCCTTTTCCTGTTTTCATGGAACCCAAGTGATCTGGCAGAACATATGTGTGAAACTGGATATGACACCTAAAGAAGGTAGTGTGGTGGTGAATGGCCACTGCCCGAAGAAACAGCACAGCTCTTCCAGTGCCAAAACAAATCCACCTGTCTCATCAACTTCACATGCCATCAACTGTCCGGGCAGCTAACTAGGAAACCCTGTTTGGTCACTTGCAGTCAAATGCCCATTGAGCCCAGTGGGATGGAATCAAGCAGGTTGAGCACCCACACACAACTAATATGGAGCTGATCACTCAAGGGTCTCATAACTCCACAGCCAAAGACAAGTTCAGCGCCCAAGCCATTTCCCGTTGATATGGAAACCAAGTGTTCTGGCAGCAAATATATGTCTCTGAGTGGATATGACAGCAATGGAAGGTAGTGTGGTGGTGAATGGCCACTGCCCGAAGCAGCACAGCTCTTCCAGTGCCAAAACAACTCCACCTGGCTCATGAACTTCAAATACCATCAGTTGTCTTGGCAGCTATCTAGGAAACCCTCTTTGGTCTCTTCTGGTCCAAATGCCCATGGAGCCCAGTGTGATGGAAACAAGCACATTGAGCACCCACAAAAAACTAACATGGAGCTGCTTACTCAAGGCGCTCAAAACTCCACAGCCAAAGACAAGTTCAGCGCCTAAGCCATTTCCCGTTTTCATGGAACCCAAGTGCTCTGGAGCACATACGACTGTAAGTGGATATGACACCTAAGGAAGGTAGTGTGCTGGTGAATGTCAAATGCCCGAAGCAGCAGCACAGCTCTTCCAGGGCCAAAACAATTCCACCTGGCTCATGAACTTCACATAATATCAGCTGTCCGGCCAGCTATCTAGGAAACCCTGTTTGGTCACTTCTGCTCCAATGCCCATTGAGCCAAGCGGGATGGAAACAAGCAGGTTGAGCACCCAAACAAAACTAACATGCAGCTCCTCACTCAAGGCGCTCAAATGTCCATCACCAAACAGAAGTTCATCGCCCAAGCCATTTCCCGATGCCATGGAATCCAAGTGCTCTGCCAGCACATATGTATGTAAGTGGATATGACACCTAAGCAAGGTAGTGTGGTGGTGAATGACCACTGCCCGAAGCAGCAGCAGATCTCTTCCAGGGCCAAAACAACTCCACCTGGCTCATGAACTTCACATAGCATCAGCTGTCATGGCAGCTATCTAGGAAACCCTGTTTGGCCTCTTGCAGTCCAAATGCCCATTTAGCCCAGTGTGATTTAACAAGCAGGACAATCACACACACACAATTAACATGGAGCTTCTCACTGAAGGCGCTCAAATCTCCACAGCCAAAGACAAGTTCAGCGCAGAACAAATTTTCCGTTGCCATGGAAACCAAGTGCTCTGGCAGCACAAATTTCTGAAAGTGGATATGACACCTAAGGAAGGTAGTATGGTGGTAAATTACAACTGACCGAAGCAGCAGCACAGCTCTTCCAGTGCCAAAACAACTCCAGCTGTCTCATGAACTTCACATACCATCAGCTGTACTGGCAGGTATCTAGGAAACCCTGTTCGGCCAGGGGCGGTCAAATGCCTGTTGGAGCCACTATGATGGAACCAAGCATATTGAGCACCCAAAAAAACTAACATGGAGCTCCTCACTCAAGGTGGTGAAATCTCCACAGGCAAAGACAAGTTTAGCGCCCAAGACATTTCACGTTGCCATGGAAACCAAGTGCTCTGGCAGCACATATGTGTGAAACTGGATATGACACCTAAAAAAGGTAGTGTGATGGTGAATGGCCGCTGCCCGAAGCAGCAGTACAGCTCTTCCAGGGCCAAAACAACTCCACCTGGCTCATGAACTTCACACACCATCAGCTGTCCTGGTAGCAATCTAGGAAACCAAGTTTGGTCACTTCCACACCAATTCCCATTGAGCCCAATGTGATGGAATCAACCAGGTTGAGCACCCACACAAAACTAACATGTAGCTCCTCAATAAGGGCGCTAAAAACTCCACAGTCAAAGACAAGTTAAGCGATAAGCCATTTCCCGTTTTCACGGAACCCAAGTGCTCTGGCAGCACATAAGTGTGAAATTGAATATGACACCTAAGGAAGGTAGTGTGGTGGTAAATTTGAACTGTCCGAAGCAGCAGCACAGCTCTTCCAATGCCAAAACAACTCCACCTGGCTCATGAATTTCACATACCATCAGCTGTCCTGGCAGCTATCTAGGAAAACCTGGTTGGACACTTGCACTCCAATGCTCATTGAGACCTGTGTGATGAAATTAAGCAGCTTGAGCACCCAAACACAACTAACACGGAGCTGCTCACTCAAGGTGATCAAAACTCCATCACCAAACAAATTCAGCGACCAAGCCATTTCCCGTTGCCATGGAAACCAAGTGCTCTGGCAACACATACGTATGTAAGTGGATATGACACTTAGGGAAGCTAGTGTGGTGATGAATTTCAACTGTCAGAAGCAGCAGCATAACTCTTCCAGTGCCAAAACAACTCCACCTGCTCAAGAGCTTCAAATACCATCAGCTATCATGGCAGCTATCTTGGAAACACCGTTTTGTCACTTCCTCTCCAAGGCCGTTGGGACAAGTGTAATGGAATCAAGCAGCTTGAACAGCCAAACAAAACTAACATGGAGCTGCTTACTCAAGGCCCTCAAAACTCCACAGCCAAAGACAAGTTCAGCGCCCAGGCATTTCCCGCTGCCATGGAAACCAGTGCTCTGGCAGCATATACGTCTCTAAGTGGATATGACACATGGGAAGGTATTGTGGTAGTGAATGGCCACTGCCCGAAGCAGCAGCACGGCTCCTCCACTGCCAAAACAACTCCACCACCTCATGAACTTCACAAACGATCAAGTGTCCTGGCAGCAATCTAGGAAACACTGTTTGGTCACTTGCGATTCAATGCCGATTGGGCTCAGTGTGATGGAATCAAGCATGTTGAGCACCCACACAAAACTAACATGGAGCGCCTGACTCAAGGTGCTCAAAACTCCACAGCCAAAGAAAAGGTTCAGCGCCTCAGCCTTTTCCTGTTTTCATGGAACCCAAGTGATCTGGCAGAACATATGTGTGAAACTGGATATGACACCTAAAGAAGGTAGTGTGGTGGTGAATGGCCACTGCCCGAAGAAACAGCACAGCTCTTCCAGTGCCAAAACAAATCCACCTGTCTCATCAACTTCACATGCCATCAACTGTCCGGGCAGCTAACTAGGAAACCCTGTTTGGTCACTTGCAGTCAAATGCCCATTGAGCCCAGTGGGATGGAATCAAGCAGGTTGAGCACCCACACACAACTAATATGGAGCTGATCACTCAAGGGTCTCATAACTCCACAGCCAAAGACAAGTTCAGCGCCCAAGCCATTTCCCGTTGATATGGAAACCAAGTGTTCTGGCAGCAAATATATGTCTCTGAGTGGATATGACAGCAATGGAAGGTAGTGTGGTGGTGAATGGCCACTGCCCGAAGCAGCACAGCTCTTCCAGTGCCAAAACAACTCCACCTGGCTCATGAACTTCAAATACCATCAGTTGTCTTGGCAGCTATCTAGGAAACCCTCTTTGGTCTCTTCTGGTCCAAATGCCCATGGAGCCCAGTGTGATGGAAACAAGCACATTGAGCACCCACAAAAAACTAACATGAAGCTGCTTACTCAAGGCGCTCAAAACTCCACAGCCAAAGACAAGTTCAGCGCCTAAGCCATTTCCCGTTTTCATGGAACCCAAGTGCTCTGGAGCACATACGACTGTAAGTGGATATGACACCTAAGGAAGGTAGTGTGCTGGTGAATGTCAAATGCCCGAAGCAGCAGCACAGCTCTTCCAGGGCCAAAACAATTCCACCTGGCTCATGAACTTCACATAATATCAGCTGTCCGGCCAGCTATCTAGGAAACCCTGTTTGGTCACTTCTGCTCCAATGCCCATTGAGCCAAGCGGGATGGAATCAAGCAGGTTGAGCACCCAAACAAAACTAACATGCAGCTCCTCACTCAAGGCGCTCAAATGTCCATCACCAAACAGAAGTTCATCGCCCAAGCCATTTCCCGATGCCATGGAATCCAAGTGCTCTGCCAGCACATATGTATGTAAGTGGATATGACACCTAAGCAAGGTAGTGTGGTGGTGAATGACCACTGCCCGAAGCAGCAGCAGATCTCTTCCAGGGCCAAAACAACTCCACCTGGCTCATGAACTTCACATAGCATCAGCTGTCATGGCAGCTATCTAGGAAACCCTGTTTGGCCTCTTGCAGTCCAAATGCCCATTTAGCCCAGTGTGATTTAACAAGCAGGACAATCACACACACACAATTAACATGGAGCTTCTCACTGAAGGCGCTCAAATCTCCACAGCCAAAGACAAGTTCAGCGCAGAACAAATTTTCCGTTGCCATGGAAACCAAGTGCTCTGGCAGCACAAATTTCTGAAAGTGGATATGACACCTAAGGAAGGTAGTATGGTGGTAAATTACAACTGACCGAAGCAGCAGCACAGCTCTTCCAGTGCCAAAACAACTCCAGCTGTCTCATGAACTTCACATACCATCAGCTGTACTGGCAGGTATCTAGGAAACCCTGTTCGGCCAGGGGCGGTCAAATGCCTGTTGGAGCCACTATGATGGAACCAAGCATATTGAGCACCCAAAAAAACTAACATGGAGCTCCTCACTCAAGGTGGTGAAATCTCCACAGGCAAAGACAAGTTTAGCGCCCAAGACATTTCACGTTGCCATGGAAACCAAGTGCTCTGGCAGCACATATGTGGATCACTGAATGTGAAACCTATGAATGGTAGTGTGGTGGTGAATGGCAAGTGCCCGAAGCAACAACACAGCTCTTCCAGTGCCAAAAAAACTCCACCTGGCTCATGAACTTCACATACCAACAGCTGTCCTGGTAGCTATCTAATAACCCCTGTTTGGTCACTTCCTGTCCAATGCCCGTTGGGCCCAGTGTGATGAATCAAGCCGCTTGAGCACCAAAACACAACTAATATGAAGCTTCCCACTCAAGCGCTCAAAAATCCACAGCCAAAGACAAGTTCAGCGCCCAAACAATTTCCCAATGCCATGGAAACCAATTGCTTTTGCAGCACTTATGTGTGAAAGTGGATATAACACCAAAGGAAGGTAGTGTGGTGGTAAATGTCCACTGCCCGAGCAGCAGCACAGCTCTTCCAGGACCAAAACAACTCCACCTGGCTCATCAACTTCACATACCATCAGCTGTCCTGGCAGCTTTCCAGGAAACACTGCTTGGTCACTTCTGGTCAAATGCCCCTGGAGACCAGTGAGATGGAATCAAGCATGTTGAACCCCAAAACACAAATAACATGGAAGGCTCACTCAAGGCGCTAAAAACTCCACAGCCAAAGACAAGCTCAGTGCCTAAGCCATTTCCCGTTGCCATGGAAACCTAGTGCTTTGACAGCATATACGTGTGTAAGTGGATATGACACCTATGGAAGGTAGTGCGGTGGTGATGGCCAATGCCGGAAGCAGCAAAACAACTATTCCAGTGGCAAAACACCTCCACCACCAAATGAACTTCACAAACCATCAGCTGTCCTGGCAGCTATCTAGAAAACCCTGTTTGGTCACTTCAGGTCAAATGCCCATGGAGACCAGTGAGATGGAATCAAGCATGTTGAACAACCAAACACAACTAACATGGAGCTGCTCACAAGGCGCCCAAAACTCCACAGCCAAGGACAAGTTCAGCGACCAAGCCATTTCCCGCTGCCATGGAAACCAAGTGCTCTGGCAGCACATATGTGTGTAAGCGGGTATGACACCTAGGGAAGGGACGTTGTCTGAAGAACGACAACTGCCCGAAGAAGCAGCACAGCTCTTCCAGTGCCAAAACAACTCCACCTGGCTCATCAACTTCACATACCATTAGCTGTCCTGGCAGCTATCTAGGAAATCCTGATTGATCCCTTGCGCTCCAAAGCCTATTGGTCCCAGTGTGAGGGAATCAAGCGTTTTGAGCACCCAAACAAACCTAACATGGAGCTGCCCACTCAAGGCGCTCAAAACTCCACAGCCAAAAACAAGTTCAGCGCCTAAGCCATTACCTGTTGTCATGGAAACCAAGTGCTCTTGCAGCACTTATGTGGAACACTGAATGTGACACCTATGGAAGGTAGTGTGATGGTGAATGGCCACTGCCAGAGCAGCAGCACAGCTCTTCCAGTGCCAAAACAACTTCACCTGGCTCATGAACTTCACATACCATCAGCTGTCCTGGCAGCTATCTAGGAAACCCTATTTGGTCACTTCCGCAGCAATGCCCATGGAGCCGAGTGTGATAAAAAAAAACAGGATGATCACACACACAAAGCTAACATGGAGGTCCTCACTCAATATTCTCAAATCTCCATAGACAAAGACAAGTTCAGCGCCTAGGCCATTTCCCGTTGCCATGGAAACCAAGTGCTCTGGCAGCACATATATCTGTAAGTGATAAGACACCTTGGGAAGGTAGGTTCTCTGAAGAATGCCCACTGCCCGAAGCAGCAGCACAGCTCTTCCAGTGCCAAAACAACTCCACCTGGCCTATGAATTTCACATACCGTCAGCTGTCCTGGCAGCTATCTAGAAAACCCTGTTTGGTCACTTCAGGTGAAATGCCCATGGAGACCAGTCAGATGGAATCAAGCATGTTGATCACCCAAACACAAATAACATGGAGCTGCTCAATCAAGGCGCTCAAAACTCCACAGCAAAGGACAAGTTCAGCGCCCAAGCCATTTCCCGTTGCCAGGAAAACCAAGTGCTCTGGCAGCACATATTTGGAATAGTGGATATGACACCTAAGGAAGTTAGTGTGGTGGTGAATGGCCACTGCCCTATGCAGCAGCACAGCTCTTCCAGTGCCAAAACAACTCCACCTGGCTCATGAACTTCACATACCATCAGCTATCCTGGCAGCTATCTAGGAAACCCTGTTTGGCCACTTCAGGTCAAACGCCCGTTGGGCACCATGTGATGGAATCAAACAGCTTGAGCACCCACATAAAACTAACATGGAGCTTCTCACTCAAGGAGCTCAAAATCCACAGCCAAAGACAATTTCAGCGCCCAAGCCATTTCTCGTTGCTATGGAAACCAAGTGCTCTGGCAGCACATATGTGTGAAAGTGGATATGACATCTAGGGAAGTAGTCTGGTGGTGAATGGCCACTGCCCGAAGCAGCAGCATAGCTCCTCTAGTGCCAAAACAACTCCACCTGGCTCATGAACTTCACATACCATCAGCTGTCTTGACAGCTATCTAGTAAAAATTGTTTGGTCACTAGCCGTCCAATACCCATTAGGCCAGTGTGATTTAAACAAGCAGGATGATGGCACACACACAACTAACATGGAGCTGTTCACTCAAATCGCTAAAACTCCACAGCCAAAGACAAGATCAGCGGCCAAACCATTTTGGGCTGCCATGGAAACCAAGTGCTCTGACAGCACATATTGGAACAGAGGATATGACAACTAATGAAGGTAGTGTGGTGGTGAATGGCAATTGCCCGTAGCAGCAGCACAGCTCTTCCAGGGCCAAAACAACTACACCTGGCTCATCAACTTCACATACCATCAGCTGTCCTGGCAGCTATCAAGAAAACTCTGTTTGGTCACTTCAGGTGAAATGCTCATTGGGACCAGTGTGATGAAATCAAGCATGTTGAGCACGAAAACACAATTAACATGGAGCTCCTCACTCAAGGCGCTCAAAACTCCACAGCAAAAGACAAGTTCAGCGCCCAAGCCATTTCCCGTTGCCATGGAAACCAAGTGCTCTGACAGCACATATGTGTGTAAGTGGATATGACACCAAGGGAAGGTAGTGTGGTGGTGTATTTCAACTGTCCGAAGCAGCAGCCTATCTCTTCCAGTGCCAAAACAACTCCACCTGGCTCATGAACTTCACATACCATCAGCTGTCCTGGCAGCTATCTAGGAAACCCTGTTTGGTCACTTCCGGTCCAAATGCCCATGAAGCCAAGTGTGATTATAGAAGCAGGATGATCAAACACACACACAAACTAACATGGAGCTGCTCACTCAAGAAGCTCAAAACTCCACAGCCAAAGGTAAGTTCAGCGCACAAGATATTTCCCGTTGCCATGGAAACCAAGTGCTCTGGCAGCACACATGTGTGAAAGTGAATATGACACCGGAGGAAGGTAGTGTGGTGCTGAATTTCAACAGTCGGAATCAGCAGCACAGCTCTTCCAATGCCAAAACAATTCGACCTGGCTCATGAACTTCAAATACCCTCAGCTGTCCTCGCAGCTATCTAGGAAAACCTGTTTATTCACTTAAGACGAAATGCTCGTTGGAACCAGTGTGATGAAATCAAGCATGTTGAGCACGAAAACACAACTAACATGGAGCTCCTCACTCAAGGAGCTCAAAACTCCACAGCCAAAGACCAGTTCAGCGCACAAGCCATTTCCCGTTGCCATGGAAACCAAGTGCTCTGGCAACACGTATGTGTGTAAGTGGATATGACACCTAAGGAAGGTAGTGTGGTGGTGAATGGCTACTGCCCGATGCAGCAGCACAGCTCTTCCAGTGCCTAAACAACTCCACCTGGCTCATATACTTCACATAGAATCAGCTGTCCTGGCAGCTATCAAGGAAACCCTGTTTGGTCACTTCCGGTCCAAATGCCCTTAAAGCTCAGTGTGATTTAAATAAGCAGGATGATCACACACACACAACTCACATGGAGCTCCTCACTCAAAACGCTCAAAACTCCACAGCCAAAGACCAGTTCAGCGCCTAGCAATATCCCGCTTCCATGGAAATCAACTGCTCTGGCAGCACATATGCGTGAAAGCGGATAACACCTAAGGAAGGTAGTGCGCTGTTGAGTGGCCACTGCCCGAAGCAGCACAGCTCTTCCAGTGCCAAAACAACTCCACCTGGTTCATCAACTTCACATACCATCAGCTCTCCTGGCACCTATCCAGAAAAGCCTGCTTGGTCACTTCAGATCAAATGCCCATTGAGCCCAGTGTGATGGAATCAAGCATATTGAGCACGAAAACAAAACTAATATGGAGCTCCTCACTCAAGGCGCTCAAAACTCCACAGCCAAAGACAAGTTCAGCGACCAAGCCATTTCCCGTTGCCATGGAAACCAAGTGCTCTGGCAGCACATATGTGGAACAGTGGTATGACACCTAAGGAAGGTAGTGCGGTGGTGAATGGCCACTGTCCAAAGCAGCAGCACAACTCTTCCAGTGCCAAAACAACTCCACCTGGCTCATCAACTTCACATACCATCAGCTGTCCTGGCAGCTATCTAGTAAACCCTGTTTGTGCACTTCCGCTCCAATGCCCATTGAGAACAGTTTGATGGAATCAATAGGTTGAGCACTCAAACACATCTAAAATGTAGCTCCTCACTCTAGGCGCTCAAAACTCCACAGCAAAAGACAAGTTCATTGCCCAAGCCATTTCTCGTTGTCATGGAAACCAAGTGCTCTGGCAGCACATATGTATAAATTAGATTTGACACCTATGGAAGGTAGTGTGGTGGTGAATGGCAAGTGCCTGAAGCAGCAACACAGCTCTTCCACTGCCAAAACAACTCCACCTGGCTCGTGAAGTTCAGATACCATCAGCTGTCCTAGCAGTTATTTAGGAAACCCTGTTTGGTCACTTTCGGACCAATGCCCATTGGGCTCAGTGTGATGGATTCAAGCAGCTTGAGCACCCACACACAACTAACATGGAGCTCCTCACTCAAGGCGCTCAAAACTCCACAACAACAGACAAGTTCAGCGCCCAAACCATTTCCCGTTGCCATGGAAACCAAGTGCTCTGGCAGCACATATGTATAAATTAGATTTGACACCTATGGAAGGTAGTGTGGTGGTGAATGGCCACTGCTTGAAGAAGCAGCACAGCTCTTCCAGTGCGCAAATAACTCCACCTGGCTCATCAACTTCACATACCATCATCTGTCCTGGCAGCTATCTAGGAAACCCTGTTTATTCACTTCTGCTCCAATGCCCATTGAGCCCAGTTTGATGGAATCAACAGGTTGAGCACCCAAACACATCTAAAATGTAGCTCCTCTCTCAAGGCGCTCAAAATTCCACAGCCAAAGACAAGTTCATTGCCCAGGCCATTTCTCGTTGCCATGCAAACCAAGTGCTTAGGCAGCACATATTTCTGAAAGTGGATATGACACCTAAGGAAGGAAGTGTGGTGGTGAATGGCAACTGCCTGAAGCAGCAGCACAGCTCTTCCAGTGCCAAAACAACTCCACCTGGCTCTTCAACTTCACATACCATCAGCTGTCCTGGCAGCTATCTAGGAAACCCTGTTTGGTCACTTCTGGTTCAATGCCCATGGAGACCAGTGTGATGGAATCAAACCCGTTGAGCACTCACACACGATTAACATGGGGCTCCTCACTCAAGGTGCTTAAAACTCCACAGCCAAAGACAAGTTCAGCACACAAGCCATTTGGGCTGCCATGGAAACCAAGTGCTCTGGCAACAAATATGTGGAACACTGAATGTGACATCAAGGGAATATAGGTTCTCTGATGAATGACAACTGCCCGAAGCAGCAGCAAAGCTCTTGTGGTGCCAAAACAACTCCATCTGGCTCATGAACTTCACATACCATCAGCTGTCCTGAGAGCTATCTAGGTAACCCTGTTTGGTCACTCGCGGTCCAAATGCCCATGAAGCCCAGTGTGATTATACAAGCAGGATGATCACACGCACACACAACTAACATGGAGCTGCTCACTCAAGAAGCTCAAAACTCCACAGCCAAAGGTAAGTTCAGCTCACAAGCCATTTCCCGTTGCCATGGAAACCAAAGTGCTCTGGCAGCACATATTTCTGAAAGTGGAAATGACACCGGAGGAAGGTAGTGTGGTGGTGAATTTCAACTGCCTGAATCAGCAGCACAGCTCTTCCAGTGCCAAAACAACTCGACCTGGCTCATGAACCCTCAGCTGTCCTGGCAGCTATCTAGGAAACCCTGTTTGGTCACTTCAGATCCAAAGCTCATTGAGTCCAGGTTGATAGAATAAAGAAGGTTTAGCACTCAAACACAACTAACATGGAGCTCCTTATTCAAGGCGCTCAAAACTCGATAACGAAACACAAGTTCAGAGCCCAAGCCAATTTCCGTTGCCATGGAAACCGGGTGCTCTGACCGCACATATGTGTGTAAGTGGATATGACACCAAGGGAAGGTAGTGTGGTGGTGTATTTCAACTGTCCGAAGCAGCAGCACAGCTCTTCCAGTGCCAAAACAACTCCACCTGGCTCATCAACTTCACATACCATCAGCTGTCCTGGCAGCTCTCTAGGAAACCCTGTTTATTCACTTCAGGTGAAATGCCCGTTGGGACCAGTGTGATGAAATAAAGCATGTTGAGCACGAAAACACAACTCACATGGAGCTCCTCACTGAAGGCGCTCAAAACTCCACAGCCAAAGCCCAGTTCAGCGCCCAAGCCATTTCCCGTTGCCATGGAAACCAGGTACTCTGGCAGCACATATGTGTGTAAGTGGATATGACACCTAAGGAAGGTAGCTGGTGGTGAATGGCTACTGCCCGAAGCTGCAGTACAGCTCTTCCAGTGCCAAAACAACTCCACCTGGCTCATGAACTTCACATACGATCAGCTGTCCTGGCAGGTATCTAGGTAACCCTGTTTGTTCCCTTCCGCTCCAATTCCCATTGAGCCCAGTGTGATGGAATAAAGCATATTGAGCACCAAAACAAAACTATCGTATATCTTCTCATTCAAGGCGCTCAAAACTTTACAGCCAAAGACAAGTTCAGCACTCAAGCCATTTCCCTTGCAATGGAAACCAAGTGCTCTGGCACCACATGCGTGTTTAAGTGTATATGACACCTAAGGAAGGTTTGTGGTGGTGAATTTCAACTGTCCGAAGCAGCAACACAGCTCTTCCAGTGCCAAAACAACTCCACCTGGCTCATCAACTTCACATACCATCAGCTGTCCTGGCAGCTGTCTTGGAAAACCTGTTTGGTCACTTTTGTTTAAATGCCCCTTGAGCCCAGTGTGATGGAATCAAGCAGCTTGAGCACCCACAGAAAACTAACATGCAGCTCCTCTCTCAAGGAGCTCAAAACTCCACAGCCAAAGACAAGATAAGCGGCCAATCCATTTCCCGTTGCAATGGAAACCAAGTGCTCTGGGAGCACATAAGTGTGAAAGTGGATATGACACCTAAGGAAGGAATTGTATTGGTGAATGGCCACTGTCCAAACCAGCAGCACTGCTCTTCCAGTGCCATAAGAACTCCAACTGGCTCATGAACTTCAGATACCATCAGCTGTCCTGCAGCTATCTAGGAAACCCTGTTTCGTCACTTGTGGTCAAATGCCCATGGAGAGCATTGGGATGGAATCAAGCATGTTGAGCACCCACACACAACTAACATGTAGCTCCTCACACAAGGCGCTCAAAACTCCACAGGCAAAGACACGTTCAGCGCACAAGCCATTTCCCGTTGCCATGGAAATCTAATGCTCTAGCAGCACATATGTCTGAAACTGGATATACACTTAAGGAAGATAATGTGGTCGTGTATGGCAACTGTCCGAAGCAGCAGCACACCTCTTCCAGTGCCAAAACCACTCCACCTAGCCCATCAACTTCACATACCATCAGGTGTCCTGGCAGTTATCTAGGAATCCCTGATTGGTCACTTCCGCTCCAACTGCCCATGGAGCCCAGTGTGATGTAAACAAGCAGGATGATCACAAACACACAACTAACATGGAGCTCCTCACTCAAGGCGCTCAAAACTCCACAGCCAAAGACAAGTTAAGCGTACAAGCCATATCCCGTTGATATGGAAACGAAGTGCTCTGGCACCACATGCGTGTTTAGGTGTATATGACACCTAAGCAAGGTAGTGTGGTGGTGAATGGCCACTGCTTGAAGCAAGCAACAGAGCTCTTCCAGTGCCAAAACAACTCCACCTTGCTCATGAACTTCACATACCATCAAGTGTCCTGGCAGCTATCTAGGAAAACCTGTTTGGTCACTTGCGCACCAATGCCCCTTGGGTCCAGTTCGATGGAATCAAGTAGCTTGAGCACCCACACAAAACTAACATGCAACTCCTCACTCAAGGAGCTCAAAACTCCACAGCCAAAGACAAGATCAGCGGCCCAGCCATTTCCCGTTGCCATGGAAACCAAGTGCTCTGGAAGCACATAATTGTGAAACTGGATATGAAACCTAAGCAAGTTAGTGTGGTTGTGAATTTCAACTGTCCAAAGCAGCAACATAGCTCTTCCAGTGCCAAAACAACTCTACTTGGCTCATGAACTTCACATACCATCAGCTCTCCTGACAGCTATCTAAGAAAACCTGTTTGGTCACTTTAGGTCAAATGCCCGTTGAGACCAGTGAGATGGAATCAAGCATGTTGAGCCCCCAAAGACAACTAACATGGAGATGCTCACTCAAGGCGCTCAAAACTCCACAGCCAAGGACAAGTTCAGCGCTTAAGCCATTTCCCGTTGCCATGGAAACCAAGTGCTCTGACAGCACATATGTGGAACAGTGGATATGACACCTAACGAAGGCAGTGTGGTGGTGAATTTCAACTGTCCGAAGCAGCAGCACAGCTCTTCCAGTGCCAAAACAACTCCACACTGACCCAACGGGCATTGGACCACAGTTGACGAAACAGGTTTTCTTAGATCGATACCAAGACAGGTGATGGTATGTGAACTTCATGAGCCAGGTGGAGTTATTTAGGCTCTGGAAGAGTTGTGCTGCTTCTTCGGGCGGTTGTCATTCTTCAGAGAACCTACTTTCCTTTGTGTCACATTCAGTGTTCCACATATGTGCTGCCAGATCACTTGGTTTCCATGGCAACTGGAAATGGCTTGGGCGATGAACTTGTCTTTGGTTGTGGAGTTTTGAGTGCCTTGAGTGAGGAGCTGCATGTTAGCTTTGTTTGGGTGCTCAACATGCTTGATTCCATCTCAATGGTCTCAAAGGGTACTGGAGCAGAAGTGACCAAACAGGGTTTCCTAGATAGCTGCCAGGACAGCTGATGGTATGTGATGTTCATGAACCAGGTGGAGTTGTTTTGGCACTGGAAGAGCTGTGCTGTTGCTTCGGGCAGTGGCCATTCACCATCTCCCTAAGTTCCATATAAGTCATATCCACTGTTCCACATATGTGCTGCCAGAGCAAATGGTTTCCATCACAACGGGAAATGGCTTAGGCTCTGAACTTGTCTTTGGCTGTGGAGTTTTGAGCACCTTGAGGGAGGAGCTACATGTTAGTTTATTGTAGGTGCTCAACCTGCTTGATTCCATCCCCCTGGTCTCATGGGCGTTGGACCGCAAGTGACCAAACAGGGTTTCTAGATAGCTGCCAGGACAGCTGATGGTATGTGAAGTTCATGAGCCAGGTGGAGTTGTTTTGGCACTGGAAGAGCTGTGCTGCTGCATTGGGCTGTGGCCATTCAAACCATACTACCGTCCTTAGGTGTCATATGCAGTTTCAGGCATATGTCTGCTAGAGCACATGTTTCCATGGCAACGGGAAAAAGCTTGAACGCTGAACTTGTTTTTGCTGTGTAGTTTTGATCGCTTTGAATGAGGATCTCCATGTTAGTTCTGTTTTGGTGCTTAAGCTGGTTGATTCCATAACTGGTCCGAACGGGCATTTGACTGCAGGTGACCAGACAGGTTTTCTTAGATAGCTGACAGGACAGCTGATGGTATGTGACGTTCATGAGCCAGGTGGAGTTGTTTTGGCACTGGAAGAGCTGTGGTGTGCTACGGACAGTTGAAATTCACCATGATACTACCTTCCCTAGGTGTCATATCCACTGTTCCACATATGTGCTGCCAGAGCACTTGGTTTCCATGGCAGCTTGAAATGTCTTAGGTGCCGCTATGCTCTGTGGCTTCGAGTTTGTCACACCTTGAGTGAGGATCTTCAGCTTTTTTTGTGCGGTTACTGAACCTATAAATTACATCATACTGAACTCTATAGGCATTGAAAAAAAAGTGACCAAACAAGTTTTCCCCGAGACCTGCAAGTACAGCTTATATTATGTGAAGTGAATGACCCAGGTTGAGTTGTTTTGGCCCTGGAAGAGATGTGCTGCTGCTTCGGGCAGTTGCCATTTACCAACACACAGCCTTCTCCAAGTGTCACATCTCAGCTGCTTTCAGAAATGTGTGCTGCCAGAGTACTTGGTTTCCATGGCAGCTGGAAATGGCTTGGTCACAGAACTCTCTGGCTGTGCAGTTTTGAGTGATTTGAGTGAGGATCTCCATCTTTGTTTTGAGTGTTTGCTCTAGTTGCTTGATTCCATCCAACTGGGCTAAATTGGCATTGGACAGCAAGTGACCAAACAAGATTTCCCGGATACCTTGTGGACAGGTGATGGTATGTGAAGTGAATGGGCCAGATGGAGTTGTTTTGGCATTGGAAGACCTTTTCTGCAGCTTCGGGCAGTTGCGATACACCACCACACTGAGTTCTCGTAGTGTCCCATCCACTATCACACATATCTGCTGCCACAGCACTTGGTTTCCATGGCAGCTGGAAATGGCATGGGCGCTGAAATTATCTCTGGCCGTCCAGGTTTTCATGCCTTGAATGAGGATCTCCATCTTTGTTTTGTGTGGATATTTAACCCTCTTGATTCCATCAACCTGGGCTCAGTTGCCATTAGATAGGAAGTAATCAAACTTGATTTTTGGGAGACCTGCCAGGACAGATGATGGTATCTGAAGTGAATGAGTCAGGTGGAATTGTTTTGGCACTGGGAGAGCTGTTCTGTTGATTCGGGCAATTGTCATTCACCAACACACTGAGTTCCTCAGGTGCCACGTCGACTTTCATATATATGTGCTGCCAGAGCACTTGGTTGCCATGGCAGGTGGAAATGGCTTTTGCGCTGAAATTGCTTCTCGGTGTCGAGTTTGTCACTGCTTGAGTGCAGATCTCCATCTTTGTTTTGTGCTGTTGCTGAGCCTACACATTCCATCAGCCTGGGCTCAATGAGCATTGGAGCGAAAGTGACCAAACAAGATTTCGTGGAGACCTGTTTGGACAGCTGATGGTATGTGAAGTTCATGAGCCAGGTGGAATTTTTATGGCACTGGACATGTTGTACTGCTTCTCCAGGCAGTTGCCATTCACGAACACACTGAGTTCGCCAAGTGTCACGTCCACTTTCATACATATGTGCTGTGAAAGCACTTGGTTTTTTTTTAAAACATATTTTTGTTGCCTTTCATTTTTTTACTTAATTACATTTCATTATGTGATACATTTTTTATGTACTGGGATTCTCCCCGCCCCTACCCACACCCTCCCCTATGAAGGATTGCTCCACCTTGTTGCATTTCCATAATTCAAATTCAGTTGAGATTCTTTCATTGGAGGTATTTACCAAGCATAAAATCCAGCATCTTATTGTCTTGGTAAGTTCCATGGTTTGTTTGTGAGACCATCTCTGGTCTGATGGTAGAGCCGGCAGAGTATCATCCCAATCCATTAAAAGCCCCAACATAATATTTCCAACCATTTACCATATTGTGCCAATAATTGACATGGTATTGATTAACTAATATATTACTAGGAAAATGCAGGTTCTCAACCACAACCTGTGGCTTCTTCTTAGACATTTCAATTTTGCTTTATATTCAGCCATGCTCTATACACATTAAATGGCTATAGATTGCTATTCAGCTGTCTCATGCGTATTTTAATTTTAGTCTTTAGCAGTTTATAGCATTGAAGCATGTTTTCGCCGAACCTGGCTGTTTTTCAGGTGGTCTAACTCTATGATTCCAACGGGATATAAGTCAACTGTTTAGGTGAGCATGTTTAGGAGGGGTGTGCAGAGAAATCATCCATACCCCAGTGAGGAGTAACGAATCTTTGTGTCCCACCCAGTGAGTTATAAGTGCATCCCCGCTGAATGTTTCCTGTCAGTTTCTAAGCTTTCCTTGTTGTTCTCTATCTATTCTAGTTTTGTTTGTTTGTTTGTTTTGAGGGGTTTCTGGGATGCTCCTGATGGTTATAACGAGAGGGGGTGGGGACCCAAAATTGGAAGCAGAAAAGGACCAGAGAAAGCTCCTCTCCCTAGTCCCAAAGGAAGTTTACTGTTCTTCTGTTTCTGCGGACCACTCAGGGATACTGGTTGTTGTTCCAATGACCTTGGATCCTGCAAGGTAGGATTTGGGCTTCTTCCATCCTATGTGGTAGATCCAAATGGGGGTGGTTGACCTCAGAGTTCTTGGTCTCCGAAGGCACTCCATTTCCCCGTGGTCTCCTTGGCAGTAGGGATGTAGTCCTCGGTGCTCGTACTGATAGTCCTTGGTGAGGCTCGATTAGTCTTCAGGTTTGGGATAAAAGCCTCCTCTGTCCACCTGCTCCACTCGGGGGACCCCTCCTTGCTCTAAGGGCATGACCTCCTGTTAAGAGGTTGTTAGGATTACTCTTGATTCCCCCATTTGCCTTTGTAGTTTTGCTATTGTCTAATGCTAATTCGAGTCTGTTGTCTATGAGTTACCAGTTATGATCCTGATAGGTTATATTTCCCGTCTTCCTCACACCTTCTGGGTGATGCAAGATTTCTCTGCTCTTCCTCCCCATTTCCAAGTATCGTAGGTTCTTATAAGTACAATAGGTTTTACAATTCTTTGATGTAGATCATAAGCAATCTGCCTCATATCATTGGTTGTTTCACAAAATCTTATTGCATGAGATACAGGCTGTTTGGTGTTGAGATAATATTACTGGTTTTGGATTGACATCATTTCATAACAGCCACATTGATCACAATAACAACAACAACATCAACAACAAATTGTAGCACCCTGCGAAAATCATGTGCCACTGAGTATACAACACATGCTGAATCAAAAGGAAACACAGAAGTCTTTTGGGAAATGTGATGCCCTCGTATACTTCATGAGCACTTGATGAATTCTACTAGAGAATAGAGATTATTTGGAAGCAAACAAACTGACATAAAAACATCAAAACATATGTGATACAGCCAAAAGAGCAAACAGATAATCACTGAAAAAAAAAGTATAGATTGGACTGTTGGAGTTACACTTTCCATGTTGGCCTCCTTATATGAAAGAGAATATATGGTATTTGTTCTCTTGTGAATGACTCATTTCACTGAGCATAATGACTTCTAGTTGGGACCACCTGGATTTAAATAGAATAATATCATTCTTCTTAATAGCTGAATAATATTCCATAGAGTAGATGTACCCCAGTTTCTTTAACCACTCTTCCTTGGACACACATCTGTTTTTTTTTCCATGACTTTGCTATTGTAGATTGTGCTGCTGTAAATATAGGATTAAAGATCCCCTTCTCATATGCAGATTTCACTCCTTTTGGGTATATTCCTAAGAGTGGGATTGCTGGGTCATATGGCAGGTTTATTTGCAATTTTCCAAGCACTCTCCATACTGATTTCCACAGTGCTTGTACTAGCCTACACTCCCACCAGCAGTGAAGGAGGATGCCGGAGTCCAGCTCTGGCTGAGTTTGGAGCTCGGGAAGGGTGCGTGGATGAGGCGTGAAGAGAGAAAGAAAGGAGACGGACCACCAGGATTCCTTGAACGTAGTGAATAAAGCGAGAAAGCTGTCCGCTTTATTTATACAGAAGCAGTACAAAGTTTTTTTCTTAGGGCATATTGACATAGCTTCAGGGGGGCACAATTTACAACTTCTTGAGAAATGATTGAGGAAGGATTCCATATTCCTTGCTTATCTTGGCTTGCCAGTCTTCATCTGCTCTCCTCAGGTCTGGACTATAACCTAGGCGCCGCCTGTGTCAACCAGACCCCTATCTTGTATGAGTTAAAAGGTCTGGGGCCTTGGTCTATGGGGATTGGGGTTATTGACATTAGTTGGCCATTAGGTCTGTAAGCTCACACAGTTTGTTGACCAAACAAGTAAAGCAAGGATTGTAACGGCGGAAAGAATTGAAGTTAGCAATGAGCTAAGTTACTCTATTTAAGTTTCAACTCTACAATGGATGAGTGAGTGTTTCCAAAGACAATTCTACAAATTATTTCAGTATTAGACAAGGCATGATCCATTCCAACGTTTCAGCCAAGAGTTTCTCAGTAGACAACACATCTTATGCAGTAATACACTCCTACTACAATTCTTATTCTACAACTTAGCTATCACGAAATGGGAGAACTACATCAAGAGAGAAAAAACATGAAGATCTAAGACAAAAAGCTTTAAACATTACATTCCTCTACAACCGCAGGCTCTACAACTTCATAAGTGATCAAACAATAATCAAAAATACATCTTTATGATATTAGTGAAATCACCCTGTATTTCCTCTAGCTAAAAATTTGTGAAAACAACTAAAGCAAATGCATTTTCTATATTCTAAAGAATTGCAAGGACAGGCTAACCTTTTAAGACCACAGTGACTATATTTTTTGCCTTAGCAGGAAAGCCTTCAGAGTTACAGTAGCTATATTCTTCGTCATAGCAGGATGGCCTTTAGGGTCACAGTAACTATATTCTTTGTCACAGCAGGATGGCCTTTAGGGTCATAGTAACTAAATTCTTTGTCATAGCAGGATGGCCTTTAGGGTCACAGTAACTATATTTTTGTCATAGCAGAATGAGCTTTAGGGTCACAGTAACAGGATAACTTTTAGGGTCCCTCTTATCAAGCCATTTCCTAGAAAGCATGATAAATATCTGGCCAGATTTTCTGGCAATGGGTAAACAGCACAGACTTAGTTATACTCCTGTGTGTAGTTAAAGGCCCACTCACCAGGACATCCTCAGTCACATTAACTCTTAACCTCACGTTGGTTGTAAAAGCCACCTCACAGGGGCAGACAATGCATCAATAGATTACAAAATTCTTAGTGGGGTGGTTGAGTGCCCATGCGAAGGGGGGTGAAAACTGTGTCAAGGTGGTCAGAAATGAATCCACTTAGTCCTGCTAAGCAGCTGGTAGCTCCCCGGGCCCTGCCAGTCAGGGAACTGTTCTCTTCACACCTTCGTGTTATTCACACCTACTGCATGGACCCCATCAGGAGGGTGCCTTTCTCCCCACATCCACGCCAGCAGGTGTTGTTTTTTAAGTTCTGAATGTAGGCCAGTCTCACTGGAGTTAGGTGGTACCTCAAGGTGGTTTTCATTTGTATCTCTCTGATGGCTAGAGAGCCTGAGCATCTTTTCATATGTCTGTTAGCCATTTGAACCTGTTCTTTTGAGAAATGTCTGTTCATTTTTTTTGCCCATTTTACTACAGGGTTGGTTTATTTTACTGTGCCTGTGTTTCTGAAGCTCTTTGTAGATTCTGGATGTTAGTCCCCTATCACTCATGTAGAATGCAAACATTTTCTCCCATTCTGTTGGTTGCTTCTTCACTTTGTTAATTGTTTCTTTTGCTGTACAGAAGCTTTTTAGTTTGATGTAGTCCCATTTGTTCATTTTGGATTTGATTGCCTTTGCTTTAGGCGTCTTTTCTAAGAAGTCTTTCCCTGTTCCTATATCTTGGAATGTGTTTTCTATGTTTTCCTTTAATAGTTTGATGGTTTCTGGGTGTAGATTTAGGTCCTTGAGCCAGTTAGAGCTGATTTTTGCATAGTGCGACAGGTGCGGGTCTTGCTTCTTTATTTTGCAAGCTGCTATCCAGTTGTCCCAACAGCATTTGTTGAATAGACCAGGTTTGTTTTTAACCTGGATTGTTTTCCATTTTCTTGTCAAAGATTAGTTGACTATACATGTGTGGATTCCCTTCTGGTGTTTCTGTTCTGTTCCACTGATCTTCTCTGTTTCCGTACCAATATCAGACTGTTTTGATAACCACTGCTCTGTAATATGTCTTGAGGTCTGCAATTGTGATTCCTCCAGTTTGATTTCTATTTTTCAGGACAGCTTTAGCTACTCGTGGTCTTTTGTGATTCCAGATGAACTTCTGTATCATCTTTTCTATTTCTGAGAAGACTGTTGCTGGGATTTTGATTGGGATTGCGTTGAATCTATATATTGCTTTTGGTAATACGGCCATTTTGATAATGTTGATCCTGCCAATCCAAGAACATCGTAAGGTTCTCCATTTTTCGTGGTCATCTTCTATTTGTTTTTTAAATGATTTATAGTTTTCATCATAGAGGTCTTTCACATCTTTAGTTAGCTTAATTCATAGGTATTTACGATTCCTTTCCTTTATTTTAAAGGGAACTGTGCTTATAATTTCTTTCTCAGCAGTGGAATTATTTGTCTACACTAGTGCCATCGATTTGTGTTAATTAATTTTGTATCCTGCTATTTGCCAAAGTCTCTTAGGAGTTTCAACAGTCTCTAGACTGAGTCTTTTGGTTCTCCTATGTAGAGAATCATGTCATCTGCGAATAGCGATAATTTCAATTCCTCATTTGCAAGTTGCATTCCTTTAATTGCTTTTTCTTGCCTAATAGCTCTGGCAAGGACTTCCAAAACTACATTGAAGAGTAGCGGTGAGAGTGGACATCCCTGTCTACTTCCAGATTTTAGCGGGATGACTTCTTTCTTTCCCCATTTAGTATGATACTGGCATTGGGTTTATCGTAAATTGCTCTGATTGTGTTATAGATTGTTCCTTCTATGCCTATCTTGTTTAGGGTTTTTAACATGAAGTGGTGCTGGGTTTTATCAAATGCCTTCTCTGCATCTATTGAGAGGATCATATGGTTTTTATTTGTCAATTTGTTGATGTGATGTATCACATTTACTGTCTTGCGAATGTTGCACCATCACTGCATGCCTGGGATGAATCCCACCTGGTCCTGGTGAATGATCTGCCTGATGTGTTGTTGGAGCCTGTTGGCTAGTATTTTATTGAAGATCTTTGCATCTATGTTCATCAAGTATATTGGTCTGTAGTTCTCTTTTTCTGTTGTTTCTCTCTCTGGCTTTGGTATTAAGGTGATATTAGCTTCATAGAAAGAGCTTGGAAGGATTGCCTGTTTTTCTATTGTTTGGAAAAGCTTGTGTAAGATTGGGGTAAGTTCCTCTTGGAATGTTTGGTAGAATTCAGCAGTGAAGCCATCTGGTCCTGGACTCTTCTTGGTTGCGAGGGCTTTAATTACTGATTCAATCTCAGTATATGTTATTGGGCTGTTTAGATTGTTAATTGCTTCTTGACTCTATTTTTTCTGATTTGTTCGCATATAGTTGCTTGTAATAGTTCCTGGTGATTCTTGGTATTTCCTAGGTATCTGTTGTTATATCTCCTTTCTCATCTCGGATGCTATTGATGTGTATTTTCTCCCTCCTTTTTTTAATTAGTCGAGCTAGTGGGGAGTCTATTTTGTTGATTTTCTCAAAGAACCAGCTCTTTGATTGATTGATCTTGGTCTCTATTTGGTTTATTTCCTCCCTTATTTTGATGATTTCTTTTTTCCTACTCATCTTGGGATTGCTTTGTTGTTGTGTTTCTAGTTCCTTCAACTGTAAGGTTAGCTGATTTACTTGGTGCTTTTCTTGTTTCTTGACATAAGCACTGATTGAAATGAACTTTCCTCTCAGCACCGCCTTGATTGTGTCCCATAAGTTTTGAAAAGTTGTGTTGATGCCTTCATTTGTTTCCAGCAATTTTTTAATTTCCCCTTTGATTTCCTCTCTAACCCATTGCTCATTTAGTAACATATTATTCAGCCTCCATATGTTTGTAAGTCTTCCTTGGTGTTTTGAATTCTTGGTCTCAAGCTTCACTCCTTGGTGGTCTGAGAAGATGCATGGTATGATTTCCACTTTTTTAAATTTACTGAGGCTTGTTTTATGGCTTATAATATGATCAATACTGGAGAAAGTTCCATGTACTGATGAAACCAAGGTGTATTCTCTGTCTGTAGGATGAAAGGTTCGATAGATGCCAACTAAGTCCGTTTGCTCTAGAGTTTGGGTGAGTTCTATCGTTTCTTTGCTGAGTTTCTGTTTTTTTTTGATCTGTCCATTTGCATTAATGGGGTATTATGGTCTCCCAATATGATCGTATTGGAGTCTATTTCTCCCTTTAAACCCGTTAATATTTGTTTCACGTAGCTAGATGCTTTGGCATTTGGAGCGTAAACATTTATTATGCTGATCTCTTCCTGCTGGAGGCTTCCTTTGATCATTATGTGGTATCCTTCTTTGTCTCTTTTGAGGCTCTTCACATCAAAGTCTATGTCATCTGATGTAAGAATGGCTACACCTGCTCGCCTTTCTTTACCATTAGCTTGAAATATCTTTTTCCATCCTTTCACTTTCAATTTTTTCTGATCTTTGTTGGTGAGATGCGTCTCCTGTAAGCAGCAGATAGTTGGGTTTTGTTTTTTGATCCAATCCTCCAATATATGGTGTTTGACTGATGAGTTTAAGCCATTTACATTCAGCGTTATTATGGATAAGGGGCAGTTTGTTCCTGTCATTTTGGCGATGTGTTGTTCTATGATTGGGTCTTCGGTTAGCCTTTTATTGGGATGTTCTCCACATTTGCCTTTGTTTCTGGTGGTTGCTGTTTCTTTTTTCTTTCATGGGAACATCCTTGAGTATCATTTGTAGGGCAGGTTTAGATGAGACAAAATCTTGAAGTTTTTCTTTATTGTGGAAGAATTTTATTTCATTTTCAAAGACAAAGGAGAACTTTGCAGGGTAAATTATTCTGGGTGGAAAATTTTTCTCTTTTAGAATCTGGAATATGTCACTCCAGTCTCTTCTGGCCTGTAGTGTTTCCTCTGAAAGGTCAGCTGTGAGTTTGATTAGGGTTCCCCTATATGACACCTGATTTTTTTCTGGTGCACATTTAAGGATTTTTTCTTTTTGTTCAACTGAAGAGAGCTTGATTATCATGTGTCGTGAGGAAGTTTGTTTTTGGTCAACTCTGTTAGGGGTCTGTAGCCCTCCTGTATATTACTTTCTAATTCTTTGCTCAGATTAGGAAAGTTTTCCTGTATTATTTCACTGAATAGGCCTCTAATCCCAGCTTCTCTTTCTGCACCTTCTGGAACTCCCATAACTCTTATGTTAGACCTTTTAATTATATCTTTTAATTCTTGGATACTTTTTTTAGCTTGACCTAGCTCTGCTTCCAGCTTTTTGCTTGTTTCTTCATGGAGACAGAAACTATCTTCTAATTCTGAAATTCTTTCTTCTGCCTCATTCATTCTGTTGTTGAGACTCTCCACTGTATTTTTAGTTTGCTCTACTGTATTCTTCATTTCTGATATATCAGCCTTAATTTGATGTATTACTGCTATTTCTTCTTTGAACTCTTGTTTGTACTTCTCATTGTTGACCAGCAGCTTTGCAATGAGTTTTCTGAGTTCTTTGTCCCCATTTTCTCAATGTCTTCCTCAGTTAACTCTGGGAGTGGGCGAAGCTTTTGCTCCTTTGTTGGAGAGACTTCAGTAACATTCATAGTGCTTTTGTCTTGTCTTTTACCTTTTGTAGTTGCCAATCTGGTGGATGAAATCATCTCTATGGTGTATTACCTACAGGTCTATAAGTTGATTGTCATGTTCAATCAGTGCCCTGGGTTTGGGGAACACAGCTGCCAGGAATAATTGCTTCGTCTGTGGCACTGATTTTGTAAGCAGCACTGAGCTTGTTGTCCCCTGCTGGCCAATAAGTCTAAGTACCTCTTGGGGTTATTTTGGGTGGAGTTGGAGGCGTGCCTTTTCGGGGCTGTTTTTTTCCGTGGAGCTAAGACAGAGGTATTTTTGTCCCCACGTCAGCTCTTGGGTGATTCAGCTGACCTCCCTTCAGTATAACAGCGTATGCTCCCATGACACTGTTATCTGAGAGTTGCTGAATTAGCGCGTGTGCAGTTTGCCACTCCTCCTCTTGCAATTTATCAGTGTTTGGAGCACATGCGTCAGTGTCCAAGATGGCACCCGTATGAGGCAACAGTAAAGATCAGGGGGCTGTCGCCATCAACTCCAGGGACCACACAGACCCCACAGGCTGCAAGGCTGTTGCCGTGGGCTCAGATCCGTGCAATTAACCAGCAACACGCCCACTCTGGATCTCCACTTAGGGTTCACACCTGCTGCCCTGCCACCCAATATGGCTCCAGGTGGAGAACTGCAGCTGCTGTCTTTCAGTTCCACGAACCACACAGACCCTGCAGGGAGCAAAGCTGGTGCTCCCCTCCACCCTTGGATCAGTCCCGTATGAACAGCCAGAAAGGAGCCTGTGTGTTGCTCTGTCAACTCCGTGTTCTGTCTCTCCACACAAGATGGCACCCTCAGTCCCCTGACTTTCTCTGCCTGCAGCTAGTCCCAGTCACTCAGCTTGTCTGTCCGCTCCCAGATCACACTCACTTTCCTAGCTCACCACGTGGACACAGGCTCTCACCTGGTGGTCACAACGTCTGCTGGATGTTTGGCTGGTGCTGGAAACGGATTGCTGGAGCCTGGATCACTGGAGCCTGGATCATTGGAGACCGGATCACTGGGATTTGAGTTGCTGCTTGCTGACTGCTGGTGGGAACTTCTATCCACTACAACACTACTGTCTCATTTCCGCAGCTTCCCTGTGTCCATTGGGGTTCCTGGTAACACTGCTTACTGCCTGAGCCCTACTTATCCCATGTAATCTGCTTATTGTACTACTCCCTGCCTAAAGATTCTCCACCTTATCAAACATGCTGAACTCTTTGCCGTCATCTTGGTTCCTCAGCACTTGGTTTCGATGGTAGCTGGAAATGGCTTGGGCATTGAAATTCTCCCTGGCTGTTGACTTTTGCATGAATTCTATGAGGATCTCCATCTTTGTTTTGTGTGGTTGCTGAACCTATAAATTATATTATACTGGGCTCAATGGGCATTGGACAGGAAATGACCAAACAAAATTTCCTGGAGACCTGACAGGACAGCTGATGGTATGTGAAGTGAATGAGCCAGGTGGAGTTGTTCTGTTACTGGAGGAGCTGTGCTGCTTTCGGCAGTTGCCATTCATTAACACACTGAGTTCCTCAAGTGTCATGTCCACTTTCAGAAATATGTGCTGCCAGAGAACTTGGTTTCCATGGCAGCTGGAAAAGGCTTGGGAGCTGAACTCGTTTCTGGCTATCAGTTTTACATGTGCTCAGCCTGCTTGATTCTCTCCCACTGGGCTCAATGGGCATTGGAACGGAAGTGACCAAACAGGGTTTCCTAGATAGCTGCCAGGACAGCTATGGTATGTGAAGTGAATAACCCAGGTGCATTTGTTTTGGCACTAGAAGAGCTGTGCTGTTGCTTCGTGCAGATGCCATTCACCACCACAAGCAGTTCCCCAAGTTCACCTCCCAGCCACTTTCAGAAATATGTGCTGCCAGAGTTCTTAGTTTCCACAGCAGCGTGAAATGACTTGGGTGCTGAAATTCTCTCTGGCTTTGGAGTTTTGAGCGCCTTGAGTGAGGATCTCCACCTTCGTTTTTTGTGGGTGCTCAACCTGTTTGATAACATCACACTGGGTTCAATGGACATTGGCCTGGAAGGGATCAAACCGGGTTTCAGAAGACCTGCAAGGACAGCAGTTGGTATGAGCCAGGTGGAGTTGTTTTTCCCTGGATGAGCTGTGATGCTGCTTCAGGCAGTTGCCATTCACCAACACACAGAGTTCCCCAAGTGTCACCTCCCAGCCACTTTCAGAAATATGTGCTGCCAGAGCACTTGGTTTCCATGGTTGCCGGAAATAGCTTGGGCGATAAACTGCTCCCGGACTGTGGAGTTTTGAGCGCCTTGAGGGAGTATCTCCATTTTTTATTTCTGTGTGTACTCATCCTGCTTGATTACATCCCCTCGGGATAAATAGCATTGGATAGGAAGTGACCAGACAGGGCTCCGTGAGACCGGCAAGGACAGCTGATGATATATAAAGTGAATGACTCAGGTGGATTTGTTTTTTTCCCTGGACGAGATGTGCTGCTGCTTCGTTCAGTTGCCGTTCACCAACAAACTGAGTTTTTCAAGTGTCACGACCCAGCCACTTTCAGACATATGGGCTGCCAGAGCACTTGGTTTCCATGGCAGCTGAAATGGTTAGGGTGTTGAACTTCTCTCTCGCTGTGAAGTTTTGAACGCTTTGAGTGAGGATCTCCATCTTTGTTTTTTGTGGGTGCTCAACCTGCTTGATTCTATCCCCCTGTGTTCATTGGGCATTGGACAGGATGTGACCAACTATGGTTCCAGGAGAACTGCAAAGAGAGCAGATGGTATGTGAAGTGAATGAGCCAGGTGGAGTTGTTTACCAATGGAAGATGAGCTGCTGCTTCTTGCATTTGCCATTTATCAGCTCACTGTGTTCCCTAGGTGTCACATCCACTTTCAGACAAATGTGCTGCCAGAGCACTTGGTTTCCAAGGCAGCTGGAAATGGCTTGGGCACTGAAATTCTCTCTGGCTATCAAGTTTGTTACGCCTTTAGTGAGGATCTCCATCTTTGTTTTGTGCGGTTGTTGAACATACAGATTCCATCAGCTGGGGCTCAATGGGCTTTGGACAGAAAGTGACCAAACGAGATTTCCTGGAGACCTATTTGGACACCTGATGATATGTGAAGTGAATAACCAATGTGGAATTGTTTTGGCACTGGAAGAGCTATGCTGCTGATTAGGGCAGTAGCCACTCACCAACAGACAGAGTTAAGCATGTGTCACGCCCACTTTCAGACTTATGTGCTGCCAGAGCTTTTTGTTTCCATGGCAGCTGGAATTGGCTTGGGCGCTTAACTTCTCTCTGGCTCTGAAGTTTTGAGTGCCTTTAGTTTGGATCTCCATCTATGTTATTTGTGTGTGTTCATCCAGCTTGATTCCATCCCCCTGGGCTCCTTGGGCATTTGACAGAAAAGAACCAAACAGGGATTCCGGGAGACTTGCAAAGATTATTGATGTTATGTGAAGTGAATGACTCAGATGTAGTTGTTTTGGCACTGGAAGAGCTGTGCTGCTGCTTCAGGCAGTTGCCATTGATCGACATACTGCGTTCCCCAAGAGTCACGTCCACTTTCAGACATATGTGCTGCCAGAATTTTTGGTTTCCATGGCAGCTGGAAATGGTTTGGGTGCTGAACTTCTCTCTGATTGTGGACTATAAGCGCCAGTAGTGAGGATCTCCATCTTTGTTTTGTGTGTGTGTGCTCAACCTACAAATTCCACCTCCCAGGGCTCAATGGGCATTGGACATGCAGTGAACAAACAAGATTTCTGGGAGATTTGCTAGGACAACTAATGCTATTTGAGTGAATGTGCCAGATGCAGTTGTTTTGGCACTAGACGAACTGTGGTGCTGCCTCGAGCAGTTGGAAGTCACCACCACACTGAGTTTCCTAGGTGCAATAACACTGCTAGATATATGTGCTGCCACAGTTCTTGGTTTCCATGGCAGCTGAAATGTCATGGCGCTGAATTTCTTTCTGGCTGTGTAATTTGTCATGCCTTGAGTGAGGATTTCCATCTTTGTTTTTTGTGTGTGCTCAACCTGCTTGATTCCATCCCACAGGGCTCAATGGGCATTGGACAAGAAGTGACCAATCAGGATTTTACATAAACGTCTTAGAAGGTCTCCTGAAAAGCATGTCTGGTCACTTCCTGTGCAATGTCATTTGAGAGCAGGGGGAAGAAATCATCCTGCTTGATTCCATCCCACTGGCCTCAATGGGCATGGGGCAGGAAGTGACCAGATAGGGTTTCTGGGAGACCTGCAAGGACAGCTGATGGTATGTGAATTGGAGGAGCAGGTGGAGGTGTTTTGGCACTGGAAGACCTGTGCTGCTGCTTCGGGCAGTTGCCATTTACCAGCACACTGTGTTACCTAGGTGTCACATCCACTTTAAACAAATTTGTTGCCAGAGCACTTGGTTTCCATGGTAGCTGGAAATGACTTGGGCGCTGAAATTCTCTCTGACTGCCTAGTTAGTCATGCCTTGAATGAGGATCTCCATCTTTGTTTAGCGGGGTTGCTAAACAAACAGACTATATCACACTGGGCTCAATGGGCATTAGACAGGAAGTGCCCAAACAAGATTTCCTGGAGATGTGACAGGGCAACTAATGGTATGTGAAGTGAATGAGCCAGGTGGAGTTGTTTTGGCACTGGAGAGAGGTGCTGTAGCTTTGGGTAGTTACCATTCACCAACACACAGAGTTCCCCAAGTGTTGCCTCCAAGCCACTTTCAGAAATATGTGCTGCCAGAGCTCTTGGTTTCCATGGCAGCTGGGAATGTCTAGGGTGCTGAGGTTCTCCCTGGCTATGTAGATTTGAGCGCCTTGAGTGAGTATCTCCATCTTTGCTTTGTGTGTGTGCTCAACCTGCTTGATTCCATCCCTCTGGGCTAAATGGGCATTGGAAAGGAAGTGGCCAAACAAGGTTTCAAGGAGGTCTGCAGGGACAGCTGATGGTATGTGAAGTGAAGGTGCGAGTTGGAGTGTCACGTTCATGTTCAGACATGTGTGTTGTCAGAGCACTTGGTTTCCATTGCAGCTGGAAATAGCTGGGGCACCGAAATCTTCTCTGGCTGTGCAGTTTTATGTGAATTCTGTGAGGATCTGCATAACACTGGGCTCAATATGCATTGGACAGAAGGGACCAAACAAGATTTCCCAAAGACTTGATTGGACAGCTGATGGTATGTGAAGTCAATGACCCAGGTGCATTTGTTTTGCCACTGGACGAACTGTTCTTCTGCTTTTTGGGGCAGTTGCCATTCACCACCACACTGTTTTCTCAAGTGTCACATCCAATTACAGACATATGTGCTGCCACAGCAATTGGTTTCCATGTAAACTGGAAATGGCTTGAGCTCTGAATTCTTCTATGTCTGTTGAGTTTTACATGAATTCTGTGAGGATCCCCATCTTTGTTTTGTGAGTGTGCTCAAACTGCTTGATTGTATCCACCTGGGCTCAATGAGCATTTGACAGGAAGTGACCAACCAGGATTTGGGGGAGACCTGCAGGGACTGCTGTTGGTATGTGAAATGAATGAGCCAGGTTGAGCTCTTTTGGCACTGGAAAAGCTGTGATGCTGCTTCGGGCAGTTGTCACTTAACAATCCACTGTGTTTCCTAGGTGTGACAGCCACTTTCAGATATATGTGCGGCCAGAGCACTTGGTTTCCATGGCAGCTGGAAATGGCTTGGGCACTGAACTTATATCGTGTTGTTGAGGTTGCCACGCCTTGACTGAAGATCTACTTCTTTGTTTAGTGCGGTTGCTGAAACTCCAGATTACATCACATTGAGCTCAATGGGCATTAGACAGGAAGTGACCAAACAGAGTTTCAGGAAGACCTCACGGAATGCTGATGGTATGTGAAGTGAATGTGCAAGGTGGAGTAGTTTTGGTACTGGAAGTTCTGTGCTGCCATTTCGGGCAGTTGCCATTCACCACCACACTGCTTTCCCAAGTGTCACGTCCCAGCCAGTTTCAGACAAATGTGTTGCCAGAGCACTTGGTTTCCATAGCAGCTGTAAATGGCTTGATCTCTGAACTTCTCCCTGGGTGTGGAGTTTTGACCGCCTTTAGTTATGATCTCCATCTTTGTTTTGTGCGGTTGCTGAACCTACAGATTCCATCACACTGTGCTCAATGATCATTGGACAGGACGTGCTCAATGATCATTGGACAGGACATGATCAAGCAAGATTTCCTGGACACCTGCTGGACAACTGATGGTATGGAAAGTGAATGAGCTAGGTGGTGTTGTTTTGGCACTGGAGAGCTCTGCTGCTGCTTTTGGCAGTTGCCATTCACCAACACAGTTTTCCATAGGTGTCACATCCACTTTGTTTTTTGTTGCCAGAGCATTTGGTTTCCATGGCAGCTGAAAATGGCTTGGACGCTGACCTCTTGTCTGGCTGTGGAGTTTTACATGAATTCTGTGAGAATCTCCGTCTTTGTTTTGTGTGGATAATGAACCTATATATTACATCACACTGGGTTCAATGGGCATTGGACAGGAAGTGACCAAACAAGAAATCCTGGAGACCTACAGAGACAGCTGAAGGTATGTGAATGAATGAGTCAGGTGGAGTTGTTTTGGCACTGGACAAGCTGTGTTGCTGTTTCGGGCAGTTGCCTTTCTCCACGGCACTGATTTCCCCAAGTGTCATGTCCCATGCTCTTTCAGAAATAGGCGCTGCCAGAGCACTTGGTTTCCGAAGCAGCTGGGAAATATCTTGTATGCTGATCTTCTCTCTGGCTGTGGAGTTTAGAGCACCTTGACTGAGGATCTCCATCTTTGTATTGAGTGTGTGCTCAACCTGTATGATTCTATCCCCCTGGGGCTTAATGGGCATTGGACAGGAAGTGACCAAACAGTGTTTCCGGAAGACCTGCTAGGACAGCTGATGGTACGTGAAGTGAATGAGCCAGGTGGAGTTGTTTGGGTCCTGGAAGACGTGTGTTGCTTCTTCAGGCAGTTGACATATATCACTGCACTGAGTTCCCCAGGTGTCACATCCACTTTCAGCTATATGTGCTGCCAGAGCACTTGGTTTCCATTGCAGCTAAAAATGGCTTGGGCGCTGAATTTCTCTCTGGCTCTGGAATTTTTAGCGCATTGAGTGAGGATATTCATCTTTGTTTTCTGTGGGTGTTCAATTTGCTTGATTCCGTTACCATGGTTTCAATGGGCATTAAACAAGGGGTCCAAACAGGGTGTCTGGGAGACATACTAGGACAGCTGATAAAATCTGAAGTGAATGACTCAGGTGGACGTGTTTTGGCACTGGAAGTCCTGTGCTGCTTATTCGGGCAATTTCCATTCACCACCTCACTGAGTTTAATTTTTGTCACATCCATTTTCAGACATATGTGCTGCCAGAGCACTTGGTCTCCATGGCAGCTGGAAATGACCTGAGGGCTGAACTTCTCTCTGGCTGTGGAGTTTAAGCGCCTTGAGTGAGGATTTACATCTTTGTTACATGTGGGTGCTCAGCATGCCTCATTCCATCACACTGTACTCAATAGGCATTGGACAGGAATTGAGCAAACAGGGTTTTCGTGAGGCCTGCTATGACAGCTGATGGTATGTGAAGTTCATGAGCCAGGTGGAGTTGTTTTGGCACTGGAAGAGCTGTGCTGCTGCTTCGGGCAGTTGCCATTCACCACCAAATTTAGTGTCACATCCACTTTCAGACATACATGCTGCCCGAGCACTTGTTTTCCATGGCAGCTGGAAATGCTTGAGCACTGATCTTCTCTCTGGCTGTGATGTTTCCCTGCCTTGAGTGAGAAACTCCACCTTTGTTTTCTGTGTGTCCTCCACCTAATTGATTCCATAACACTGGGCTTTGGATATTGGAAAGCAAGTGACCAAACAGGGTTTCTGGGAGAACTGCTACCACAGCTGATGGTATGGGAGGTGAATGAGCCAGGTGGAGTTGTCTTGGCCCTGGAAGACATGTGCTACTGCTGTGAGCAATTACCGTTCAACACCAGAATGAGTTGCGTAGCTTATCAGCCACTTTGAGACATCCGTGCTTCCAGAACACTTAGTTTCCTTTGCAGCTGGAAATGGCTTGGGAGCTGAACTTCTCTCTGGCTCTGGAGTTATGAGCGCCTTGAGTGAGGATCTCCATCCTTGTTTTATGTGTGTGCTGAAACTGCTTGATTCTTTTTCACTGGTGTCAATGGGCATTGGACAGGAAGTGAGCAAACATGTTTTCAGGAGACCTGCAAGGACAGCTGAAGGTAATTGATGTGAATGAGGCAGTTGGAGTTGTTTTGGCACTGGAAGACCTATCAGGCTGCCTTGGACAGTTGCCATTCAACAACACACTGAGTTTCCTAGGTGGCACATCCAGTGTTAAACATATGTGCTGCCAGAGCACTTGGTTTCCATGGCAGCTGAAATTGTCTTGGGCCTTAAACTTCCCTCTGAGGAATTTTGAGCACCTTGAGTGTGAATCTCCATCTTTGTTTTGTGTGGGTGCCCAATCTGCTTGATTCCATTCCATAGGGCTCAATGGGCATTGGACAGGAAGTGACCAAACAGGGTTTTCGGGAGATCAGCCATGATACCTGATGGTATGTGAAGTGAATGAGCCAGGTGGAGATGTTTGGCACTGGAAGGCCTGTGCTGTTGTTTCATGCAATTGCCATTCACCACCACACTTTGTTCCCTAGGTGTCCCATCCACTTTCAGACATATGTGCTGCCAGAGCATTTGGTTGAGATGGCAGCTGGAAATGGCTTTGATGCTGAACTCCTCTCTTGCTCTTGAATTTTCAGCGTTTTGCGTAAGGATCTCCATCTTTTTTCTTTGTGCATGCTGAACATGCTTGATTCCATCACACGAGGCTCAATTGGCATTGAACAGGAAGTGTTCAAACAGGGTATCTGGTAGACCTGTAAGAAGAGCTGATGGTATGTGATTTGACTGATGTGAGTCGAGTTTTTCTGAAACTGGAAAAGCAGTGCTGCTATTTTGGGCAGTTGCAATTCACCACCACACTGAATTCCCCAGGTGTCACATCCACTTTCTCATATATGTGCTGCCAGAGCACTTGGTTTCCATGGCAGTTGGAAATGGCTTGGGTGCTAAACTTGTTCTTTGGTTCTGGAATTTTTAGCACATTGAGTGAGGATCTGTTTTGTGTGTGTGCTCAACATGTTTGATTCCATTCCCTTGGGCTCAATAGGCATTGGACAGTAAGTGACCAAACAACGTTGCCGGGAGACCTGCTAGGAGAGCTGATTTTATGTTAAGTGACTGACCCTGTTGGAGTTGTTTTGGCACTGGAAGGCCTCTGCTACTGCCTCTGGCTGTTGCTATTCACCACCTAAATGTTTTTCCCAGGTTTCACCTCCACATTCAGACATATGTGCTGCCAGATCACTTGTTTCCAAGGCAGCTGCAAACGGCTAAGCTTCTGAACTTTTCTCTTGTTGTTGAGTTTTGTGTGGGGGATCAACACGCATGTTTAATTCCAATACAGAGACTGTTAGAACTTGTACGAGAGATTGGTAGAGTGGCAGGGTACAAAATTAATGAACAAAAGTCAACAGCCATAGTGTATGGGAACAGCCCCAAGATGGAAAAAGGCGTAACCAGCAAGATACCATCCAAAATAACAGAGAAAAGTATGAAATATCTGGGAATAAATCTAACCAAAAATGTAGGAGACTTATTTGAAGAAAACTACAAACTACTTAAAAAAGAAACTGAACAAGACCTCAAAAGATGGAGTAACATCCCATGCTCCTGGATAGGTAAAATCAATATCATTAAAATGTCTATACTGCCAAAAGCAATATATACATTCAACTCAATCCCAATCAAATTGCCCAAAACATTCATCATGGAAGTGGAAACAATGATCCAAAGGTTCATTTGGAAACACAAAAAACCACGGATAGCTAGAACCGTTCTCAAGAACAGGAAGTTAGCAGGGAGGATCACAGTTCCGGACCTCTGAACATACTATAGGGCAGTGGTCATCAAAACAGTGTGGTACTGGCACAAAGATAGAGAGGAAGATCAATGGAGCAGAATAGAAACACCAGAAGGGAATCCACACAGATACAGCCAAATACTCTTTGACAAAAAGACAAACGACAATCCAGGCAAATGGGAAGGTCTGTTCAATAAATGCTGTTGGGACAACTGGTTAATAGCCTGCAGAAATAAAAAAATAGATCCACATCTCTCACCATACACTAAGATCAGATCTAAATGGATAAAGATCTAAACCTGCATCCAGAACCTTCAAACTTTTGGAAGAAAATGTCGGAAACACATTGCAACACTTAGGGGTAGGCCCTCACTTCTTAAAAAAGACTCCAAATGCAGTAGAAATCAAGACCAAAATAAACAATTGGGACCTCATCAAACTAAGAAGCTTCTGTATAGCTAGAGAAACAATCAACAAAATAAAAAGGCAACCCACAGAATGGGAGAAGATCTTCGCACACTACATAGGTGATAGAGGGATGATCTCCAAAATTTATGAAGAGATACAAAACAACCAAAATGTCAAAACAAACAAGCCACTCAAGAAATGGGCACGGGGAATGGGCAAACACTTCACAAAGGAACAAACCCAAAGGGCAAATAAACATATGAAAAAATGCGCAAGTTCCCTGGCAATAAGGGAAATCCAAATTAAAACATCAATGAGGTACCACCTAACGCAAGTAGACTGGCCCACATGAATAAAAGCACCAACAACACTTGTTGGCGAGGTTGAGGGGAAAAGGGATGCCTACTCCACTGCTGGTGGGTCTGCAGGCTGGTACAGCCTCTATGGAAACCAGTATGGATAATATTCAAACAACTCAAATTCAACATATCGTATGATCCAGCAATAGCACTCCTAGGAATATATCCAGAACAATTGTTTTATGAGAAACCAACATGCACTCTTATGCTCATAGCAGCACAATCAGTAATTGCAAAAACATGGAAGCAACCGAAATGCCCATCAACAGAGGATTGGATAAGAAAGCTATGGTTCATCTACTCCATGGAATACTACTCAGCTAGTAAAAAAAACAAAATGCAGTTCTTTGTGGCCAAATGGGCCAAACTGGAAACCATAATGCTAAGGGAAATGAGCCAATCCCAAAAGGTTAAATACCACATGTTTGCCTTAATTTAAGATGATATGATGTTATGTATAACATGTTATGTTTTGAATGTTATATGTTGTGTATAAACTAAAATTGAAGTATAGGTGAGGTGGTCACAGAAGGTGGCTGGGAACTCGCATTTACTTTTACCATATTGGTTACTCATTACTATGTCAATTAATTCCATAATGATGTAAATTTTTGCTGATGGTATGTTGGAGCTTTCAATTGACTGGGATGATACTCTGCTGGCCCTGTCTTCAGACAGGAGAGGGTATACCTAAGAAGCCGTTGAACTTGACTGGATAATAAGATGCTGGACTCTATGTTTGGTATACGCTTGCAATGGGGGAATCTCAACTGAACTTGAGCTGTGGTTATGCAACAAGGTGGAGGAATCCACCATGATGGGAGGGTTTGGGCAGGGGTGGGGAGAACCCAAGTACCTATGTAACTGTGTCACATAATACAATGTAATTAATGAAGTAAAATAATAAATAATTAAAAGAAAAAAAAAAGAAAATGGCTTGGGCGTGCTGAACTTCTCTTCGCATTTTGAGATTTTAGCGCCTTTAGTGAGAATCTCCATGATTCTTTAGTGCAGCTGCTCTAACTGTTTGATTCCTTCAAGCCTTGCTCAATTGGTTTTTGGGAGGAACTGACAAAACAGGGTTTCTGTGAGACCTGCTAGGACAGCTGATTGTATGTGTAGTGAATGAGCCAAGTGGAGTTGTTTTGTCAGGGGAAGACTTATGCTGCTGCTTCGGGCAGTTGCCATTTACCACCATAATGAGTATGCTAGGTGTCCCACCCACTTTCAGACATATGTGCCTCCAGAACACTGGGTTTCCATAGCAGCTGGAAATGGCTGGGGCGCTGAACTTCTCTCTGGGTCTGGAGTTTTGAGCGCCTTCAGTGAGGATCTCCATCATTGTTTTGTGTGTGGTTCAACATGCTTGATTCCATCCCCCTGGGCTGAATGGGCATTGGACAGGAAGTCATCTAACAGGGTTTCCATGAGATCTGCTATGACAGCTGATGGTATGTGAAGTGAATGAGCCAGGTGGAGTTTTTTTGGCAATGGAAGAGCTGTGCTGCTGCGTCAAGCAGCTGCCATTCACCACCACACTGAGTTCCCTAGATGTCACATCCACTTTCAGACATACGTGCTGCCAGAGCACTTGGTTTCCATTTCAGCTGGAAATGGCTTGAGGGCTGGGCATCTCTCTGGCTCTGAAGTTTTTCGTGCCTTGACCGTCATTCTCCATTTTTGTTATGTGTGAATGCTCATCTTGCTTATTTCCATCTGACTCAGCTCAATGAGCATTGGAAAGCAAGTGATCCGATCAATTAAAGGCTCCAACATACCGTCAGCAACAATTAACTTCGTTGTCTAATCAATAGTTATAATATTGAGTAACCAATATGTTAAAAACAATTGCAATTTCGGGCCCGACGGCGTGGCCTAGCAGCTAAAGTCCTTGCCTTGAAAGCCCCGGGATCCCATATGGGCGCCGGTTCTAATCCCGGCAGCTCCACTTCCCATCCAGCTCCCTGCTTGTGGCCTGGGAAAGCAGTTGAGGACGGCCCAATGCATTGGGAGACTGCACCTGCGTGGGAGACCCGGAAGAGGTTCCTGGTTCCTGGCTTCAGTTCAGCGTGCATCGGCCCGTTACGGCTCACATGGGGAGTGAATCATTGGACGGAAGATCTTCTTCTCTGTCTCTCCTCCTCTGTGTATATCTGGCTGTAATAAAATGAATAAATCTTTAAAAAAAAAAAAACAATTGCAATTTCTTAACCTTCTTCTGTGATCACCCCATTGTTAATTCAGTTTTAGTTTATATACGATATATATGACATAACATCCATTACATAACATGTTATACATAACATCATATCATCTTAAATTAAGGCAAACATGTGGTATTTAACCTTTTGGGATTGGCTCATTTCCCTTAGCATTATGGTAATCAAAGTGTTCTGGCAGCACATATGTGTGAAAGAGATATGGCACGTAAGGAAGGTACTGTGTTGGTGAATGGCCACTGCCCAATGCAGCAACACAGCTCTTACTTTGTCAAAACAACTCCACCTGGCTCATGAACTTTACATACCATCAGCTGTCCTGGCAGCTTTCTAGGAAACCCTGTTTGGTCACCTGCGGTCCAAATGCGCATTGAGCCAATTTGATAGAAACAAGCAGCTTGAGCACCCACAAAAAACTAAAATGGAGCTCCTCACTTAGGGCACTCAAAACTCCACACCAAACAAATGTTCGGTTCCTAAAGTCATTTCCATCTTACCTGGACACCTAGTGCTCTGGCAGCACATATGTGGAACACTAAATGTGACACCAAGGGAATATAGGTTCTCTGATGAATGATAACTGCCCGAAGCAGCAGCACAGCTCTTCCAGTGCCAAAACAATTCCCACTGGCTCATCAACTTCACATACCGTCAGCTGTCCTGGCAGCTATCTAGGCAACCCTGTTTGGTCGTTTCCAGTCAAATGCCCAAAGGGCTCAGTGTAATGGAAACAAGCAGCTTGAGCACCCAAACAAAACTAACATAGAGCTGCTCACTCAAGGCGCTCAAAACTCCATTACCAAAGACAATTTCATCACCCAAACCATTTCCCGTTGCCAAGGAAACCAAATGCTCAGCACATATGTGGAACACTGGATGTGACAGTTATGGAAGGTATTGTGGTGGTTAATGTCAACTGCCAGAAGCAGCAGCACAGCTCTTCCAGTGCCAAAACAACTCCACCTGGCTCATGAACTTCACATACCATCAGATTTCTTGGCAGATATCTAGGAAACCCTGTTTGGTCACTTGCGGTTAAATGCCAATGGAGACCAGTAGATGGAATCAGGCATGTTCAGCACCCTAACAAAATTAACATGGAGCTCCTCAATCAAGGCGCTCAAAACTCCACAGCCAAAGACAAGTTCATCGCCCAACCATTTCCCGTTGCCATGGAAACCAAGTGCTCTGGCAGTACATATGTGGAAGAGTGGATATGACACCGATGGAAGGTATTGTGGTGGTTATTGTCAACTGCCAGGGACAGCAACACAGTTCTTCCAGTGCCAAAACAACTCCACCGGGCTCATGAACTTCACATACAGTCAGCTGTCATGACAGTTATCTAGGAAACACTGTTTGGTCACTTGCGGTCCAATGCCCTTTGAGACCAGAGGTATAAAATGAAGCATGTTTAGCACCCAAACACAACTAATATGTAACTTCTCATTCAAGGCTCTCAAAACTCCACAGCCAAAGACAAGTTCAGAGCCCAAAGCCATTACCCGCTGTCATGGAAACCAAGTGTGCTGGCAGCACATATGTAGAATAGTGGATGTGACACATACAGAGCACATTTTGGAGGTTAATGTCAACTGCCCGAAGCAGCAACAGAGCTCTTCCAGTGCCAAAACAACTCCACCTGGCACATCAACTTCACATACGATCAGCTTTCCTGGCAGCTATCTAGGAAAATCTGTCTGCTCACTTGCAGTAGAAATTGCAATGGAGCCCAGTGTGATTTAAACAAGCAGGATGATCACACACACAAAACTAACATGGAGCTCCTCATTCAAGGCGCTCAAAACTCCACAGCTTAAGACAAGTTCATTGCAAAAGCCATTTCCCGTTGCCATGGAAACCAAGTGCTCTGACAGCACATATGTGGAACAGTGGATGTGACACATAGGGAACACAGTTTCGTGGTGAATGGCCACGGCCCGAAGCAGCAGAACAGCTCTTCCAGTGCAAAAACAACTCCACGGGACTCATGAACTTCACATACCATCAGCTGTCCTGGCAGCTATCTAGGAAAACCCGTTTGATCACTTGTGGTCCAATGCCCATTGAGCCCAGTGTGATGGATTCAACCAGGTTGAGCACCCAAACAAAACTAACATGGAGCTCCTCACTCAAGGTGCTCAAAACTCCACAGCCATGCACAAGTTCAGCGCCCAAGCTTTTTCAAGCTGACATGGAAAGCAAGTGCTCTGGCAGGACATATTGGTGGAAGTGGATATGACACAAAGGGATTGTAGGTTCTCTGAAGAATGAGAACTGCCCGAAGCAGCAGCACAGCTCTCCCAGTGCCAAACCATCTCCACCTGGCTTATCAAGTTCACATACCATCAGCTGTCCTGGCAGCTATCGGGGAAACCTTGTTTGGTCACTTCCGCTCGACATGCCTATTAGGCCCAGAGTGATTTAAACAAGCAGGATGATCACTCAAACACAACTAACATGGAGCTCCTGACTCAAGGCGCTCAAAACTCCTTCGCCAAAGACAAGTTCAGCGCTCAAGCCATTTCCCGTTGCCATGAAAACCAAGTGCTCTGGCAGCATATAAGTTGAGGAGTGGATGTGACACATACAGTACAGAGTTTGGTGTTGAACGGCCACTGCCCGAAGCAGCAGCACAGCTCTTCCAGTGCCAAAACAACTCCACCTGCCTCATGAACTTCACATACCATCAGCTGTCCTGGCAGCTATCTAGGAAACCCTGTTTGGTCACTTCCGGTCAAATGCCCGTTGAGCCCAGTGGGATGGAATCAAGCAGCTTGATCACCCAAACACAATTAACATGGAGCTGCTCACTCAAGGCATTCCAAACTCCATCACCAAAGACAGGTTCATCGCCGAAGCCATTTCCCGTTGCCATGGAAACCAAGTGCTCTGGCACCACATATATGTCTCTAAGTGGATCTTACACACAAGGAAGGTAGTATGGTGGTGAAAGGAAACTGCCCGAAGCAGCAGCACAGCTCTTCCATTGCCAAAACAACTCCACCTGGCTCATGAACTTCACATACCATCAGCTGTCCTGGCAGCAATCTAGGAAACCCTGTTTAATCATTTGCGGTCCAATGCCCATTGAACCAAGTGTGATAGAAACCAGCAGCTTGAGCACCCAAAAAAAAAAAAAACTAACATGGAGCTCCTCACTAAGGGCACTCAAAACTCCACAGCCAAACAAAAGTTCAGCACCCAAAGCCATTTCCCGCCGTCATGGAAACCAAGTGCTCTGGCAGCACAAATTTCTGAAAGTGGATATGACACCTATGGAAGGTAGAGTGGTGGGGAATGGCTACTCTCCGAAGCAGCAACACAGCTCTTCCAGTGCAAAAACAACTTCACCTGGCTCACCAACTTCACATACCATGAATGTCGTGGCAGCTATTGAGGAAACCCTGTTTGGTCACTTCCGCTCCAATGCCCATTGAGCCCAATTTCATGGAATTAAGCATGCTGAGCACCCAAAGAAACCTAACATGGAGCTCCTCCCTCAAGGCGCTCCAAATTCCATCGCCAAAGACAAGTTCAGCGTCCAGGCCATTTCCCTATGCCACGGAAACCAAGTGCTCAGGCAGCATATATATGTCTCTAAGTGGATATGACACGTAAGAAAAAGGGTGTGCTGGTGAATGTCCACTGCCCGAAGCAGCAGCACAGCTCTTCCAGTGCCAAAACAACTCCACCTGGCTCATGAACTTCACATACCATCAGCTGTCCTGGCAGCTATCTAGTAAACATTTTTCGGTCACATACGGTGCAAATGCCCATGGAGCCCAGGGTGATTTAAAAAGCAGGATGATCACACACACACAGAAATAACATGGAGCCCTCCCTCAAGGCGCTCAAACCTCACAACCAAAGACAAGTTCAGCGCCTAAGACATTTCCAGTTGCCATGGAAACCAAGTGCTCAGGCAGCAATATGTGCATGAGTGGATGTGACACATAGACAACACAGTGTGTTGGTCAATGGCCACTGCCCTAAGCAGCATCACAGAACTTGCAGTGCCAAAACAACTCCACCTGGCTCATCAAATTCACATACCATAGGCTGTCCTGGCAGCTATCTAGGAAACCCTGTTTGGTCACTTGAGTCCAAATGCCCATGAAGCCCAGTGTGATGGAATCAAGCAGGATGATCACACACACACAACTAACATGGAGCTCCTCACTCAAGGCGCTCAAAACTCCACAGCCAAAGACAAGTTCATCGCCCAAGCCATTTCCCGTTTCCATGGTAACGAAGTGCTCTGACAGCACATATGTGTGTAAGTAGATATGACACCTATGGAAGGTAGTATAGAGGTGAATGCTCATTGACCGAAGCAGCATCACAGCTCTTCCAGTGCCAAAACAACTCCACCTGGCTCATCAACTTCACATACCATAGGCTGTCCTGGCAACTATCTAGGAAACCCTGTTTGGTCACTTGAGTCCACATGCCCATGGAGCCCAGTGTGATTTAAACAAGCCGGATGATCCCACACACACAACTAACATTGCACTCCTCACTCAAGGCGATCAAAACTCCACAGCCAAAGACAAGTTCAGCACCCAATCCATTTCCCGTTGCCATGGTAACCAAGTGCTCTGGCAGCACATATGTCTGAAACTGGATATGACATCTATGGAAGGTATTGTGGTTGTTAATGTCAACTGGAGAAGCAGCAACACAGCTATTCGAGTGCCAAAACAACTCCACCTGGCTCATGAACTTCACATATTGTCAGCTGTCATGACAGCTATCTAGAAAACCCTGTTTGGTCACTTGCGGTCCAATGCCCGTTGAGACCAGAGGGATGGAATCAAGCATGTTGAGCACCCAAACACAACTAACATGTAACTCCTCACGTAATGCGATCAAAATTCCACAGCCAAACACAAGTTCAGCGCCCAAGCCATTTCCCGTTGCCATGGCAACCAAGTTCTCTGGCAGCACATTTGTTGAATAGTGGATGTGACACATACAGAGCACATTTTGGAGGTTAATGTCAACTGCCCGAAGCAGCAGCACAGCTCTTCCAGTGCCAAACAACTCCACCTGGCTCATCATCTTCACATACCATCAGCTTTCCTGGCAGCTATTTAGGAAACCCTGTCTGGTCACTTGCAGTCGAAATGCCCATGGAGCCCAGTGTGATTTAAACAATCAGGATGATCACACACACACAACTAACATGGAGCTCCTCCCTCGAGGAGCTCAAAACTCATCAGTAAAGACAAGTTCATCGCCTAAGCAATTACCAGTTGCCATGGAAACCAAGTGCTCTGGCAGGACATGTGGAACAGTGGATGTGACACAAAGACAATAAAATGTGGTGGTGAATGGCCACTGCCCGAAGCAGAAGCACAGCTCTTCAGGTGCCAAAACAACTCCACCTGGCTCATATACTTCGCATACCATCAGCTGTTCTGGCAGCTATCTAGGAAACACTGTTTGGTGCCATATAGTCCAATGCCCATTGAGCCCAGTGTGATGGAATCAAGCATATTGAGCACCCAAAAAAAAACTAAAGTGGAGCTTCTCAATCAAGGTGCTAAAAACTCCACAGCCAAGGACAAGTTCAGCGTACAAGCCATTTCCCGTTGCCATGGAAACCAAGTGCTCTGGCAGCACTATGTGGAGCAGTGGATCTGACACATAGAGAACAGAGTGTGGTGGTGAATGGCATCTGCCCGAAGCAGCAACACAGCTCTTCCAGTGCCAAAACAACTCCACCTGGCTCATCAACTTCACATACCATCAGCTGTCCTGGCAGCTAGCTAGGAAACCCTGTTTGGTCACTTGCCGTTCAATGCCCATGGAGCCCAGTGTGATGGAATCAAGCATGTTGAGCACCCAAACACAACTAACATGGAGCTGCTCACTCAAGCCGTGCAAAATTCCACATCCAAGGACAAGTTCTTCGCCCAAGCCATTTCCCGTTGCCATGGAAACCATTTGCTCTGGCAGCAGATATGTGGAACAGTGTATGTGAAACATACAGAACACACTTTTATGGTGAATGGCAACTGCCCGAAGCAGCAACACAGTTCTTCAGATGAAAAACAACGCCACTTGCTCATCAACTTCACATACCATCAGCTGTCCTGGCAGCTATCTTATAAACCCTGTTTGGTCACTTCCGCTCCAATGCCCATGGAGCCCAGTGTGATAGAAACAAGCAGCTCTAGCACCCACAAAAAACTAACATGAGCTTCTCACTAAGGGAACCTAAAACTCCACAGCCAAAGACAACTTTTCGCCCCAAAGCCATTTCCCGTTGCCAAGGGAACTAAGTGCTCTGGCAGCACATATATGCAACACTGAAAGTAAAACCAAAGGAATGTAGGTTCTCTAAAAAATGACAGTAGCCCGAAGCAGCAGCACAGCTCTTCCAGTGCCAAAACAACTCCACCTGGCTCATGAACTTCACATGCCATCAGCTCTCTTGGCAGCTATTTAGGAAACCCTGTTTGGTCACTTCCGCTCCAATGCCCATGGAGCCCAGTGGGATGGAATCAAGCAGTTTGAGCACCCACACAAAACTAACATGAAGCTGCTCACTCAAGTCGCTCAAAAATCCACTACCAGAGACACGTTTGGCGCCCAAGCCATTGCCCGGTTGCCACGGAAACCAATGCTCTGGCAGCACATATGTGTGAAAGTGGATATGACACCTAAGGAAACTAGTGTGGTGGTGAATTCCAACTATCCGAAGCAGCAGCACAGCTCTTCCAGTGCCAAAACAAATCCACCTGGCTCATGAAATTCACATGCCATCAGCTCTCCTGGCAGATATTTAGGAAATCCTGTTTGGTCACTTCCAGTCAAATGCCCTTTGGGACCAGTGTGATGGAATCAAGCAGCTTGAGCACCCACACAAAACTAACATGCAGCTGTTCACTCAAGGCGCTCAAAAATCCATCACCATAGACAAGTTCAGCGCCCAAGACATTTCCAGTTGCCATGGAAACCAAGTGCTCTGGCAGCACATACGTCTGTAAGTGGATATGACACCTAAGGAAGGTAGTGTGGTGGTGAATGGCATCTGCCCGAAGCAGCAACACAGCTCTTCCAGTGAGAAAACAACTCCACAAGGCTCATGAACTTCACATACCATCAGCTGTCCGGCAGCTATCTAGGAAACCCTGATTGGTCCTTTTTAGTCAAATGTCCGTTGGGCCAAGGGTGATGGAAACAAGCAGGTTGAGCACCCAAACACAACTAACATGGAGCTGATCACTCAAGGGTCTCAAAACTCCAAGGCCAACGACAATTTCATCGCCTAAGTCATTTCCCGTTGCCATGGAAACCAAGTGCTCTAGCACCACATATATGTCTCTAAGTGGATCTTACACCTATGGAAGGTAGTGTGGTTGTGGATGGCCACTGCCCAAAGCAGCATCACAGCTCTTCCAGTGCCAAAACAACTCCACCTGACTCATGAACTTCACATACCATCAGCTTTTTGGCAGCTATTTAAGAAACCCTGTTTGGTCACTTGCGGTCAAATGCTCATGGAGCCCAGCGTGATTTAAAGAAGCGGGATAATCACACACACACATCTAACATGGAGCTCCTCACTCAAGGCGTTCAAAATTCCACATCAAAGACAAGTTCAGCGCCCAAGCCAATTCCCGTTGCCATGGAAACCAAGTGTTCTGGCAGCACAATATATTTCTCTATGTGGATGTGAAACGTAGGAAAGCTAGTGTGGTGGTGAACGGTCACTACCCGAAGCAGCAGCACAGCTCTTCCAGTGCCAAAACAACTCCACCTGGCTCATGAACTTCACATACCATCTGGTGTCCTGGCAGCTCTCTAGGAAACCCTGTTTGGTCACTTGCGGTCCAATGCCCATTGGTCCCAGTGTGATGGAATCTAGCAGCTTGAGCACCCAAATAAGCAGGATGATCACACACACACAACCAACATGAAGCTCCTCACTGAAGGCGATCAAAACTCCACAGCCAAACACAAGTTCAGCGCCCAATCCATTTCCCGTTGCCATGAAAACCAAGTGCTCTGCAGCACATATGTGGAACAGTGGATGTGACCCATACAGAACAGAGTTTGGTGGTGCACGGTCATTGCCCGAAGCAGCAGCACAGCTCTTCCAGGTCCAAAACAACTCCACCCTGCTCATGAACATCACATACCATCAGCTGTCCTGGCAGCTCTAGGAAACCCTGTTTTGTCACTTGCGGTCTAGTGTCCATTGAGCCCATTGCAATGCAAAAAAGCATGTTTAGCACCCAAACACAACTAAGATGGAGCTGCTCATTCAAGTCGCTCAAAACTCCATCACCAAAGACAAGCTCCTCGAGTAAGCCATTTCCAGTTGCCATATAAACCAAGTGCTCTGGTAGCACATATGTGTGAATGTAGATATGACACCTGAGGAAGATAGTGTGGTGGTGAGTTTCAACTGTCCGAAGCAGCAACACAGGTCTTCCAGTGCCAAAACAACTCCACCTGGCTCAGGAACTTCACATACCATCAGCTTTTTGGCAGCTATTTAAGAAACACTGTTTGGTCACTTGCGGTCAAATGCTCATTGAGCCCAGTTTGATTTAAAGAAGCGGGATGATCACACACACACAGCTAACATGGAGCTCAACACTCAAGGCATTCAAAACTCCACAACGAAAGACAAGTTCAGCGCCCAAGCCAATTCCCGTTGCCATGGAAACCAAGTGTTCTGGCAGCACAATATATTTCTCTATGTGGATGTGAAACGTAGGAAAGCTAGTGTGGTGGTGAACGGTCACTGCCCGAAGCAGCAGCACAGCTCTTCCAGTGCCAAAACAACTCCACCTGGCTCATGAACTTCACATACCATCTGCTGTCCTGGCAGCTATCTAGGAAACCCTGTTTGGTCACTTGCGCTTCAATGCCCATTGGTCCCAGTGTGATGGACTCTAGCAACTTGAGCACCCAAACAAATTTAACCAGGAGCTGCTCACTCAAGCCGCTAAAAACTCCACAGCCAAAGACAAGTTCAGCGCCTAAGACATTTCCAATTGCCATGCAAAACAAGTGATCTGGCAGCACATATTTCTGAAACTGGATATGACACCTAAGGAAGTTAGTGTGCTGGTGAATGGCCACTGAACAAAGCAGCAGCACAGCTCTTCCAGTGAAAAAAAAACTCCACCTGGCTCATCAACTTCACATGCCATCAGCTGTCCGGGCAGCTATCTAGGAAACCCTGTTTGGTCATTTGCGGTCAAATGCCCGTCGGGCCCACTGTGATGGAATCAAGCAGCTTGAGCACCCACACACAACTAACATGGAGGTCCTGATTAAAGGTGCTTAAAACTCCACAGACGAAGACAAATTCAGCGCCCAAGCCATTTCCCGTAGCCATGGAAACCAAGTGCTCTGGCAGCACATATGTGTGAAACTGGATATGACACCTATGGAATGTAGTGTGGTGGTGAATGGCCACTGCCCGAAGCAGCAGCACAGCTCTTCCAGTGCCAAAACAACTCCACCAGGCTCATGAACTTCACATACCATCAGCTGTCCTGGCAGCTATCTAGGAAACCCTGCTTGGTCACTTGCGGTCAAAACCCTATTTACCCCAATGTGATGGAATCAAGCAGCTTGAGAACCCACACTAATTAAGATGGAGCTCCTCATTCAAGGCACTCAATACTCCACAGCCAAAGACAAGTTCATCGCCTAAGCCATTTCCCTTTGTCATGGAAACCAAGTGTTCTGGCAGCACATACGTCTGAAAATGGATATGACACCTAAGGAAGGTAGCGTAGTGGTGAATGGCAAATGCCAGAAGCAGCAATACAGCTCTTCCACTGCCAAAACAACTCCACCTGGCTCATGAACTTCACATACCATACGCTGTCCTTTCAGCTATCTAGGAAACCCTGTTTGGTCACTTCCGGTCAAATGCCCATTGGGCCCAGTATGATGGAATCATCCAGATTCAGCACTCACACAAAACTAACATGGAGCTGCTCACTCAATGAGCTCAAAAGTCCATCACCAAAGACAAGTTCAGGGCCCAAGCTATTTCCCGTTGCAATGGAAACCAAGTGCTCTGGCAGCACATATTTGGAACTGTGGATGTGAAACATACAGAACACAGTGTTTACGTGATTGGCCACTGCCCGAAGCAGCAGCACAGCTCTTCCAGTGCCAAAACAACTCAACCTGGCTGATGAACTTCACATACCATCAGGTGTCGTGCAGCTATCTAGGAAACTCTGAATGGTCACTTGCGGTCTAACACCCATTGAGCCAAGTGGGATGGAATCAAGCATGTTGAGCACCGAAACACAACTAACATGGAGCTCCTCACTCAACGCGCTCAAAATTCCACAGCCATGGACAAGTTCAGCACCCAAGGAACGATTTCCCGTTGTGATGGAAACCATTTGCTCTGGCAGCACGCATGTGGAACAGTAGATGTGACACATACAGAACACAGTTTTTTGGTGAATGGCAACTGCCCGAAGCAGCAACAGAGCTCTACCAGTGCCAAAACAATTCCACCTGCCTCATGAACTTCACATACCATCAGCTGTCCTGGCAGCCATCTAGGAAACCCTGTTTGGTCACGTGTGGTCTAATGCCCATTGAGCCCAGTGTGATGGAATCTAGCATGTAGAGCACCCAAACAAATCTATAGTGGAGCTCCTCACTCAAGGCGCTCAAAACTCCACAGCCAAACACAAGTTCAGTGCCCAAGCCATTTCCCATTGCCATGGAAACCAAGTGCTCTGGCACAATATATTTATCTATGTGGATATGAAATGTAGGCTAGCTAGTGTGGTGTTGACCGGTCACTGCCCGAAGCAGCAGCACAGCTCTTCCAGTGCCAAAACTACTCCACCTGGCTCATGAACTTCACATGCCATCAGCTGTCCTATCAGCTCTCTAGGAAACCCTGTTTGCTCACTTGTGCTTCAATGCCTATTGGTCCCAGTGTGATTGAATCTAGCAGCTTGAGCATCTAAACAAATTTAACCAGGAGCTGCTCACTCAAGCCGCTCAAAACTCCACAGTCAAAGAAAAGTTAATCGCTCTATGTTTGCTATATGCTTGCAATGGGGGAATCTCATGTGAACTTGAGCTGTGGTTATGCAACTAGGTGGAGGAATCCACCATGGTGGGAGGGTTTGGGGAGGGGTGGGCAGAACCCAAGTATCTATGTAATTGTGTCACATAATACAAAGTAATTACTGAAGCTAAATAAAAAATAATTAAAAAAATAAAAATAATAAAATTCTGAAAAAAATAAATAAATAAAATAAATAAATAAATAAATAAACAAATAAAAAAAAAGAAAAGTTAAGCGCTCAAGCGATTTCACGTTGCCATGGAAACCATTTGCTCTGGCAGCACATATGTGGAACAGTGGATGTGAGAAAGACAGAACATAGTGTGGTGGTGAATGGCAACTGCCCCAAGCAGCAAAACAGCTCTTCCAGTGCCAAAACAACTCAACCTGGCTCATGAACATCACATACCATCAGCTGTCCTGGCAGCTATCTAGGAAACCCTGTTTGATCACTTGTGATCCAATGATGTTTAAGACCAGAGGGATAGAATCAATCATGTTCAGCTCCCAAACACAACTAACGAGGTGCTCCTCACTCAAGCCGCTCAAAATTCCAGACCAACGACAAGTTCAGCTCCCAAGCCATTTCCCGTTGTCATGGAAAAAATTTGCTCTGGCAGCACATATGTGGAACATTGGATGAGACACATACAGAACACAGTTTTTTGGTGAATGGCAACTGCCCAAATCAGCAACACAGCTCTTCCAGTGCCAAAACAACTCCACCTGCTTCATGAACTTCACATACCATCAGCTGTCCTGGCAGCTATCTAGGAAACCCTGTTTGTTCACCTCTGCTCCAATGCCCATTGAGCCAAGTGTGATGGAATCAAGCATGTTGATCACCCACAAAAAACTAACATGGAGCTCCTCACCATGGAATTCAAAACTCCACAGCCAAAGACAAGTTCATCGCACCAAAGCCATTTCCCGCTGCCAAGGAAAGCAAGTGCTCTGGCAGCACAAATATGGAACACTGAATGTGACGCCAAGGGAATATAGGTTCTCTGAAAAATGACAGTTGCCCGAAGCAGCAGCACAACTCTTTCAGTGCCAAAACAACTCCACCTGGCTCAGGAACTCACATACCATCACCTGCCTTGGCAGCTATCTAGGAAACCCTGTTTGGTCACTTGCGGTCTAATGCCCATTGAGCCCAATGTGATGAAATCAAGCATGTTGAGCACCCAAACAAAACCAAGGTGGAGATCCTCACTCAAGGTGCTCCAAATTCCACATCAAAGACAAGTTCAGCGCCCAAGCCATTTTCCGTTGCCATGGAAACCAAGTGCTCTGGCAGCACGTATGTGTGAAACTGGATATGACACGTAAGGAAGGTAGTGTGGTGGTGAATTCCAACTCTCCAAAGCAGCAGCACAGCTCTTCCAGTGCCAAAACAACTCCACCTGGCTCATGAACTTCAAATACCATCAGTTGTCTTCGCAGCTATCTGGGAAGCCCTGTTTGGTCTCTTCTGGTCCAAATGCCCATGGAGCCCAGTGTGATGGAATCAAGCATTTGAGCACCCACAAAAAACTAACATGGAGCTGCTTACTCAAGGCGCTCAAAACTCCACAGACAAAGACAAGTTCAGCGCCTAAGCCATTTCTCGTTTTCATGGAACCCAAGTGCTCTGGCAGCACATACAACTGTAAGTGAATATGACACCTAAGAAAGGTAGCGTGGTGGTGAATGTCCACTGCCCGAAGCAGCAGCACAGCTCTTCCAGCGCCAAAACAACTCCACCTGGCTCATCAACTTCACATGCCATCAGCTCTCCTGGCAGCTATCTAGGAAACCGTGTTTGGTCACTTCTGTTCCAATGCCCTTTGAGACCGGTGGGATGGAATCAAGCATGTTGAGCACCCACACACAACTAACATGGAGCTCCTCACAAAGGTGCTCAAAACTCCACAGTAAAAGACAAGTTCAGCGCCCAAGCCATTTACCTTTTCCATGGAAACCAAGTGCTCTGGCAGCACTTATGTCTATAAGTGGATATGACACCTAGGAAAGATAGCATGGTGGTGAATGGCCACTGCCCGAAGCAGCAGCACAGCTCTTCCAGTGCCAAAACAACTCAACCTGGCTGATGAACTTCACATACCATCAGGTGTCGTGCAGCTATCTAGGAAACTCTGAATGGTCACTTGCGGTCTAACACCCATTGAGCCAAGTGGGATGGAATCAAGCATGTTGAGCACCGAAACACAACTAACATGGAGCTCCTCACTCAACGCGCTCAAAATTCCACAGCCATGGACAAGTTCAGCACCCAAGGAACGATTTCCCGTTGTGATGGAAACTATTTGCTCTGGCAGCACGCATGTGGAACAGTAGATGTGACACATACAGAACACAGTTTTTTGGTGAATGGCAACTGCCCGAAGCAGCAACAGAGCTCTACCAGTGCCAAAACAATTCCACCTGCCTCATGAACTTCACATACCAACAGCTGTCCTGGCAGCCATCTAGGAAACCCTGTTTGGTCACTTGTGGTCTAATGCCCATTGAGCCCAGTGTGATGGAATCTAGCATGTAGAGCACCCAAACAAATCTAAAGTGGAGCTCCTCACTCAAGGCGCTCAAAACTCCACAGCCAAACACAAGTTCAGTGCCCAAGCCATTTCCCGTTGCCATGGAAACCAAGTGCTCTGGCACAATATATTTATCTATGTGGATATGAAATGTAGGCTAGCTAGTGTGGTGTTGACCGGTCACTGCCCGAAGCAGCAGCACAGCTCTTCCAGTGCCAAAACTACTCCACCTGGCTCATGAACTTCACATGCCATCAGCTGTCCTATCAGCTCTCTAGGAAACCCTGTTTGCTCACTTGTGCTTCAATGCCTATTGGTCCCAGTGTGATTGAATCTAGCAGCTTGAGCATCTAAACAAATTTAACCAGGAGCTGCTCACTCAAGCCGCTCAAAACTCCACAGTCAAAGAAAAGTTAATCGCTCTATGTTTGCTATATGCTTGCAATGGGGGAATCTCAAGTGAACTTGAGCTGTGGTTATGCAACTAGGTGGAGGAATCCACCATGGTGGGAGGGTTTGGGGAGGGGTGGGCAGAACCCAAGTATCTATGTAATTGTGTCACATAATACAAAGTAATTACTAAAGCTAAATAAAAAATAATTAAAAAAATAAAAATAATAAAATTCTGAAAAAAATAAATAAATAAAAATAAATAAATAAATAAATAAACAAATTAAAAAAAAGAAAAGTTAAGCGCTCAAGCGATTTCACGTTGCCATGGAAACCATTTGCTCTGGCAGCACATATGTGGAACAGTGGATGTGAGAAAGACAGAACATAGTGTGGTGGTGAATGGCAACTGCCCCAAGCAGCAAAACAGCTCTTCCAGTGCCAAAACAACTCAACCTGGCTCATGAACATCACATACCATCAGCTGTCCTGGCAGCTATCTAGGAAACCCTGTTTGATCACTTGTGATCCAATGATGTTTAAGACCAGAGGGATAGAATCAATCATGTTCAGCTCCCAAACACAACTAACGAGGTGCTCCTCACTCAAGCCGCTCAAAATTCCAGACCAACGACAAGTTCAGCTCCCAAGCCATTTCCCGTTGTCATGGAAACCATTTGCTCTGGCAACACATATGTGGAACATTGGATGAGACACATACAGAACACAGTTTTTTGGTGAATGGCAACTGCCCAAATCAGCAACACAGCTCTTCCAGTGCCAAAACAACTCCACCTGCTTCATGAACTTCACATACCATCAGCTGTCCTGGCAGCTATCTAGGAAACCCTGTTTGTTCACCTCTGCTCCAATGCCCATTGAGCCAAGTGCGATGGAATCAAGCATGTTGATCACCCACAAAAAACTAACATGGAGCTCCTCACCATGGAATTCAAAACTCCACAGCCAAAGACAAGTTCATCGCACCTAAGCCATTTCCCGCTGCCAAGGAAAGCAAGTGCTCTGGCAGCACAAATATGGAACACTGAATGTGACGCCAAGGGAATATAGGTTCTCTGAAAAATGACACTTGCCCGAAGCAGCAGCACAACTCTTTCAGTGCCAAAACAACTCCACCTGGCTCAGGAACTCACATACCATCACCTGCCTTGGCAGCTATCTAGGAAACCCTGTTTGGTCACTTGCGGTCTAATGCCCATTGAGCCCAATGTGATGAAATCAAGCATGTTGAGCACCCAAACAAAACCAAGGTGGAGATCCTCACTCAAGGTGCTCCAAATTCCACATCAAAGACAAGTTCAGCGCCCAAGCCATTTTCCGTTGCCATGGAAACCAAGTGCTCTGGCAGCACGTATGTGTGAAACTGGATATGACACGTAAGGAAGGTAGTGTGGTGGTGAATTCCAACTCTCCAAAGCAGCAGCACAGCTCTTCCAGTGCCAAAACAACTCCACCTGGCTCATGAACTTCAAATACCATCAGTTGTCTTCGCAGCTATCTGGGAAGCCCTGTTTGGTCTCTTCTGGTCCAAATGCCCATGGAGCCCAGTGTGATGGAATCAAGCATTTGAGCACCCACAAAAAACTAACATGGAGCTGCTTACTCAAGGCGCTCAAAACTCCACAGACAAAGACAAGTTCAGCGCCTAAGCCATTTCTCGTTTTCATGGAACCCAAGTGCTCTGGCAGCACATACAACTGTAAGTGAATATGACACCTAAGAAAGGTAGTGTGGTGGTGAATGTCCACTGCCCGAAGCAGCAGCACAGCTCTTCCAGCGCCAAAACAACTCCACCTGGCTCATCAACTTCACATGCCATCAGCTCTCCTGGCAGCTATCTAGGACACCGTGTTTGGTCACTTCTGTTCCAATGCCCTTTGAGACCGGTGGGATGGAATCAAGCATGTTGAGCACCCACACACAACTAACATGGAGCTCCTCACAAAGGTGCACAAAACTCCAAGGTAAAAGACAAGTTCAGCGCCCAAGCCATTTACCGTTTCCATGGAAACCAAGTGCTCTGGCAGCACTTATGTCTATAAGTGGATATGACACCTAGGAAAGATAGCGTGGTGGTGAATGGCCACTGCCCGAAGCAGCAGCACAGCTCTTCCAGTGCCAAAACAATTCCACCTGGCTCATCAACTTCACATAATATCAGCTGTCCTGCCAGCTATCTAGGAAACCCTGTTTGGTCACTTCCGCTCCAATGCCCATTGAGCCAAGTGGGATGGAATCAAGCAGCTTGAGCATCCAAACAAAACTAACATGCAGCTCCTCACTCAAGGCGCTCAAATGTCCATCACCAAAAAGAAGTTCATCGCCCAAGCCATTTCCCGCTGCCATGGAATCCAAGTGCTCTGGCAGCACATATGTATGTAAGTGGATATGACACCTAAGCAAGGTAGTGTGGTGGTGAATGACCACTGCCCGAGCAGCAGCACAGCTCTTCCAGCGCCAAAACAACTCCACCTGGCTCATCAAATTCACATACCATCAGCTGTTGTTGCAGCTATCTAGGAAGCCCTGTTTGGCCTCTTGCAGTCCAAATGCCGATTTAGCCCAGTGTGATTTAAACAACAGGACAATCACACACACAATTAATATGGAGCTTCTCACTGAAGGCGCGCAAATCTCCACAGCCAAAGACAAGTTCAGCGCAAAACAAATTTCCCGTTGCCGTTGAAACCAAGTGCTCTGGCAGCACAAATTTCTGAAAGTGGATATCACACCTAAGGAAGGTAGTGTGCTGGTAAATGGCAACTGCCCGAAGCAGCAGCACAGGTCTTCCAGTGCCAAAACAACTCCACCTGGCTCATGAACTTCATATACCATCAGCTGTCGTGGCAGCTATCTAGGAACCTCGGTTTGGTCTCTTCTGGTCCAAATGCCCATGGAGACCAATGTGATGAAATCAAGCAGCTTGAGCACCCACACAAAACTAACACAGAGCTGCTCACTCAAGGCGCTCAGAACTAAAAGAAAAAGACAAGTTCATCTCCCAAGCCATTTCCCGTTGCCATGGAAACCAAGAGTTCCGGCAGCACATATGTGTGTAAGTGTATATGAAACCTATGGAAGGTAGTTTGCTGGTGAATTGCCACTGCCTGAAGCAGCACAGCTCTTCCAGTGCCAAAACAACTCCACCTGGCTTATGAACTTCACATACCATCAGCTGTCCTGGCAGCTATCTAGGAAACCTTGTTTGGACACTTCTGGTCCAATACGCATTGAGCTCAGTGGGATGGAATCAAGCATGTTGAACACCCACACACAACGAACATGTAGCTCCATACTCAAGGAGCTCAAAACTTCACAGCCAAAGACAAGTTCAGCGCCCAAGCCATTTTCCATTGCCATGGAAACCAAGTGCTCTGGCAGCACAAATTTCTGAAAGTGAATATGACACCTAAGGAAGATAGTTTGTTGGTGAATGGCCACTGACCGAAGCAGCAGCACAGCTCTTCCAGTGCCAAAACAATTCCACCTGGCTCATGAACTTCACATACTTCAGCTGTCCTGGCAGCTATCTAGGTAACCCTGTTTGGTGCCATGCAGTCCAAATGCCCATGGAGCCCAGTGGGGTTGAATCAAGCAGGATGATCACACACAAACAACTAACATGGATCTCCTCACTCAAGGCGCTCAAAACTCCACAGCCAAAGACAAGGTGAGCGCCATAGCCATTTCCCATTGCCATGGAAACCAAGTGCTCTGGCAGCACATATGTGTGCAACTTGATATGACACCTAAGAAAGGTAGTGTGGCGCTGATATTCAACTGTCCGAAGCGGCAGCACAGCTCTTCCAGTGCCGAAACAACTCCACCTGGCTCATCAAATTCACATACCATCAGCTGTCCTGGCAGCTAACTAGAAACCCTGTATGGTCACTTCTGCTCCAATGCCCTTTGAGCCCAGTGTGATGCAAACAAGCATACTGAGCATTCAAACAAAATTAATTTGGTGCTGCCCACTCAAGGCGCTCAAAACTCTACAGCCAAGGACATGTTCAGTGCCCAAGCCATTTCCAGTTCCCATGGAAACCATGAGCTCTGGCAGCATATACGTCTGTAAGTGGTTTTGACCCCTAGGAAGGGTAGTGTGGTGGTAAGTGGCCATTGCCCGAAGCAGCAACACAGACCTTCCAGTGCCAAAACAACTCCACCTGGCTCACCAACTTCACATACCATCAGCTGTCCTGGCAGCTATCTAGGAAAACCTATTTGGTCACTTCCGATCAAATGCCCTTTGAGGCCAATGGGATGGAATCAAGCAGGTTGAGCACCCACACACAACTAACATAGAGCTCCTCACTTAAGGCACTCAAAACTCCACAGCCAAAGACAAGTTCAGCATCCAAGCCATTTCCCGTTGCCATGGAAACCACGTGCTCTGGCAGCACATATTTCTGAAAGTGGATATGACACCTAGGAAAGTTAGTGTGGTGGTGAATGGCCACTGCCTGAAACAGCAGCACAACTCTTCCAGTGCCAAAACAACTCCACCTTGTTGGCAACACCCGCGTCGCCACGTACCCCGAGCAGAGCGGAGGGACTAGGGTTACAAAAAAGACAATATGCAGAGAGACAAAACAAGTCAACACGCAGTACACCGAATGCCGATCGATGACAGATTGATCTTTATTGCAACTCCAGGCTTTCTTTTATACTCTCCCTAGCTCCTCCCAGTGTTTATCCAGTCCTCAAGTGGCCACCCTAAATCCTTGAGTTCCTCCCAGTAGTGGCCACGCTAAATCCCTTGAGTTCCTCCCAGTGTTTATCCAATCCCTTTGCAGATTACTTGACAAATAGGAAGCAGGAACTTGCGGTTAAGCCAGTGGCTAGATGTATCAGGCCAAAATTTCCCATCCTGTTACCCTGTGAGAAACAAGCTAAGCTGTGGAGTTAATCCTTGGGAGACTGGGGCCTGCATGTCCCCCTTTTTTTGTTTTTTTTAATAAACGCCTGTCTTAGGTTGTCCAGCAGTCAGTTGATGCCTTACCCGTCATGGGGAGCCCCACCTGGGGAATCCCTGTCTTAGGTGGTCAACAGCTCTGCCAGATCTTACCCGTCTCTGGCTGCCCATCACACCATGTTCAGCACTAGGGTTTTCCACACCTAAAGCCATCATGGTTTGTCAAATAATGACCTGCTCCCAGGCTTGTTGCCTGCATAGGCGGCAAAGAACAGTAAACAGTACTGCAATCATGGCTATGACCATCAGCCCCATGGCCAAGATTCCGATTTGTTCCTAAAACATCCATGCTGCCAGTTAAATGCCATTTCACACGGGTAACACATATATGATGGTAAATCAGGGAGCAGCTGGAGATCTGCGTTTCCCATGGGCAGGATACCAGGAAGTTGCACCACTGCTGTCAGGGTCTCCTATCCTGCAAGAACATCATTAGGAGTGAGATCATACTGAGTTGGAGCCAAGGAAATTTGCCGTGTAAGTCTCTCGGGAACCCATCTAGGTGTTTCTTCATCCTGGGGAAAAACACAACCGGAGCCTCGCCCCCACGTTAGTACTGGATCTGGTCCTCGCCATTTATTTGTGGCCAGATCTTTCCATTTTACTTGGCCTTTATTCTCATTAGCAGGGCGAAGCCAATGGCACTCTGCAGGAGCTACATCATTAGTGACAGTTAAAAAATTTAGCACATAGATGGCAGATGCCAGTAAGGAATGGGGTGAGCTGCAAGGCTCGGCCACATCCCCCTTCTTTATTTTTTCTAGATAAACTTTAAGGGTGCGGTTGGCACGTTCAACAATGGCTTGACCCTGAGGATTATAAGGGATGCCTGTTTTGTGAGTTATGTTAAAATATAGGCAAAGGCCTGTAAACAATGAGATTCTTTTAATTTCTCTCAAGCTGTTCCTTTACCAATTCAATTGCAGCCTCTAATTTTTAACCCTGTCACAGACTGGTTGGGGGTCACCTTGAAGATGTCTGCCCAAACCTTTTCCAGGAAAATATCCCTGTCTATTAAGCATATTTGGCACAGGCTGAGAGGTCAATACAACATTCATGGCACTCAACAAATCTCGTCCCCACAGGTTGATGGGAATATGTGGTAAGACATACGGCTGGAAAACTCCTGAATGCCCCTCTTGATCCTTCCACCTTAACAACCTGGCGCTTTTCTGTGGCTGAGAAGTTCCTATCCCTTGGAGAACGGTTGGGGTGGCCTCTAATGGCCAGGAACTTGGCGACTGTGCCTGGGATATAACCGTACTGTCAGTCCCAGTATCACGTAAACCTGTGAATTTTCTCCCTTCTATCTCTAACTGTAAGGTGGGTCGGGTTTGCATGTCGGAGATCCAACATGCTAAGGGGCCAGAATCTCCAAATCCTCCTTGTCTATCTCTCTTAAGAATGGGGTTGTCAGTTGGAACCTTGGGGATCAAGATCAGCTGGGCAAATCTAGCTCCTGGTGGAATGATTATAGTGCCTTTGGAGGAGGGTTGAAATGTCGGTGTTCCTCGCCATGGGAAAGGGACTCTGAAAGGAGTCTGCACTGTTCCGTAAGTTACAGGTGTCTGCTGGGCTTCGTACACCTGAGGTTGGGGGGCCTGGGGCGGGCCCCTGACCCCGTTTCCCGATAGGGGATTGCCTTGGGCATCATATCTGGACCTACAATCACTGCTCCAATGATAGCCTTTATGTCATCTTGGACAAAGATTTGGGGCCTGCAAGGATTGCGGGGGTGATCTTCCTTGTCGCAGAATTTTGGGGAACTGTTTTTTAAAATGTCCAGGCTGTCCACATCTGAAACAGGTTTTGGGAGGCGCTCTAGGGCGGGGCTGAGGGTGTTGAACAGCGGCTGCTATCACTTGCCCAAGGCATGGGTGGAGTCAATATGTCTGCAAATTTTAAGATAATCATGCAGGGACTTATCTCTGTGGGACATGAGAGCATCCTGGCAATATTTATTAGCATTCTCAAAGGCTATATGCTTAATTACTGGCATTGCTGGTTCCACGTTACCAAAGATCTTAGTAGCAACCTGCATAATACGGTCCACAAATTCTTGAAAAGGTTCTGTAGGGCCTTGCAAGACCTTGGAGAGCTGGTCTCCTCTATTAGCATTAGGTAAGGCCTTCCAGGCTCCAAGAGCTGCATTTGCTATCTGTGCATAAACTCCTAAGTCATAATTAACTTGTTGTTGGATGCCCTCAAAAGGTCCAGTGCCAGTAAGCATTTCAAGGCTTCGATCTGCGTGTCCCCCAGCCGCGTTCTGCTCAGGAAAAAATCTGCACCTATCTTGAAAGTCCCCTTTCCATAGGAGAAAGTCGCCACCATCGAGAGCCGAACGGCACAATCGCATCCAATCACTAGGAGTAAGATTCAAACTCAAAAAGGATTCTATGAGTGCAAGAGTAAAGGGTGCCTGGGCACCATAATCTTTAACAGCCTGCTTTACATTTTTGAGGTCTTTAAATTGAAGGGGCTGATGCTCCCGGTGAGGGGGACCTCCTCGAACTGAGACCTCTATTACAGGGAAGCATCGAACCCCACCCATAGGCTGATCAGTGAGGCCGTCACTCCATGGCCGCGTGGGGTAATTATTGCGTGAATGGCCCGTGGCTTCCTCCTCAGGAGAAGCGGTAGGGGTCACAAAATTAGGGGCATATGGTAGTGGTCTTGAACTGGACAATTTACCAGAGGAACGTGCACCTATTCCTGCTTTCTTTAACTTTCTTTTAATGGCCCTAATTTCCCGCTTTAAGAAAACCTTCTCTTTATCCTTAATTTTCCGCTTTAAGAAAACCTCCTCATCTCGTTTGTCCTCACTCTCTTCCAAGGAAGAGGCCTCGTTCTCATCTGAAGAAGAGGCTTCGGTCTCCTCTAAAGAAGAGACCTCATTCTCCTCTAAAGAAGAGGTCTCACTCGGGGTAGTCTCACTCGAGACCTCCTCATTCCAGGCTTCCAAGGACCATAGAACTTCCCACCCCTGGATTGCTTCAAAAGTAGTCTGTACTTCTCTTAACTGTTTCTCAACTTTCACTTTATCAGTAAATAATGAATCACGGAATAAGCGCCACAAAGAAAAGTTAACAATGGGGAAATTATCTGGGTCTTTTTGTAAACAGGATTGTAAATTGGCCTTAACCTGTTCCCAATCGGGAATATTCAAGTTGCCTGAAACAAAAAACCAAGGACTGCTAGATTGAATGGCTTTAACAAAATTTCTAATCATTTTAAATTTAACTGGCATCCCCAGCTGATGCAGAAGTTCTTCAAGCTCGGTGGCCAATTTATCCCGGGAGAAGGCAGAACCCATTTTATAGTCCTTTTCAACGGATAAATTAAACACCAAGACCTAACTATACTTCAAAATAAATCTAAAACCTGACTATACTTCAAAATAAAACAAAAACTTATAAAATAAATCAAAAACCTAGTTATATTTCAAAATAAGTCTAAAACCTAACTGTACTTCAAAATAAAACTAAAACCTGAGTATATTTCAAAATGAAACTCCCTCTCCTACCAGTTTAAGAGAGACTTACAATACATCCCACTTACCTAAACCAGCTGGCCAGCTTCCCAGGACGACCCTTCATCGTATCCTCTCTTTCTCAATCTCGGTGGGACCTCCAGATGTTGGCAATGCCCATGTCGCCACGTAACCCAAGCCGAGCGGAGGGACTAGGGTTACAAAAAAGACAATATGCAGAGAGACAAAACAAGACAGCACGCAGTACACCGAATGCCGATCGATGACAGATTGATCTTTATTGCAACTCCAGGCTTTCTTTTATACTCTCCCTAGCTCCTCCCAGTGTTTATCCAGTCCTCAAGTGGCCACCCTAAATCCTCGAGTTCCTCCCAGTAGTGGCAACCCTAAATCCCTTGATTTCCTACCAGTGTTTATCCAATCCTCTAGTGGCCACCCTAAATCCCTTGAGTTCCTCCCAGTGTTTATCCAATCCCTTGGCAGATTACTTGACAAATAGGAAGCAGGAACTTGCGGTTAAGCCAGTAGCTAGATGTATCAGGCCAAAATTGCCCATCCTGTTACCTTGTGAGAAACAAGCTAAGCTGTGGAGTAAATCCTTGGGAGACCGGGGCCTGCACACCTGGTTCATCAATTTCACATACCATCAGCTGTCCTGGCAGCTATCTAGGAAACCCGGTTTGGTCACTTGCGGTCCAAATTCCAATGGAGCCCAGTGTGATTTAAACAACCAGGATGATCACACACACACAAATAACATGTAGCTCCTCACTCAAGGTGCTCAAAACTCCAAAGCCAAAGACAAGATCAGCGCCCGAGCCACTTCCCGTTGCCATGGAAACCAAGTGCTCTGGCAGCACATATGTGTGAAAGTGGATATGACACCTAAAAAAGGTAGTGTGATGGTGAATGGCCACTGCCTGAAGCAGCAGCACAGCTCTTCCAGTACCAAAACAACTCCACCTGGCTCATGAACTGCACATACCATCAGCTGTCCTGGCAGCTATCTAGGAAACCAAGTTTGGTCACTTCCGCACCAATTCCCATAGAGCCCAGTGGGATGGAATCAAACAGGTTGAGCACCCACACAAAACTAACAAGTAGCTCCTCACTAAGGGTGCTAAAAACTCCACAGCCAAAGACAAGATCAGCGCCTAAGCCATTTCCCGTTTTCATGGAACCCAAGTGCTCTGGCAGCACATACGTGTGAAATTGCATATGACACCTAAGGAAGGTAGTGTGGTGGTGAATTTGAACTGTCCGAAGCAGCAGCACAGCTCTTCCAGTGCCAAAACAACTCCACCTGGCTCATGAACTTCGCATACCATCAGATGTCCTGGCAGCTATCTAGGAAACCCTGTTTGGACACTTACACTCCAATGCCCATTGAGCCCTGAGTGATGGAATTAAGCAGCTTGAACACCCAAACACAACTAATATGGAGCTGCTCACTCAAGGCGCTCAAAACTCCATCCCCAAACAAGTTCAGCGACCAAGCCATTTCCGGTTGCCATTGAAACCAAGTGATCTGGCAACACATACGTCTGTAAGTGGATATGACACCTATGGAAGCTAGTGTGGTCATGAATTTCCACTGTCAGAAGGAGCAGCACAGCTCTTCCAGTGCCAAAACAACTCCACCTGGCTCATCAACTTCACATACCATCAGCTGTCCTGGCAGCTATCTAGGAAACACCGTTTTGTCACTTCCTCTCCAATGCCCGTTGGGCCAAGTGTGATGGAATCGAGCAGCTTGAACAGCCAAACAAAACTAACATGGAGCTGCTCATTCAAGGCCGTCAAAACTCCACAGCCAAAGACAAGTTCAGCGCCCAAGCCATTTCCCGTTGACATGGAAACCAAGTGCTCTGGCGGCACATAAGTGTGTAAATGGAAATGACACCTAAGGAAGGTAGGTTGGTGGTGAATGGCCACTGCCCGAAGTAGCAGCACAGCTCTTAAAGTGCCAAAACAACTCCACCTGGTTCATGAGCTTCACATACCATCAGCTATCGTGGCAGCTATCCAGGATACCATGTTTGGTCACTTGCGGTCCAAATGCAAATGAAGCGCAGTGTGATTTAAACAAGCAGGATGATCACACACACACAACTAACATGTAGCTCCACACTCAAGGCGCTCAAAACTTCACAGCCAAAGACAAGTTCAGCGCCCAAGACATTTCCCGCTGCCATGTAAACCAAGTTCTCTGGCAGCACATACATCTCTAAGTGGATATGACACATGGAAAGGTAGTGTGGTGGTGAATGGCCACGGCACGAAGCAGCAGCACAGCTCTTCCAGTGCCAAAACAACTCCACCACCTCATGAACTTCACAAACCATCAGCTGTCCTGGCAGCAATCTAGGAAACCCTGTTTGGTCACTTGCGATTCAATGTGGAATCAAGCATGTTGAGCACCCACACAAAACTAACATGGAGCTCCTGACTCAAGGCTCTCAAAACTCCACAGCCAAAGAAAAGGTCAGCGCCCAAGCCATTTCCCACTGCCATGGAAACCAAGTGCTCTGGCAGCACATATGTCGAACACTAATTGTGACACCTGCAGAACACAGTTTGGTGGTGAATGTCAACTGCCAGAAGCAGCAGCACAGCTTTTCCAGTGCCAAAACAACTTCACCTGGCTCAAGAGCTTGAAATACCATCTGCTGTCCTGGCAGCTATCTAGGAAAAACCGTTTAGTCACTTCCATTTCCAATGCCCATTGGGAGAAGTGTGATGGAATCAAGCAGCTTGAATAGCCAAACAAAACTAACATGGAGCTGCTCACTTAAGGCGCTCAAAACTCCACAGCAAAGACAAGTTCAGCGCCCAAGCATTTCCCGTTGCCATGGAAACCAAGTGCTCTGGCAGCACATATGTGTGTAAATGGAAATGACACCTATGAAAGGTAGTTTGGTGGTGAATGGCCAATGCCCGAAGAAGCAGCACAGCTCTTCCAGTGCCAAACAACTTCACCTGCTCAAGAGCTTCACATAACATCAGCTGTCCTGGCAGCTATCCACGAAACAATGTTTGGTCACTTGCTCTCCAAATGCAAATGGAGCGCAGTGTGATTTAAACAAGCAGGATGATCACACACACTCAACTAATATGGAGCTCCTCACTCAAGGCGCTCTAAACTTCACCGCAAAATACAAGCTCAGTGCCAAAGACACTTCCCGCTGCCATGCAAACCAAGTGCTCTGGCAGCACATACGTCTCTAAGTGGATATGACACATGGGAATGTAGTGTGGTGGTGAATGGCCACTGCCCGTAGCAGCAGCACAGATCTTCCAGTGCTAAAACAACTCCACTTGACTCATGAGCTTCACATACCATCAGCTGTCCTGGCAACTATCTAGGAATCCCTGTTTGATCACTTGCAGTCCAAATGCCCATTGAGCCCAGGGGGATGGATTCAAGCATGTTGAGCACCGACTAAAAACTAACATATAGCTCTCACTCAAGGCGCTCAAAACTTCACAGCCAAAGACAAGTTCTGCGCCAAAGACATTTCCCGTTTTCATGAAACCCAAGTGCTCTGGCAGCACATATGTGTGAAACTGGATATGACACCTAAAGAAGGTAGTGTGGTGGTGAATGGCCACTGCCCGAAGCAGCAGCACAGCTCTTCCAGCGCCAAAACAACTCCACCTGGCTCATGAACTTCACATACCATCAGCTGTCCTGGCAGGTATCTAGGAAACCTTGTTTGGTCACTTCTGCTCCAATGCCCATGGAGCCCAGTGTGATGGAATCAAGAATGTTGAGCACCCAAACACAACTAACATGCAGCTACTCACTCAAGATGCTCAAAACTCCTCAGCCATAGGTAAGCTCAGTGTCCAAGCCATTTCCCGCTGCCATGGATACCTAGTGCTCTGGCAGCACATTTTTCTGAAAGTGGGTATGACACGAAAGTAAGGGAGTGTGGTGGTGAATGGCAACTGCCCGAAGCAGCAGCACAGCTCTTCCATTGCCAAAGCAACTCCACCTGGCTCATCAACTTCACATACCATGAGCTGTCCTGGCAGCAATCTAGGAAACCCTGTATGGTCACTTCTGGTCCAATGATCATTGAGACCAGAGGGATGGAATCAAGCATGTTGCTCACCCAATCAAAGCTAATATGGAGCTCATCAATAAAGGCTCCCAAAACTCCACAACCAAACACAAGTTCAACGAAAAGCCATTTCTCGTTGCTATGGAATCCAATTACTCTGGCAGCACATATGTGGAACAGTAGATGTGACACATAGAGAACATAGTTTGGTGCTGAATGGCCACTGCCAGAAGCAGCAGCACAGCTCTTCCAGTGCCAAAACAACTCCACCTGGCTCATCAACTTCACATACCATCAGCTGTCCTGGCAACTATATTGGAAACCCTGTTTGGTCACTTCCGCTCCAAAGCCCTTTGAGACCAGTGGGATGGAATCAAGCATGTTGAGCACTCAAACACGACAAATGTGTAGCTCCTCATTCAAGGTGCTCAACACCACAGCCAAAGACAAGTTCATCGCCCAAGCCATTTCCCATTACAATGGAAACCAAGGGCTCTGGCACCACATACATCTATAAGGATAGGAAACCTGGGGAAGGAACTGTAGTGGTGAATGACAACTGCCCGAAGCAGCAGCCCAGCTCTTTCAGTGCCAAAACAACTCCAAAAGGCTCATGAACTTCACATACCATCAGCTGTCCTGGCAGCTATCTAGAAAAGCATATATGGTCACTTGCGGTTCTAATGCTCATGGAGCCAAGACTGATTTAATCTAACAGGATTATCACACACACAACTAACATGTAACTCCTCACTCAAGGCGCTGAAAACACCACAGCCAATGAGAACCTTAGCGCCCAAGCCATTTCCCATTGCCATGGAAACCAAGTGTTCTGGCAGTACGTATGTGAAACTGGAGACGACACCTAAGGAAGTTAGTGTCCTGGTGAGTTTCAACTGCCTGAAGCAGCAGCACAGCTCTTCCAGTGCCAGAACAACTCCACCTGGCTCATGAACTTCACATACCATCAGCTGTCCTGGCTGCTATCCAGGAAATCCTGTTTGATCACTTCCGCCCCAATGCCCGTTGGGCCCATTGGATGGAATCAAGCATGTTGAACACTCACACAAAACTGCTATGGAGCTCATCACTCAAGGCGCCCAAAACACCACAGCCAAAGACAAGTTCAGCGCCTAAGCTATTTCCCGCTGCCATGGAAACCAAGTGCTCTGGCAGCACATATGTCTCTAAGTCGATATGACTGGTAAGTGAAGGTAGTGTAGTGGTGAATCGCCACTGCTCAAACCAGCAGCACAGCTTCTCCAGTGTCAAAACTACTCCACCTGCCTAATCAACTTCACATACGATCAGCTGTCCTGGCAGCTATCTAGGAAACCCTGTTTGGTCACTTCTGCCCCAATGCTCATTGGAGACCAGTGGGATGGAATCAAGCATATTGAGCACCCACACCAAACTAACATGTTATTTTTGAATCAAGGCGCTCAAAACTTCACAGCAAAAGACAAGTTCATGGCCAAAGCCAATTCCCGCTGCCAAGGAAATCAAGTGTTCTGGCAGCACATATGTGGAACAGTGCATGTGACACCTATCGAAGGTTTTATGCTGGTGATTAGACACTGCCCGAAGCAGTAACACAGCTCTTCCAGTGCCAAAACAAATCCATCTGGCTCATCAACTTCACATACCATCAGCTGTCCTGGCAGCTATCTAGGAATCCTGTTTGATCACTTGCACTCCAAATGCCCATTGAGCCCAGGGGGATGGATTCAAGCATGTTGAGCACCGACTAACAACTAACATATAGCTCCCACTCAAGGCGCTCAAAACTTCACAGCCAAAGACAAGTTCAGCGCCTAAGCCATTTCGCGTTTTATGGAACCCAAGTGCTTGGGCAGCACATATGTGTGAAACTGGATATGACACCTATGAAGGTAATGTGGTGGTGAATGGCCACTGCCGGAAGCAGCAGCACAGCTCTTCCAGTGCCAAAACAACTCCACCTGGCTCATCAACTTCACATACCATCAGCTGTCCTGGCAGCTAGCTAGAAAACCTTTTTTGGTCACTTCCGCTCCAATGCCCATGGAGCCCAGTGTGATGGAATCAAGAATGTTGAGCACCCAAACACAACTAACATGCAGCTACTCACTGAAGACGCTCAAACCTCCACAGCCAAAGGCAAGCTCAGTGCCCAAGCCATTTCCCGCTGCCATGGATACCTAGTGCTCTGGCAGCACATATTTCTGAAAGTGGGTATGACACGAAAGTAAGGGAGTGTGGTGGTGAATGGCCACTGCGGAAGGCAGCAGCACAGCCTTTCCAGTGCCAAAACAACTCCACCAGGCTCATCAACTTCACATAACATGAGCTGTCCTGGCAGCAATCTAGGAAAAACTGTATGGTCACTTCTGGTCCAATGATCATTGAGACCAGAGGGATGGAATCAAGCATGTTGCTCACCCAATCAAAGCTAATATGGAGCTCAGCAATAAAGGCGCTAAAACTCCACAGCCAAAGACAAGTTCAGCGAAAAGCCATTTCTCGTTGCCATGGAAACCAAATGCTCTGGTAGCACAAATGTGGAACAGTAGATGTGACACATAGAGAACATAGTGTGGTGCTGAATGGCCACTGCCAGAAGCAGCAGCGCAGCTCTTCCAGTGCCAAAACTACTCCACCTGCCTAATCAACTTCACATACGATCAGCTGTCCTGGCAGCTATCTAGGAAACCCTGTTTGGTCACTTCTGATCCAATGCTCATTGGAGACCAGTGGGATGGAATCAAGCATATTGAGCACCCACACAAAACTAACATGTTATTTTTGAATCAAGGCGCTCAAAACTTCACAGCAAAAGACAAGTTCATGGCCAAAGCCAATTCCCGCTGCCAAGGAAATCAAGTGTTCTGGCAGCACATATGTGGAACAGTGCATGTGACACCTATCGAAGGCTTTATGCTCGTGATTAGACACTGCCCGAAGCAGTAACACAGCTCTTCCAAAGCCAAAACAAATCCATCTGGCTCATCAACTTCACATACCATCAGCTGTCCAGGCAGCTATCTAGGAAACCCTATTTGGTATTTGTGATCTCATGCCCGTTGGGCCCAGTTTGATACAAGGAAGCATATTCAGAACCCAAACAAAACTAACGTGGAGCTTCTCACTCAATGCGCTCAAAACTTCACAGCCAAAGACAAGTTCAGCGCCCAAGCCATTTCCTGCTGCAATGGAATCCAAGTGCTCTGGCACCACATAAGTGGAACAGTGGATATGACACCTAAGAAAGGTTGTATGGTGGTGAATGTCCATTGTCCGAAGCAGCAGCACGGCTCTTCCCATGCCAAAACAACTCCACCTGCCTCATCAACTTCACATACCGTCAGCTGTCCTGGCAGCTATCTAGGAAACCCTGTCTGGTCAATTAAGCTCGAAATGCCCATGGAGCACAGTATGATTTAAACAAGCAGGATGATCACACACACACAACTAACATGGAGCTCCTCACTCAAGCCGCTCAAAACTCCACAGAGAAAGACAAGTTAAGCACCCAAGCCATTTTCCGCTGCCATGGAAACCAAGTACTCTGTCAGCACGTATGTGGAACAGTGGATATGACACATACAGAACACAGTTTGGTGGTGAATAGCCACTTCCCGAAGCAGCAGCACAGCTCTTCCAGTGCCAAAACAACTCCACCTGGCTCATGAACTTCACATACCATCACCTGCCTGGCAGGTATCAAGGAAACCCTATTTGGTAACTCCCGGTCAAATGGCCGTTGGGCCAAATGGGATAGAATCAAGCAATGTGAGCACTCACAGAAAACTAATAGGAGCTGCTCACTCAAGGTGCTCAAAACACCACAGCCAAAGACAACTTCAGAGCCTAAACCATTTCCCGTTGCCATGGAAACCAAGTGCTCTGGCAGCACATATGTGTGAAACTGGATATGACACCTAAAGAAGGTAGTTTGGTGGTGAATGGCCGCTGCCCAAAGAAGCAGCAGAGCTTTTCCAGTGCCAAAAGAACTCCACCTGGCTCATGAACTTCATATACCATCAGCTGTCCTGGCAGCTATCTAGGAAACCCTTTTTGGTCATTGCGTTCAAATTCCCGTTGGGCCAAGTGGAATGGAATCAAGCATATTGAGAACAAACACAAAAATAACATGTAGCTCCTCACTCAAGACGCTCATAACTCCACAGCTAAAGACAGGTTCAGCACCTAAGCCATTTCCCACCACTTGGCTTATGAACTTCACATACCATGAGCTGTCCGTGAAGCTATCTAGGAAATCCTGTTTGGTCACTAGTGGTCCAATGCCCATGGAGCCCAATGTGATTTAAACAAGCAGGATGATCACACACATAAAACTAACATGGAGCTCCTCACTCAAGGCACTAAAACTCCATCGCCAAAGACAAGTTCAGCGCCTAAGCCATTTCCCGTTGCCATGGAAACCAGGTGCTCTGGCAGCACATATGTGTGTAATTGGATGTGACACCTAAGGAAGGTAGTGTGGTGGTGAATGAGCACTTCCCAAAGCAGCAGCACAGCTCTTCCAGTGCCAAAATAACTCCACCTGGTTCATGAACTTCACATACCAACAGTTGTCCTGGCAGCTATCTAGTAAACCCTGTTTGGTCACTTCTGCTTGAAATACCCATTGAGCCAAGTGTGATGGAATCAAGCATGTTGAGCACCGAAACGCAACTGACATGGAGCTCCTCACTCAAGGCGCTCAAAACTCCACAGCCAATGAGAAGTTCAGTGCCTAAGCCATTTCCCGTTGCCATCAAACTAAGTGCTCTGGCAGCACATATTTGGAACAGTGGATATGACACCTATTGAAGGTACTTTGGTGGTGAATGGCAACTGCCCGCAGTAGTTGCACAGCTCTTTCAATGCCAAAACAACTCCACCTGGCTCTTCAACTTCACATAGCATCAGCTGTCCTTGCAGCTTTCTAGGAAACATTGTTTGGTCAATTCTGGACCAATGCACTTTGAGCCCAGTGTAATGGAATCAAGCATGTTGAGCATCGAAACACAACTAACATGGAGCTCCTCACTCAAGGCTCTCAAAATTCCACAGCAAAGGACAAGATCAACGTCCAAGCAGTTTCCCATTACCATGGAAACCAAGTGCTCTGGCCGTAAATATGTGTGTAAGTGACAATGACACCTAGGTAATGTAGGTTCTTGAAGAATGACAACTTCCTTAAGCAGCAGCACAGCTTTCCCAGTGCCAAAACAACTCCACCGGGCTATGTAACTTCTCATACCATCAGCTGCCCTGGCAGCTAGCTAGGAAACCCTGTTTGGTCACTTCTGCTGTAATGCTCATGGAGCCCAGTATGATTTAAAAAAGCAGGATGATCACACACAAAAAACTAAAATGGAGCTGCTCACTAAAGGCGCTCGAAACTCCACAGCAAAAGACAAGTTTAGCGCCCAAGACATTTCCCGTTGCCCTGGAAACCAAGTGCTCTGGCAGCACATATATCTGTAAGTGGATATGACATCTAGGAAAGGTAGGTTGTCTGAAGAATGACAACTGCCTGAAGGAGCAGCACAGCTCTTCCAGTCCCAAAACAACTCCCCCTGGCTCATGAACTTCACATACCATCAGCTGTCCTTTCAGCTATTTAGGAAACCTTGTTTGGTCACTAGCGCTTCAATGCCCATTAATCCCTGAGTGATGGAATCAAGCATATTGAGCACCAAACAAAACTAACATGGAGATGCTCACTCAAAGCGTTCAAAACTCCACAGCTAAAGAGAAGTTCAGCGTCCAAGCCATTTCCCGTTGCCATGAAAACCAATTGCTCTGGCAGCATATATGTGGAACAGTGGACATGAAACCTAAGGATGGTAGTATGGTGGTGAATTTCAACAGTCCGAAGCAGCAGCACAGCTCTTCCAGTGCCAAAACAACTCAACCTAGCTCATCAACTTCACATACCATCAGCTGTCCAGGAAGCTGTCTAGGAAACCCTGTTTGGTAACTTGCGGTCCAATGCCCACTTGGACCAGTGTGATGGAATCAAGCATGTGGATCACCCAAACAAACATAAGATGGAGCTGCCCACTCAAGGCGCTCACAACTCCACAGCCAAAGACAAGTTCATCGCCCAAACCATTTCCCGTTGCCCTGGAAATCAAGAGCTCTGGCAGCACATGTGTGTATTAATGGATATGCTACCTATGGAAGGTAGTTTGGTGGTGAATGGCCACTGCCCGAAGCAGCAGCACAGCTCTTCCAGTGCCAAAACAACTCCACCTGGCTCATCAACTTCACATACCATCAGCTGTCCTGGCAGCTATCTAGGAAACCCTATTTGGCCATTTAGCTGCAAAACCCATGGAGCCCAGTGTGATTTAAACAAGTAGGATGATCACACACATAAAACTAACATGGACCACCTCACTCAAGGCGCTCAAAACTCGACAGCAAAAGACAACTTAAGCGCCCAGGCCATTTCCCGCTGCCATGGAAACCAAGTGTTCTGGCAGCACATATGTGGAACATTGAATGTGACATATAGAGAACAGAGCGGTGGTGAATGGCCACTACCCGAAGCAGCAGCACAGCTCTTCCAGTGCCAAAACAACTCCACCTGGCTCATGAACTTCTCATACCATCAACTGTCCTGGCAGCTATCTAGGAAAACCTGTTTGGTCACTAGCGGTCCAATGCCCATGGAACCCAATCTGATGGAATCAAACCGCTTGAGCACCCAAACAAAACTAATATGGAGCTCCTCAATCAAGGCACTCAAAACACCACAGCCAATGACAAGTTCAGCGCTTAAGCCATTTCCCGTTGCCATGGAAACCAAGTGCTCTGGTAGCGCATATGTGGAACACTGAATGTGACACCTATGAAAGATAGTGTAGTGGTGAATGGCCACTGCCCGAAGCAACAGCACAGCTCTTCCAGTGCCAAAACACTCCTTCTCATCAACTTCACATACCATCAGCTGTCCCGGAAGCTATCTAGGAAACCCTATTTGGTCACTTCCGCTGCAATGTCCATGGAGCCCACTGTGATTTAAACAAACAGGATGATCACACACAAAATTAACCTGGAGCTCCTCACTTAAGGCACTCAATACTCCATCACCAAAGACAAGTTCAGCGCCTAAGCCATTTCCCGTTGCCATGGAAACCAAGTGCTTGGCAGCACATATATCTGTAAGTGGTTATGACATCTAAGGAAGGTAGGTTGTCTGAAGAATGACAACTGACCGAAGCAGCAGCACAGCTCTTCCAGTGCCAAAACAATTCCTCCTGGCTCTTCAACTTCACATACCATCAGCTGTCCTGGCAGCTATGTAGGAAACCCTGTTTGGACACTTTAGGTCAAATGCCCATGGAGACAAGTGAGATGCAATCAAGCATGTTGAGCCTCCAAACACAACTAACATGGAGATGCTCACTCAAGGCGCTCAAAACTCCACAGCCAAGAACAAGTTCAGCGCCCAAGAAATTTCTTGTTGCCATGGAAACCAAGTGCTCTCGCAGCACATATGTGGAACAGTGGATAAGACACCTAAGGAAGGCAGCGTGGTGGTGAATTTCAACAGTCGGAAACAGCAGCACAGCTTTTCCAGTGCCAAAACAACTGCACCTGGCTCATGAACTTCACATACCATCAGCTGCCCTGGCAGCTATCTAGGAAACCCTGTTTGGACACTTTCGCTGCAATGCCCATTGGGCCCAGTGTGATCGAATCAAGCTTTTTGAGCACCCAAAAAAAACTAACATGAAGCTCCTCACTCAAGGTGCTCAAAACTTCACAGCCAAAGACAAGTTCATCGCCCAAATCATTTCCCATTTGCCATGGAAATCATGTTCTCTAGCAGTACATGTATCTGTAGGTGGATATGATACCTAGGGAAAGTAGGTTGTTTGAAGCATGACCACTGCTCGAAGCAGCACCACAGCTCTGCCAGTGCCAAAACAACTACACCTGGCTCATGAACTTCCCATACCATCAGCTGTCCTGACAGCTATCCAGGAAACCCTGTTTGGTGACTTGCGGTCTAATGCACGAAGGGCCCACTGCGATGGAATCAAGCATGTTGAGCACCCAAACAAAACTAACATAGAGCGCGACACTCAAGGCGCTCAAAACTCCACAGCCAAAGACAAGTTCAGCGCTTAAGCCATTTCCCTTTGCCATGGAAACAAAGTGCTCAGGCAGCACATACGTCAATAAGTGGATATGACAATTAAGGAAGATAGTGTGGTGGTGAATGGCCACTGCCCGAAGCAGCAGCACAGCTCTTCCACTGCCAAAACAACTTCACCTGGCTCATCAACTTCACATACCATCAGCTGTCCTGGCAGCTATCTAGGGAACCCTGTTTGGCCAGGGGCGGTCAAATGCCTGTTGGAGCCAGTGTGATGCAAAAAGCATATTGAGCACCCAAAAAAACTAATCTGGAGCTCCTCACTCAAGGCGCTCAAACCTCCACAGCCAAAGACAAGTTCAGCGCCCAAGCCATTTCCCGTTGCCATGGAAACCAAGTGCTCTGGCAGCAAATATGTGGATCACTGAATGTGAAACCTATGAAAGGTAGTTTGGTGGAGAATGGCAAGTTCACGAAGCAGCAACACAGCTCTTCCAGTGCCAAAACAACTCCACCTGGCTCATCAACTTCACATACCATCAGCTGTCCAGGCAGCTAGCTAGGAAACCCTCTTTGGTCACTTCCGCTCCAATGCCCGTTGGGCCCAGTGTGATGGAATCAAGCCGCTTGAGCACCAAAACACAACTAATATGAAGCTCCCCAATCAAGGCGCTCAAAACTCCACAGCCAAAGACAAGTTCAGCGCCCAAGCCCGTTCCCATTGCCATGGAAACCAAGTGCTCTGGCAGCACATATGTGTGAAAGTGGATATAACACCTAAGGAATGTAGTGTGGTGGTGTATGGCCACTGCCCGAAGCAGCAGCACAGCTCTTCCATGACCAAAACGACTCCACCTGGCTCATCAACTTCACATACCATCAGCTGTCCTGGCAGGTATCTAGGAAACACTGCCTGGTCACTTCTGGTCAAATGCCCTTGGAGACAAGTGAGATGGAATCAAGCATGTTGAAAACACAAGCACAACTAACATGGAGCTGCTCACACAAGGCGCTCAAAACTCCACAGCAAAAGACAAGTTCAGCGCCCAAGCCACTTCCCGTTGTAATGGAAACCAAGTGCTCTGGCAGCATATATGAGTGTAAGTGGATATGACAACTATGGAAGGTAGTGAGGGGGTGAATGGACAATGCCGGAAGCAGCAACACAACTCTCCCAGTGGCAAAATAACTGCACCACCTCATGAACTTCACAAACCATCAGCTGTCCTGGCAGCTATCCAGGAAACCCTCTTTGATCACTTCCGGTCAATGCCCGTTGGGCCCAGTGTGATGGAATCAAGCACTTTGAGCACCGAAACAAAACTAACATGAGCTGTTCACTCAAGGCGCTCAAAACTGCACAGCCAAAGACAAGTTCAGGGCCTAAGCCATTTCCCGTTGCCATGGAAACCAAGTGCTCTGGCAGCACAGATTTGGAAAAGTGAAAATGACACCTAAGTAAGGTAGTGTGGTGGTGAATGGCAACTGCCCGAAGCAGCAGCACAGCTCTTCCAGTACCAAAACAACTCCACCTGGCTCTTCAACTTCAGATAATATATGCTGTCCTGCCAGCTATCAAGGAAACATTGTTTGGTCACTTCTGCACCAATGCCCTTTGAGAACAGTGGAATGGAATCAAGCATGTTGAGTATCGAAACACAACAAAACATGGAGCTCCTCACGCAAGCTGCTCAAAATTCCACAGCAAAAGACAACTTCAGCGCCCAAGACATTTCCTGCTGTCATGGAAACCAAGTGCTCTGGCAGCACATATGTGTGTAAGTGGGCATGACACCTAAGGAAGGGAGGTTGTCTGAAGAATGACAACTGCCCGAAGCAGCAGCACAGCTCTTCCAGTGCCAAAACAACTCCACCTGGCTCATGAACTTCACATACCATCAGCTGTCCTGGCAGCTTTCTAGGAAACCCTGATTGGTCACTTGCGCTCCAATGACTATTGGGACCAGTGTGAGGGAATCAAGCATTTTGAGCGCCCAAATAAACCTAACATGGAGCTGCCCACTCAAGGCGCTCAAAACTACACAGCAAAAGACAAGTTCAGCGCCTAAGCCATTTCCCGTTGCCATGGAAACCAAGTGCTCTGGCAGCACATATGTGGAACACTGAATGTGACACCTATTGAAGTTAGTTTGGTGGTGAATGGCCACTGCCCGAAGCAGCAGCACACCTCTTCCAGTGCCAAAACAACTTCACCTGACTCATCAACTTCACATACCATCAGCTGTCCTTGCAGCTATCTAGGAAACCCTATTTGGTCACTTCTGCTGCAATGCCCATGGAGCCCAGTGTGATTTAAACAAACAGGATGATCACACACACAAAGCACATATGTGTGTAAGTGGACATGACACCTAAGCAAGGGAGGTTGTCTGAAGAATGACAACTGCCCGAAGAAGCAGCACAGCTCTTCCAGTGACAAAACAACTCCACCTGGCTCATGAACTTCACATACCATCAGCTTTCCTGGCAGCTATCTAGGAAAACCTGTTTGGTCACTTCAGGTCAGATGCCCATGGAGACCAGTCAAATGGAATCAAGCATGTTGAGCCCCTAAACACAACTGTTTGGTCACTTGTGGTCAAAGGCTCGTTGGGCCCTGTGGGATGGAATGAAGCAGTTTGAGCAACCAAACAAAACTAACATGGAGCTGTTCACTCAAGGCGCTCAAAACACCACAGCCAAAGATAAGTTCAGCGCCCAAGCCATTTCCCGTTGCCATGGAAACGAAGAGCTCAGGCAGCATATATTTGAAACAGTGGATATGACACCTAAGGAAGGTAGTGTGGTGGTGAATGGCAACTGCCCGAGACAGCAGCACAGCTCTTCCAGTGCAAAATAACTGCACCTGTGTCATGAACTTCACCTACCATCAGCTGTCCTGTCAGCTATCTAGGAAACATTGTTTCGTCAATTCAGCTAAAATGCCCTTTGGGCCCAGTGTGATGGAATCAAGCATGTTGAGCACCCAAACAAAACTAACATGGAGCTCCTCACTCAAGGCGCTCAACCTCCCACAGCCGAAGACAAGTTCAGCGTCCAAGCCATTTCCCATTGCCATGGAAATCAAGTGCTCTGGCAGCACATGTGTGTATAAATGGATATGACACGTATGGAAAGTAGTGTAATGGTGAATGGCCACTGCCCGAAGCAGCAGCACAGGTCTTCCAGTGCCAAAACAACTACACCTGGCTCATGAACTTCTCATACCATCAACTGTCCTGGCAGCTATCTAGGAAACCCTGTTTGGTCACTAGCGGTCCAATGCCTATGGAGCCCAGTCTGACGGAATCAAACCGCTTGAGCACCCAAACAAAGCTAACATGGAGCTAATCACTCAAGGAGCTCAAAACTCCACAGCAAAAGATAAGTTCAGCGCCTAAGCCATTTCCCGTTGCCATGGAAACCAAGTGCTCTGGCAGCACATATGTGGATCACTGAATGTGAAACCTATGAAAGGTAGTGTGGTGGTGAATGGCAACTGCCCGAAGCAGCAACACAGCTCTTCCAGTTCCAAAACAACTCCACCTGGCTCATGAACTCACATACCATCAGCTGTCCTGGCAGCAATCTAGGAAACCCTGTTTGGTCCCTTCTGGTCCAAATGCCCATGGAGTCCAATGTGATGGAATCAAGCATGTTGAGCCCCGAAACACAACTAACATAGAGCTCCTCACTCTAGGTGCTCAAAACTCCACAACCAAAGACAAGTTCAACGCCCAAGCCATTTCCCGTTGCCATGGAAACTAAGTGCTCTGGCAGCACATGTGTGTAAATGGATATGAAACCTCTGGAAGGTAGTGTGGTGGTGAATGGCCACTGCCCAAAGCAGTAGCACAGCTCTTCCAGTGCCTAAACATCTACACCTGTCTCAAGAACTTCACATATCATCAGTGGTCCTGGCACCTATCTAGGAAACTCTGTTTGGTCACTTCTGCTCCACTGCCCAGGGAGCCCTGCGTGATTTAAACAAGCAGGATGATCGCACACACACAACTAACATGGAGCTCCTCACTCAAATCACTAAAACGTCACAGCCAAAGACAAGTTCAGCGCCCAAGCAATTTCTGGCTGCCAAGGAAACCAAGTGCTCTGGCAGCACATATTTCGAACAGTGGATATGACACCTAAGGAAGTTAGTGTGGTGGTGAATGGCCACTGCCCTAAGAAGCAGCACAGCTCTTCCAGTGCCAAAACAACTCCACTTGGGTCATCAACTTCACATACCATCAGCTGTCCTGCCAGCTATCAAGGAAACCCTGTTTGGTCACTTCCGCTGCAATGCCCATTGGGCCCAGTGTGATGGAATCAAGCATGTTGAGCACCAAAACACAACTAACATGGAGCTGCTCACTCAAGGCGCTCAAAACTCCACAGCCAAAGACAAGATTTGCACACAAGCCATTTCCCGTTGACATGGAAACCAGTGCTCTGGCAGCACATATGTGTGAATGTGGATATGACACCTAGGGAAGGTAGTGCAGTGGTGAATATTCACTGACCGAAGCAGCAGCACAGCTCTTCCAGTGCCAAAACATCACCACCTGGCTCATGAACTTCTCATACCATCAGCTGTCCTGGCAACTATCTAGGAAACCCTGTTTTGTCACTTCCGCTTCAATGCCCATTGAGACCAGAGGGATGTAATCCAGCATGTTAAACACCCACACAAAACTAACATGTACCTCCTCACTAAAGGCACTAAAAACTCCACAGCAAAAAATAAGTTCTGCGTCCAAGCCATTTCCCCGTTTCCATGGAATCCAAGAGCTCTGGCAGCAAATATGTGTGAAATTGGATATGACACCCGGGAGGGTAATGTGGTGGTTAATGGCTACTTCCTGAGGCAGCAGCACAGCTCTTCCAGTGCCAAAACAGCTCCACTTGGCTCATCAACTTCACATACGATCAGCTGTCCCGGCAACTATCAAGGAAACCTTGTTTGGTTACTTGCGGTCCAAATGCCCTTGGATCCCAGAGTGATTTAAACAAGCAGGATGATCACACACACACAATTAACAAGGAGCTCCTCATTCAAGCCGCTCAAAAACCACAGGGAAAAACAAGTTCAGTGCCTAAGCCATTTCCCGCTGCCATGGAAACCAAGTGTTCTGGCAGCACATATGTGGAACAGTGGATATGACACCTAAAGAAGGCTGTGTGGTGGTAAATGGGCACTGCCGGAAGCAGCAGCACAACTCTTCCAGTGCCAAAACATCTCCACCTGGCTCATGAACTTCACATACCATCAGCAGTCCTGGCAGCAATCTGGAAACCCTGTTTGGTTACTTGCGGTCCAATACCCATTGAGACCAGTAGGATGGAATTAAGCATTTTGAGCACCCAAACAAAACTAACATGGAGCTCCTCACTCAAGGCACTCAATACTCCATCACCAAAGACAAGTTCAGCGCCCAAGCCATTTCCCATTGCCATGGAATGCAAGTGCTCTGGCAGCACATATATCTGTAAGTGGTTATGACACCTAGGGCAGGTAGGTTGTCTGAAGAATGCCAACTGCCCGAAGCAGCAGCACAGCTCTTCCAGTGCCAAAACACCTCCACTTGGCTCATGAACTTCAGATACCATCAGCTGTCCTGGCAGCTATCTAGGAAACCCTGTTTGGTCCCTTCTGGTCAAATGTCCTTGGAGACCAGTGAGATGGAATCAAGCATGTTGAGCCCCCAAACACAACTAACATGAAGATGCTCACTCAAGGCGCTCAAAACTCCACAGACAAGGACAAGTTCAGCGCCCAAACCATTTCCCGTTGCCATGGAAACCAAGTGCTCTGACAGCACATATGTGGAACAGAGGATATGACACCTAAGGAAGTTAGTGTCGTGGTGAATTTCAACTGTCCGAAGCAGCAGCACAGCTCTTCCAGTGCCAAAACAACTGCACCTGGCTCATGAACTTCACATACCATCAGCTGCCCTGGCAGCTCACTAGGAAACACTGTTTGGACACTTCCGCTCCAATGCCCATGGAGCCCAGTGTGATGGAATCAAGCATTTTGAGCACCCAAACAAAACTAACATGGAGCTAGACACTCAAGGCGCTCAAAACTCCAACGCAAAAGACAAGTTCAGCGCTTAAGCCATTTCCCGTTGCCATGGAAACCAAGTGCTCTGGCAGCAAATATATGGATCACTGAATGTGAAACCTATGAAAGGTAGTGTGGTGGTGAATGGCAAATGCCCGAAGCAGCAACACAGCTCTTCCAGTGCCAAAACAACTCCACCTGGCTCATCAACTTCACATACCATCAGCTGTCCTGGCAGCTATCTGGAAACCCTGTTTGGTCACTTGCGGTCCAATACCCATTGAGACCAGTTGGATGGTATCAAGCATTTGGAGCACCCACACACAAGTAACATGGAGCTCCTCACTCAATGCGCTCAATACTCCATCACCAAAGACAAGTTCAGCGCCCAAGCCATTTCCCGTTTCCATGGAATCCAAGTGCTCTGACAGCACATATGTCTGAAACTGGATATGACAACTATGAAAGGAAGTGTGGTGGTGAATGGCAACTCCCCGAAGCAGCAGCACAGCTCTTACAGTCCCAAAACAACTCCACCTGGCTCATGAACTTCCCATACCATCAGCTGTCCTCGCAGTTATCTAGGAAACCATGTTTGGTTACTTGCGGTCCAAATGCCCGCTGGCCAGGTGTGATTTAAACATGCAGGTTGATCACACACACACGAATAACATGCACCTTCTCACTCAATGTGTTCAAAACTCCACATCTAAAGACCAGTTCAGCGCATAAGCCATTTGACGCTGCCATGGAAACCAAGTTTTCTGGCAGCACATATGTGGAATACTGAATGTGACATATACAGAAAACAATGTGGAGTTGAATGGCCACTGCCCTAAGTAGCAGCACAGCTCTTCCAGTGCCAAAACAACTCCACCTGGCTCATGAACTTCACATACCATCAGCAGTCCTGGCAGCTAGCTAGGAAACCCTGTTTGGTCACTTGCTCCTTCAATGCCCGTTGGTCCCAGTGTGATGGATTGAAGCATATTGAGAATCCAAACAAAACTAATATGGAGCTTCTCACTCAAGGCTCTCAAAACTCCACAGCCAAGGACAAGTTCAGCGCCATAGCCATTACACTTTGCATGGAAACCAAGTGCTGTGGCAGCACCTTTTTTTGAAAGTGGTTATGACACCTAAGGAAAGTAATGTGGTGGTGAATTTCAACTGTCCTAAGCAGCAGCACAGCTCTTCCAGTGCCAAAACAACTCCACCTGGCTCATGATCTTCACATACCATCAGCTCTCCTGGCAGCTATCTAGGAAAACCTGTTTGGTCACTTCCAGTCAAATGCCCTTGGGCCCAGTGTGATGGAATCAAGCAGCTTGAGCACTCACACAAAACTAACATGGAGCTCCTCAATCAAGGCGCTCAAAACTCCACAACCAAAGACGAGTTCAGGGCCAAAGCCATTTCCCGTTGCCATGGAAACCAAGTGCTCTGGCAGCACATATGTGTGAAAGTGGATATGACACCTAAGGAAGATAGTGTGGTGGGGAATTTCAACTGTCCGAAGCAGCAGAAGAGCTCTTCCAGTGCCAAAACAACACCACCTGGCTCATGAACTTCACATACCATCAGCTGTCCTGGCAGGTATCTAGGAAACCCTGTTTGGTCATTTCCGCTCCAATGCCCATTGGACCAGTGTGATGGAATCAAGCAGCTTGAGCACCAACATAAAACTAACATGGAACTCCTCACTCAAGGCGCTCAAAACTCCACAGCCAAAGACAAGTTCCGCGCCCAAGCCATTTCCCGTTGCCATGGAAACCAGGTGCTCTGGCAGCACATACGTGTGGAAGTGGATATGACACCTAAGGAAGATAGTGTGGTGGTGAATGGCACCTGCCCGAAGCAGCAGCACAGCTCTTCCAGTGCCAAAGCAACTGCACCTTTCTCATCCAATTCACATTCCATCAGCTGTCCTGGCAGCTATCTAGGAAACCCTGTTTGGTTACTTGCGGTTCAAAGGCCTATTGAGCCCAGTGTGATTTAAACAAGTAGGATGATCACACACACACAACTAACATGGAGCTCCTCACTCAAGCCGCTCAAAACTAAACAGCCAAAGACAAGTTCAGCGCCTAAGGCATTTCTCGCTGCCATATAAACCAAGTACTCTGTCAGTACGTATGTGGAACAGTGGATATAACACATACAGAACAGAGTTTGATGGTGAATGGCCACTGCCCAAAGCAGCTGCACAGCTCTTCCAGTGACAAAACAACTCCACCTGGCTCATGAACTTCCCATACCATCAGCTGTCCTGGCAGCTATCTAGGAATCCCTGTTTGGTCACTTCAGGTCAAACGCCCGTTGAGCACAGTGTGATGGAATCAAACAGCTTGAGCACCCAAAAAAACTAACACGGAGCTCCTCACTCAAGGCTCTCAAAACTCCACAGCCAAAGACAGGTTCAGCGCCTAAGCCATTTTCCGTTGCCATGGAAAATAAGTGCTCTGGCAGCACATGTGTGTAAATGGATATGAAACCTCTGGAAGGTAGTGTGGTGGTGAATGGCCAATGCCCAAAGCAGCAGCACAGCTCTTCCAGTGCCTAAACATCTACACCTGTCTCAAGAACTTCACATATCATCAGTGGTCCTGGCACCTATCTAGGAAACTCTGTTTGGTCACTTCCGCTCCAATGCCCAGGGAGCCCTGCGTGATTTAAACAAGCAGGATGATCGCACACACACAACTAACATGGAGCTCCTCACTCAAATCACTAAAACGTCACAGCCAAAGACAAGTTCAGCGCCCAAGCAATTTCTGGCTGCCAAGGAAACCAAGTGCTCTGGCAGCACATATTTCGAACAGTGGATATGACACCTAAGGAAGTTAGTGTGGTGGTGAATGGCCACTGCCCTAAGAAGCAGCACAGCTCTTCCAGTGCCAAAACAACTCCACTTGGGTCATCAACTTCACATACCATCAGCTGTCCTGCCAGCTATCAAGGAAACCCTGTTTGGTCACTTCCGCTGCAATGCCCATTGGGCCCAGTGTGATGGAATCAAGCATGTTGAGCACCAAAACACAACTAACATGGAGCTGCTCACTCAAGGCGCTCAAAACTCCACAGCCAAAGACAAGATTTGCACCCAAGCCATTTCCCGTTGCCATGGAAACCAAGTGCTCTGGCAGCACATATGTGTGAAAGTGGATATGACACCTCGGAAGGTAGTGCAGTGGTGAATATTCACTGACCGAAGCAGCAGCACAGCTCTTCCAGTGCCAAAACATCGCCACCTGGCTCATGAATTTCTCATACCATCAGCTCTCCTGGCAACTATCTAGGAAACCCTGTTTTGTCACTTGCGCTCCAATGCCCATTGAGACCAGAGGGATGTAATCCAGCATGTTAAACACCCACACAAAACTAACATGTACCTCCTCACTAAAGGCGCTAAAAACTCCACAGCAAAAAATAAGTTCTGCGTCCAAGCCATTTCCCCGTTTCCATGGAATCCAAGAGCTCTGGCAGCAAATATGTGTGAAATTGGATATGACACCCGGGAGGGTAATGTGGTGGTTAATGGCTACTTCCTGAGGCAGCAGCACAGCTCTTCCAGTGCCAAAACAGCTCCACTTGGCTCATCAACTTCACATACGATCAGCTGTCCCGGCAACTATCAAGGAAACCTTGTTTGGTTACTTGCGGTCCAAATGCCCTTGGATCCCAGAGTGATTTAAACAAGCAGGATGATCACACACACACAATTAACAAGGAGCTCCTCATTCAAGCCGCTCAAAAACCACAGGGAAAAACAAGTTCAGTGCCTAAGCCATTTCCCGCTGCCATGGAAACCAAGTGTTCTGGCAGCACATATGTGGAACAGTGGATATGACACCTAAAGAAGGCTGTGTGGTGGTAAATGGGCACTGCCGGAAGCAGCAGCACAACTCTTCCAGTGCCAAAACATCTCCACCTGGCTCATGAACTTCACATACCATCAGCAGTCCTGGCAGCAATCTGGAAACCCTGTTTGGTTACTTGCGGTCCAATACCCATTGAGACCAGTAGGATGGAATTAAGCATTTTGAGCACCCAAACAAAACTAACATGGAGCTCCTCACTCAAGGCACTCAATACTCCATCACCAAAGACAAGTTCAGCGCCCAAGCCATTTCCCATTGCCATGGAATGCAAGTGCTCTGGCAGCACATATATCTGTAAGTGGTTATGACACCTAGGGCAGGTAGGTTGTCTGAAGAATGCCAACTGCCCGAAGCAGCAGCACAGCTCTTCCAGTGCCAAAACACCTCCACTTGGCTCATGAACTTCAGATACCATCAGCTGTCCTGGCAGCTATCTAGGAAACCCTGTTTGGTCCCTTCTGGTCAAATGTCCTTGGAGACCAGTGAGATGGAATCAAGCATGTTGAGCCCCCAAACACAACTAACATGAAGATGCTCACTCAAGGCGCTCAAAACTCCACAGACAAGGACAAGTTCAGCGCCCAAACCATTTCCCGTTGCCATGGAAACCAAGTGCTCTGACAGCACATATGTGGAACAGAGGATATGACACCTAAGGAAGTTAGTGTCGTGGTGAATTTCAACTGTCCGAAGCAGCAGCACAGCTCTTCCAGTGCCAAAACAACTGCACCTGGCTCATGAACTTCACATACCATCAGCTGCCCTGGCAGCTCACTAGGAAACACTGTTTGGACACTTCCGCTCCAATGCCCATGGAGCCCAGTGTGATGGAATCAAGCATTTTGAGCACCCAAACAAAACTAACATGGAGCTAGACACTCAAGGCGCTCAAAACTCCAACGCAAAAGACAAGTTCAGCGCTTAAGCCATTTCCCGTTGCCATGGAAACCAAGTGCTCTGGCAGCAAATATATGGATCACTGAATGTGAAACCTATGAAAGGTAGTGTGGTGGTGAATGGCAAATGCCCGAAGCAGCAACACAGCTCTTCCAGTGCCAAAACAACTCCACCTGGCTCATCAACTTCACATACCATCAGCTGTCCTGGCAGCTATCTGGAAACCCTGTTTGGTCACTTGCGGTCCAATACCCATTGAGACCAGTTGGATGGTATCAAGCATTTGGAGCACCCACACACAAGTAACATGGAGCTCCTCACTCAATGCGCTCAATACTCCATCACCAAAGACAAGTTCAGCGCCCAAGCCATTTCCCGTTTCCATGGAATCCAAGTGCTCTGACAGCACATATGTCTGAAACTGGATATGACAACTATGAAAGGAAGTGTGGTGGTGAATGGCAACTCCCCGAAGCAGCAGCACAGCTCTTACAGTCCCAAAACAACTCCACCTGGCTCATGAACTTCCCATACCATCAGCTGTCCTCGCAGTTATCTAGGAAACCATGTTTGGTTACTTGCGGTCCAAATGCCCGCTGGCCAGGTGTGATTTAAACATGCATGTTGATCACACACACACGAATAACATGCACCTTCTCACTCAATGTGTTCAAAACTCCACATCTAAAGACCAGTTCAGCGCATAAGCCATTTGACGCTGCCATGGAAACCAAGTTTTCTGGCAGCACATATGTGGAATACTGAATGTGACATATACAGAAAACAATGTGGTGGTGAATGGCGACTGCCCGAAGCAGCAGCACAGCTCTTCCAGTGCCAAAACAACTCCACCTGGCTCATGAACTTCACATACCATCAGCAGTCCTGGCAGCTAGCTAGGAAACCCTGTTTGGTCACTTGCTCCTTCAATGCCCGTTGGTCCCAGTGTGATGGATTGAAGCATATTGAGAATCCAAACAAAACTAATATGGAGCTTCTCACTCAAGGCTCTCAAAACTCCACAGCCAAGGACAAGTTCAGCGCCATAGCCATTACACTTTGCATGGAAACCAAGTGCTGTGGCAGCACCTTTTTTTGAAAGTGGTTATGACACCTAAGGAAAGTAATGTGGTGGTGAATTTCAACTGTCCTAAGCAGCAGCACAGCTCTTCCAGTGCCAAAACAACTCCACCTGGCTCATGATCTTCACATACCATCAGCTCTCCTGGCAGCTATCTAGGAAAACCTGTTTGGTCACTTCCAGTCAAATGCCCTTGGGCCCAGTGTGATGGAATCAAGCAGCTTGAGCACTCACACAAAACTAACATGGAGCTCCTCAATCAAGGCGCTCAAAACTCCACAACCAAAGACGAGTTCAGCGCCAAAGCCATTTCCCGTTGCCATGGAAACCAAGTGCTCTGGCAGCACATATGTGTGAAAGTGGATATGACACCTAAGGAAGATAGTGTGGTGGGGAATTTCAACTGTCCGAAGCAGCAGAAGAGCTCTTCCAGTGCCAAAACAACACCACCTGGCTCATGAACTTCACATACCATCAGCTGTCCTGGCAGGTATCTAGGAAACCCTGTTTGGTCATTTCCGCTCCAATGCCCATTGGACCAGTGTGATGGAATCAAGCAGCTTGAGCACCAACATAAAACTAACATGGAACTCCTCACTCAAGGCGCTCAAAACTCCACAGCCAAAGACAAGTTCCGCGCCCAAGCCATTTCCCGTTGCCATGGAAACCAGGTGCTCTGGCAGCACATACGTGTGGAAGTGGATATGACACCTAAGGAAGATAGTGTGGTGGTGAATGGCACCTGCCCGAAGCAGCAGCACAGCTCTTCCAGTGCCAAAGCAACTGCACCTTTCTCATCCAATTCACATTCCATCAGCTGTCCTGGCAGCTATCTAGGAAACCCTGTTTGGTTACTTGCGGTTCAAAGGCCTATTGAGCCCAGTGTGATTTAAACAAGTAGGATGATCACACACACACAACTAACATGGAGCTCCTCACTCAAGCCGCTCAAAACTAAACAGCCAAAGACAAGTTCAGCGCCTAAGGCATTTCTCGCTGCCATATAAACCAAGTACTCTGTCAGTACGTATGTGGAACAGTGGATATAACACATACAGAACAGAGTTTGATGGTGAATGGCCACTGCCCAAAGCAGCTGCACAGCTCTTCCAGTGACAAAACAACTCCACCTGGCTCATGAACTTCCCATATCATCAGCTGTCCTGGCAGCTATCTAGGAATCCCTGTTTGGTCACTTCAGGTCAAACGCCCGTTGAGCACAGTGTGATGGAATCAAACAGCTTGAGCACCCAAAAAAACTAACACGGAGCTCCTCACTCAAGGCTCTCAAAACTCCACAGCCAAAGACAAGTTCAGCGCCTAAGCCATTTTCCGTTGCCATGGAAAATAAGTGCTCTGGCAGCACATATATCTGTAAGTGGATATGACACCTAGGGAAGGTAGGTTGTCTGAAGAATGACCACTGCCCGAAGCAGCAGCACAGCTCTTCCAGTGCCAAATCAACTGCACCTGGCTCATGAACTTCACATACCATCATTTGACCTGGCAGCTATCTAGGAAACCCTGTTTGGTCACTTGCCGTCCAATGCCCATTGAGCCAAAAGTGATGGAATCAAGCATGTTGAGCACCCACACACAACTAACATGGAGACAAGTTCAGAGCCCAAGCTATTTCCCGTTGCCATGGAAACCAAGTGCTCTGGCAGCACATATGTGGATCACTGAATGTGAAACCTATGAAAGGTAGTTTGGTGGAGAATGGCAAGTGCCCGAAGTTCCGCGCCCAGGTCATTTCCCATTGCCATGGAAACCAAGTGCTCTGGTAGCAAATATGTAGATAGAGGATGTGACACAAAGAGAACACAGTGTGGTGGTGAATGGTCATTGCCCGAAGCAGCAACACAGCTCTTCCACTGCCAAAACAACTCCACCTGGCTCATCAACTTCACATACCATCAGCTGTCCTGGCAGCTATCTAGGAAACCCTGTTTGGTCACTTCCGCTCCAATGCCTGTTGGGCCCATTGTGATTGAATCAAGCCGCTTGAGCTCCAAAACACAACTAATATGAAGCTCCCCACTCAAGGCACTCAAAACTCCATAGCCAAAGACAAGTTCAATGTCCAAGCCGTTTCCCGCTGCCATGGAAATCAAGTGCTCTGGCAGAACATAAGTGGAATAGTGGATGTGACAGATACAGAACACAGTTTGGTGATGAATGGCAACTTCGCGAAGCAGCAGCACAACTCTTCCAGTGCAAAAACAACTCCACCTGGCTCATGAACTTCACATAGCATCAGCTGTCCTGGCAGCTATCTAGGAAACCCTGTTTGATCACTTACCAATGCTCATGTAGCCCAGTGTGATAAAAACATTCAGGATGATCACACATTTAAAACTAACATGAAGCTCCTCATTCAAGTTCCTCAAAATTCCACAGCCAAGGACAAGTTAAGCGCCCAAGCATTTCCCGTTGCCATGGAAACCAAGTGCTCGGGAAGCACATATTTCTGAAAGTTGATATGACACCAAGGGAAGGTACTGTGGTGGTCATTGGCCACTGTCCGAAGCAGCAACACAGCTCTTCCAGTGCCAAAACAACTGCACCTGGCTCATGATCTTTACATACCATCAGTTGCCCTGGAAGTTATCCAGGAAACCCTGTTTGATCACTTCCGCTCCATTGCTCTTTGAGCCCAGTGTGATTTAAATAAGCAGGATGATCACACACACACAAAGCTAATTTGGAGCTCCTCACTTAAGGCGCTCAAAACTCCACAGCCAAAGACAAGTTCAGCGCCCAAGCCATTTCCCATTGCCATGGAAACCAAGTGCTCTGTCAAAACATACGTCTCTATGTGGATATGACACCTATGTAAGGAAGTGTGGTGGTGAATGGCCACTGAACAAAGCAGCAAGAAAGCTCTTCAGTGCCAAAACAATTCCACCTGGCTCATGAACTTTATATATCATCAGCTGTCCTGTCAGCTATCTAGGAAATCCTGTTTGGTCACTTCCTGTCAAATGCCACTTGAACTCCGTGTGATGGAATCAAGCATGTTGAGCACCCACACAAAACTAACATGGAGCTGCTGATTCAAGGCGCTCAAAAATCCATCACCATAGACAAGTTCAGTGTCCAAACTATTTCCCGTTGCACGGAGACCAAGTGTTCTGGCACCACATCAGTCTGAACCTGGATATGACACCTAAGGAAGATAGGTTGGTGGAGAATTTCAACTGTCCGAAGCAGCAACACAGCTCTTCCAGTGCCAAAACAACTCCACCTGGCTCATGAACTTCACATACCATCATTTGACCTGGCAGCTATCTAGGAAACCCTGTTTGGTCACTTGCCGTCCAATGCCCATTGAGCCAAAAGTGATGGAATCAAGCATGTTGAGCACCCACACACAACTAACATGGAGATCCTCACTCAAGGCGCTCAGAACTGCAGAGCCAAAGACAAGTTCAGCTCCGAAGCCATTTCCCGTTGCCAAGGAAACCAAGTGCTCTGGCAGCACATATGTCTCTAAATGGATATGGCACCAAGGTAAGGTAGTGTGGTGGTGAATGGCGACTGCCCGAAGCAGCAGCACAGCTCTTCCAGTGCCAAAACAACTCCACCTGGCTCATGAACTTCACATACCATCAGCTGTCCTGGCAGCTATCTAGGAAATCCTGTTTTGTCACTTGCGCTCCAATGCGTTTTAATACCAGTGGGATGCAATCATGATGTTGAGCACACAAACACAACTAACATGTAACTCCTCACTCAAGGCGCTCAAAATTCCACAGCCAAACTCAAGTTCAGCGACCAAATCATTTTCCGCTGCTGTGGAACCCAAGTTCTCTGGCAGCATATATGTTTCTAAGTGGATAGGCCCCTTTAAGGAAGGTAGTCTGGTGGTGAATGGCCACTGCCTGAAGCAGCATCACAGCTCTTCCAGTGCCAAAACAACTCCACCTGGCTCATCATTTTCATATACCATCAGCTGTCCTGGTAATACGTGTCTGAAGTGTGTGATTGACTTGTTCTGTCCTCTGTCTTCTCATGGTTAGGGTTCTGAATGCAGCAGTTTCAATGGGGAGATCCCCAAAGATCTCCTCTGTCTCTGAGGTATTCCCAGTCCAGATTCTGTCTATACTAGCAAGTCCAGGCCCGGCACAGCCCATCAGCCTGATCAGCTGCTTGTTGCAGTTGCTGGGTTGGTTGTGTTTGCAGGCCTGTCTTCCACTGGAACCAATGCGTCTTGCAATCCAGCCTGATTCTGCCCAGCACACGCTCGGGCATCACTCTTGCTTCACTCACATCACTCCCTGTGGCTGTCCTGATGACAGGGAGCATTCTGATTGGCTGCATCTCTAAGACCTCACAGGGCTGTGTGGCCCTACAAGCTGTCCAATCAGCAGCTGCCTGGTCATAGCAGCCCAGAATCCTGTAGCCTCAGCATTCTAGAAAAGCCCTGGTGACAGGCAGCCTCCTCTGTGGAGTAGAGAAAGATGGTGAGTGCTTCAAGCTCTGCTTTCTTTGTTCCTTCTCACCACAGGCCCTAGCAGAGAAGACGTGCAGACTCCATGGAACCCAGCAGAGCGTGAGTGTGTGGGGTTGGGTTTCCCTTGAATGTGAGTTTGCAAATAGGCTGACAATGTGTTGAAGCCTAGGACATTTTCAACACCGGTACTATGAAAGCATTTCCATTTTCCGTCAATGAGAATCCTTGTGTCTCTTCAAGGAGCCAATCTAATCCTAGTTCTCCATTAGAGGTAGTGTGTGAAATAACCTATGTAATGTGGAAGAGCCAAGCCAAGCTGATTTCCATAGGCAGACCTTACATTCCATTTCCTGTCACGGCTCTCAGTGCAGTTTCCCTAGTGCAGTCCAGTGTCATGTAAGTGGGTCACCATAGTGTAAAAGAGATGACTTCCGGGAGATGGTTGGGATCCATACCATGGTTGGATACAGGGTTGGAATCAGGGTTAGAATGCTATCTAGGCTTATGGTTGCAGTGATGTCAAAGCCTAGATTTCAGGTTAGGGCAAGGTGGAGTGTAAAAGTTCAATTGAGGTTTCTGATTTGGGTTACTAGTAGGAATAGAGCTAGGATTCTGCTTAGGTGGAATTAAGGTGAGAGCTAGGTCTAATGCTAAAGGTCAAGTCTAGTAGTGAGGTCACTGTTAGGTTTTGAGATTTGAGTTATGGTTATCCCAATAGTTAGGGTTAGGGTGAGGGTGAGGGTGAGGGTGAGGGTTAGAATGAGGGTGACGGTGAGGGTGAGGGTGAGAGTTCAACTGACAAACAAGATTAGGTCCAGACTTAAGTTTTGTATGTGGCATGAAGTAGGATTTGAGTGAGGATTAGTACTAGGTAAAGAATAGTGTTTGGATTAATGCTGGATAGAGAGTTTGGGTTCCATTTCTGGTTCAGGTTTGGTTTGAGTTAGTGCTTTGTTTGAGGGTTATTGTTAGGACTGTGGAAAGGACTGTGTGGATTCAGAATACAGTTAGGGTTACTCTTGAGGTTAGGATGGAAGCTGTGGCTCCATTGAGGATGAAGAGGTTGTTTTGTGTGAATTTGAGTATCATGGTGAGGTTCTAGTCTATGTCCGAATGATTATGCTTAGATCTAGAGTTCATGTTCGGGTGTGGGCTAATGCTAGTGTGAAAGTTGTTGTAGGATTAAGGTTAGGTCCAAATCTAGTGTTAGGTGCAAATCTTTTCGTGAAGTTTTAGGCTACAGTTGAATTTAGGCTTAGTGTTCTAATGAGGGTGATGATTCACATTAGCATTGAGGTTTAGGTTTAGAAATGTCGCTGGGATTGGGTCCAGTGTTAGGGCTAGGCTTAGTATGACAGTGATGTCTCCATCTGTGTCAGGGTTGGAGTTGGTGTTGGGACTAGGGATTTGGTTGGGTTTAGGGCTAGGATCACTTTTAGGATTGGGGCTAGAACTAGAGCTAGAGCTAGTATCAGCATGTGGGTTAGGATAATGGCCAGGGTTGGAGATCAACCTGTCTGGCTTTGGGTGTGCTCTAGGTTGTAATACGTATTTGTAGTAGTCTTCGATCTAGGGGTTGGGTAAGTGCTGTATATCTTACTTTCCAATAAAACATCGTAATTCTTAAATGCAAAAAGAGTTATGGCTACTCTAGTTTGAAATTATGACTAGGGTCAGCGTGAGGTTTAGGATTAGGCGTATAGCCTGTCTGCTGATTACATCTATGAAAAGTCAAGTGATTCAGTCAGCCTTACAGGCAGGGTTAGTCTCAACTCTTCCTGTAGAAGTAGCCCTAATTCTAATCTTACACCTAGCGCTACTCTCATCGACCTCTGCTTTGACTTAACCCTGTCCCAAATACTAACCTTAATCCTTGTCCATCTCTATTCCTCGTCCTAACCTTAGTCCTACGCCAATCGTAACCCCAACATTTTTGCAACAATCTAACTGAAATAGCAGCATTCAAGCTCAACAGAAAGCCAAGCAGAGTCATAGCCCCAAGTGTCAAAAACAGCACTAAAGATTCCCTTCATCCTGAACCAGCCGGCTTCCTGAAACAAATCTTCCCTGAGGCCAGCCCTTTCTGTAATTCTAAGCCAAGCCTTAGACTTTACCTGATCATACCCCTAGACCAAATCATGACCCAATTTCTACTACTACTACAAAGCGCATCCCTAGCTCAAACACAAATCAAACTCTTACAGCTAACCCTAACTCCTTTTGTTTTTGTTGAATTCTATTGTTGACAATCTTTACGTAGTTGATTTGGGTCAAAAGGTTCAAGGGCTGCGGGACAGTGAGTAGGGCTATTATTTCCACATCCTCTTCTTTTTTTTTATTTTCTATTTTTATTTTTCTTTTTTTAATTATTTATTATTTAACTTCAGTAATTACATTGTATTATGTGACACAGTTGCATAGATACTTGGGTTCTCCACACCCTGCCCCAAACCCTCCTACCATGGTGGATTCCTCCACCTTGTTGCATAACCACAGCTCAAGTTCAGTTGAGATTTCCCCATTGCAAGCGTATACCAAACATAGAGTCCAACATCTTATTGTCCAATCAAGTTCAACGGCTTCTTAGGTATACCCTCTCTGGTCTGAAGACAGAGCCAGCAGAGTATCATCCCAGTCAATTGAAAGCTCCAACATACCATCAGCAAAAATTTACATCATTATGGAATTAATTGACATGGTAATGAGTAACCAATATGTTAAAGATAAATGCGAGTTCCCAGCCACCTTCAGTGACCACCTCACCTATACTTCAATTTTAGTTTATACACAACATATAACATTCAAAACATAACATGTTATACATAACATCATATCATCTTAAATTAAGGCAAACATGTGGTATTTAACCTTTTGGGATTGGCTCATTTCCCTTAGCATTATGGTTTCCAGTTTGGCCCATTTGGCCACAAAGAACTGCATTTTGGTTTTTTTTGATAGCTGAGTAGTATTCCATGGAGTAGATGAACCATAGCTTTCTTATCCAATCCTCTGTTGATGGGCATTTTGGTTGCTTCCATGTTTTTGCAATTACTGATTGTGCTGCTATGAGCATAGGAGTGCATGTTGGTTTCTCATAAAATAATTGTTCTGGATATATTCCTAGGAGTGCTATTGCTGGATCATAGGGTATGTTGAATTTGAGTTGTTTGAATATTCTCCATACTGGTTTCCATAGAGGCTGTACCAGCCTGCAGCCCCACCAGCCGTGGAATAGGGTTCCCTTTTCCCCGCAACCTCGCCAACAAGTGTCATTGGTGCTTTTATTCATGTGGGCCAGTCTTACTGGCGTTAGGTGGTACCTCATTGATGTTTTAATTTGGATTTCCCTTATTGCCAGAGAACTTGAGCATTTTTTCATATGTTTATTTGCCATTTGGGTTTGTTCCTTTGTGAAGTGTTTGCCCATTTCCCGTGCCCATTTCTTGAGTGGCTTGTTTGTTTTGACATTTTGGTTGTTTTGTAGCTCTTTGTATATTCTGGAGATTAGCCCTCTATCACCTATGTCGTGTGCGAAGATCTTCTCCCATTCTGTGGGTTGCCTTTTTACTTTGTTGATTGTTTCTCTAGCTGTACAGAAGTTTCTTAGTTTGATGAGGTCCCAATTATTTATTTTGGTCTTGGTTTCTATTGCATCTGGAGTCTTTTTTAGGAAGTGAGGGCCTACCCCTAAGTGTTCCAGTGTGTTTCCAACATTTTCTTCCAAAAGTTTGAAGGTTTCTGGATGTAGGTTTAGATCTGTTATCCATTTAGATCTGATCTTAGTGTATGGTGAGAGATGTGGATCTATTTTTTTGTTTCTGCAGGCTATCAACCAGTTGTCCCAACAGCATTTATTGAACAGACCTTCCCATTTGCCTGGATTGTCGTTTGTCTTTTTGTCAAAGATTATTTGGCTGTATCTGTGTGGGTTTCCTTCTGGCGTTTCTATTCTGCTCCATTGATCTTCCTCTCTATCTTTGTGCCAGTACCACGCTGTTTTGATAACCACTGCCCTATAGTATGTCCAGAGGTCCGGAACTGTGATTCCCCCTGCTAACTTCCTGTTCTTCAGGATAGTTCTAGCTATCCGTGGTTTTTTGTGCTTCCAGATGAACCTTTGGATCATTGTTTCCACTTCCATGAAGAATGTTTTGGGCAATTTGATTGGGATTGCATTGAATGTATATATTGCTTTTGGCAGTATAGACATTTTAATGATATTGATTTTACCTATCCAGGAGCATGGGATGTTACTCCATCTTTTGAGGTCTTGTTCAATTTCTTTTTTAAGTAGTTTGTAGTTTTCTTCAAATAAGTCTTCTACATTTTTGGTTAGATTTATTCCCAGATATTTCATACTTTTCTCTGTTATTTTGGATGGTATCTTGCTGGTTAAGTCTTTTTCCATCTTGGGGATGTTCGCATACACTATGGCTGTTGATTTTTGTTCATTAATTTTGTACCCTGCCACTCTACCAAACTCTCGTACAAGTTCTAGCAGTCTCTGTATTGAGTCTCTTGGCTCTTCTACATAAAGAATCATATCATCTGCATATAGTGAGAGTTTAACTTCTTCGTTTCCCATTTGGATTCCTTTGATTTCTTTTTCTTGTCTTATGGCCTCAGCGAGTACCTCTAGGACTATGTTGAATAGTAGTGGAGAAAGCTGACATCCCTGTTTTGTTCCAGATCTCAGTGGGAAGGGTTCCAGCTTTTCTCCATTCAGTATGATGCTGGTGTTGGATTTTTCATATATGGCTTTAATTATGTTGTGGAATTTTCCATCTATGCCTACCTTGGTTAGGGTTTTTAGTAGGAAGTGATGTTGGATTTTGTCGAAAGCTTTTTCTGCATCTATTGATACTATCATGTGATTCTTGTTTTTCAGCTTTTGGATGTGGTGTATCACATTTATAGATTTTCCAATGTTGAACCATCCCTGCATTCCAGGGATGAATCCTACTTGATAGGATGAATGATCTGTCTGATGTGTTTTTGAATTCTATTGGCTAGGATTTTGTTGAGAATCTTAGCATCAATGTTCATCAAAGAGATAGGTCTGTAGTTTTCCTTCTCTGTTAGTTCTCTGTCTGGTTTTGGGATTAAGGTGATGTTGGCTTCATAGAATGAGTTTGGAAGGGTTGCCTCTTTTTCTATTGTTTTGAAGAGTATGTAGAGGATTAGGGTCAGTTCTGTTCGGAATGTTTTGTAGAATTCTGTAGTGAAGCCGTCTGGGCCTGGGCTTTTCTTTGTTGGGAGGTCTTTAATCACTGATTCAATCTCTACTTCAGTTATGGGTTTGTTCAGGTCATTTGTTGCCTCTGGGCTAAGTTTTGGCAGGTTGTATGAGTCTAAGAACTTTTCCATTTCTTGGTGATCTTCTGATTTTTGGAGTACAGTGCTTTGTAGTAATTTCTAATTATGTCCTTAATGGATGCGGTGTCTGTTGTTATGTTGCCTTTTTCATCTTTGATGATGTTAATTCTTGCCTTCTTTTGTTTTTTCTTTGTCATTCAGGCCAGTGGGGTGTCTATCTTGTTTATCTTTTCAAAAAACCAGCTTTTTGATTCATTGATTTTGTGTATTTTTTTTTATTTCTATCTGGTTGATTTCCTCCCTTGTTTTGATGATTTCTTGTTTCCTATTGTGTGTGGGGCTCTTCTGTTGTTGTTTTTCCAATTCCTGGAGGTTTGTGTTTAGTTCCTATATTTGGCGCCTCTCTTGGGCCTTGACATGAGCTCCAATTGCGATGAGTTTACCCCGTAGCACTGCTTTGGCAGTGTCCCACAAATTTTGGAATGTTGTGTCAGAGTTTTCATTGGTTTCCATAAATTTTTTGATCTCATCTTTAATTTCTTCTCTGTTCTATTGTTCGTTTAATAGCATATTGTTCAGCCTCCAAGCATTTCTGTATTTCCTGGGGCATTTTGAATTGCTGATTTCCAGTTTCATTCCGTGGTGGTCTGAGAGGGTACATGGTATGATTCCTATCTTTTTGAAGTTATTTAGGTTTGCTTTGTGTCCTATCATGTGGTCGATCCTGGAGAAGGTGCTATACACTGCTGAAAAAAATGTATAACCTGTGGCCTTAGGGTAAAAAATTCTATAAATATCTGTCATGTCCAGTTTTATTGTTATTGTTATTGTATTGTTATTGTTATTGTTTGTATGAGCTCTGTTGTTTCTTTGTTGAGTTTTTGTTTTGTTGATCTGTCTATTGTTGTTAGCGGGGTGTTAAGATCACCCACTATTATTGTGTGTATATCTATGTCTCCCCTTAAGTCCATGAGTAATTGCTTCACGTAGCTAGGTGCGTTTGAATTTGGTGCATATATGTTCACAATGGTAATTACTTCCTGCTGTATCAGTCCCTTCACCAATATATAATGTCCTTCCCTGTCCTTTTTGATGTGTGTCAGATTGAAGTCCACATCATCTGAAATTAAGACAGCTACCCCAGCCTTTTTTTCTCGTCCATTGGCATGAAATATCTGTTTCCAACCTTTCACTTTCAGCTTCTTCGAATCTCTTCTGGTTAGATGTGTCTTTTATACGCAACAGATAGTTGGGTGCTGTTTGATAATCCATTCTGTTAATCTATGTCTTTTGATTGGTGAGTTCAGGCCATTTGTGTTAAGAGTTAAAATTGAGAGGTTGTGATTTTGCCCTGCAATACTTGTTTTTGTGGGTGTTGATATCTGTGTAATTGCCCTTCCTTGTGTGGACTTTAGTGGGGAGACCTTCCTGTTTGCCATCTTTGCTTATGATTCACCTCCTTTTTTTTCTGGATTTAGTGCATTTCTAAGGAGATTTTGTAGAGCTGGTTTTGTGCTGGCATATTCTTCTAATTTCTCTTTGCTGTGACAGTATTGGATTTCGTTCTCAAATACGAATGAGATCTTTGTTGGGTACAATATTCTTGGTTGACAGTTGTTCTGATTCAGGATTTGGAAGATATTTGTCCATTCTCTTCTTGCTTGTAAAGTCTCTTCAGAGAAGTCAGCAGTGATCCTGATTGGTTTTCCCTGGTATGTGATCTTTTCTCTGCTTTGTGCTTGTCTTAGGATTCTTTCTTTGTCTTCATTGGAGTGGAACTTGAGCACCATATGTCTGGGTGAAGATCGCTTTTGGTCATATCTGCTGGGAGTCCTCTGACCGTCCTGGATTTGGGCTGGGTTCATATTCCAAGTGTTTTGAAAGTTTTCCTGTATAATTTCGTCGAGCACCATTTGCATTCCTGACTCTTTTTCCGCTCCTTCAGGAAGGCCAATAATCCTAATATTTGATTTTCTGAGGTTGTCTTTCATTTCTTGTATGGTCTTATTGGCTTTGTTCAGACTTGTCTCCAGCTGTTTAATGAACTGGGTATGTTCGTTTTGTGTGTCTTTCGTTTCAGAGATCCTCTCTTCTGCTGTATTTGTTCTGTTGGTTAGGCTCTCAATTTTGTGCTCTAAGTCAAGGATTTTATTGTCATTTGTTGTATTTCTGAGGCTATGTGGTTCTTGAATTCCTTGAAGTCCTCCCAATTCTTCTCATTGTCTCTGACATATTTTAACATGATTTTTTTAATTTGTTGTCTGGTAGATCTTCTATGTCTTCATCTCACATCTCCGAAATAGACATTGCCTTTTGATCCTTTATTGGTAGGGTGTTGGCACTCTCATCTGGATCATTACCTTATCTGGTATTTCTTCCCATTGTGTTAGTGTTTCTTTTTTGAGAGACCTAGGCACCAGTGTGCTGAGGGGTCTCCAAGCACTATCCTGTAGAGATTGGAGTCTGCAGGCATGGAGTAGCAGGGTGTGGGAATTTTCAAGGCACTTTTGGTGCGTCTCCAGAACACTGGACCTCAGGGCGCCACTTCCAGGGCCCAGCGGATTCAAAGCACACTCTCAGCTCGTCCCCGACAGGTATGCTACCACAGGGCGTGGGGAGTGAAGGCACTCTCTGTGTGCGCCCCCAGTGCGCGGGATCACAGGGCTCGGAGGATTCTAGGTGTTTTCTTGGTGTTTCCCCAGTACCAGGGACTGCAGGGCGTGGAGGTTTCAGGTGCTCTCTGGGAACGCCTGCTGCACGCGGGTCCGCAGTGCTCTCCTGGTTCGTCTCCCAAGCACGGGACTATAGGGTGTGGGGTGTTCCACGTGCTCTCTGGAAGCGCCTCCTGCGCAGGCCAGCCCACCCCAGCGCTTCCAGGAGACCAACCGCCCCAGCGCTAGAACGGGACTGCCCAGCCCAGAGGCGTGCTTGGATTCCTGTGGGATAGCACCGCCCAGCTGAGTGCCAGACCGCAAAGGCATGGGGGAGTATTCAGTGTGCCTTTTGCCTTTCTCCTTAGTGCACAGAACCACTGTGTGTCACCTCCCAGACACAGTTTTGGCAGTTTCAAGGCACTCGCCCTATGTCCCTAGACGCTGGAGTCGGGGGGGGAGGGCCAGGGAGACTAGCACCAATTGTGTTCAGGCTCTGTGCATGCCCCTAAGGGGCCAACTCCTGGAGCCTCCAACCCACCACTGTCCCCACCCAACTCACTCAAACCTCAGGTTCTTGCAGTCTTCCTCTTGCACTGGTGGGAACCCTCACCGTGGGTGCATCTCCCGGCTACTGCGTCCTTTGCAGGTCCCGGCGGGTGCAGGCGGATGGAACCTGGAGGAGGCTGCTGGTGCAGGTCCCTGCGGGGCTTGGCGACCAGGGTGGGCAGATGCCAGTGGGTCCCGATGACTTCAGGTCCTGATGTCCACAGCGGGCGCAGGTCCTGGCGGGTCCTGGTGACCAGGGTGAGCAGATGCCAGCGGGTCCCAATCACTGCAGGTCCTCACGGCCACAGCGTCTGCGGGTCGGTCTGCGGGTCGTCTGCGGCTTTCAGCGGCTGCACTCAAAGGTGACTCAGCAGGTCAGGAGCGGAAAGTCGTCTTCCCTGCCCTTTGTTTTGTTTTTCCCTGGTTGCTCTTCTGAGTTGTGTGGATTTTTTTGGCTCCACACTGTCCAGGGAACTTCACGTTCTTCTCCCTATAGTTCTATGCTGCTCCACCTACGCTTTTGTCACGTTCTTGCCCTCTCTGTCTGTGAGATCCCTCACAGTCTTCCTCCTATGTAGGCCATCTTGCGAGTCTCCCCATTTACAACTGCCATGGAAACCAAGTGCTCTGACAGCATATAAGTCTGAAAGAGGATGTGGTACCTAGGGAACACAGTGTAGTGGTGAATGGCAACTATAACAAGCATGAGCAAAGGTCTTCAGTGTGAAAACAACTCCACTGGCTCATTCACTTCACCTACCATCAGCTGTCCTAGCAGGACTCCCAGAAACCATGTGTGGTCACTTCCTGTCCAATGCCCATTGAGCCCAGGGGGATGGAATCAAGCAGGTTGAGCACACACAGAAAACATAGATGGAAATCCTAACACAAGGTGCGAAAAAATCCAGAGCCAGAGAGAATTTCAGCGCCCAAGCCAGTTTCAGCTGCCATGGAAAACAAGTGCTGTGGCAGCACAGATGTCTGAAAGTGGATGTGACACCTAGGAAACTCAGTGTTGTGGTGAATGGAGGCTGCTCGAAAAACCAGCACAGACTTCCAGTGCCAAAACAACTCCAGTTGGCTCATTCACTTCACATACCATCACAGCTATCTTGACAGGTATCCCAAAAAGCCTGTTTGGTCACTTCCTCTCCACTGCCAATTGAGCCCAGTGTGATGGAATCAAGCAGGTTGAGAACACACAGTAAACATAAATGGATATCCTCATACAAGGCGCAAAAAAATCCAGAGCCAGAGAGAAGTTCAGCGCCCACGCCATTTCCATCTGCCATGAAAACCAAGTGCTCTGGCAGCACATATGTCTGAAAGTGGATGAGACACCTAGGGAACTCAGTGTTGTGGTGAAAGGAAACTGCCTGAAGCAGCAGCACAGGTCTTATAGTACCAAAACAACTCTGCCTGGCTCATTCACTTCTCATGCAATCAACTGTCCTGGCAGGTGTCCAAGAAACCATGTTTAGTCACTTCCTGTCCAATGCCAATTTAGCAAAATTTGAACGAATCAAACTGCACTAAACAAAGATGGAGATCCTCACTCAAGGCGCTAAATTTTGAGAAACAGAGAAAAGTTCAGCACCCTAGCCTTTTGCAGCTGCCTTGGAAACAAGTGATCTGGCAGCATATATGTCTGAAAGTGGTTGTGAAACCTGGGAAAATCATTTAGGTGGTGGTGAATGGCACCTGCCGAAGCAGTAGCACAGGCCTTCCAATGCGAAAGCAACTCCACAAGACTGATTCACTTCACATACAATCAGCTCTGTTAGCAGGTCTCCCGGAAATCCTGTTTGGTCACTTTGTGTCCAATGAGCATTGAGCCCAATGGGTTGGAAACATACAGGTTGAGCACACACACTAAACAAAGATGGAGATCTTCACTCAAGGCGCTCAAAAGCCGACATCCAGAGAGACATTCAACGCACAACCCATTTCCACCTACCATGGAAACCAAGTGCTCTGGCAGCACATATGTATCAAAGTGGCTGTGACAACTGGGAAACTCAGTGTAGTGGTGAATGGCAAGTGCATGAAGCAGCAGCACATGTCTTCCAGTGGCAAAACAACTCCATCTGGCTCATTCACTACACATAGAATGAGCTGTCCTCGCAAGTCTCCCAGAAATCCTGTTTGATCACTTCCTGTCCAATGACAACAGAGCCCAGTGCAATGGAATCAAGCTGGCTGAGAACCAGCAGAAAACATGGAGGAGATCCTCATTAAGGCACCAAAAACTCCACCCCAAGAGAGAAATTTAGTGCCCAAGCCATTTCCAGCTGCCATGGAAACCATGTGCTCTGGCAGCACATATGTCTGAAAGCGGCTGCAACATCTAGAGAACTCAGTGTGGTAGTGAATTGCAATTGCCTGAAAGAGCAGCACAGCTCTTCCAGTGCCAAAACAACTCCACCTGGCTCATTCAATCCATATAGAATCAGCAGTCCTATCAGGTTTCCTGCATACCCTATTTGGTCACTTTCTGTCCAAAGCCCACTCAGCCCAGTGTGATGGAATCAGGCTGTCTGAACACCCACACACGTAACAAAGATGGAAATCCTCACTCAAGGTGCTCAAAACTCGATATCCAGAGAGAAATTGAGCGCACAAGCCATTTGCAGCTACCATGGAAACCAAGGCCTCATTCATGTCACATACTATCTGCTCTCTTATTAGGTCTCCCAGAAACCATGTTTGGTCATTTTCTGTACAGTGACCATTGAGCCTAATGGGATTAAATATGCAGGTTGATCCCCCACACAAAACTCGACAACAAGAGAAAAGTTAAGAAGCCTAGCCATTTGCAGCTGCCTTGGAAACAAGTGATCTGGCAGCACATATGTCTGAAAGTGGAGGTGAAACCTGGGAAAAACATTTAGGTAGTGAATGGCAACAGCCCGAGGCAGTAGCAGAGGCCTTCCAGTGCCAAAACAACTCCAACAGGGTCAGTCACTTCACATAAAATCAGCTCTCCTAGCAGGTCTCCCAGCAACGTTGTTTGGTCACTTCCTGTCCAATGCCTATTGAGCCCAAGGGAATGGAATCAAGCATGTTGATCACACAAACAAAACAGATCCTCACTCAATTCGCTAAAAATTCCAGAACTAAAGAACAAGTTTAGCATCAAGCCATTTCCAACTGCCGTGGAAACCAAGTGCTCTGGCAGCACATATATCAGAAAGTGGATGTGGCACCTTGGGAATTCAGTGTGGTGGTGAATTGCAACTGCCCAAAATAGCAGCACAGCTTTTCCAGTTTCAGAAAAAACTCGACTCACATCAGTCAAATCACATACCATCAGCTCTCCTTACAGGTCTACCAGATACCCTGTATGAACACTTCCTGTTCAATGCCAATTGAGCCTTGTGTGATCAAATCAAGCATGTTCAGCATGCGCAAAGAAAAATGATGGAGATCCTTACGCAAAACGCTGAAAATTCAAGAACAAGGGAGGAGTTCAGCATCAAAGCCATTTCCAGCTGCCATGGCAACCAAATACTCTGGCAGCACATATGTCTGAAAGTGGATGGGACACCTAGGGAACAAAGTGTGGTGGTGAATGGCAATTGCATGAAACAACAGCACAGGCCTTCCAGTGCCAAACATCTCCACCTGCGTCATTCACTTCACATACCATCAGCTATCATGGCTGATCTCCCGGAAACCCTGTTTGGTCACTTCCTGTCCAATGCCCATTGAGCCCTATGGAATGGAATCAAGCAGATTTGGCACCCACACAAAACAAAGATGGAGATTCACACTCAAGGTGCTCAAAATTCCTCAAAGGGAAGTTTAAGGCGCAAGCCAATTTCAGCTGCCATGGAAACCTAGTACTCTGGCAGCACATATGTTTAACACTGGATGTGCCACCTAGGAAACAGTGTGTTGTTGAATGGCCACTGTCCAAGGCAGCCTGATAGGTCTTCCAGTGCCAAAACAACTCCAACTGCCTCATTCACATCAATTACCTTCAGCTATCCTTGCAGGTCTCCTGAAACCATGTTTGCTAACTTCCTATCCATTGCCCATTGACACCAGTGAAAAAGAATCAAGCAGTTTCAGCACACACACAAAACAAGGATGGAGATCCTCACTCAAGATGCTCATAACTCCAGAGCCAGAGAGAAGTTCAGCTCCCAAGCCATTTCCAGCTGCCATGGAAGCTAAGTGTTCTGGAAGCACGGATGTCTCAAAGTGGCTGATAAGCTAGGCAACTCATTGTGGTATTGAACGGTAATTGCTCAAAGCAGCAGCACATGTCTTCCAGGGCCAAGACAACTCCACCTGGCTCATTCACCTCCCATGCCATCAGCTGTCCTGGCAGGTATCTAGGAAACCCTGTTTGGTCACTTGCTTTCCAATATTCAAAGCCCAGCATTATGGAATCAAGTAGGGGGAGGACACACAGAAAACAAAGGTGGAGTTTCTCACTCAAGGCACGAAAACGCCACAGCCAGAGAGATCAGTGCTCAAGCATTTCCAGCTGCCTTGGAAAACAAGTGCTCTGGCAGCACATATGTCTGAAAGTTGATGTGACACTTGGGGATCTAAATTTGGTGGTGAATGGCAACTTTCCGAAGCAGCAGCACAGCTCTTCCAGTGCCAAAACAACTCCACCTGGTTCAGGAACTTCAATTACCATCAGCTGTCATAGCAGGCCTCGCGAAAACCCTGTTTGCTCAATTGCTGTCCAGTGCCTATTCAGTACAGTGTGATGGAATGAAGCATGCTGAGCACTCACACATAACAAAGATGTAGATTCTCACTCAAGGCGCTTAAACTCCACAGCCAGAGAGAAGTTCAGCACTCAAGCCATTTGCAGGTGCCATGGAAACCAAGTGCTCTTGCAGCACATATGTCTGAAAGTGGATGTGACGCTTGGAGAACTCAGTGTGGTATTGAATGATAACTGCCCTAAGCAGAAGCACAGGTCTTCCAGGGCCTAAACAACTCCATCTGACTCATTCACTTCACATATCATCAGCTGCCCTAGCAGGTCTCTCAGAAACCCTGTTTGAACACTTATGTCCCAAATCCATAGCCCAGATAATGGAATGATATAGGTGGAGCACACACTTAAAAAAAAGGTGGAGATCCTCAGTCAAGGCATGTAAACTCCACAGCCAGGTAGAAGTTCAGAACAAAGATATTTCCAGCTGCCATGGAAACCAAGTGCTCTGGCAGCACATATGTCTGAAAATGGATGTGACAAGAATTAAACTCAGTGAGGTGGTGAATGGAAACTGCCCGAATTAGCAGCACACGACTTCCAGTGCCAAAACAACTCCACCTGAGTCATCCACTTCAGATTTTATCAGCTGTCCTAGTATGTCTCCCAGACACCCTGTTTGGACCCCTTGTTTAATGCCCATTGAAACCATGGTAATGGAATCAAGCAAATTGAACACCCACACAAAACAAAGATGGATATCCTCACTCAATGCGCTAAAAATTCCAGAGCCAGAGAGAAATTCAGCGTCCAAGCCATTTTTAGCTGCCATGGAAACCAAGTGCTCTGGCAGCACATATATCTGAAAGTGGATGTGACACCTGGGGAACTCAGTGTGGTGGTAATTGCAACTGCCTGAAGTAGCAGCACAGCTTTTCCAGTCCAGAAAAACTTTAACTTCGTCAGTCAAATCACATACCATCGGCTGTCCTTACTGGTCTATCAGAGACCCTGATTGAACAATTCCTGTTCAATGCCGATGGAGCCCCGTGTGGTGGAATCAAACATGTTCAGCATACGCACAGAAAAAAGATGGAGATCCCCACTCAAAACGTTGAAAATTCCAGACCCAGAGAGGATTTCAGCATCAAAGCCATTTCTACCTGCCATGGCAACCAAAAGCTCTGGCAGTACATATGTCTGAAAGTGGATGTACATCTATCTAGGGAAAACAGTGTAGTGGTGAATGGCAACCGCAAGAAACAGCAACACAGCCCTTCCAGTGCCAAACATTTCCACCTGGCTCATTCACTTCACATACCTTCAGCTATCATGGCTGATCTCCCGGAAACCCTGTTTGGTCACTTCCTGTCCAATGCCCGTTGAGCCCAGTGGGATGGAATCAAGCAGGTTGAGCACACTCACAAAACAAAGATGGAGATTCACACTCAAGGTGCTCAAAACTCCACAGACAGAGGGAAGTTCAATGCCCAAGCCAGTATCAGCTGCCATGGAAACCAAGTGCTCTGGCAGCACATATGTGGAACACTGGATGTGCCACCTAGGGAACTCAGTGTGTTTGTGAATGGCAACTTTCCGAAGCAGCAGCGCAGGCCTCCTAATGCCAAAACAACACCTCTGGGCTAATTCACTTCACATACAATCAGCTGTCCTTCCAGGTTTCCTAGAAAACCCTGTTTGGACACATCCTATTAAATGCCGATTGAGCCCAGGGTAATGGGATCACGAATGTTGAGCACACACACAAAATAAAGTTGGAGATCCTCACTCAAGGCGCTAATAACTCCAGAGCCATAGTGAAGTTCAGCGTCCAAGCCACTTCCAGCTGATATGGAATCCAAAACCTCTGGCAGAACATATGTCTGAAAGTGGATGGGACACCTAGGGGACATAGTGTGGTTGTGAATAGCAACTGCCCAAAGCAGCAGCACAGGCATTCGCTGCAAAACAACTCCACCTGGATCATCCAACTCCCATACCCTCAGCTGTCCTTTTAGGTATCCCGATATCCATGTTTGGTCACTTCCTGCCCAAAAGCACATTGAGCTCAATCAGTTGGAATCAATCCGGTTGAGCACACACACAAAACAAAGTTGGAGATTAACACTCAATGCACATAAATTTCTTGAGCCAGAGAGAATTTCAGTCCCCAACCAATTTCCAGATGCTATGGAAACCAAGTGCTCTGGCAGCACATATGTCTGAAAGCGGATGTGACACGTGAGGAACTCAATGTGGTGGTGAATGGCAACTGCCCCAAAAAGCAGAAGAGCTCTAAAGTGCCAAAACAACTCCAATTGGCTCATTCACTTCACATACCATCAGCTGTCCTGGCAGGTCTCCAGGAAACCATATTTGGTCACTTCCTGTTCAATGCCAATTGAGCCCAGGGGGTACAATAAAGTAGGTTGACCACGCACACAAAACAAAGATGAAGATACTCACTCAAGGCACTCACATCTCCGCAGCCAGAGAGAATTTCAGCACCCAAGCCTTTTCCAGCTGTCATGGAAATCAAGTGTTCTGGCAGCACATATTTCTGAAAGTGACTGGGAGGTGACACTTGAGGAACTCAGTGCGGTGGTATATGTCAACTGCCTGAAGAAGCAACACACGTCTTCCAGGACCCAAACAACTCCACCTGGCTCATTCACTTCACATACCATCAGCTGTCCTAGCAGGTCTTCCGGAAACACTGTTTGGTCACTTCCTGTCCAATGCCCATTAAGCCCCAGGGGGATAGAATCATACAGGTTGAGCACACACTCAATACAAAGATGGAGATCCTCAGTCAAGGTGCTCTAAACTCCACAGCCAGAGAGAAGATCAGCATACAAGATATTTCCCAGCTGCTTTGGAAACCAAGTGCTCTGGCAGCACCTATTTCTGAAAGAGCCTGGGACATGACACTTGGGGAAATCAGTGCCGTGAGAAAGGCAACTGCCCAAAGCAGCAACACAGCTTGTCCAGTGCCAAAACAACTCCACCTGGCTCATTCATTCAAATACCTTCAGCTGTCCCTGCAGGTCTCCAGGATTTCTTGTTTGGTCACTTCCTGTCCAATGCCCATTGAACCCAGTGTGATGTAATATATAGGTTCATCATCCGCACAAAACAAAGACGGAGATTCTCACAAGATTCCTGTAAAACCCCACAGCTAGACAAGAGGTCAGCGTCCAAGCCATTTTCAGCTGCCATGGACGCCAAATGCTCTGGCAACAAAAAACAAAGGGGATGTGACACCTATGGAAAACTGTGTTGGTGAATGGCAACTGCCAAAAGCAGCAGCAGAGCTCTCCAGTGCCAAAACAACACCACCTAGCTCATTCACTTCCCATACCATCAGTTGTCCAGCAGGTGTCCAGGAAATCTTGCTTGATCATGTCCTGTCCAATGATCATTGAGCACGTCCTGTCCAATGATCATTGAGCACAGTGTGATGGAATCTGTAGGTTCAGCAACCGCACAAAACAAAGATGGAGATCATAACTAAAGGCGCTTAAAACTTCACACCCAGGGAGAAATTCAGAGATCAAGCCATTTACAGCTGCAATGGAAACCAAGTGCTCTGGCAACACATTTGTCTGAAACTGGCTGGGACGTGACACTTGGGAAAGCAGTGTGGTGGTGAATGGCAACTGCCCAAAACAGCAGCACAGAACTTCCAGTACCAAAACTACTCCACCTTGCTCATTCACTTCACATACCATCAGCACTCCGTGAGGTCTCCCTGAAACCCTGTTTGGTCACTTCCTGTCTAATACCCATTGAGCTCAATGTGATGTAATCTGGAGTTTCAGCAACCACACTAAACAAAGAAGTAGATCCTCAGTCAAGGCGTGACAACCTCGACAACACGATATAAGTTCAGTGCCCAAGCCATTTCCAGCTGCCATGGAAACCAAGTGCTCTGGCTGCACATATGTCAAAGTGGCTGTCACACCTAGGAAACACAGTGGATTGTTAAATGACAACTGCCCGAAGCAGCATCACAGCTTTTCCAGTACCAAAAGAGCTCAACCTGGCTCATTCATTTCACATACCAACAGCAGTCCCTGCATGTCTCCCCCAAATCCTGGTTGGTCACTTCCTGTCAAATGCCCATTGAGCCCAGGTGGATACAATCAAGCAGTTTGAGCACACTCACAAAACAAAGATGGGGATCCTCACAGAATTCATGTAAAACTCAACAGACAGAGAAGAATTCAGCGCTCAAGCCATTTCCAGTTTACATGGAAACCAATTGCTGTGGCAGCACATATGTCTGTAATTGGATGTGACAATTGAGAAAACAGTGTGGTGGTGAATGGCAACTGCCCCAAAAAGCAGAAGAACAGTTCATCCAGTGGCAAAACAAATGCACCTGGGTCATTCACTTCACATACCATCAGCTGTCCAATCAGGTCTTTGGGAAATCTTGTTTGGTCCCTTCTGTCCAATGCATATTGAGCCCAGTGTTATGCAGATCCTCACAGAATTCATATAAAACTGCACAGCCAGAGAAGATTCGGTGCCCCAGCTATTTCCAACTACAATGAAAACCAAGTGCTCTGACAATACACATGTCTGAACATGAACGTGACACTCCAACTCGCTCCTTCACTTCACATACCATCGGCTGTCCCTGCAGACCTCCCTGAAACCTTGTTTGGTCACTTCCTTTCCAATGCCTATTTAGCCCAGAGGGATGGAATCCAGCAGGTTGAGCACACACACAAAGCAAAGATGGAGATACTCACTCAAGGCGCTCAAATCTACACAGCCAGGGAGAATCTCAGCACCCTAGACATTCCCAGCTGCCATGGAAACCAAGTGCTCTGGCAGCACATATTTCTGAAAGTGGCTTGGAGGCAACACTTGAGGAACTCTGTGTGTTGGTGAATGGCACCTACCCGAAGCAGCAGCACCGCTCTCCAGTGCCAAAACAACTCCACCTGGCTCATTCACTTCACATACCATCAGCTGCCCTGTCACGTCTCCAGGAAATCTTGTTTGGGCACTTCCTGTCTAATGCCCATTGAGCCCAGTGTGATATAGTCTGTTTGTTCAGCAACCCCGCTAAACAAAGATAGAGATCCTCATTCAAGGCGTGACTAACTAGGCAGTCAGAGAGAATTTCAGCGCCCAAGTCATTTCCAGCTACCATGGAAACCAAGTGCTCTTGCAGCGCACTTGTTTAAAGTGGATGTGACACCTAGGTAACACAGAGTGCTGGTAAATGACAACTGCCTGAAGCAGCAGCACAGATCTACCAGTGCCAAAACACCTCCACCTGGCTCCTCCAATTCACATACCATCAGCTGTCCTTGCAGGTCTCCCAGAAACCCTATCTGGTCACTTCCTGCCCCATGCCCATTGAGGCCAGTGGGATGGAATCAAGCAGGATGATTTCATCCCCCTGCTCTCAAACGACATTGCACAGGAAGTGACCAGACATGCTTTTCAGGAGACCTTCTAAGACGTTTATGTAAAATCCTGTTTGGTCACTTCTTGTCCAATGCCCATTGAGCCCTGTGGGATGGAATCAAGCAGGTTGAGCACACACAAAAAACTAAGATGGAAATCCTCACTCAAGGCATGACAAATTACACAGCCAGAAAGAAATTCAGCGCCATGACATTTCAGCTGCCATGGAAACCAAGAACTGTGGCAGCACATATATCTAGCAGTGTTATTGCACCTAGGAAACTCAGTGTGGTGGTGACTTCCAACTGCTCGAAGCAGCAGCACAGCTCGTCTAGTGCCAAAACAACTGCATCTGGCACATTCACTCTAATAGCAGCAGTTGTCCTAGCAAATCTCCCAGAAATCTTGTTTGTTCACTGCATGTCCATTGCCCATTGAGCCCTGGGAGGTGGAATTTGTAGGTCGAGCACACACGCACAAAACAAAGATGGAGATCTTCACTACTGGCGCTTATAGTCCACAATCAGAGAGAAGTTCAGCACCCAAACCATTTCCAGCTGCCATGGAAACCAAAAATTCTGGCAGCACATATGTCTGAAAGTGAACGTGACACTTGGGGAACTCAGTATGTTGATCAATGGCAACTGCCTGAAGCAGCAGGACAGCTCTTCCAGTGCCAAAACAACTACATCTGAGTCATTCACTTCACATAACATCAATAATCTTTGCAGGTCTCCCGGAATCCCTGTTTGGTTCTTTTCTGTCAAATGCCCAAGGAGCCCAGGGGAATGGAATCAAGCTGGATGAACACACACAGATAACATAGATGGAGATCCAAACTAAAGGCACTCAAAACTTCAGAGCCAGAGAGAAGTTAAGCGCCCAAGCCAATTCCAGCTGCCATGGAAACAAAAAGCTCTGGCAGCACATAAGTCTGAAAGTGGGCGTGACACATGCTTAACTCTGTCTGTTGGTGAGTGGCTACTGCCCTAATCAGCAGCATAGCTCTTCCAGTGCCAAAACAATTCCACATTGGTTATTCACTTCACATATCATCAGTTGTCCAAACAGGTCTCCAGGAAATCTTGTTTGGTCACATTCTGTCCAAAGCCCATTGAGCCCCAGCTGATGGAATCTGTATGTTCAACAATCGCACAAAACAAAGATGGAGATCCTCACTCAAGGCGTAACAAACTTGATAGCCACAGAGAATTTCAGTGCCCAAGCCATTTCCAGCTGCCTTGGAAACCAAGTGCTCTGGCAGCACATTTGTCTGAAAGTGGATGTGACACCTAGGGAACACAGTGAGCTGATAAATGGCAAATGCAAGAAGCAGCAGCTCATCTTCCATTGGTAAAACAACTCCACCTGGCTCATTCACTTCACATACCGTCAGCTCTCTTTGCAGTTCTCCTGGAACCGTAGTTGGTCACATCCTGTCCAACGCCCAGTGAACACAGGGGGATAGAATCAAACAGGTTGAGCACCCACAAAAAACAAAAATGGAGATCCTCACTCAAAGCGTTCAAAACTTCACAGCGAGAGAGAAGTTCAGCGCCCTAGCCATTTCCAGCTGCCATGGAAACCAAGTGCTCTGGCAGCCAATATGTCTGAAAGTGGCTGGGTCATGACACTTGAAAAACTCAGTTTGTTGGTGAATGGCAACTGAACGAAGCAGCAGCACAGCTCATCCAGGGAAAAAAACAAATCCACCTGAGTCATTCACTTTACATATCATCAGCTGTCCTTGCAGGTCTCCCGGAGCCCTGTCTGGTCACTTCCTATCCAATGTTATTTAGCCCGAGGGTATGTAATCAAGCAGGATGAGTACACACAGAAATAAAAAATGAAGATACTCCCTCAAGGCGCTCAAAACTCCACAGTCTGGGAGCAGTTTATCGCCCAAGGTATTTCCAGCTACCATGGAAACCAAGTGCTCTGGCAGCACATATTTCTGAAAGTGGCTGGGAGGTGACACTTGGGGAACTCTGTGTGTTGGTGAATGGCAACTGCCCGAAGCAGCATCACAGCTCATCCAGGGAAAAACAACTCCACCTGGCTCATTCACTTCACATACCAACTGCTGTCCTTGCAGGTCTTCTGAAACCCTGTTTGATCCCTTCCAGTCCAATGTCCATTGAACCCAGTGTGATGTTATCAAACAGGTTGAGCACCCACAAAAAACGAAGGTGGAGATCCTCACTCAAGGCACTCAAAACTGCAAAGCCAGAGAGAATTTCAGCGCCCAAGTCATTTCATGCTGCTGTGGAAACTAAGAACTCTGGCAGCACATATTTCTGAAAGTGGCTGGGAGGTGAACTTGGGGAACTGCTTGTGGTGGTGAGTGGCATCTGCCCGAAGCAGCAGCACAGCTCTTCTAGTGCCAAAACTAATGCACCTGGATTATTCACTTCACATACCATAGCTGTCCTGGCAGCTATCTAGGAAACCCTGTTTGGTCACTTCCGTTCCAATGCCCATTGAGTCCAGTTGGAGAGAATCAAGCAGGCTGAGCACATGTAAAAGTGACAGCCATAGACAAGTTCAGCTCCCAAGCCTTTTCCAGCTGCCATGGAAACCAAGTTCTCTGGCAGCACATATTTCTGAAAGTGGACATGACACTTGAGGAACTCAGTGTGTTAATGAATGGCAACTGCCAAAAGCAGCAGGACAGTTTCTACAGTAACAGATCAACTCCACTTGGCTCATTCACTTCACATACCATCAGCTGTCCTGGCAGGTCTCCAGGAAATTTTGTTTGGTCATTTCCTGTCCAATGCCCATTGAGTCCAGTATAACATAATTTATAGGTTCAGCAACCACACAAAACAAAGATGGAGATCCTCATAGAATTCATGCAAAAGTCAACAGCCAGGGAGAATTTCAATGCCCAAGCCATTTCCAGCTACCATCGAAACCAAGTGCTGAGGAACCAAGATGACAGCAAAGAGTTCAGCACATTTGATAAGGTGGAGAATCTTTAGGCAGGGAGTAGTACAATAAGCAGATTACAGGGGATAAGTAGGGCTCAGGCAGTAAGCAGTGTTACCAGGAACCCCCCTGGACACAGGGAAGCTGCGGAAATGAGACAGCAGTGTTGTAGTGGATAGAAGTTCCCACCAGCAGTCGGCAAGCAGCAACTCAAATCCCAGTGATCCGGTCTCCAATGATCCAGGCTCCGGTGATCCAGGCTCCAGCAATCCGTTTCCAGCGCCAGCCAAACATCCAGCAGTGGCCTCCACACAGACGTTGTGACCGCCAGATGAGCCTGTGTCCACGTGGTGAGCTAGGAAAGTGAGTGTGGTCTGGGAGCGGACAGACAATCTGAGTGACTGGGACTAGCTGCAGGCAGAGAAAGTCGGGGACTGAGGGTGCCATCTTGTGTGGAGAGACAGAACACGGAGTTGACAGAGCAACACACAGGCTCCTTTCTGGCTGTTCATACGGGACTGATCCAAGGGTGGAGGGGAGCACCAGCTTTGCTCCCTGCAGGGTCTGTGTGGTCCGTGGAACTGAAAGACAGCAGCTGCAGTTCTCCACCTGGAGCCATATTGGGTGGCAGGGCAGCAGGTGTGAACCCTAAGTGGAGATCCAGAGTGGGCGTGTTGCTGGTTAATTGCACGGAGCTGAGCCCACGGCAACAGCCTTGCAGCCTGTGGGGTCTGTGTGGTCCCTGGAGTTGATGGAGACAGCCCCCTGATCTTTATTGTTGCCTCATACGGGTGCCATCTTGGACACTGACGCATGTGCTCCAAACACTGATAAATTGCAAGAGGAGGAGTGGCAAACTGCGCAAGCGCTATTTCAGCAACTCTCAGATAACAGTGTCATGGGAGCAGACGCTCTTACACTGAAGGGAGGTCAGCTGAATCACCCAAGAGCTGACCTGGGGACAAAAATACCTCTGTCTTAGCTCCACGAAAAAAAAACAGCTCCGAAAAGGCACGCTTCCAACTCCACCCCAAATAACCGCAAGAGGTACTTAAACTTATTGGCCAGTAGGGGACAACAAGCTCAGTGCTGCTTACAAAATCAGTGCCACAGAGGAAGCAACTATTCCTGGCAGCTGTGTTCCCCAAACCCAGGGCACTGATTGAACATAACAATCAACTTATAGACCTGTAGGTAATACACCATAGAGATGATTTCACCAACCAGATTGGCAACTACAAAAGGTAAAAGACAAGACAAAAGCACTATGAATGTTACTGAAGTCTCTCCAACAAAGGAGCAAAAGCTTCGCCCACTCCCAGAGTTAACTGAGGAAGACATTGAGAAAATGGGGGACAAAGAACTCAGAAAACTCATTGCAAAGCTGCTGGTCAACAATGAGAAGTACAAACAAGAGTTCAAAGAAGAAATAGCCGTAATACATCAAATTAAGGCTGATATATCAGAAATGAAGAATACAGTAGAGCAAACTAAAAATACAGTGGAGAGTCTCAACAACAGAATGAATGAGGCAGAAGAAAGAATTTCAGAATTAGAAGATAGTTTCTGTCACCATGAAGAAACAAGCAAAAAGCTGGAAGCAGAGCTAGGTCAAGCTAAAAAAAGTATCCAAGAATTAAAAGATATAATTAAAAGGTCTAACATAAGAGTTATGGGAGTTCCAGAAGGTGCAGAAAGAGAAGCTGGGATTAGAGGCCTATTCAGTGAAATAATACAGGAAAACTTTCCTAATCTGAGCAAAAAATTAGAAAGTAATATACAGGAGGCTACAGAACCCCTAACAGAGTTGACCAAAAACAAACTTCCTCACAACACATGATAATCAAGCTCTCTTCAGTTGAACAAAAAGAAAAAATCCTTAAATGTGCACGAGAAAAAAATCAGGTGTCATATAGGGGAACCCTAATCAAACTCACAGCTGACCTTTCAGAGGAAACACTACAGGCCAAAAGAGACTGGAGTGACATATTCCAGATTCTAAAAGAGAAAAATTTTCAACCCAGAATAACTTACCCTGCAAAGTTCTCTTTTCTCTTTGAAAATGAAATAAAATTCTTCCACAATAAAGAAAAACTTCAAGATTTTGTCTCATCTAAACCTGTCCTGCAAATGATACTCAAGGATGTTCCCATGAAAGAAAAAAGAAACAGCAACCACCAGAAACAAAGGCAAATGTGGAGAACATCCCACTAAAAGGTTAACCGAAAACCCAATCATAGAACAACACATCGCCAAAATGACAGGACCAAACTGCCCCTTATCCATAATAACGCTGAATGTAAATGGCTTAAACTCATCATTCAAACACCATATATTGGAGGATTGGATCAAAAAACAAAACCCAACTATCTGCTGCTTACAGGAGACGCATCTCACCAACAAAGATCAGAAAAAATTGAAAGTGAAAGGATGGAAAAAGATATTTCAAGCTAATGGTAAAGAAAGGCGAGCAGGTGTAGCCATTCTTACATCAGATGACATAGACTTTGATGTGAAGAGCCTCAAAAGAGACAAAGAAGGATACCACATAATGATCAAAGGAAGCCTCCAGCAGGAAGAGATCAGCATAATAAATGTTTACGCTCCAAATGCCAAAGCATCTAGCTATGTGAAACAAATATTAACGGGCTTAAAGGGAGAAATAGACTCCAATACGATCATAGTGGGAGACCATAATACCCCATTAATGCAAATGGACAGATCAAAGAACCAGAAACTCAGCAAAGAAACAATAGAACTCACCCAAACTCTAGAGCAAATGGACTTAGTTGACATCTATCGAACCTTTCATCCTACAGAGAATACACCTTGTTTTCATCAGTACATGGAACTTTCTCCAGAATTGATCATATTATAAGCCATAAAACAAGCCTCAGCAAATTTAAAAAAGTGGAAATCATACCATGCATCTTCTCAGACCACCAAGGAGTGAAGCTTGAGACCAAGAATTCAAAACACCAAGGAAGACTTACAAACATATGGAGGCTGAATAATATGTTACTAAATGAGCAATGGGTTAGAGACGAAATCAAAGGGGAAATTAAAAAATTGCTGGAAACAAATGAAGGCATCAACACAACTTATCAAAACTTATGGGACACAATCAAGGCGGTGCTGAGAGGAAAGTTCATTTCAATCAGTGCTTATGTCAAGAAACAAGAAAAGCACCAAGTAAATCAGCTAACCTTACAGTTGAAGGAACTAGAAACACAACAACAAAGCAATCCCAAAATGGGTAGGAAAAAAGAAATCATCAAAATAAGGGAGGAAATAAACCAAATAGAGACCAAGATCAATCAATCAAAGAGCTGGTTCTTTGAGAAAATCAACAAAATAGACTCCCCACTAGCTCGACTAATTAAAAAAAGGAGGGAGAAAATACACATCAATAGCATCCGAGATGAGAAAGGAGATATAACAGATACCTCAGAAATACAAAGAATCATCAGGAACTGTTACAAGCAACTATATGCGAACAAATCAGAAAAAATAGAGTCAAGAAGCAATTAACAATCTAAACAGCCCAATAACATATACTGAGATTGAATCAGTAATTAAAGCCCTCGCAACCAAGAAGAGTCCAGGACCAGATGGCTTCACTGCCGAATTCTACCAAGCATTCCAAGAGGAACTTACCCCAATCTTACACAAGCTTTTCCAAACAATAGAAAAAGAGGCAATCCTTCCAAGCTCTTTCTATGAAGCTAATATCACCTTAATACCAAAGCCAGAGAGAGAAACAACAGAAAAAGAGAGCTACAGACCGATATCCTTGATGAAATAGATGCAAAGATCTTCAATAAAATACTAGCCAACAGGCTCCAACAACACATCAGGCAGATCATTCACCAGGACCAGGTGGGATTCATCCCAGGCATGCAGGGATGGTTCAACATTCGCAAAACAATAAATGTGATACATCATATCAGCAAATTGACAAATAAAAACCATATGATCCTCTCAATAGAAGCAGAGAAGGCATTTGATAAAACCCAGCACCACTTCATGTTAAAAACCCTAAACAAGATAGGCATAGAAGGAACAATCTATAACACAATCAGAGCAATTTACGATAAACCCAATGCCAGTATCATACTAAAGGGGGAAAGACTGGAAGTCATCCCGCTAAAATCTGGAACTAGACAGGAATGTCCACTCTCACTGCTACTCTTCAATGTAGCTTTGGAAGTCCTTGCCAGAGCTATTAGGCAAGAAAAAGCAATTAAAGGAATGCAACTTGCAAATGAGGAATTGAAATTATCGCTATTCGCAGATGACATGATTCTCTACATAGGAGAACCAAAAGACCCAGTCTAGAGACTGTTGAAACTCCTAAGAGACTTTGGCAAAGTAGCAGGATACAAAATTAATTAACACAAATTGATGGCACTAGTGTACACAAATAATTCCACTGCTGAGAGATTATAAGTGCAGTTCCCTTTAAAATAAAGGAAAGAAATCTTAAATACCTAGGAATTAAGCTAACTAAAGATGTGAAAGACCTCTATGATGAAAACTATAAATCATTTAAAAAACAAATAGAAGAAGACCACGAAAAATGGAGAACCTTACCATGTTCTTGGATTGGCAGGATCAACATTATCAAAATGGCCGTATTACCAAAAGCAATATATAGATTCAACGCAATCCCAATCAAAATCCCAGCAACAGTCTTCTCAGAAATAGAAAAGATGATACAGAAGTTCATCTGGAATCACAAAAGACCACGAGTAGCTAAAGCTGTCCTGAAAAATAGAAATCAAACTGGAGGAATCACAATTGCAGACCTCAAGACATATTACAGAGCAGTGGTTATCAAAACAGTCTGATACTGGTACAGAAACAGAGAAGAAGATCAGTGGAACAGAACAGAAACACCAGAAGGGAATCCACACATGTATAGTCAAATAATGTTTGACAAGAAAATGGAAAACAATCCGGGTTAAAAAAAAAACCTGGTCTATTCAACAAATGCTGTTGGGACAACTGGATAGCAGCTTGCAAAATAAAGAAGCAAGACCCGCACCTGTCGCACTATGCAAAAATCAGCTCTAACTGGCTCAAGGACCTAAATCTACACCCAGAAACCATCAAACTATTAAAGGAAAACATAGGAAACACATTCCAAGATATAGGAACAGGGAAAGACTTCTTAGAAAAGACGCCTAAAGCAAAGGCAATCAAATCCAAAATGAACAAATGGGACTACATCAAACTAAAAAGCTTCTGTACAGCAAAAGAAACAATTAACAAAGTGAAGAAGCAACCAACAGAATGGGAGAAAATGTTTGCATTCTACACGAGTGATAGGGGACTAACATCCAGAATCTACAAAGAGCTTCAGAAACACAGGCACAGTAAAATAAACCAACCCTGTAGCAAAATGGGCAAAAGAAATGAACAGACATTTCTCAAAAGAACAGGTTCAAATGGCTAACAGACATATGAAAAGATGCTCAGGCTCTCTAGCCATCACAGAGATACAAATGAAAACCACCTTGAGGTACCACCTAACTCCAGTGAGACTGGCCTACATTCAGAACTTAAAAAACAACACCTGCTGGCGTGGATGTGGGGAGAAAGGCACCCTCCTGATGGGGTCCATGCAGTAGGTGTGAATAACACGAAGGTGTAAAGAGAACAGCTCCCTGGCTGGCCCGGCCCGTGGAGCTACCAGCTGCTTAGCAGGACTATGTGGATTCATTTCTCACCACCTTGACACAGTTTTCACCCCCCTTCGCATGGGCACTCAACCACCCCACTAAGAATTTTGTAATCTATTGATGCATTGTCTGCCCCTGTGAGATGGCTTTTACAACCAACGTGAGGTTAAGAGTTAATGTGACTGAGGATGTCCTGGTGAGTGGGCCTTTAACTACACACAGGAGTATAATTAAGTCTGTGCTGTTTACCCATTGCCAGAAATTCTGGCCAGATATTTATCATGCTTTCTAGGAAATGGCTTGATAAGAGGGACCCTAAAATTTATCCTGTTACCGTGACCCTAAAGCTCATTCTGCTATGACAAAAATATAGTTACTGTGACCCTAAAGTCCATCCTGCTATGACAAAGAATTTAGTTACTATGACTCTAAAGGCCATCCTGCTATGACAAAGAATATAGTTCCTGTGACCCTAAAGGCCATCCTGCTATGATGAAGAATATAGCTACTGTAAATCTGAAGGCTTTCCTGCTAAGGCAAAAAATATAGTCACTGTGGTCTTAAAAGGTTAGCCTGTCCTTGCAATTCTTTAGAATATAGAAAATGTATTTGCTTTAGTTGTTTTCACAAATTTTTAGCTAGAGGAAATACAGGGTGATTTCACTAATATCATAAAGATATATTTTTGATTATTGTTTGATCACTTATGAAGTTGTAGAGCCTGCAGTTGTAGAGGAATGTAATGTTTAAAGCTTTTTGTCTTAGATCTTCATGTTTTTTCTCTCTTGATGTATTTCTCCCATTTCGTGATAGCTAAGTTGTAGAATAAGAATTGTAGTAGGAGTGTATTACTGCATAAGATGTGTTGTCTACTGAGAAACTCTTGGCTGCAACGTTGGAATGGATAATGCCTTGTCTAATACTGAAATAATTTGTAGAATTGTCTTTGGAAACACTCACTCATCCATTGTAGAGTTGAAACTTAAATAGAGTAACTTAGCTCATTGCTAACTTCAATTCTTTCCACCGTTATAATCCTTGCTTTACTTGTTTGGTCAACAAACTGTGTGAGCTTACAGACCTAATGGCCAACTAATGTCAATAACCCCAATCCCCATAGACCAAGGCCCCAGACCTTTTAACTCATACAAGATAGGGGTCTGGTTGACACAGGCGGCGCCTAGGTTATAGTCCAGACCTGAGGAGAGCAGATGAAGACTGGCAAGCCAAGATAAGCAAGGAATGTGGAATCCTTCCTCAATCATTTCTCAAGAAGTTGTAAATTGTGCCCCCTGAAGCTATGTCAATATGCCCTAAGAAAAAAACTTTGTACTGCTTCTGTATAAATAAAGCGGACAGCTTTCTCGCTTTATCCACTATGTTCAAGGAATCCTGGTGGTCCGTCTCCTTTCTTTCTCTCTTCACGCCTCATCCACGCACCCTTCCCGAGCTCCAAACTCAGCCAGAGCTGGACTCCGGCACCCTCCTTCACTGCTGGTGGGAGTGTAGGCTAGTACAAGCACTGTGGAAATCAGTATGGAGAGTGCTTGGAAAATTGCAAATAAACCTGCCATATGACCCAGCAATCCCACTCTTAGGAATATACCCAAAAGGAGTGAAATCTGCATATGAGAAGGGGATCTTTAATCGTATATTTACAGCAGCACAATCTACAATAGCAAAGTCATGGAAACAAAACAGATGTGCGTCCAAGGAAGAGTGGTTAAAGAAACTGTGGTACATCTACTCTATGGAATATTATTCAGTTATTAAGAAGGATGATATTATTCTATTTAAATTCTGGTGGTCCCAACTAGAAGTCATTATGCTCAGTGAAATGAGTCATTCGCAAGAGAACAAATACCATATATTCTCTTTCATATAAGGAGGCCAACATGGAAAGTGTAACTCCAACAGTCCAATCTATACTTTTTTTTTTCCGGTGATTATCTGTTTGCTCTTTTGGCTGTATCATATATGTTTTGATGTTTTTATGTCAGTTTGTTTGCTTCCAAATAATCTCTATTCTCTAGTAGAATTCATCAAGTGCTCATGAAGTATACGAGGGCATCACATTTCCCAAAAGACTTCTGTGTTTCCTTTTGGTTCAGCATGTGTTGCATACTCAGTGGCACATGATTTTCGCAGGGTGCTACAATTTGTTGTTGATGTTGTTGTTGTTATTGTGATCGATGTGGCTGTTATGAAATGATGTCAATCCAAAACCAGTAATATTATCTCAACCCCCAACAGCCTGTATCTCATGCAATAAGATTTTGTGAAGTAACCAATGATATGAGGCAGATTGCTTATGATCTACATCAAAGAATTGTAAAACCTAATGTACTTGTAAGAACCCATGATACTTGGAAATGGGGAGGAAGAGCAGAGAAATCTTGCATCACCCAGAAGGTGTGAGGAAGACGGGAAATATAACCTATCAGGATCATAACTGGTAACTCATAGACAACAGACTCGAATTAGCATTAGACAATAGCAAAACTACAAAGGCAAATGGAGGAATCAAGAATAATCCTAACAACCTCTTAACAGGAGGTCATGCCCTTAGAGCAGGGAGGGGTCCCCAGAGTGGAGCAGGTGGACAGAAGGAGGCTTTTATCCCAAGACTCGTAGATCCTCACCAAGGACTATCAGTATGAGCACCGAGGACTACATCCCTACTGCCAAGGAGACCATGGGGAAATGCAGTGCCTTCGGAGACCAAGAACTCTGAGGTCAACCACCCCCATTTGGATCTACCACATAGGATGGAAGAAGCCCAAATCCTACCTTGCAGGATCCAAGGTCATTGGAACAACAACCAGTATCCCTGAGTGGTCCGCAGAAACAGAAGAACAGTAAACTTCCTTTGGGACTAGGGAGAGGAACTTTCTCTGGTCCTTTTCTGCTTCCAATTTTGGGTCCCCACCCCCTCTCGTTATAACCATCAGGAGCATCCCAGAAACCCCTCAAAACAAATAAACAAACAAAACTAGAATAGATAGAGAACAACAAGCAAAGCTTAGAAACTGACAGGAAACATTCAGCGGGGATGAACTTATAACTCACTGGGTGGGACACAAAGATTCGTTACTCCTCACTGGGGTATGGATGATTTCTCTGCACACCCCTCCTAAACATGCTCACCTAAACAGTTGACTTAAATCCCATTGGAATCATACAGTTAGAACACCTGAAAAACAGCCAGGTTCAGCGAAAACATGCTTCAATGCTATAAACTGCTAAAGACTAAAATTTAAATACGCATGAGACAGCTGAATAGCAATCTATAGCCATTTAATGTGTATAGAGCATGGTTGAATATAAAGCAAAATTGAAATGTCTAAGAAGAAGCTACAGGTTGTGGTTGAGAACCTGCATTTTCCTAGTAATATATTAGTTAATCAATACCATGTCAATTATTGGCACAATGTGGTAAATGGTTGGAAATATTATGTTGGGGCTTTTAATGGATTGGGATGATACTCTGCTGGCTCTACCATCAGACCAGAGATGGTCTCACAAACAAACCATGGAACTTACCAAGACAATAAGATGCTGGACTTTATGCTTGGTAAATACCTCCAATGAAAGAATGTCAACTGAATTTGAATTATGGAAATGCAACAAGGTGGAGCAATCTGTCATAGGGGAGGGTGTGGGTAGGGGCAGGGATAATCCCAGTACATAAAAAATGTATCACATAATGAAATGTAATTAAGTAAAAAAATGAAAGGCAACAAAAATATGTTTTAAAAAAAAACCAAGTGCTTTCACAGCACATATGTATGACAGTGGACGTGACACTTGGCGAACTCAGTGTGTTGGTGAATGGCAACTGCCTGGAGAAGCAGTACAACACGTACAGTGCCATAACAATTCCACCTGGCTCATGAACTTCACATACCATCAGCTGTCCAAACAGGTCTCCACGAAATCTTGTTTGGTCACTTCCGCTCCAATGCTCATTGAGCCCAAGCTGATGGAATGTGTAGGCTCAGCAACAGCACAAAACAAAGATGGAGTTCCGCACTCAAGGCATGACAAACTCGACACCCAGAAACAATTTCAGCGCAAAAGCCATTTCCACCTGCCATGGCAACCAAGTGCTCTGGCAGCATATATCTGAAAGTCGACATGACACCTGAGGAATCAGTGCGTTGGTGAATGACAATTGCCCGAATCAACAGGACAGCTCTCCCAGTGCCAAAATAACTCGAACTGTCACATTCACTTCACATACCATCAGCTGTCCAAACAGGTCTCCACGAAATGTTGTTTGGTCACTCCCGCTCTAATGCTCATTGAGCCCAGGCTGATGGAATGTGTAGGCTCAGCAACAGCACAAAACAAAGATGGAGATCTGCACTCAAGGAGTGGCAAACTCGACACCCAGAAACAATTTCAGCGCAAAAGCCATTTCCACCTGCCATGGCAATCAAGTGTTCTGGCAGCACATATATCTGAAAGTCGACGTGACACCTGAGGAACTCAGTGTGTTGGTGAATGACAATTGCCCGAATCAACAGGACAGCTCTCCCAGTGCCAAAACAATTCCACCTGACTCATTCACTTCACATACCATCATCTGTCCTGGCAGATCTCCCAAAAATCAAGTTTGGTTACTTCCTATCCAATGTCAACTGAGCCCAGGTTGATGGAATCAAGAGGGTTAAATATCCACACAAAACAAAGATGGAGATCCTCATTCAAGGTGTGAAAACCTGGATGGCCAGAGACAATTTCAGCGCCCATGCCATTTCCAGCTGCCATGGAAACCAAGTGCTGTGGCAGCAGATTTGTGTGATAGTGGACGGGACACTTAGAGAACTCAATGTGGTGGTGTATCGCAACTGTCCGAAGCTGCAGAAAAGGTCTTCCAATGCCAAAACAACTCCATCTGGCCCATTCACTTCACATACCATCACCTGTCCACAAGGTATCCGGGAAATCTTGTTTGGTCACTTGCTGTCCAATGCCGATTGAGCCCAGTTGGATGGAATCAAGCAACTTGAGCAAACACTCAAAACAAAGATGGAGATCCTCACTCAAATCACTCAAAACTGCACAGCCAGAGAGAAGTTCAGTGACCAAGCCATTTCCAGCTGAGATGGAAACCAAGTACTCTGACAGCACACATTTCTGAAAGCGGCTGAGACGTGACACTTGGAGTAGGCTGTGTGTTGGTAAATGGTAACTGCCCGAAGCAGCATCACAGCTCTTTCAGTGCCAAAACACTCAACCTGGGTCATTCACTTCACATTCTATAACCTGTACTTGCAGGTCTCTGGGAAAACTTGTTTGGTCACTTTTTTTCCAATGCCTATAGAGTTCAGTATGATGTAATTTATAGTTTCAGTAACCGCCACAGAGCATAGCAGCGCCCAAGACATTTCAAGCTGCCATGGAAACCAAGTGATCTGCCAACAAATATGTCTGAAAGTAGCTGGAAGGTGAAACTTGAAGAACTCTGTGTGTTGGTGAATGACAACTGCCTGAAGCAGCAGCACAGGTCTTATAGTGTAAAAACAACTCCACTTGGTTCTTTCACTTCACATACAATCAGCTGTCCAGTCAGGTCTCTGGGATATCTTCTTTGGTCACTTTCTGTAAAATGCCCATTGAGCCCAGGGTGATGTAATTTATATGTTTAGCAACCACACAAAAAACAGATGGAGATCGTCACAAAAACCATGAAAAATTCCACAGCCAAAGAGAAATTCAGTGCCAAAGCCATTTACAGCCTCCCAAGGTAAACAAGTGCTCTGGCAGCACTAATGTCTGTAATTGGATGTGAAACGTATTGGTGAATGGCAACTGCCTGAAGCAGAAGCACAGCTCTTCCAGTGCCAAAACAACTCCACCTGTCTCATGAAGTTCACATACCATCAGAAGTCCTTGAAGGATTCCCGGAGCTCCTGTTTGGTCACTTCCAGTCAAATAGCCATGGAGCCCAGGGGATAAAATGAAGCAGCTTGAGTACACAAAGAAAAAAAAGATGGAAATCCTCAAAGAACTCATGTAAATATCCACAGTTACAAAAGAGTTCAGCGCCCAAGACATTTAGACCTGTCATGGAAACCAAGTGCTCTGGCAGCACATATGTGAAACAGTGGATGTGAAACCAAGAGAATGTAGGTTCACTGGTGAATGACAAATGACCGAAGCAGCACAGGTCTTCCAGTGCCAAAACAACTCCACCTGACTCATGAATTTCACATACCATCAGCTGTCCTGGCTTCTATGTAAGAAACCCTGTCTGATTTCATTCAGTCAAAGGCCCATTGACCCAATGTGATGCAATCAAGCAGGTTGAGCAACCACACACAAATAACATGGAGCTCCACACTCAAGGCATTTAAACTCCACAGTCAAAGACAAGTACAGTGATCAAGCCATTTCCCGAGCTATGAAAACCAAGAGCTCTGGCAGCACATATGTGGAACAGTGGATGTGACACCTAGGGAACACAGAGTGGTGGTAAAAGGCAACAACCCAAAGCAGCAGAACAGGTCTTACAGTGCCAAAACAACTCCACCTGGCTCATGAACTTCACATACCATCAGCTGTCCTAGCAGCTATCTAGGAAACCCTGTTTGGTCACTTCCGGCCAAATGACCATTGGAATCAGTGTGATGGAATTAAGCAGCTTGATCACAACGGCACAACAAAAATGGAGCTCCTAACTCAGGGTGCCCAAAACTCCACAGCCAAAGACAAGTTTCAGCTCCCAAGCCATTTCCCACTGCCATATAAAACAAGTGATTTGACAGCACATGTGGAGCATTGGATGTGACTCCAAGGGAATGCAGCTTCGCTGGTGAATGACAACTGCTCGAAGCAGCAGCACAGCTCTTCCAGTGCCAAAACAACTCCACCTGGCTCATCAACTTCACATACCATCAGCTGTCCTGGCAGCTATCTAGAGAACCCTGTTTGGTCACTTCCTGAGAAATGCCAATTGATACCCGTGTGATGGAATCAAGCAGGTTGAGCATCCACACTAAGTTAACATGTTGCTCCTCACTCAAGGTGCTAAAAACTCAACAGCCAATGACAAGTTCAGCGCCCAAGCCATTTCCCATTGCCATTGAAACCAAGTGCAACGGGCAACACTTATGTCTGAAAGAGGATATGACAACTAGGGAAGGTAGAGTAGGGGTGAATGACAACTGAGTGAGGCAGAACACAGCTCTTCCAGTGCCAAAACAACTGCACCTGGCTCATGAACTTCACATACCATCAGCTGTCCTGGCAGTGATCTAGGAAACAGTATTTTGTCACGTGTGGTCCAAGTGCTCATTTAGCATAGTGTGATTTAATCAAGCAGGATGATGACATACACACAACTAACATGGAATTTCTCACTCAAGGCGCTCAAAACTCCACAGCCAAAGACAAGTTCAGCGCCCAAGCCATTTCCCATTGCCATGGAAACCAAGTACTCTGGCAGCACAAATGTGGAACAGTGGATATGACACCTAAGAAAGGTAGTGTGGTGGTGAATTTCAACTGCCCGAAGCAGCAGCACAGCACTTCATGTGCCCAACAACCCCACCTGGCTCATGAACTTCACATACCATCAGCTGTCCTGGGAGCTATCTAGGAAACCCTGTTTGGTCACTTTCGTCCAATGCCGATTGAGCCCAGTGTGATGGAATAAAGCAGGTGGAGCACCCAAACAAACCTAACATGGAGCTACTCACTTAAGGCACTCAAAACTCCACAGCCAAATACAAGTTCAGCGCCTAAGCCATTTCCCATTGGAATGGAATCCAAGTGCTCTGGCAGCACATATGTGGAACAGTGGACGTGACACATACAGAACACAGTTTGGTGGTGAATGGCAACTGCCAGAAGCAGCAGCACAGCTCTTCCAGTGCCAAAACAACTCCACCTTGCTCATGAACTTCACATACCATCAGCTGTCCTGGCAGTTATCTAGGAAACCCTGTTTGATCACATGCGCTACAATACACATTGAGCCAAGTGGTATGGAATCAAGCTGGTTGAACACCCACACAAAACTAACATGGAGCTCCTCATTCACAGCGCTCAAAACTCCACAACCAAAGACAAGTTCAGCACACAAGCCATTATCCGTTGCCATGGAAACCAAGAACTTCTGCAGCACATATGTGGAACAGTGGACTTCACACCAAAGAAATGTAGGTTCACTGGTGAATGGCCACTGCCCAAAGCAGCAGCACTGCTCTTCCATTGCCGCAACAACTGCACCTGGCTCATGAACGTCACATACCATCAGCTGTCCTCCCAGTTATCTAGGAAACATTGTTTGGTCACTTGCGGTCCAATACCCATTTAGCCTTTGCGATGGAATCAAACAGATTGAACACCGACACAAATCTAACATGGAGCTCCTCACTCAAGGTGCTCAAAACTCCACAGCCAAAGAAAAAGTTAGGCGCATTTGCCATTGCCCGTTGCAGAGGAAACCAAGTGCTCTGGCAGCACATATGTCTTAAAGTGGATGTGACACCTGGGGAACACTGAGTGGTGGTGAATGGCAATTGCTTGAAGCAGAAGCACAGCTCTTTCAGTGCCAAAACAACTCCACCTGGCTCATCAACTTCACATACCATCAGCTGTCCGGGCAGCTATCTAGGAAACAATGTTTGGTCACTTGCGGTTCAAATAACCTTGGAGCTCAGGGTGATTTATACAACCAGGATGAGCACACACACACAACCAACATGGAACTCCTCACTCAAGGCGCTCAAAACTCCACAGCCAAAGTCAAGTTCAGCGCACAAGCCATTTCCCGTTGCCATGGAAACTAAGTGCTCTGGCAGCAAATATGTGTGTAAGTGGATATGAGACCTATGGAAGGTAGTTTGGTGGTGAATGGCCAATGACCGAAGCAGCAGCACAGCTCTTCCAGTGCCAAAACAACTCCACCTGGCTAATGAACTTCACATACCATCAGTTGTCGGGGCCGCTCACTAGGAAACCCTGTTTGGGCACTTCTGCTCCAATGCAGATGGAGACCAGAGGGTAGGAATCAAGGAGGTTGAACACCAACACAAAACCAAACTGGAGCTCCAATTCAAAGTGAACAAATGTCCACAGCCAGACACAAGTTCAGCGCCCAAGCCATTTCAGTTTGCCATGGAAACCAAGTGATCTGGCAGCATATATGTGGAACATTGGATGTCACACCAAGGAAATATATGTTCATTGGTGAATGGACACTGCCCGAAGCAGCAGATCAGGTCTTCCAGTGCCACAACAACTACACCTAGCTGATGAACTTCACATACCATCAGCTGTCTTGGTAGCTATCTAGGAAACCCTGTTTGATCACTTGTGATCCAATGACAATTGTGTCCAGTGTGATGGAAACAAGCACCTCGGGCAGCCATACAAAATAACATAAAGCTCCTCACTCAAGGGGCTCAAAACTCCACAGCCAAACACATGCTCAGTGTCCAAGCCATTTCCCGCTGCCATGGTAATCAAGTGCTCTGGCAGCACATATGTGGAACAGTGGATATGACACCTAGGGAAGGTAGTGTGGTGGTGAATGGACACTGCCCAAAGCAGCAACACAGCTCATCCAGTGCCAAAATACCTCCACCTGGCTCATGAACTTCACATAACATCTGCTGTCCTGACAGCAATCTTGTGAACCCAGTATGGTCACTTCCGCTCCAGTGACCATTTTTCCCAGTGTGATGCAATCAAACAGCTGGAGCACCAACACAAAACTAACATGAAGCTCCTCACTAAAGGTGCTGAAAACTCCAGAGCCAAAGCCAAGTATAATACCCAAAACATTACCCGTTACCATATAAACCAAGTGGTCTGGAAGCACATATATGGAATAGTGGAAGTGACACCTGGGGAACACTGTGTGGTGGTAAATGGCAATACCCAAAGCAGCAGCACAGCTCTTCCAGAGCCAAAGCAACTCCACCTGGCTCATGAACTTCACATACCATCAGCTGTCCTGGCAGCTATCTAGAAAACCCTGTTTGGTCAATTGTGCTCCAATGAAATTTAGGCCCAGTGTGGTGGAATCAAGCCGGTTGAGGACCCACACAAAAATAAGACGGAGCTCCTCACTCAAGGCGCTCAAAACTCCACAGCCAAAGACAAGTTCAGCGCCCAAGCCATTTCCCGTTGCCATGAAAACCAATTGCTCTGTCAAACATATGTATGAAAGTGGATATGACACTTAAGGAAGGCAGTGTGGTGGTGAATTTCAACTGTCCAAAGCAGCAGCACAGCTCTTCCAGTGCCAAAACACCTCCACATGGCTCATGAACTTCACATACCATCAGCTGTCCTGGGAGCTATCTAGGAAACCCTGTTTGGTCACTAGAGCTCCAAGACCCGTTGGGCCAAGTGGGATGGAATCAAGCAGGTTGAGCACCCACACACAACTAACATGTAGCTTCTCATTCAAAGAGCTCCGAACTCCACAACCAAAGACAAGTTCAGCGCCTAAAGCAGTTTCCCGTTGCCAAGGAAATCAAGGGCTGTGGCAGCACATATGTGGAACACTGAAGGTGACTCCAAGGGAATGTAGATTCTCTGATGAATGACAAAACTGCTCTGGCAGCACATATGACTCTAAGTGGATATGACACCTATATAAGATAGTGTGGGGGTGAATGGCCACTGCCCCAAGCAGCAGTACTGCTCTTCGGTTGCCGAAACAAGTACACCTGGCTCATGAACATCACATACCATCAGCTGTCCTGGCAGCTATCCTGGAAACCCTGTTTGATCACTTCTGGTCCAAATTCCCATGGAACCCAGTGTGATTTAATCAAGCAGGATGATCACACACACACAAGTAACATGGAGCTTCTGACTCAAGGTCCTCAAAACCCCACAGCCAAAGACAAGTTCAGAGCCTAAGAAATTTCCCATGCGCATGGAAACCAAGTGCTCTGGTAGCACTTATGTGGAACACTGAATGTGACTCCAAGGGAATGTAGATTCTCTGATGAATGACAAAACTGCCCGAAGCAGCAGCACAGCTCATCCAGTGTAAAACAACTCCACCTGGCTCATCAACTTCACATACCATCATCTGTCCTGGCAGCTATCGAGGAAACCACATTTGCTCACTTCCGGTTCAAATGCCCCTGGAGCCCAGTGTGATTTAACCAAGCAGGATGATCATCCACACACAACTAACATGGAGCTCCTCTTTCAAGGAGCTCAAAACTCCACAGCCAAAGACAAGAACAGCGCCTAAGCCATTTGCCGTTGCCATGGAAACCAAGTGCTCTGGCAGCACATATTTCTGAAAGTTGAAATGACACCGAGGGAAGCTAATGTGGTGGTGAATGGCCACAGCCCGAAGTAGCAGTACAGCTCTTCCAGTGCAAAAACAACTCCACCTGGCTCATGAATTTCAGATAACATCAGCTATCCTGTAAGCTATCTAGGAAACCCTCATAGATCACTTCCGCTCCAATGCACTTTGAGCCCAGTGTGATGGAATCAAGCATGTTGAGCACCCACACACAAAACTAACATGGTACTCCTCACTCAAGGCGCTCAAAACTCCACAGCCAAAGACATGTTCAGCGCACAAGCCATTTCCTTTAGCCATGGAAACCAAGTGCTCTGGCAGCACATAGGCGCGAAAGTGGATATGACACCTAAGGAAGGTAATGTGGTGGTGAATTTCAACTGTCCGAAGCAGCAGAAGAGCTCTTCCAGTGCCAAAACAACTCCACCTGGCTCATGAGCTTCCCATACCATCAGCTGCCCTGGCAGCTATCTAGGAAACCCTGTTTGGTCACTCCTGGTCAAATGTCAATTGGGTCAATTGTGATGGAATCAAGCAGCTAACACAACTAACATGGAGCTGCCGACTTAAGGCGCTCAAAACTCCAAATCAAAGACCAGTTCAGCGATCAAGATATTTCCCATTACCATGTAAACGAAGTGCTCTGGTAGCACATATGTGTATAAGTGGATATGACACCTATGGAAGGTAGTGTGGTGGTGAATGGCAACTGCCTGAAGCAGCAGCACAGCTCTTCCAAGGCCAAAACAATTAGACCTGGCTCATGAACTTCACATACTATCAGCTGTCCTGGCAGCTATCTAGGCAACCCTTTTTGATCACTAACGCTCCAATGCTTATGGAGACCATTGGGATGGAATCAAGCATGTTGAGCACCCAGACACAACTAACATGGAGCTCCTCACTCAACACGCTGAAAACTCCACAGCCAAAGACAAGTTCAGCGCACAAGCCATTTCCCGTTGCCAAAGAAACCAAGAGCTCTGGCAGCACATATGTCTGTACATGGATATGACAACAAGGAATGGTACTGTGGTGGTCAATAGCCACTGCCCGAAGCAGCAGCACAGCTCTTCCAGTGCCAAAACAACTCCACCTGGCTCATCATCTTCACATGCCATCAGCTGTCCTGGCGGCTATTGAGGTAACCCTGTTTGGTCCCTTCCGGTCCAAATGCCCAGTGGGCCCAGTGTGAAGGAAACAAACAGCTTGAGAACCCACACAAAAGTAACATGGAGCTCCTCACTCAAGGCGCTCAAAAATCCATCACCAAAAACAAGTTCAGCGCCCAAGCCATTTCCTGTTGCCATGGAAACCAAGTGCTCTGGCAGCACTTATGTGGAACACTGAATGTGACACCAAGGGATTGTAGGTTCTGTGATGAATGACAACTGCACGAAGCACCAGTGCAGCTCTTCCAGTACTAAAAGAACTCCACCTGACTCATGAACTTCACATACCATCAGCTGTCCTGGCAGCTATCTAGGAAACCCTGTTTGGTCACTTGCACTCCAATGCCCATTGAGCCCAGTAGATGGAATCTACCAGATTGAGCACCCCCTCAAAACTAACATGGAGCTACTCACTCAAGGCGCTCAAAACTCCATTGCCAAAGACAAGTTCAGCGTCCAAGCCATTTTCCGTTGCCATGGAAACCAAGTACTCTGGCAGCACATATGTCTGAAACTGGATATGACACCTAAAGAAGTTAGTGTGGTGGTGAATGGCCACTGCCAGAAGCAGCAGCACAGCTCTTCCAGTGCAAAAACAACTCCACCTGCCTCATGAACTTCACATACCATCAGCTGTCCTGGCAGCTATCTAGGAAACCTGTTTGGTCGCTTCCACTCCATATCCCATTGGGCGCGGGTGATGGAATCAAACAGCTTGAGCACCCACAAAAAACTAAAGAGTAGCTCCTCATTCAAGGCGCTCAAAACTCCACAGTCAAAGACATGTTCAGCGCCCAAGCCATTTCCCGTTGCCAGGGAAACCAAGTGCTTTGACAGCACATATGTCTGAAACTGGATATGACACATATGGAAGGTATTGTGGTGGTGAATCGCCACTGCCCGAAGAAGCAACAGAGATCTTCCAGTGCCAAAACAACTCCAGCTGGCTCACGAACTTCACATACCATCAGCTGTTCTGGCAGCTATCTAGGAAACCCTGTTTGATCACTTGCGGTCCAATGCCCTTTAAGACCATGGTGTTGGAATCAAGCATGTTGAGCACCAACAGACAACTAACATGGAGCTCCTCACTCAGGGCGCTTAATATTCCGCAGTCAAAGACAAGTTCAGCGCCCAAGCCATTTCCCGATGCCATGGAAACCAAGTGCTCTGCCAGCTCTTATGTGTGTAAGTGGCTGTGACAGCTAAGGAAGGTATTGTGGTGGTGAATTTCAACTGTCCGAAGCAGCAGCAGAGCTCTTGCAGTGCAAAAACAACTCCACCTGGCTCATGAACTTCACATACCATCAGCAGTTTTGGCAGCTATCTAGGAAAACCTGTTTGGTCACTTCCACTCCGAATACCATTGGGGCCAGTGTGATGGAATCAAGCAGCTTGAGCACACACACAAAACTAATATCAAACTGCCCACTCAAGGCGCTCAAAACTCCATTGCCAAAGACAAGTTTAGCACTCAAGTCATATCCGTTGCCATGTAAACCAAGTGCTTCTGGCAGCACTTATGTTTGTAATTTGATGCGACACTTAAAGAAAGCAAATTGGTGGGGAATGGCCACTGCCCGAAGCAGCAACACAGCTCTTCCAGTGCCAAAACAACTCCACCTGGCTCAGAACTTCATATACCATCAGCTGTCCTGGCAGCTATCTAGGAAACCCTGTTTGGTCACTTCCACTCCAATGCCCCTGGTGCCCAGTGTGATTTAAACAAGCAGGATGATCACACACACACACAACTAAGATGGAACTCCTCACTCAAGGCGCTCAAAACTGCACAGCCAAAGACAGTTCAACTCCGAAGCCATTTTCCGTTTCCAAGGAAACCAAGTGCTCTGGCAGCACATACGTCTCTAAGTGGAAATGACACCAAGGGAAGGTAGGGTGGTGGTGAATGGCCACTGCCCGAAGCAGCAGCACAGTTGTTCCAGTGCAAAAACAACTCCACCTGGCTCATGAACTTCACATACTATCATCTGTCCTGGCAGTTATCTAGGAAACCGTGTTTCGTCACTTGCGCTCCAAAGAGTTTTAAGACCAGAGGGATGGAATCAAGCATGTTGAGCACACAAACACAACTAACATGTAACTCCTCACTCAAGGCGCTCAAAATTCCACAGCCAAACACAAGTTCAGCGATCAAATCATTTCCCATTGCTGTGGAAACCAAGTGCTCAGGCAGCACATATGTCTCTAAGTGGATATGACACCAAGGGAAGGTAGGATGTTGGTGAATGGCCACTGAATGAAGCAGCAACTCAGCAATTCCAGTGCCAAAACAACTCCACCTGGCTCATGAACTTCACATACTATCATCTGTCCTGGCAGTTATCTAGGAAACCCTGTTTGGTCACTTGCGCTCCAATGAGTTTTTAGACCAGTGGGATGGAATCAAGCATGTTGAGCACACAAACACAACTAACATGTAACTCCTCAATCAAGGCGCTCAAAATTCCACAGCCAAAGACAAGTTCAGCTCCCAAACCATTTCCCATTGCTGTGGAAACCAAGTGCTCTTCAGCAAATATGTCTCTAAGTGGATATGCCGCCTTAAGGAAAGTAGTGTGGTGATGAATGGCCACTTCCTGAAGCAGCAACTCAGCTCTTTCAGTGCCAAAACAACTCCACCTGGCTCATCAACTTCACATACCATTAGCTGTCCTGGCAATACGTACCTGAAGTGGGTGATTGACTTGTTCTGTCCTCTGTCTTCTCATGGTTAGGTTTCTGAGTGCAGCAGTTTTAATGGGGAGATCCCCAAAGATCTCCTCTGTGTCTGAGGTATTCCCAGTCCAGATTCTGTCTATACTAGCAAGTCCAGGGCCCGGCACAGCCCATCAGCCTGATCAGCTGCTTGTTGCAGTTGCTGGGTTGGTTGTGTTTGCAGGCCTGTCTTCCACTGGAACCAATGCGTCTTGCAATCCAGCCTGATTCTGCCCAGCACACGCTCGGGCATCACTCTTGCTTCACTCACGTCACTCCCTGTGGCTGTCCTGATGACAATGAGCATTCTGATTGGCTACATCTCTAAGACCTCACAGGGCTGTGTGGCCCTACAAGCTGTCCAATCAGCAGCTGCCTGGTCATAGCAGCCCAGAATCCTGTAGCCTCAGCATTCTAGAAAAGCCATGGTGACAGGCAGCCTCCTCTGTGGAGTAGAGAAAGATGGTGAGTGCTTCAAGCTCTGCTTTCTTTGTTCCTTCTCGCCACAGGCCCTAGCAGAGAAGATGTGCAGACTCCATGGAAGCCAGCAGAGCGTGAGTGTGTGGGGTTGGGTTTCCCTTGAATGTGAGTTTGCAAATCCGCTGAAAATATGTAGAAGCCTAGGACCTTATCATTACTGGTATTATGAAAACATTTTCTTTTTGTGTGGATGAGAATCCTTGTGTCTCTTCAAGGAGCCGATCTAATCCTAGTTCTCCATTAGAGGTAGTGTGTGGAATAACCTATGTAATGTGGAAGAGCCAAGCCAAGCTGATTTCCATAGGCAGACCTTACATTCCATTTCCTGTCACGGCTCTCAGTGCAGTTTCCCTAGTGCAGTCCAGTGTCATGTAAGTGGGTCACCATAGTGTAAAAGAGATGACTTCCGGGAGATGGTTGGGATCAATACCATGGTTGGATACAGGGTTGGAATCAGGGTTAGAATGCTATCTAGGCTTATGGTTGCAGTGATGTCAAAGCCTAGATTTCAGGTTAGGGCAAGGTGGAGTGTAAAGGTTCAATTGAGGTTTCTGATTTGGGTTACTAGTAGGAATAGAGCTAGGATTCTGCTTAGGTGGAATTAAGGTGAGAGCTAGGTCTAATGCTAAAGGTCAAGTCTAGTAGTGAGGTTACTCTTAGGTTTTGAGATTTGAGTTATAGTTATCCCGATGGTTAGTGTTAGGGTAATGGTTATCCCAATGCTTAGGGTTAGGGTTACGGTTAGGGTTAGGGTTAGGTTTAGGGTGAGGTTTAGGGTGAGGGTGAGGGTTCAACTGACAAATAAGATTAGGTCCAGACTTAGGGTTTGTATGTGGCATGAAGTAGGATTTGTGTGAGGATTAGTACTAGGTAAAGAATAGTGTTTGGATTAATGCTGGATAGAGAGTTTGGGTTCCACTTCTGGTTCAGGCTTGGTTTGAGTTAGTGCTTTGATTGAGGGTTATTGTCAGGACTGTGGAAAGGACTGTGTGGATTCAGAATACAGTTAGGGTTACTCTTGAGGTTAGGATGAAAGCTGTGGCTCCATTGAGGATGAAGAGGTTGTTTTGTGTGAATTTGAGTATCATGGTGAGGTTCTAGTCTATGTCCGAATGATTATGCTTAGAGCTAGAGTTCATGTTAGGGTGTGGGCTAATGCTAGTGTGAAAGTTGTTGTAGGATTAAGGTTAGGTCCAAATCTAGTGTTAGGTGCAAATCTTGTGGTGAAGTTTTAGGCTACAGTGGGATTTTGGCTTAGTGTTCTAATGGGGGTGATGATTCCCATTAGCATTGCTGTTTAGGTTTAGAAATGTCGCTGGGATTGGGTTCAGTGTTAGGGCTAGGCTTAGTATGACAGTGATGTCTCCATCTGTGTCAGGGTTGGAGTTGGTGTTGGGACTAGGGATTTGGTTGGGTTTAGGGCTAGGATCAGTTTTAGGATTGTGGCTAGAGCTAGAGCTAGAGCTAGTATCAGCATGCGGGTTAGGATGATGGCCAGGGTTGGAGATCAACCTATCTGGCTTTGGGTGTGCTCTAGGTTGTAATACGTATTTATGGTAGTCTTTGGAATAGGGATTGGGTAAGGGCTGCATATCTTACTTTCCAATAAAACATCGTAATTTTAAATGCAAAAAGTGTTAAGGCTACTCTAGCTTGAATTTATGACTAGGGTCAACGTGAGGTTTAGGATTAGGCCTCTAGCCTGTCTGCTGATTACATCTATGAAAAGTCAAGCGACTCAGTCAGCCTTACAGGCAGGGTTAGTCTCAACTCTTCCTGTAGAAGTAGCCCTAATTCTAATCTTACACCTAGCGCTACTCTCATCGACCTCTGCTTTGACTTAACCCTGTCCCAAATATTAACCTTAATCTTTGTCCATCTCTACTCCTCGCCTTAACCTTACTCCTACGCCAATCGTAATCCCAACATTTTTACAACAATCTAACTGAAATAGCAGCATTCAAGCTCAACAGAAAGCCAAGCAGAGTCATAGCCCCAAGTGTCAAAAAACAACACTAAAGATTCCCTTCATTCTGAACCAGCCAGCTTCCTGAAATAAATCTTCCCTGAGGCCAGCCCTTTCTGTAACTCTAAGCCAAGCCCTAGACTTTACCTGATCATACCCCTAGACCAAATCATGACCCGATTTCTACTACTACTACTAAGTGCATCTCTAGCTCAAACACAAATCAAACTCCTAAAGCTAACCCTAACTCCTTTTGATTTTGTTGAATTCTATTGTTGACAATCTGTATGTAGTTGATTTGGGTCAAATGGTAAGGCTATTATTTCCACATCCCATTCTTTGACTGTATCTGGGGGTAAATGGGGAGAGAGATAAAGGAAGAAGCCCCAACCAGTCTCCTCCCGACCCCAGGACCCTGATGTGGGGCATGCTGCGAGAGTCCTGCTCAACTGGGTTTCTTGATTGTTTCTTTGTTTCTCAAGTGGTTTTGATAGTCATGAATTGCTGCCAATCATGCAACTGTAAGCACGATGAGGTCTCTGCAGCATACACTGATTGACACAGTCCTTCTTAGAGTCTGCGTTTGCCCAGGTTTTCTCTGCCAATACGTGGCTGAAGTGGGTGATTGACTTGTTCTGTCCTCTGTCTTCTCATGGTTAGGTTTCTGAGTGCAGCAGTTTCAATGGGGAGATCCCCAAAGATCTCCTCTGTGTCTGAGGTATTCCCAGTCCAGGTTCTGTCTATACTAGCAAGTCCAGTGCCCGGCACAGCCCATCAGCCTGATCAGCTGCTTGTTGCAGTTGCTGGGTTGGTTGTGTTTGGAGGCCTGTCTTCCACTGGAACCAATGCGTCTTGCAATCCAGCCTGATTCTGCCCAGCACACGCTCGGGCATCACTCTTGCTTCACTCACGTCACTCCCTGTGGCTGTCCTGATGACAATGAGCATTCTGATTGGCTGCATCTCTAAGACCTCACAGGGCTGTGTGGCCCTACAAGCTGTCCAATCAGCAGCTGCCTGGTCATAGCAGCCCAGAATCCTGTAGCCTCAGCATTCTAGAAAAGCCATGGTGACAGGCAGCCTCCTCTGTGGAGTAGAGAAAGATGGTGAGTGCTTCAAGCTCTGCTTTCTTTGTTCCTTCTCGCCACAATCACTAGCAGAGAAGATGTGCAGACTCCATGGAAGCCAGCAGAGCGTGAGTGTGTGGGGTTGGGTTTCCCTTGAATGTGAGTTTGCAAATCCGCTGACAATGTAGTGAAGCCTAGGAACTTTACAACAGCGGTACTATGAAAGCATTTCCATTTTCCGTCGATGAGAATCCTTGTGTCTCTTCAAGGAGCCGATCTAATCCTAGTTCTCCATTAGAGGTAGTGTGTGGAATAACCTATGTAATGTGGAAGAGCCAAGCCAAGCTGGTTTCCATAGGCAGACCTTACATCCCATTTCCTGTCACGGCTCTCTGTGAAGTTTCCCTAGTGCAGTCCAGTGTCATGTAAGTGGATCACCATAGTGTAAAAGAGATGACTTCCGGGAGATGGTTGGGATCCATACCATGGTTGGATACAGGGTTGGAATCAGGGTTAGAATGCTATCTAGGCTTATGGTTGCAGTGATGTCAAAGCCTAGATTTCAGGATAGGGCAAGGTGGAGTATAAATGTTCAATTGAGGTTTCTGATTTGGGTTACTAGTAGGAATAGAGCTAGGATTCTGCTTAGGTGGAATTAAGGTGAGAGCTAGGTCTAATGCTAAAGGTCAAGTCTAGTAGTGAGGTTACTCTTAGGTTTTGAGATTTGAGTTATGGTTATCTCAATGGTTAGGGTTAGGGTTAGGGTTAGGGTGAGGGTGAGGGTGAGGGTGAGAGTGAGGGTGAGGTTTCAACAGACAAACAAGATTAGGTCCAGACTTAGGTTTTGTATGTGGCATGAAGTAGGATTTGTGTGAGGATTAGTACGAGGTAAAGAATAGTGTTTGGATTAATGCCGGATAGAGAGTTTGGGTTCTATTTCTGGTTCAGGCTTGGTTTGAGTTAGTGCTTTGATTGAGGGTTATTGTCAGGACTGTGGAAAGGACTGTGTGGATTCAGAATACAGTTAGGGTTACTCTTGAGGTTATGATGAAAGCTGTGGCTCCATTGAGGATGAAGAGGTTGTTTTGTGTAAATTTGTGTATCATGGTGAGGTTCTAGTCTATGTCCGAATGATTATGCTTAGAGCTAGAGTTCATGTTAGGGTGTGGGCTAATGCTAGTGTGAAAGTTGTTGTAGGATTAAGGTTAGGTCCAAATCTAGTGTTAGGTGCAAATCTTGTGGTGAAGTTTTAGGCTACAGTTGGATTTAGGCTTAGTGTTCTAATGGGGGTGATGATTCCCATTAGCATTGCTGTTTAGGTTTAGAAATGTCGCTGGGATTGGGTTCAGTGTTAGGGCTAGGCTTAGTATGACAGTGATGTCTCCATCTGTGTCAGGGTTGGAGTTGGTGTTGGGACTAGGGATTTGGTTGGGTTTAGGGCTAGGATCACTTTTAGGATTGTGGCTAGAGCTAGAGCTAGAGCTAGTATCAGCATGCGGGTTAGGATGATGGCCAGGGTTGGAGATCAACCTATCTGGCTTTGGGTGTGCTCTAGGTTGTAATACGTATTTGTAGTAGTCTTCGATCTAGGGGTTGGGTAAGTGCTGTATATCTTACTTTCCAATACAACGTCATAATTGCTAAATGCAAAAAGAGTTATGGCTACTCTAGCTTGAAATTATGACTAGGGTCAACGTGAGGTTTAGGATTAGGCCTCTAGCCTGTCTGCTGATTACATCTATGAAAAGTCAAGCGACTCAGTCAGCCTTACAGGCAGGGTTAGTCTCAACTCTTCCTGTAGAAGTAGCCCTAATTCTAATCTTACACCTAGCGCTACTCTCATCGACCTCTGCTTTGACTTAACCCTGTCCCAAATACTAACCTTCATCTTTGTCCATCTCTACTCCTCGCCCTAACCTTACTCCTACGCCAATCGTAATCCCAACATTTTTACAACAATCTAACTGAAATAGCAGCATTCAAGCTCAACAGAAAGCCAAGCAGAGTCATAGCCCCAAGTGTCAAAAAACAACACTAAAGATTCCCTTCAACTGAACCAACTGGCTTCCTGAAACAAATCTTCCCTGAGGCCAGCCCTTTCTGTAACTCTAAGCCAAGCCCTAGACTTTACCTGATCATACCCCTAGACCAAATCATGACCCGATTTCTACTACTACTACTAAGTGCTTTCCAAGCTCAAACACAAATCAAACTCCTAAAGCTAACCCTAACTCCTTTTGTTTTTGTTGAATTCTATTGTTGACAATCTGTATGTAGTTGATTTGGGTCAAAAGGTTCAAGGGCTATGGGACAGTGAGTAAGGCTATTATTTCCACATCCCATTCTTTGACTATATCTAGGGGTAAATGGGGAGAGAGATAAAGGAAGAAGCCCCACCCAGTCTCCTCCCGACTCCATTACCCTGATGTGGGGCCTGCTGCGAGAGTCCTGCTCAAGTGGGTTTCTTGTTTGTTTCTTTGTTTCTCAAGTGGTTTTGATAGTCATGAATTGCTGCCAATCATGCAACTGTAAGCACGATGAGGTCTCTGCAGCATACACTGATTGACACAGTCCATCTTAGAGTCTGCGTTTGCCCAGGTTTTTTCTGCCAATACATGGCTGAAGTGGGTGATTGACTTGTTCTGTCCTCTGTCTTCTCATGGTTAGATTTCTGAGTGCAGCAGTTTCAATGGGGAGATCCCCAAAGATCTCCTCTATGTCTGAGGTATTCCCAGTCCAGGTTCTGTCTATACTAGCAAGCCCAGGACCCGGCACAGCCCATCAGCCCGATCAGCTGCTTGTTGCAGTTGCTGGGTTGGTTGTGTTTGCAGGCCTGTCTTCCACTGGAACCAATGCGTCTTGCTATCCAGCCTGATTCTGCCCAGCACACGCTCGGGCATCACTCTTGCTTCACTCACGTCACTCCCTGTGGCTGTCCTGATGACAGGGAGCATTCTAATTGGCTGCATCTCTAAGACCTCACAGGGCTGTGTGGCCCTACAAGCTGTCCAATCAGCAACTGCGTGGTTATAGCAGCCCAGAATCCTGTAGCCTCAGCTTTCTAGAAAAGCCATGGTGACAGGCAGTCTCCTCTGTTGAGTAGAGATAGATGGTGAGTGCTTCAAGCTCTGCTTTCTTTGTTCCTTCTCACCACAGGCCCTAGCAGAGAAGACGTGCAGACTCCATGGAACCCAGCAGAGCGTGAGTGTGTGGGGTTGGGTTTCCCTTGAATGTGAGTTTGTAAATCCGCTGACAATGTGTTGAAGCTTAGGACCTTTTCAACAGCGGCACTATGAAAGCATTTCCATTTTCCGTCGATGAGAATCCTTGTGTCTCTTCAAGGAGCCAATCTAATCCTAGTTCTCCATTAGAGGTAGTGTGTGGAATAACCTATGTAATGTGGAAGAGCCAAGCCAAGCTGATTTCCATAGGCAGACCTTACATTCCATTTCTTGTCACGGCTCTCAGTGCAGTTTCCCTAGTGCAGTCCAGTGTCATGTAAGTGGATCACCATAGTGTAAAAGAGATGACTTCCGGGAGATGGTTGGGATCAATACCATGGTTGGATACAGGGTTGGAATCAGGGTTAGAATGCTATCTAGGCTTGTGGTTGCAGTGATGTCAAAGCCTAGATTTCAGGTTAGGGCAAGGTGGAGTGTTAAGGTTCAATTGAGGTTTCTGATTTGGGTTACTAGTAGGAATAGAGCTAGGATTCTGCTTAGGTGGAATTAAGGTGAGAGCTAGGTCTAATGCTAAAGGTCAAGTCTAGTAGTGAGGTTACTCTTAGGTTTTGAGATTTGAGTTATGGTTATCCCAATGGTTAGGGTTAGTGTTAGGGTTAGGGTTAGGGTGAGGGTGAGGGTTCCACTGACAAATAAGGTTAGGTCCAGACTTAGGTTTTGTATGTGGCATGAAGTAGGATTTGTGTGAGGATTAGTACTAGGTAAAGTATAGTGTTTGGATTAATGCTGGATAGAGAGTTTGGGTTCCATTTCTGGTTCAGGCTTGGTTTGAGTTAGTGCTTTGATTGAGGGTTATTGTTAGGACTGTGGAAAGGACTGTGTGGATTCAGAATACAGTTAGGGTTACTCTAGAGGTTAGGATGAAAGCTGTGGCTCCATTGAGGATGAAGAGGTTGTTTTGTGTGAATTTGAGTATCATGGTGAGGTTCTAGTCTATGTCTGAATGATTATGCTTAGAGCTAGATTTCAGTTTTATTCCATGGTAGTCTGTGTGGTTCATGTTATGATTCCTATATTTTTGCAGTTATTTAGCTTTGCTTTGTGTCCTATCATGTGGTCGATCCTTTGGAAGTTGCCATATATTGCTGAAAAAAATGTATAATCTGTGGCTCTAGCTCTAAGCAGGAGTAGCCTTTCTAATTTCAGATGATATAGACTTCAAGCTGACAGACAGGAAGAAAGACAGGAAGGTCATTATATATTGGTGAAGAGACTGATACATCAGGAAGTAATCACCATTGTGAATATATGTGCACCAAATTCCCACGCACCTAGCTACGTGAAGCAATTACATACAGACTTAAGGGGAGACATTGATATGCACACAATAATAGTGGGTGACCTTACCACCCCGCTAACAACAATAGACAGATCAACAAAACAAAAACTCAACAAAGAAACAACAGAGCTCATACAAACAATAGAATAACTGGTTTGATAGACATTTATTGAACTTTTTACCCCAAGGCCACAGATTATACATTTTTTTCAGCAGTATATGGCACCTTCCCCAGCAATTCAAAATGCCCCAGGAAACACAGAAACACCTGGAGGTTGAAAAATATGTTATTAAACGAACAATGGGTCAGAGAAAAAATTAAAGATAAGATCTAAAATTTATGGAAACCAATGAAAACTCTGACACAACATTCCAAAATTTGTGGGACACTGCCCAAGCAGTGCTACAGGGTAAATTGATCGCAATTGGAGCCCATGTCTTGGCCCAAGAGATACACCAAATACAGGAACTACACACACACCTCCAGGAATTGGAAAAACAACAGCAGAAGAGCCACACACACAACAGGAAATAAGAAATCATCAAAACAAGGGAGGAAATTAATCAGATAGAAACAAAAAAAGTATACACAAAATCAATGAATCAAAAAGCTGGTTTTTTGAAAAGATAAACAAGATAGACACCCTGCTGACCGAACTGATAAAGAAAAAAAAACAAGAGAAAGTTAGAATTAACAGCATCAAAGATGAAAAAGGCAACATAACAACAGACACTGCATCCATTAAGGACATAATTAGAAATTACTACAAAGCACTGTACTCCAACAAATCAGAAGATCACCAAGAAATGGAAAAGTTCTTAGACTTCTACCACCTGCCAAAACTTAGCCCAGAGGCAACAAACGACCTGAACAAACGCATAACTGAAGTAGAGATTGAATCCCAAAACCCGACAGAGACCCAACTGAGAAGGAAAACTACAGACCTATTTCTCTGATGAACATCGACACTAAGATTCTCAACAAAATCCTAGCCAATAGAACTCAAAAACACATCAGACAGATCATTCATCCAGACAGATCATTCATCCAGATCAAGTAGGATTCATCCATGGAATGCAGGGATGTTTCAAGATCCGAAAATCCATAAATGTGATACACCACATCCAAAAATTGCAAAACAAGTACCACATGATAGTATCAATAGACGCAGAAAAAGCTTTTGACAAAATCCAACACCACTTCCTGCTAAAAACCCTAACCAAGGTAGGCATAGATGGAAAAATCCACAACATAATCAAACAAATATATGAAAAATCCAACGCCAGCATCATACTGAATGGAGAAAAACTGGAAGCCTTCCCACTGAAATCTGGAACAAGACAAGGATGTCAGCTTTCTCCACTGCTGTTCAACATAGTCCTAGAGGTACTCGCTGAGGCCATAAGACAAGAAAAAAAAAAAAAACAAAAGGAATCCAAATGGGAATCGAAGAAGTCAAACTCTCACTACACGCAGATGACATGATTCTCTAGATAGAAGACCCAAGAGACTCAATACAGAAACTGCTAGATCTTAAATGAGAGTTTGGAAGAGTGGCAGGGTACAAAATTAATGAACAAAAATCAACAGCCATAGTGTATGCGAACAGCCCCAAGATGGAAAAAGACGTAACCAGCAAGATACCGTCCAAAATAACAGAGAAAAGTTGGATTTTTCATATATGGCTTTAATTATGTTGTGGATTTTTCCATCTATGCCTACCTTGGTTAGGGTTTTTAGTAGGAAGTGATGTTGGATTTTGTCGAAAGCTTTTTCTGCATCTATTGATATTATCATGTTGTACTTGTTTTGCAATTTTTGGATGTGGTGTATCACATTTATGGATTTCCGAATGTTGAGTCATCCCTGCATTCCAGGGATGAATCCTACTTGATCTGGATGAATGATTTGTCTGGATGAATGATCTGTCTGATGTGTTTTTGAGTTCTATTGGCTAGGATTTTGTTGAGAATCTTAGCATCCATGTTCATCAAAGAGATAGGTCTGTAGTTTTCCTTCTCAGTTGGGTCTCTGTCGGGTTTTGGGATTAAGGTAATGTTGGCTTCATAGAATGAGTTTGAATGGGTTGCCTCTTTTTCTATTGTTTTGAAGAGTTTGTAGAGGATTGGGGTCAGTTCTGTTCCGAATGTTTTGTACAATTCTGGAGTGAAGCCGTCTGGGCCTGGGCTTTTCTTTGTTGGGAGGTCTTTAATCACTGATTCAATCTCTACTTCAGTTATGGGTTTGTTCAGGTCGTTTGTTGCCTCTGGGCTAAGTTTTGGCAGGTGGTAGAAGTCTAAGAACTTTTCCATTTCTTGGTGATCTTCTGATTTGTTGGAGTACAGTGCTTTGTAGTAATTTCTAATTATGTCCTTAATGGATGCGGTGTCTGTTGTTATGTTGCCTTTTTCATCTTTGATGTTGTTAATTCTTGCCTTCTCTTGTTTTTTCTTTGTCAGTCGGGCCAGTGGGATGTCTATCTTGTTTATCTTTTCAAAAAACCAGCTTTTTGATTCATTGATTTTGTGTATTTTTTTTATTTCTATCTGGTTGATTTCCTCCCTTGTTTTGATGATTTCTTGTTTCCTATTGTGTGTGGCTCTTCTGTTGTTGTTTTTCCAATTCCTGGAGGTGTGTGTTTAGTTCCTGTATTTGGCGCCTCTCTTGGGCCTTGACATGAGCTCCAATTGCGATGAGTTTACCCCGTAGCACTGCTTTGGCAGTGTCCCACAAATTTTGGAATGTTGTGTCAGAGTTTTCATTGGTTTCCATAAATTTTTTGATCTCATCTTTAATTTCTTCTCTGATCCATTGTTCGTTTAAAAGCATATTGTTCAGCCTCCAAGAGTTTCTATATTTCCTGGGGCATTTTGAATTGCTGATTTCCAGTTTCATTCCGTGGTGGTCTGAGAGGATACATGGTATGATTCCTATCTTTTTGAAGTTATTTAGGTTTGCTTTGTGTCCTATCATGTGGTCGATCCTGGAGAAGGTGCCATGCACTGCTGAAAAAAATGTATAATCTGTGGCCTTAGGGTAAAAAATTCTATAAATATCTGTCATGTCCAGTTGTTCTATTGTTTGTATGAGCTCTGTTGTTTCTTTGTTGAGTTTTTGTTTTGTTGATCTGTCTATTGTTGTTAGCGGGGTGTTAAGATCACCCACTATTTTTGTGTGTATATCTATGTCTCCCCTTAAGTCCATGAGTAATTGCTTCACGTAGCTAGGTGCGTTTGCATTTGGTTCATATATGTTCACAATGGTAATTACTTCCTGATAGATCAGTCCCTTCACCAATATATAATGTCCTTCCCTGTCCTTTTTGATGTGTGTCAGATTGAAGTCCACATCATCTGAAATTAAGACAGCTACCCCAGCCTTTTTTTCTCGTCCATTGGCATGAGATATCTGTTTCCAACCTTTCACTTTCAGCTTCTTAGAATCTCTTCTGGTTAGATGTGTCTTTTATAGGCAACCGATAGTTGGGTGCTGTTTGATAATCCATTCTGTTAATCTATGACTTTGGTGAGTTCAGGCCATTTGTGTTAAGAGTTAAAATTGAGAGGTTGTGATTTTGCCCTGCAATACTTGTTTTTGTGGGTGTTGATATCTGTGTAATTGCCCTTCCTTGTGTGGACTTTAGTGGGGAGACCTTCCTGTGTGCCATCTTTGCTTATGATTCACCTGCTTTTATTCTGGATTTAGTGCATTTCTAAGGAGATTTTGTAGAGCTGGTTTTGTGCTGGCATATTCTTCTAATTTCTCTTTGCTGTGAAAGTATTTGATTTCATTCTCAAATACGAATGAGATCTTTGCTGGGTACAATATTCTTGGTTGACAGTTGTTCTGATTCAGGATTTGGAAGATCTTTGTCCATTCTCTTCTTGCTTGTAAAGTCTCTTCAGAGAAGTCAGCAGTGATCCTGATTGGTTTTCCTCGGTATGTGATCTTTTCTCTGCTTCGTACTTGTCTTAGGATTCTTTCTTTGTCTTCGTTGGAGTGGAACTTGAGCACCATATGTCTGGGTGAAGATCGCTTTTGGTCATATGTGCTGGGAGTCCTCTGACCGTCCTGGATTTGGGCTGGGTTCATGTCCCAAGTGTTTTGAAAATTTTCCTGTATAATTTCGTCGAGCACCATTTGCATTCCTGACTCTTTTTCCGCTCCTTCAGGAAGGCCAATAATCCTAATATTCGATTTTCTGAGGTTGTCTTTCATTTCTTGTATGGTCTTATTGGCTTTGTTCAGACTTGTCTCCAGCTGTTTAATGAATTGGGTATGTTCGTTTTGTGTGTTTTCCGTTTCAGAGATCCTCTCTTCTGCTGTATTTGTTCTGTTGGTTAGGCTCTCAATTTTGTGCTCTAAGTCAAGGATTTTATTGTCATTTGTTGTATTTCTGATGCTATGTGGTTCTTGAATTCCTTGAAGTCTTCCCAATTCTTCTCATTGTCTCTGACATATTTTAACATCATTTTTTTGAATTCGTTGTCTGTTAGATCATCTATGTCTTCATCTCACATCTCCAAAATAGACATTGGCTTTTGATCCTTTATTGGTAGGGTGTTGGCACTCTCATCTGGATCATTACCTTTTCTGGTATTTCTTCCCATTGTGTTAGTGTTTCTTTTTTGAGAGACCTAGGCACCAGTGTGCTGAGGGGTCTCCAAGCACTATCCTGTAGAGATCGGAGTCTGCAGGCGTGGAGTAGCAGGGTGTGGGAATTTTCAAGGCACTTTTGGTGCGTCTCCAGAACACTGGACCTCAGGGCGCCGCTTCCAGGGCCCAGCGGATTCAAAGCACACTCTCAGCTCGTTACCTACAGGTATGCTACCACAGGGCGTGGGGGAGTGAAGGCACTCTCTGTGCGCGCCCCCAGTGCGTGGGATCACAGGGCTCGGAGGATTCTAGGTGTTTTCTCGGTGTGTCCCCAGTGCCAGGGACTGCAGGGCGTGGAGGTTCCAGGTGCTCTCTGGGAATGCTTCCTGCACGCGGGTCCTCAGTGCTCTCCTGGTGCGTCTCCCAAGCATGGGACTATAGGGCGTGGGGTGTTCCAGGTGCTCTCTGGAAGCGCCTCCTGCGCAGGCCCACCCACCCCAGCGCTTGCAGGGGACCGACCGCCCCAGCACTAGCACAGGACTGCCCAGCCCAAAGGCGTGCTTGGGTTCCTGTGGGATAGCACCGCCCAGCTGAGTGCCAGACCGCAAGGGCACGGGGGAGTATTCAGTGTGCCTTTTGCCTTTCTCCTTAGTGTTCAGGACCACTGTGCGTCGCCTTCCAGACACAGTTTTGGCAGTTTCAAGGCACTCGCCATGTGTCCCTAGACGCTGGAGTCGGGGGGGGAGGGGCAGGGAGACTAGCACCAATTGTGTTCAGGCTCTGTGCATGCCCCTGGGGGGCCAACTCCCGGAGCCTCCAACCCACCACTGTCCCCACCCAACTCACTCAAACCTCAGGTTCTTGCAGTCTGCCTCTTCCTCTGGTGGGAACCAGCGCCGTGGGTGCGTCTCTTGGCTACTGCGTCCGTTGCAGGTCCCGGCGGGTGCAAGTGGATGGAACCTGGAGGCTGTGGCTGGTGAAGGTCCCTGCGGGGCTTGGCGACCAGGGTGGGCGGATGCCGCCGGGTCCCGGTGACTTCAGGTCCTGATGTCCGCAGCGGGCGCAGGTCCTGGTGGGTCCTGGTGACCAGGGTGAGCAGATGCCAGCGGGTCCCAATCACTGCCGGTCCTCACGGCCACAGCGTGTGCGGGTCAGTCTGCAAGTCTTCTGCGGCTTTCAGCGGCTGCACTCAAAGGTGACTCAGCAGGTCAGGAGCGGAAAGTCGTCTTCTCTGCCCTTTGTTTTGTTTTTCCCTGGTTGCTCTTCCGAGTTGTGTGGATTTTTTTGGCTCCAAACTGTCCAGGGAACTTCACGTTCTTCTCCCTATAGTTCTATGCTGCTCCACTTACTCTTTTGTCACGTTCTAGCCCTCTCTGTCTGTGAGCTCCCTCACAGTCTTCCTCCTATGTAGGCCATCTTGCGAGTCTCCCCATTTACAACTGCCATGGAAACCAAGTGCTCTGACAGCATATAAGTCTGAAAGAGGATGTGGTACCTAGGGAACACAGTGTAGTGCTGAATGGCAACTACAACAAGCATGAGCACAGGTCTTCAGTGTGAAAAAAACTCCACAGGCTCATTCACTTCACCTACCATCAGCTGTCCTAGCAAGACGCCCAGAAACCATGTGTGGTCACTTCCTGTCCAATGCCAATTGAGCCCAGGAGGATGGAACCAAGCAGGTTGAGCACACACAGAAAACATAGATGGAAATCCTAACACAAGGCACGAAAAAATCCAGAGTCAGAGAGAATTTCAGCGCCCAAGCCAGTTTCAGCTGCTATGGAAACCAAGTGCTGTGGCAGCACAGATGTCTGAAAGTGGATGTGACACCTGGGAAACTCAGTGTTGTGGTGAATGGAGGCTGCTGCAAAAACCAGCACAGGTCTTCCAGTGCCAAAACAACTCCACCAGGCTCATGAACTTCACATACCATCACAGCTATCCTGACAGGTCTCCCAAAAAACCTGTATGGTCACTTCCTCTCCACTGCCAATTGAGCCCAGTGTGATGGAATCAAGCAGGTTGAGAACACACAGTAAGCATAAATGGAGATCCTCACACAAGGCGCGAAAAAATCCAGAGCCAGAGAGAAGTTCAGCGCCCAAGCCATTTCCAGCTGCCATGAAAACCAAGTGCTCTGGCAGCACATATGTCTGAAAGTAGATGTGACACCTAGGGAAGTCAGTGTTGTGGTGAAAGGAAACTGCCTGAAGCAGCAGCACAGGTCTTATAGTACCAAAACAACTCTGTCTGGCTCATTCACTTCTCATGCAATCAACTGTCCTGACAGGTGTCCAAGAAACCATGTTTAGTCACTTCCTGTCCAATGCCAATTTAGCAAAATTTGAACGAATCAAACTGCACTAAACAAAGATGGAGATCCTCACTCAAGGCACTAAATTTCGAGAACCAGAGAAAAGTTCAGCACCCTAGCCTTTTGCAGCTGCCTTGGAAACAAGTGATCTGGCAGCATATATGTCTGAAAGTGGATGTGAAACCTGGGAAAATCATTTAGGTGGTGGTGAATGGCACCTGCCCAAAGCAGTAGCACAGGCCTTCCAATGCGAAAGCAACTCCACGAGTCTGATTCACTTCACATAAAATCAGCTCTCTTAGCAGGTCTCCTGGATATCCTGTTTGGTCACTTTGTGTCCAATGAGCATTGAGCCCAATGGGTTGGAAACATACAGGTTGAGCACACACACTAAACTAAGATGGAGATCTTCACTCAAGGCGCTCAAAAGCCGACATCCAGAGAGACATTCAACGCACAACCCATTTCCACCTACCGTGGAAACCAAGTGCTCTGGGAGCACATATGTATCAAAGTGGCTGTGACAACTGGGAAACTCAGTGTAGTGGTGAATGGCAAGTGCATGAAGCAGCAACACAGGTCTTCCAGTGGCAAAATAACTCCATCTGGCTCATTCACTACACATAGAATGAGCTGTCCTCACAAGTCTCCCGGAAATCCTGTTTGATCACTTCCTGTCCAATGACAACAGAGCCCAGTGCAATGGAATCAAGCTGGCTGAGAACCAGCAGAAAACATGGAGGAGATCCTCATTAAGGCACCAAAAACTCCACCCCAAGAGAGAAATTTAGTGCCCAAGCCATTTCCAGCTGCCATGGAAACCAAGTGCTCTAGCAGAACATATGTCTGAAAGCGGCTGCGACATCTAGAGAACTCAGTGTGGTAGTGAATTGCAATTGCCTGAAAGAGCAGCACAGCTCTTCCAGTGCCAAAACAACTCCACCTGGCTCATTCAATTCATATAGAATCAGCAGTCCTATCAGGTTTCCTGCATACCCTATTTGGTCACTTTCTGTCCAAAGCCCACTCAGCCCAGTGTGATGGAATCAGGCTGTCTGAACACCCACACACGTAACAAAGATGGAAATCCTCACTCAAGGTGCTCAAAACTCGATATCCAGAGAGAAATTGAGCGCACAAGCCATTTGCAGCTACCATGGAAATCAAGGCCTCATTCATGTCACATACTATCTGCTCTCTTGTTAGGTCTCCCAGAAACCCTGTTTGGTCATTTTCTGTCCAGTGGCCATTGAGCCTAATGGGATTAAACATGCAGGTTGATTCCCCACACAAAACTCGACAACAAGAGAAAAGTTCAAAAGTCTAGCCATTTGCAGCTGCCTTGGAAACAAGTGATCTGGCAGCACATATGTCTGAAAGTGGAGGTGAAACCTGGGGAAAACATTTAGGTGGTGAATGGCAACAGTCCGATCCAGTAGCAGAGGCCTTCCAGTGCCAAAACAACTCCAACAGGGTCAGTCACTTCACATAAATTCAGCTCTCCTAGCAGGTCTCCCGGCAACGTTGTTTGGTCACTCACTGTCCAATGCCTATTGAGCCCAAGGGAATGGAATCAAGCATGTTGATCACACACAAAAAACAGATCCTCACTCAATTCGCTAAAAATTCCAGAACCAAAGAACAAGTTTAGCACCCAAGCCATTTCCAACTGCCGTGGAAACCAAGTGCTCTGGCAGCACATATATGAGAAAGTGGATGTGACACCTGGGGAATTCAGTGTGGTGGTGAATTGCAACTGCCCAAAATAGCAGCACAGCTATTCCAGTTTCAGAAAAACTCGACTCACATCAGTCAAATCACATACCATCAGCTCTCCTTACAGGTCTACCAGATACCCTGTTTGAACACTTCCTGTTCAATGCCAATTGAGCCTCGTGTGATCAAATCAAGCATGTTCAGCATGCACAAAGAAAAAAGATGGAGATCCTTGCGCAAAATGCTGAAAATTCAAGAGAAGAGAGGAGTTCAGCATCAAAGCCATTTCCAGCTGCCATGGCAACCAAATGCTCTGGCAGCACATTTGTCTGAAAGTGGATGGGACACCTAGGGAACAAAGTGTGGTGGTGAATGGCAATTGCATGAAACAGCAGCACAGGCCTTCCAGTGCCAAACATCTCCACCTGGCTCATTCACTTCACATACCATCAGCTTTCATGGCTGATCTCCCGGAAACCCTGTTTGGTCATTTCTTGTCCAATGGAATCAAGCAGATTGGGCAACCATACAAAACAAAGATGGAGATTCACACTCAAGGTGCTCAAAATACCTCAGAGGGAAGTTTAAGGCGCAAGCCAATTTCAGCTGCCATGGAAACCAAGTGCTCTGGCAGCACATATGTTTAACACTGGATGTGCCACCTAGGAAACTCAGTGTGTTGTTGAATGGCCACTGTCCAAGGCAGCCTGATAGGTCTTCCAGTGCCAAAACAACTCCAACTGCCTCATTCACATCAATTACCTTCAGCTGTCATAGCAGGTCTCCTGAAACCATGTTTGCTCACTTCCTGTCCAATGCCCATTGACACCAGTGAAAAAGAATCAAGCAGTTTCAGCACACACACAAAACAAGGATGGAGATCCTCACTCAAGGCGCTCATAACTCCAGAGCCAGAGAGAAGTTCAGCTCCCAAGCCATTTCCAGCTGCCATGGAAACTAAGTGTTCTGGAAGCACGGATGTCTCAAAGTGGCTGATAAGCTAGGCAACTCTTTGTGGTGTTGAACAATAATTGCTCAAAGCAGCAGCACATGTCTTCCAGGGGCAAGACAACTCCACCTGGCTCATTCACCTCCCATAGCATCAGCTGTCCTGGTAGCTATCTAGGAAAACCTGTTTGGTCACTTGCTTTCCAACATTCAAAGCCCAGCATTATGGAATCAAGTAGGTGGAGGACACACAGAAAACAAAGGTGGAGTTTCTCACTCAAGGCACGAAAACGCCACAGCCAGAGAGTATCAGTGCTCAAGCATTTCCAGCTGCCTTGGAAAACAAGTGCTCTGGCAGCACATATGTCTGAAAGTGGATGTGACACTTGGGGATCTAAATTTGGTGGTGAATGGCAACTGCCCGAAGCAGCAGCACAGCTCTTCCAGTGCCAAAACAACTCCACCTGGTTCAGGAACTTCAATTACCATCAGCTGTCATAGCAGGCCTCGTGAAAACCCTGTTTGCCCAATTGCTGTCCAGTGCCTATTCAGCACAGTGTGATGGAATGAGGCATGCTGAGCACTCACACGTAACAAAGATGTAGATCCTCACTCAAGGCGCTTAAACTCCACAGCCAGAGAGAAGTTCAGCACTCAAGCCATTTGCAGGTGCCATGGAAACCAAGTGCTCTGGCAGCACATATGTCTGAAAGTGGATGTGACGCTTGGAGAACTCAGTGTGGTATTGAATGATAACTGCCCTAAGCAGAAGCACAGGTCTTCCAGGGCCAAAACAACTCCATCTGACTCATTCACTTCACATATCATCAGCCTCCCTAGCAGGTCTCCCAGAAACCTTGTTTGGACACTTATGTTCCAAATCCATAGCCCAGATGATGGAATGATATAGGTGGAGCACACACTTAAAAAAAAGGTGGAGATCCTCACACAAGGCACGTAAAACTCCACGGCCAGGTAAAAGTTCAGAACCCAAGATATTTCCCGCTGCCATCGAAACCAAGTGCTCTGGCAGCACATATGTCTGAAAATGGATGTGACAAGAATTAAACTCAGTGAGGTGGTGAATGGCAACTGCCCGAAGCAGCAGCACAGGACTTCCAGTGCCAAAACAACTCCACCTGAGTCATTCACTTCAGATTTTATCAGCTGTCCTAGTATGTCTCCCAGAAACCCTGTTTGGACCCCTTGTTTAATGCCCATTGAAACCATGGTAACGGAATCAAGCAGATTAAACACCCACAGAAGACAAAGCTGGATAGCCTCACTCAATGCGCTAAAAATTCCAGAGCCAGAGAGAAATTCAGCGTCCAAGCCATTTTTAGCTGCCATGGAAACCAAGTGCTCTGGCAGCACATATGTCTGAAAGTGGATGTGTCGCTTGGAGAACTCAGTGTGGTATTGAATGATAACTGCCCTATGCAGAAGCACAGGTCTTCCAGGGCCTAAACAACTCCATCTGACTCATTCACTTCACATATCATCAGCCTCCCTAGCAGGTCTCCCAGAAACCTTGTTTGGACACTTATGTTCCAAATCCATAGCCCAGATGATGGAATGATATAGGTGGAGCACACACTTAAAAAAAAGGTGGAGATCCTCGCACAAGGCACGTAAAACTCCACGGCCAGGTAAAAGTTCAGAACCCAAGATATTTCCCGCTGCCATCGAAACCAAGTGCTCTGGCAGCACATATGTCTGAAAATGGATGTAACAAGAATTAAACTCAGTGAGGTGGTGAATGGCAACTGCCCGAAGCAGCAGCACAGGACTTCCAGTGCCAAAACAACTCCACCTGAGTCATTCACTTCAGATTTTATCAGCTGTCCTAGTATGTCTCCCAGAAACCCTGTTTGGACCCCTTGTTTAATGCTCATTGCAACCATGGTAACGGAATCAAGCAGATTGAACACCCACAGAAAACAAAGATGGATATCCTCACTCAATGCGCTAAAAATTCCAGAGCCAGAGAGAAATTCAGCGTCCAAGCCATTTTTAGTTGCCATGGAAACCAAGTGCTCTGGCAGCACATATGTGGAACAGTGGATGTGACACATACAGAACACAGTGTGGTGGTGAATGGCAACTGCCCGAAGCAGCAGCACAGCTCTTCCAGTGCCAACACAACTCCACCTGGCTAATGACTTCACATACCATCAGCTGTCCTGACAGCTATCTAGGAAACCCTGTTTGATCACTTCCGTTCCAAATGCGCATGGAGCCCAGTGTGATTTAAACAAGAAAGATGATCACACACATTCAACTAAAATTTAGCTCCGCACCCAAGGCGCTAAAAACTCCACAGCCAAAGACAAGTTCAGTCCACAAGCTATTTCCCGTTGCCATGGAAAATAAGTGTTCTGGCAGCACATATGTGGAACAGTGGATGTGACACTAGGGGAATGTAGTTTCTCTGATGAATGACAACTGACCGAAGCATTAGCACAGCTCCTCCAGTGCCAAAAGAACTCCACGTGGCTCCTGAACTTCACATGCCATCAGCTGTCGTGGCAGCTATCTACGAAAGCCTGTTTGGTCACTAATGCTCCAATGCCCATTGAGCCCAGTGGGATGGAATCAAGCAGCTTGAGCACCCAAACACAACTAACATGGAGATCCTCACTTAAGGTGCCAAAACTCCACAACCAAAGACAAGTTGAGCACATAAGCAGTTTCCCGTTGCCACGGAAACCAAGTGCTCTGGCAGCACATATTTGGAACAGTAGATTTGACACATACAGAACCTAGTGTGGTGGTGAATGACAACTGCCCGAAGCAGCAGCACAGCTCTTCCAGTGCCAAAACAACTTCACCTGGCTCATGAACGTCACATACCATCAGCTGTCCTGGCAGGTATAGGAAACCCTGTTTGGTCACTTCTGCTCCAATTTTCATTGAGTCCAGTGGGATGGAATCAAGCTGCTTGAGCACCCAAACACAACTAACATGCATCTCTTCACTAAAGGCGTTCAAACCTCCACAGCCAAAGACAAGTTCAGCGCCCAAGCGATTTCCCGCCGCCAAGAAACCCAAGTACTCTGGCAGCACATATTTCTGAAACTGGTATGACTCCAAGGGAATGTATAGTGGTGGTGAACGGCCACTGACCGAAGCAGCAGCACAACTCTTCCAGAGCCAAAATAACTCCACCTAACTCATGAAATTCAAATAACATCATCTGTCCTGGCAGGTATCTAGGAAACCCTGTTTGGTCACTTGCGGTCAAAATGCAAAAAGAGACCAATGTGATTTATACAAGCACCTTGATCACACACACACAACGAACATGGAGATCCTCACTCAAGGCCCTCAAATCTCTATAGCCCAAGACAAGTTCGGCGCTAAAGCCATTTTCCTTTGCCATGGAAACCAAGTGCTCTGGCAGCATAGATGTGGAATAGTGGATGTGAAACCTAGAGAACTCAGTGTTGTAGTGAATGGCAACAGCCGTAAGCGGCAGCACACCTCTTACAGTGCCAAAACAACTCCACCTGGCTCATGAACTTCACATACCATTAGCTGTCCTGGCAGCTATCTAGGAAACCCTGTTTTTTCACTCCTGCTCCCTTACCCTTTAAGACCAGTGTGATGGAATCAAGCATATTGAGAACCCAAACAAAACAAAAATGTAGCTCCTCACTCAAGGCACTCAAAACTCCACAGCCAAAGACACGTTCAGCGCCCAAGCCATTTCCCGTTTCCAAGGAAATCAAGTGCTCTGGCAGCACATATTTCTGAAAGTGGATATGAAACATGCGGAAGGTAGTGTGGTGGTGAATGGCCACTGCCCGAAGCAGCAGCACAGCTCTTCCAGTGCCAAAACAACTCCACCTGGCTCATCATCTTCACATACCATAGGCTGTCCTGGCAGCTACCTAGGAAACCCTGTTTGGTCACTTCCGCTCCAATGCTCATTGAGCCCAGTATGATGGAATCAACAAGCTTGAGCACCCCAACATAGCTAACAGGGAGCTCCTCACTAAGGGCACGCAAAATTCCACAGCCAAACACAAGTTCTGTACCTAAAGCCATTTCCCGTTGCCATGGAAACCAAGTGCTCTGGCAGCACATGTGTGGAACACTGAATGTGACACCAAGGGAATGTAGTTTCTCTGATGAATGACAACTGCCCGAAGCAGCAGCACAGCTCTTCCAGTGCCAAAAGAACTCCACCTGGCTCATGAACTTGACTAACATCAGCTGTCCTGGCAGCTATCTAAGAAACCCTGTTTGGTCACTTGTGGTCAAATGCCCAAAGAGACCAGAGGGATGGAATCAAGCAGGTTGAGCACCCACACACAATTAAAATGGAGCTCCTCATTAAGGCGCTCAAAACTCCACAGCCAAAGACAAGTTCAGCGCCCAAGCCATTTCCCGTTGCCATAGAAACCAAGTGCTCTGGCAGCACATATGTCTGAAACTTCATATGATACCTAGGGAAGGTAGTGTGGTGCTGAATGTCCAGTGCCCGAAGCATCAGCACAGCTCTTCCAGTGCCAAAACAACTCCACCTGGCTCATGAACTTCACACACCATCTGCTGTCCTGTCAGCTCTCTAGGAAGCCCTGTTTGGTCACTTACGCTCCAATGCTTATGGAGACCACTCGGATGGAATCAAGAATGTTTAGCACCCAAAACAACTAACATGTAGCTCCTCACTCAAGGCACTCAAAACTCCACAGCCAAAGACACGTTCAGCGCCCAAGCCACTTCCCGTTTCCAAGGAACCGAAGTGCTCTGGCAGCACAAATTTCTGAAACTGGATATGAAACATGTGGAAGGTAGTGTGGTGCTGAATGCCCATTGCCCGAAGCAGCAGCACAGCTCTATCAGTGCCAAAAAAACTACACCTGGCTCATGAACTTCACATACCATCAGCTGTCCTGGCAGCTACCTTGGAAACCCTGTTTGGTCACTTCCGCTCCAATGCTCATTGAGCCCAGTATGATGGAATCAACCAGCTTGAGCACCCCAACATAGCTAACAGGGAGCTCCTCATTAAGGGCACGCAAAATTCCACAGCCAAACACAAGTTCTGTACCTAAAGCCATTTCCCGTTGCCATGGAAACCAAGTGCTCTGGCAGCACATGTGTGGAACACTGAATGTGACACCAAGGGAATGTAGTTTCTCTGATGAATGACAACTGCCCGAAGCAGCAGCACAGCTCTTCCAGTGCCAAAAGAACTCCACCTGGCTCATGAACTTCACTAAATCAGCTGTCCTGGCAGCTATCTAGAAAACCCTGTTTGGTCACTTGTGGTCAAATGCCCAAGAGGCCAGTGGGATGGAATCAAGCAGGTTGAGCACCCACACACAACTAAAATGGAGCTCCTCATTCAAGGAGCTCAAAATTCCACAGCCAAATACAAGTTCAGCGCCCAAGCCATTTCCCGTTGCCATAGAAACCAAGTGCTCTGGCAGCACATATGTCTGAAACTTCATATGATACTAGGGAAGGTAGTGTGGTGATGAATGTCCAGTGTCCAAAGCATCAACACAGCTCTTCCAGTGCCAAAACAACTCCACCTGGCTCATAAACTTCACACACCATCAGCTGTCCTGTCATCTATCTAGGAAACCCTGTTTGGTTGTTTCCGGTCAAATGCCCATTGGGCCCAAATGGATGGAATCAAGCAGCTTGAGCACCCAAACAAGACTAACATGGATCTGTTCACTCCAGGCACTCAAAACTCCTTTGCCAAAGACAAGTTCAGCGCCCAAGCCATTTCCTGTTGCCATGGAAACCAAGTGCTCTGGCACACATATATGTGTAAGTGGATAAGACACCTATGGAAGGTAGTGTGGTGGTGAATGGCAACTGCCTGAAGAAGCAACACAGCTCTTCCAGTGCCAAAACAATTCTACCTGGCTCATACTTCACATACCATCAGCTGTGCTGGCAGCTATCTAGGAAACCCTGTTTGGTCATTTCGACTCCAATGCCCATGGAGACCAGTGGGATGGAATCAAGCATGTTGAGCACCCACACACAACTAACATGTAGCTCCTCACTCAAGTCGCTCAAAACTCCACAGCCAAACACAAGTTCAGCGCCCAAGCCATTTCCAATTGCCATGGAAACCAAGTGATCTGGCAGCAAATATGTCTTAAACTGGATATGACACCTAAGGAAGGTAGTGTGGTGGTGAATTTCAACTGTCCAAAGCAGCAGCACAGCTCTTCCAGTGCCAAAACACCTCCACCTGGCTCATGAACTTCACATACCATCAGCTGTCGTGGCAGCTATCTAGGAAACCATGTTTGGTTACTTGTTATCAAATGCACTTTAAGACCAGTCGGATTGAATCAAGCATGTTGAGGATGCATAAACAACTAACATGTAGCTCCCCACTCAAGGCGTTCAGAACTCCACAGCCAAACACAAGTTCAGCGCCCAAGCCATTTCCCGTTACCATAGAAACCAAGTGCTCTGGCAGCACATATATGTGTAAGTGGATATGACACCCAAGGGAAGGTAGTGTGGTGCTGAATGGCAACTGCTTGAAGAAGCAACACAGCTCTTCCAGTGCCAAAACAACTCCAACTGGCTCATGAACTTCACATACCATCAGCCATCCTGGAAGCTATCTAGGAAACCCTTTCTGGTCAGTTCGACTCCAATGTCCCTGGATATCAGTGGGATGGAATCAAGCATGTTGAGCACCCACACACAACTAAAATGGAGCTCCTCACTCAAGATGCTCAAAACTCCACAGCCAAAGACAAGTTCAGCGCCCAAGCCATTTCCAATTGCCATGGAAACCAAGTGCTCTGGCAGCAAATATGTCTTAAACAGGATATGACACCTAAGAAAGGTAGTGTGTTGGTGAATTTCAACTGTCCCAAGAAGCAGCACAGCTCTTTAATTGCCAAAACACCTCCACCTGGCTCATGAACTTCACATACCATCAGCTGTCCTGGCAGCTATCTAGGAAATCCTGTTGGGTCACCGGTGCTCCAATGCTCATGGAGCCCAGTGTGATGGAATCAAGCATATTGAGCACCCAATCAAAACTAACATGTAGCTCTTTACTCAAGGCGCTCAAAACTCCACAACCAAAGACAAGTTCAGCACACAAGCCATTCCACCTTGCCGTGGAAACCAAGTGCTCTGGCAGCACATATGTCCATACACGGATATGACACATAGAGAAGGTAGTGTGGTGGTCAATGGCAACTGCCCGAAGCAGCAGCACAACTCTTCCAGTGCCAAAACAACTCCACCTGGCTCATGAACTTCACATACCATCAGCTGTCTTGGCTGCTATCTAGGAAACACTGTTTGGTCACTTGCGGTCCAATATCCATTTACCCTTTATGATGGAATCAAGCAGATTGAACACCCATACACATCTAACATGGGGCTCCTCACTCAAGGCGCTCAAAACTTCACAGTCAAAGAGAAAGTTAGGCGCACAAGCCATTTCCGGCTGCCATAGAAACCAAGTGCTGTGGAAGCACATATGTCTGAAAGTGGATGTGACACCTGGGGAACAAAGTGTGGTGGTAAATGGCAACTGCTTGAAGCAGAAGCACAGCTCTTCCAGTGCCAAAACAACTCCACCTCGCTAATGAACTTCACATACCATCAGTGTCAGGGCAGCTCTCTAGGAAACCCTGTTTGGTCACTTCCACTCCAATGCAAATGGAGACTAGAGGGTAGGAATCAAGGAGGTTGAACAGCAACACAAAACTAAAATGGAGCTCCTCACAAAAGGTTCTCAAAACTCCACAGCCAGACACAAGTTCAGCGCCCAAGCCATTTCCAGTTGCCATGGAAACCAGGTGCTCTGGCAGCACATATGTCTGAACTGGATACGACACATAAGGAAGATAGTGTGGTGGTGAATTTCAACTGTCCGAACAAGCAGCACAGCTCTTTCAGTCCTAAAACATCTCCATCTTATTCATGAGCTTCACATACCATCAGCTGTCCTGGCAGCTATCTAGGAAACCCTGTTTGGTCACTCCCTGGTTAAATGCCCATTAGGCCCAGTGTTATGGAATCAAGCAGCTTGAGCACCCAAACACAACCAGCAAGGAGCTTCGCACAAAAACGCTAAAACTCCATCGCCAAAGACAAGTTCAGCGCCCAAGCGATTTCCCATTGCCATGGAATTCAAGTGCTCTGGCAGCACTTATGTGGAACACTGAATGTGACACCAAGCGAAAGTAGGTTCTCTGAGTAATGACAACACCTCGAAGCCGCAGCACAGCTCATCCAGTGCCAAAACAACTCCACCTGGCTCATGAACTTCACATACCATCAGCTCTCCTGGCAGCTATGTAGGAATCACTATTTGGTTACTTCCTGTCAAATGCCCATTGAACCCCGTGTGATGGAATCAAGCATGTTGAGCACTCACACAAAACTAACATGGAGCTCCTTACTCAAGGTGCTCAAAATCTACAGCCAAAGAAAACTTCTGCGCCCAAGCCATTTCCCGTTGCTTTGGAAACCAAGTGTTCTGGCAGCACATATGTCTAAAATAGGATTATGAAAACAAGGGAAGGTAGTGTGATGGATAAAGGCAACTGCCCGAAGAGGCAACACAGCTCTTCCAGTGCCAAAACAACTCCAGCTGTCTCACGAACTTCACATATCATCAGCTTTCCTTGCAGCTATCTAGGATACCTTGTTTGGTCACTTGTAGTCCAAATTCCTATGGAGCCAAGTGTGATTTAAAAAACCAGATTAAGCACCCAAACATAACTAACATGGATCTCCTCACTCAAAGTGCTCAAAACTCCACGGCCAAAGAGAGTTCAGCGCCCAAACCATTTCCCGTTGCCATGGAAACCAAGTGCTCTGGCAGCACATATGTGTGTAAGTGGATATGACACCAAGGGAAGGTAGTGTGGTCATGAAAGGCCACTGCCCGAAGCAGCACAACTCATCCAGTGCAAAAACAACTCCACTTGGCTCCTGAACTTCACATACCCTCAGCTGTCCTGGCAGCTATCTAGGAAACCCTGTTTGGTCCTTTCCTGGTCAAATGCCCGTTAGGCCCAGTGTGATGGAATCAAGCAGCTTGAGCACCCAAACAAAACTACCGTGTAGAGCCTCACTCAAGGCGCTCAAAACACCCCAGACAAAGACAAGTTCAGCGCCGAAGCCATTTCCCATTGCCATGGAAACCAAGTGCTCTGGCAGCACATATTTCTGAAAGTGGATATGCCACCTAAGGAAAATAGTGTGGCGCTGAGTTTCAGCTGTCCGAAGCAGCAGCAAAGCTCCTCCATTGCCAAACAACTTCACCTGCCTTATGATCCTCACATACGATCAACTCTCCTGCAAGCTATCTAGGAAACACTGTTTGGTCAGTTCCGCTCCAATGCCCATTGAGCCATGTGGGATGGAATCAAGCATATTGAGCACCAACACAAAATTTACATGTTGCTCCTCAATCAAGGAGCTCAAAACTCATTTGCCAAAACAAGTTCAGTGCGCAAGCCATTTCCCGTTGCCATGGAAACCAAGTGCTCTGGCAGCACATATTTCTTAAAGTGGATATGACACCTAAGAAATGTAGTGTGGTGGCGAATGGCTACTGCCCAAAGCAGCAGCACAGCTCTTCCAGTGCCAAAAGAACTCCACCTGCCTCATGAACGTCACATACCATCAGCTGTCCTGGCAGGTATCTAGGAAACCCTGTTTCATCAACTCTGGTCAACTGCCAATTTGGCCCAGTGTGATGGAATTAAGCAGCATGAGCACCCAAACAAAACTAATATGGAGCAGCTAATTCAAGGCCCTCAAAACTCCATCGCCAAGACAAGTTCATCGCCCAAGCCATTTCCTGTTGCCATGGAAACCAAGTTCTCTGGCAGCACATATGTGGAACAGTGCATGTGACACCTACTGAATGTACGTTTTCTGACGAATGACAACTGTCTGAAGCAGCAGCACAGCTCTTGCAGTGCAAAACAACTTCACCTGGCTCATCAACTTCATACACCATCAGCTGTCCTGGAAGATCTCTAGGAAAATCTGTATGGACACTTCCGCTCCAATTCACATTGAGCCCAGTGTGATGGAATCAAGCATATTGAGCACTCAAACAAATTTAACATCCTGCTCCTGACTTAAGGCGCTCAACACTCCACAGCCAAAGACAAGTTCAGGCCCAAGCCATTTCCCGTTGCCATGGAAACCAAGTGCTCTGGCAGCACATACATCTCTAAGTGGATATGACACATGGAAAGGAAGTTTGGTGGTGAATGGCCACTGCCCGAAGCAGCAGCACAGCTCCTCCAGTGCCAAAAGAACTCCACCTGGTTCATGAACTTCCCATACCTTCAGCTGTCCTGGCAGCTATCCAGGAAACCCTGTTTGGTCACTACGACTCCAATGCCCTTGCAGCCCAGTGTGATTTAAGCAAACAGGATGATCACCCACACACAATTAACATGGAGATCCTCAATCAAGGCGCTGAAAACTCCACAGTCAAAGCAAGTTCAGCGCACAAGCCATTTCCCGTTGCCATGGAAATCAAGTGCTCTGGCAGCACATATGTCTGAAACTGGATATGACACCTAAGTAAAGTAGTAGGGTGGTGAATGGCCACTGACCGAAGCAGCAGCACAGCTACTACACTGCCATAACCACTCCACCTGGCTCATCAACTTCACATAGCATCAACTGTCCTGGCAGCTCTAGGAAACCCGGTTTCCTCACTTCCGCTCCAATTCCCATTGAGGCCAGTGGGATGGACTCGAGCATGTTGAGCACCCAAAAGCAACTAACATGGAGTTCCTCACTCTAGGCGCTCAAAGCTCCACATCAAAAGACAAGATTAGCGCACAAGCCATTTCCCGTTGCCATGGAAACCAAGCACTCTGGCAGCACATATGTCTGAACCTGGATATGACACCTATAGAAGGAAAGTAGTGTTGTGGTGAGTTTAAACAGTCTGAAGCAGTAGCACAGATCTTCCAGTGCCAAAACAACTCCATCTGCCTCATGAATTTCACATACCATCACCTGTACAGGCAGCTATCTCGGAAACCCTGATGGGTCACTTCTGGTCCCATGTCCATTGAGCCAAGTGGAATGGAATCAAGCAGCTTGAGCACCCACACAAAACGAACATGGAGCTCCTCACTCAAGGCACTCAAACCCAATAGCCAAAGACAAGTTCAGTGCCCAAGCCATTTCCCTCTGCCACGGAAACCAAGTGCTCTGGCAGCACATATGTCTGAACATGGATATGAAACCTAGGGAAGGGAGTGTGGTACTGAATGGCAACTGCCCGAAGCAGGAGCACAGCTCTTCCTGTGCGAAAACAACTCCAACTGCCTCATGAACTACACATACAATCAGCTGTCCTGGTAGCTATCTAGGAAACCCTGTTGGGTCACTTTCGATGGCATGCCCATTGAGACCAGTGGGATGGAATCCAGCAGCTTGAGCACCCACACAAAACGAACATGGAGCTCCTCACTCAAGGCGCTCAAAACTTCACAGCCATAGACAATTTCAGCGACCAAGCCATTTCCCGTTGCCATGGAAACCAAGTGCTCTGTCAGCACATACCTCTGAAAGTGCTTATGACACATAAGGAAGGTATTGTGGTGGTGAATGGCAAGTGCCCGAAGCAGCAGCTCAGCTCCTCCAGTGCCAAAAGAACTCCACCTGGCTCATCAGCTTCACATACCTTCAGCTGTCCTGGCAGCTATCCAGGAAACCCTGTTTGGTCACTACGACTCCAATGCCCTTGGAGCCCAGTGTGATTTAAGCAAACAGGATGATCACCCACACACAATTAACATGGAGATCCTCAATCAAGGCGCTGAAAACTCCACAGTCAAAGCAAGTTCAGCGCCCAAGCCATTTCCCGTTGCCATGGAAACCAAGTGCTTTGGCAGCACATATGTGGAACAGTGGATATGACACCTCAGGAAGGTAGTGTGGTTTTGAGTTTAAACTGTCAGAAGCAGAGCAGAGCTCTCCCAGTGCAAAAACAACTCCATCTACTCAGAAGTTCCCATACCATCACCTGTCCCAGCAGCTATCTAGGAAAACCTATTTCGTCATTGAGGTCAAAATGCACATTAAGCCCAGAGTGATTTAAAAAAGCAGGGTGATCACACACACACAACTACCACGTAGCTTCTCATTCAAGGCGCTCAAAACTCCACAGCCAAAGACAAGTTTAGTCCCAAGCCATTTCCTGTTGCCTTGGAAACCAAGTGCTCTGGCAGCACATATTTCTGAAAGTGGATATGAAACCTGAGGAAGTTAGTGTGGTTGTGAATGGCCACTGCCCGAAGCAGCAGCACAGCTCTTCCAGTACCAAAACAACTCCATCTGCCTTATGAACTTCAATACCATCAGCTGTCCTGGCAGCTACCTAGGAAACCCTGTTTGGTCACTTTCGCTCCAATGCCAATTGAGCCCAGTGTGGTGCAATCAAGCATATTGAGCACCAACACAAAACAGTGAATATGACACCTAAGGAAGGTAGTGTGGTGGTGAGTTTCAACTGTCTGAAGCAGCAGCACAGCTCTTCCAGTGCCAAAACAACTCCTTCTGCTCATGAACTTCCCATACCATCACCTGTGCTAGCAGCTATCTAGGATACCCTGTTTGGTCACTTGCGGTCCAATGCCCATTGAGACCACGGGGAACGAATCAAGCATATTGAGCACCCAGACAAAACTACTATGTAGCTCCTCACTCAAGGCGCTCAAAATTCCACAGCCAAAGACAAGTTCAGTTCCAAGCCATTTCCCGTTGCCTTGGAAACCAAGTGCTCTGGCAGCACATATGTGTGAAAGTGGATATGACACCTAGGGAAGGTACTATGGTGGTGAATGGCCAGTGCAAGAAGCAGCAGCACAGCTCTTCCAGCACCAAAACAACTCCACCTGGCTCATGAACTTCACACACCTTCAGCTGTCCTGGCAGCCATCTAGGAAACCCTGCTTGGTCAGTTCCGCTCCAATGCCCGTTGGGCCCAGAGTGATGGAATCAAGCAGCTTGAACACCCAAAGAAAACTAACATGGAGCTACTCCTGATTCAAGGCGCTCAAAACTCCACAGCCAAAGATGAGTTCAGGCCCAAGTCATTTCCAGCTACCATGGAAACCAGGTGCTATGGAAGCACATATGTAGCTAAGTGGATATGACACATAAGGAAGGTAGTGTGGTGGTGAATTTCAACTCTACGAAGCAGCAGCACAGCTTTGCCAGTGTCAAAACAACTCCACCTGCCTCATGAACTTCACATTCAATCACCTGTCCTGGCAGCTATCTAAGAAACCCTGTTTGGTCACTTCTGCTCCAAAGCCAATTGAGCCCAGGGCGATGGAATCAAGCATATTGAGCATCCACACAAAAGTAACATGTTGCTCTTCACTCAAGTCGCTAAAAACTCCACAGCCAAAGACAAGTTCTGCGCCCAAGCCATTTCCCGTTATCATGGAAACAAAGTGCTCTGACATCACATATGTGGAACCGTGGATATGACATCTAGGGAAGGTAGTGTGGTGGTGAATTTCAACTGTCTGAAGCAGCAGCACAGCTCCTCCAGTGCCAAAACAACTCCACCTGGCTCATGAACTTCACATACCATCAGCTGTCCTGGCAGCTATCTAGGAAACCCTGCTTGGTTAGTTCCGCTCCAATGCCCAATGAGCCCAAGGGGATGGAATCAAGCACATTGAGCACCCACACAAAATTAACATGTTGCTCCTGAAACAAGGCGCTCAAAACTTCACAGGCAAAGACAAGTTCCGCGCCTAAGCCATTTCCCGTTGCCATGGAAATCAAGTGCTCTGGCAGCACTTATGTGGAACTGCGGATATGACACCTCAGGAAGGTAGTGTGATGCCGAGTTTCAACTGTCCGAAGCAGCAGCAGAGCTCTTTCAGTGCCAAAACAACTCCACCTGGCTCATCACCTACACATACCATCAGCTGTCCTGGCAGCTATCAAGGAAACCCTGTTTGGTCCCTTGTGGTCCAATGCCCTTTGAGGCCAGTGGGATGGAAACACGCATATTGAGCACCCACACACAACTATCATGTAGCTCCTCACTCAAGGGGCTCAAAACTCCACAGCCAAAGCAAAGATCAGCACACAAACCATTTCCCGTTGCCTTGGAAACCAAGTGCTTTGGCGGCACATATGTCTGTAAGCGCATATGACACCTAAGGAAGGTAGTGTGGTGGTGAATTGCCACTGACCGAAGCTGCAACACAGCTCTTCCAGTGCCAAAACAACTCCACCTGGCTCATTATCTTCACATACCATCAGCTGTCCGGGCAGCTATCTAGGAAACCCTGTTTGGTCACTTCCGGTCCAATACCCATGGAGCCCAGTGTGATATAAACAAGCAGGATGATGACACACATACAACTAACATGGAGCTTCTCACTCAAGGCACTGAAAACTCCACAGCTATCTAGGAAACCCTGTTTGGTCAATTACGCTCCAATGCCCATTTTGCCCAGAGTGATGGAATCAAGCACGTTGAGCACCCAAAGAAAACTAACATATAACTGCTACTGATTCAAGGCGCTGAAAACTCCTTTGCCAAAGACAAGTTCAGCGCCCAAGTCATTTCCCGTTGCCATGGTAACCAAATGCTCTGTCAGCACATATTTCTGAAAGAGGATAAGAAACATAAGGCAGGTAGTGTGGTTGTGAATGGCCACTGCCCGAAGCAACAGCCCAGCTCTTCCAGTGCGAAAACAACTCCATCTGCCTCATGAATTTCACATACCGTCAGCTGTCCTGGCAGCTATCTAGGAAATCCTGTTTGGTCTCTTGTGGTCCAATGCCCATTGAGCAGAGTGGGATGGAATCAAGCATATCGAGCATCCACACACACACAACTAACATGGAGCTCCTCACTCAAGCGCTCAAAACTCTACAGCCATAGAAAATTTCAGCGCAAGAGGCATTTCCCGTTGCCATGGAAACCAAGTGCTCTGGCACCACATACGTGTGAAAGTGCATATAACACCTAAGGAAGGTATTGTGGAGGTGAATGGCCAGTGCCCGAAGCAGCAACAGCTCTTCCAGTGCCAAAACAACTCCACCTGGCTCATGAACTTCACATACCTTCAGATGTCATGGCAGCTATCTAGGAAACCCTGTTTATTCATTCCACTCCAATGCCCGTTTTGCAAAGAGTGATGGAATCAAGCAGCATGAGCACCAAAAGAAAACTAACATGGAGCTGCTCCTGATTCAAGGCGCTCAAAACTCCACAGCCAAAGACAAGTTCAGCGCCCAAGCCATTTCCCGTTGCCATGGAAACCAAGTGCTCTGGCAGCACATATTTCTGAAAGTGGATATGACATCTTGGGATGGTAATGTGGTTGTGAATGGCCACTGCCAGAAGAAGCATCACAACTTTCCAGTGCCAAACCAAACCATCTGCTCATGAACTTCCCATACCATTACCTGTCCTAGCAGCTATCTAGGAAACCCTGTTTGGTCATTTGCGGTCCCAATGCACATGGAGCCCAGTGTGATGGAAAAAAAAGGTTGAGCACCCACACACACGCAACTAACATGGAGCTCCTCACTCAATGCGCTCAAAGCTCTACAGCGAAAGGCAACTTCAGCCCCTAAGCCATTTTCCGTTGCCATGGAAACCAAGTGCCCAGGCAGAACATATGTCTGAAACTGGATATGACACCTACGGAAGGTGGTGTTGTGGTGAGTTTCAACTGTCCGAAGCAGCAGCACAGCACTTGCAGTGCCAAAACAACTCCATCTGCTCATGAACTTCACATACCATCACCTGTCCTAGCAGCTATCTAGGAAACGCTGTTTGGTCACTTGTGGTCCAAATGCCCATGGAGCCCAGAGTGATTTAAACAAGCAGGATGATCAGACACACACTACTATCATGGAGCTCCTCACTCAAGGCGCTCAAAACTTCACAGCCAAAGCAAGTTCAGCGCCCAAGCCATTTCCAGTTGCCATGTAAACCAAGTGCTCAGGCAGCACATATTTATGTAAGTGGGTATGACACCTAAGGAAGGTAGTGTGGTGAGTGGACACTGTCCGAAGAAGCAGCACAACTTTTCCAGTGCCAAAACGACTCCACCTGGCTCATCAACTTCCCATACCATCACCTGTCCTTGCAGCTATCTAGGAAACCCTGTTTGGTCCCTTGTGGTCCAATGCCCATTGAGACCACAATGATGGAATCCAGCACATTGAACAGCCAGACAAAACTATCATGTAGCTCCTCACTCAAGGCGCTCAAACTCCATAGAAAAACACAAGTTCAGTGCCCAAGCCATTTCCTGTTGCTTTGGAAACCAAGTGCTCTGGCAGCACATACGTCTGTACGTGGATATGACACCAAGGGAACGTAGTGTGGTGGTGAATGGCCAGTGCCCGAAGCAGCAGCACAGCTCTTTCAGTGCCAAAACAACCCCACCGGGCTCATGAACTTCACATACCTTCAGCTGTCCGGGCAGCTATCTAGGGAACCCTATTTGGTCAGTTCCACTCCAATGTCCGTTTGGCCCAGAGTGATGGAATCAGGCAGGTTGAGCACCCAAAGAAAACTAACATCGAGCTGCTCCTGATTCAAGGCGTTGAAAACTCCACAGCCGAAGACAAGTGCAGCGCCCAAGTCATTTCCCATTGCCATGGTAACCAAATGCTCTGTCAGCATATATGTCTCTAAGTGGATATGACACCTCGGAAGGTAGTGTGGTGGTGAATTTCAACTCTACGAAGCAGCAGCACAGCTCTTCCAGCGATAATACAACTCCACTTGGCTCATGAAATTCACATACCATCACCTCTCCCGGCACCTATCTTGGAAACCCTGTTTGGTCACTTCTGCTCCAATGCCAATTGAGCACAGTGGGGTGCAAACAAGCATATTGAGCAACCGCATAAAACTAACAACTTGCTCCTCATTCAAGGCGCTGAAATCTCCACAACCAAAGTTCAGGGCAGAAGCCATGTCCAGTTGTCATGGAAACCAAGCGCTCTGGCAGCATATATGTGTGTAAGTGAATATGAACCTAGGGCAGGTAGTGTGGTGGTGAATGGCCACTGCCCGAAGAAGCAGCATAGCTCTTCCAGTGCCAAAACAACTCCACCTGGCTCATCAAATTCACAAACCATCAGCTGTCCTGACAGCTATCAAGCAAACCCTGTTTGGTCACAGGCGGTCAAATGCCCATTGAGCCAAGTGGGATGAAATCAAGCAGGTTGAGCTCCCAAACACAACTAAAATGCAGCTGCACAATCAAGGCGCTGAAAACTCCATCGCCAATGTCAAGTTCAGTGCCGAAACCATTTCCCATTCCCATTGAAACCAAGTGCTCTTCAGCACATATTTCTGAAAGTGGATATTACACCAAATAAGGTAGTGTGGTGGTGAATGGCCACCACCCGAAGCAGCAGCACAGCTCTTCCTGTGCCAAACAAACTCCACCTGGCTCATCAACTTCACATACCATCAGCTGTCCTGGCAGCTATCTAGGAAAAGCTGTTTGGTCACGTGCGGTCCAAATGCCCATGGAGCCCATGGTGGTTTAAACAAGCAGGATGATCACACACACACAACTAACATGTAGCTGCTAACTCAAGGCAGTCATAACTCCACAGCCAAAGACAAGTTCAGCGCCAAAGCCATTTCTCGCTGCCATAGAAACCAAGTGCCCTGGCAGCCCATATTTCTGAAAGTGGATATTACACCTATGGAAGGTTGTGTGGTGGTGAATGGCCACTGCTCAAAGCAGCAGCACAGCTCTTTCAGTGCCAAAACAACTCCACCTGGCTCATGAAATTCACCTGGAATCAGCTGTCCTGGTAGCTATCCAGGAAACCCTGTTTGATCACTTGCTGTCCAATGCCCATTGAACCCAGGGGATGGAATCAAGCAGCTTGACAACCCAAGAAAAACTAACAAGGAATTCCTCACTAAAGGTGCAGAAACCCCACAGCAACAGACAAGTTCAACGCTCAAGCCTTTTCCCGCTGCCATGGAAACCAAGTGTTCTGGCAGCACATATGTATCTAACTGGATATGACACCTAAGGAAGGTAGTATAGTGGTGAATTTCAACTGCCCGAAGCAGCAACACAGCTCTTCCAGTGCTAAAACAACTCCTCCTGGCTCATTAACGTCACATACCATCATCTGTCCTGGCAGCTATTTAGAAAACACTGTTGAGTCACTTGCGGTCCAATGCTCGTTGGTCCCAGTGTGATGGACTCAAGCAGCTTGACAGCCCAAACAAAACTAACATGTAGCTGCTCACTCAAGGCGCTCCAAACTCCATCGCCAAAGACAAGTTCATCGCACAAGCCTTTTCCCGATGGCATGGAGACCAAGTGCTCTGGCAGCACATATGTGTGTATGTGGATATGACACCTAGGGAAGGCTGTGTGGTGGTGAATGGCCAAGCCCGAAGCAGTAACACAGCTCTTCCAGTGCCAAAACAACTCCACCTGGCTCATGAACCTCACATACCATCAGCTGTCCTGGCAGCTATCTAGGAAACCGTGATTGCTCTCTTCCGCACCAATGCCCATTGAGCCCAGTGTGATGGAATCAAGCATATTGAGCACCCACACAAAACTAACATGGAGCTCCTGACGCAAGGCGCTCAAAACTCCATCACCAAAGACAAATTTAGCGCTTAAGCCATTTCCCGTGGCCATGGAAACCAAGTGCTCTGGCAGCACATATGTCTGAAACTGGATATGAAACCTATGGTAGGAAATTTGTTGGTTAATGTCAGCTGCCCGAACAAGCAACACAGTTCTTCCAGTGCCAAAACAATACCACCTGGCTCATCAACTTCACCTACCATCCGCTGTCCTGGCAGCTATCTAGGAAACACTGGTTGGTAACTTGCGGTCCAAGCCAATGGAAACAAGTGGGATGGAATCAAGCATGTTGAGCACCCATACACAACTACCATGGATCTCCTCACTCAAGGCGCTTAAACTCCACAGCAATAGACAAGTTCAGCGCACAAACCATTTTCCGTTGCCATGGAAACCAAGTGCTCTGGCAGCACATATGTGGAACAGTGGATGTGACACATACAGAACACATTGTGGTGGTGAATAGCAACTGCTCGAAGCAGCAGCACAGCTCTTCCAGAGCCAAAACAACTTCACCTGGCTCATGAACTTCATATACCATCAGCTGTCCTGGCAGCTATCTAGGAAACCCTGTTTGGTCACTTCTGGTCCAATGCTCATTAGGCTCATTGTGATGGAATCAAGCAGCTTGAACACCCAAACAAAACTAACATGGAGCTGCCCACTCAAGGCGCTCAAAACTTCATTGCCAAAGACAATTTCATTAACAAAACCATCCCCATTGCCATGGAAACCAAGTGCTCTGGCAGCACATATGTCTGAAACTGGATATGACACCTATGGAAGGTAGTGTGGTGGTGAATGGCCAATGCCTGAAGCAGTAACACAGCTCTTCCAGTGCCAAAACAACACCACCTGGCTCATGAACTTCACATACCATCAGTTGTCCTGGCAGCCCTCTAGGAAACCCTGTTTGGTCACTTGCGTTCCAATGTCCATGGAGCCAAGTGGGATGGAAACAAGCAGCATGTTGAGCACCCACACACAACTAACATGGAGCTCCTGACTCAAGGCGCCCAAAACTCCACAGCAAAAGACATGTTCAGTGCCCAAGCCATTTCCCGTTGTCATGGAAACCAAGTGCTCTGGCAGCACATATGTGTGAAACTGGATATGACACCAATGAAATGTAGTTTGTTGGTTAATGTCAACTGCCCGAAGCAGCAATCCAGCTCTTCCAGTGCCAATACAACTCCACCTGGCTCATGAACTTCACATACCATCATCTGTCCTGACAGCTATCTAGGAAACACTGGTTGGTCAGTTCCGCTCCAATGTCCATTGTAGCAATTGAGATGGAATTAAGCAGCTTGAGCACCCAAACAAAACTACCATGGAGCTGCTCACTCCTGCCGCTCATAGCTCCGCAGCAACAGACAAGTTCAGCGCACAACACATTTCCGCTTGCCATGGAAACCAAGTGCTCTGGCAGCACATACGTCTGTAAGTGGATATGACACCTAAGGAAGGTAGTGTGGTGGTGAATGGCAACTGCCCGAAGCAGCAACACAGCTCTTCCAGTGCCAAAAGAACTCCACCTGGCTCATCAACTTCACATACCATCAGCTGTCCTGGCAGCTATCTAGGAAACCCTGATTGGTCTCTTCCGCTCCAATGCCCATTGAGCACTGTGGGATGGAATCAAGCATATTGAGCACCCACAAAAACTAACATGGAGCTGCTCACTCAAGGCGCTCAAAACTCCACAGCCAAAGACAAGTTCAGAGCCCTAGGCATTTCCCGTCTCCATGGAAACCAAGTGCTCTGGCAGTACATATGTTTGTAACTGGATATGTCATCTAAGGAAGGTAGTTTGGTGGTGACTTTCAACTATCCGATAAAGCTGCACAGCTCTTCCAATGCCAAAACAACTCCACCTGCCTCATCAACTTCACATACCATCAGCTGTCCCGGAAGCTATCTAGGAAACCGTGTTAGGTCACCTCCTGTCCAATGCCCCTTGCGGTTAGTGTGATGGAATCAAGCAGCCTAAGCCCCCACAAAAATTAACTTGGACATCCTCACTCAAGGCACTCAAAACTTCACACTAAAGAGAAGTTCAGCGCTGAAGCCATATCCTGTTGCCATGGAATTCAAGTGCTCTGGCAGCACATATGTGTGTAAGTGGATATGACACCAAGGGAAGTTAGTGTGGTAGTGAATGGCCACTACCTGAAGCAGCAACACAGCTCTTCCAGTGCAAAAACAACTCCACCTGGCTCATGAACTTCACATACCATCAGCTGTCCTATCAGCTATCTAGGAAACCCTGTTTGGTCACTTCCGCTCCAATGCCCATTGAGCCCAGTTTGATGGAATTAACGAGGTTGATCACCCACACAAACTAACATGGAGTTCCTCACTCAAGGTGCTCAAAACTCCACAGCCAAAGGAAAGTTCAGCACCAAAGCTATCTGTGTCTCCCGTCCCGCGGAAGAAATCACCCGATACTGGAGAGCGTTTCAGAGGCACTTTTATTCCAACCTTCAGTTCCTTCTTTGGGGCAGAAGCCTCTGGCTTATATATATCCCTCCTATCCGTTAAATCCGTTACACAGAAGCCTTCAGTTAAGTCAGTTAAGTCCGTTATTTCCGTTACACAGAGAACCTCCTCACCCCTCCCCCGAGGCCCCTGGCATTCTCTCAATCCTCCAATCAGCTTACACGCCTGAGGCAAGCAGTAAAGGGCCAATCACAGGGCACTTCCTGAAACCTGTCTCCAAGAGGAAGTAGGGTCCAGGCTCTCCTTAGGGCAGGGCACAGGTGCAGTGCTCCCAACACAAAGCCATTTCCTGTTGCCATAGAATCCAAGTGTTCTGGCAGCACATATGTGTGAAAGTGGATATGTCCCCTTAAGGAAGGTAGTGTGGTGGTGAATGGCCAATGACAGAAGCAGCAGCACAGCTCTTCCAGTGCCAAAACAACTCCACCTGGCTCATGAACTTCACATACCATCAGCTGTCCTGGCAGCTATCTAGGAAACCCTGTTTGGTCACTCCGGTCAAATGCCCTTTGTCCTCAGTGTGATGGAATCAAGCATGTTGAGAACCGACACAAAACTAACATGGAGCTCCTCACTCAAGGTGCTCAAAACTCCACAGCCAAAGACAATTTCAGCGGCCAAGCCATTTCCCCATTTCCATGGAAACCAAGGAATCTAGCAGCACATATGTCTTAAACGGCATATTACACCAAGGGAAGGTAGTTTGTTGGTTATGTCAAGTGCCCAAAGCAGCAACCCAGCTCTTCCAGTGCCAAAAGAACTCCACCTGGCTCATTAACTTCCCATACCCTCAGCTGTCCGGACAACTATCTTGGAAACCCTGTTTACTCACTTGCAGACCAAATACCCATGGAGCCCAGTGTGATTTAAAGGAGGAGGATGATCACACACACACAAAACTAACATGCAGCTCCTAACTCAAGGTGCTCAAAACTCCATTGCAAAAGACATGTTCAGCGCCCAAACCATTTCCCGTTGCTATGGAACCCAAGTGATCTGGCAGTACATTTGTGGAACAGTGGATATGACAACCCTGGAATGTAGTGTGGTGGTGAATAGCAACTACCCGAATCAGCACCACAGCTCTTCCAGTGCCAAAACAACTCTACCTGGCTCATGAACGTCACATAAGATCAGCTGTCCTTGCAGCTATCTAGGAAACACTGTTTGGTCACTTCTGCTACTATCCAAAAACAACTAACATGGAGCTCCTCACTCAAGGCGCTCTAAACTCCACAGCCAAAGACAAGTTCAGCTCCGAAGCCATTTCCCGTTGCCCTGGAAACCAAGTGCTGTGGCAGCACATATGTCTGAACCTGGATAGGACTCCTAGGGAAGGTAGAGTGGTGGTGAATGGCCACAGAATGAAGCTGCAGCACAGCTCTTCCAGTGCCAAAACAACTCCACCTGGCTCAGCAACTTCACATACCATCAGCTGTCCTGTCAGCTATCTGGGAAACAATGTTTGGTCACTTGCGGTCCAAAATGCCAATGGAGCCCAGTGTGCTTTAAGCTAGCAGGATGATCACACACACACAACTAACATGGAGCTCCTCACTCAAGGCGCTCAAAACTCCACAGCCAAAGAAAGTTCAGCGCCCAAGCCATTTCCAGTTGCCATGGAAACCAAGTGCTCTGGCAGCACATATGTCTGAAACTGGATATGACACCAAGGGAAGGTAGTGTGGTGGTGAATGGCCAATGCCAGAAGCAGCATCACAGCCTTTCCAGTGCTGAAACAACTCCACCTGTCTCATGAACTTCACACAACATAAGCTGTCTTGGCAGCTATCTAGGAAACCCAGTTTGGTCATTTCTGCTCCAATGCCCTTTGAGACTAGTGGGATGGAATGAAGCATGTTGAGCACCCACACACAACTAACATGAAGCCCCTAATTAAAGGTGCGTAAAACTCTTCAGCCAAAGACAAGTTTAGCGCCAAAGCCATTTCCCGTTGCCATGGAAACCAAGTGCTCTGGCAGCACATATGTGTGAAACTGTATATGACACCTAGGGAAGGTAGCGTGGTGGTGAATTTCAACTCCACGAAGCAGCAGCACAGCTTTTCCAGTGGCAGCACATATGTCTGAACCTGGATAGGACTCCTAGGGAAGGTAGTGTGGTGGTGAATGGCCTCTGAATGAAGCTGCAGCACAGCTCTTTCAGTGCCAAAACAACTCCACCAGACTCATGAACTTCACATACCATAGCTGTCCTGGCAGCTATCTAGGAAACACTGTTTGGTCACTTTCGCTCCGAGGCCATGGAGCCCAGTGCGATGAAATCAAGCAGCTTGAGCACCCAAACAAAACTAACATGGAGCTGGCCACTCAAGGCGCCCAAAATTCCACAGCCAAGAAAGTTCATTGCCCAAGCCATTTCCCGTTGCCATGGAAACCAAGCGCTCTGGCAGACATATGTGTGAATGTGGATATGACACCTAAGGAAGGTAGTGTGGTGGTGAATGGCCACTGAATGAAGCTGCAGCACAGCTCTTCCAGTGCCAAAACAACTCCACCTGGCTCATGAACTTCACATACCATCAGCTGTCCTGGCAGCTATCTAGGAAACCCGGTTTGGTCACTTGCGGTCAAATGCCTTTTGAGCCCAGTGTGATGGATCAACCAGGTTGAGCACCCACACAAAACTAACATGGATCTCCTAACTCAAGGCGCTCAAAACGACACAGCCAAAGACAAGTTCAGCGCCCAAGCCATTTCCCCTTGTCAGGAAAACCAAGTGCTCTGGCAGCACATATATGTGAAAGTTTATATGACACCTAAGGAAGGTAGTGTGGTGGTGAATTTCCACGTCCCAAAGAAGCAGCACTGCTGTTTTACTGCCAAAACAACTCCACCTGGCTCATCAACTTCACATACCATCATCGGTCCTGGCAGGCATAGGAAACCCTGTTTGGTCACATGCTGTCAAATGTCGATTGGGCTCAGTGTGATGGATCAACCAGGTTGAGCACCCAAACAAAACTAACATGGAGCTCCTCACTCAAGGCGCTCAAAACTTCACAGCCAAAGACAAATTAATCGCCTTAGCCATTTCCCGTTGCCATGGAAACCAAGTGCTCTGTCAGCACATATGTGTGAAACTGTATATGACACCTAGGGAAGGTAGTGTGGTGGTGAATGTCCACCTCCAGAAGCAGGAACACAGCTCTTCCAGTGCCAAAACAACTCCACCTGGCTCATGAACTTCACATACCATCAGCTGTCCTGGCAGCTATCTGGGAAACAATGTTTGGTCACTTGCGGTCCAAAATGCCAATGGAGCCCAGTGTGCTTTAAGCTAGCAGGATGATCACACACACACAACTAACATGGAGCTCCTCACTCAAGGCGCTCAAAACTCCACAGCCAAACACAAGTTCAGCTCCCAAGCCATTTCCAGTTGCCATGGAAACCAAGTGCTCTGGCAGCACATATGTCTGAAACTGGATATGACCCCAAGGGAAGGGAGTGTGGTGGTGAATGGCCAATGCCAGAAGCAGCAGCTCAGCTCTTCCAGTGCCAAAACAACTCCACCTGGCTCATGAACTTCACACATCATCAGCTGTCCTGGCAGCTATCTAGGAAACCCAGTTTGGTCATTTCTGCTCCAATGCCCTTGGAGACTAGTGGGATAGAATCAAGCATGTTGAGCACCCACACACAACTAACATGAAGCTCCTAATTAAAGGTGCTTAAAACTCTTCAGCCAAAGACAAGTTTAGCGCCCAAGCCATTTCTCGTTGCCATGGAAACCAACTGCTCTGGCAGCACATATGTGTGAAACTGTATATGACACCTAGGGAAGGTAGTGTGGTGGTGAATTTCAACTCCACGAAGCAGCAGCACAGCTTTTCCAGTGCCAAAACAACTCTACCTGGTTCATGAACTTCACATACCATCAGCAGTCCTGGCAGCTATCTAGGAAACACTGTTTGGTCAGTTCCGCTCCAATGCCCATAGAGCCCAGAGGGATGGAATCAAGCAGCTTGAGCACCCACACAAAACTAATATGTTGATTCTGACTCAAGGCGCTCAAAATTCCCCCGCCAAAGACAAGTTCAGCACACAAGCCATTTCCCGTTGCCCTGGAAACCAAGTGCTGTGGCAGCACATATGTCTGAACCTGGATAGGACTCCAAGAGAAGGTAGTGTGGTGGTGAATGGCCACTGAATGAAGCTGCAGCACAGCTCTTCCAGTGCCAAAACAACTCCACCTGGCTCAGCAACTTCACATACCATCAGCTGTCCTGGCAGCCATCTGGGAAACAATGTTTGGTCACTTGCGGTCCAAAATGCCAATGGAGAACAGTGTGCTTTAAGCTAGCAGGATGATCACACCCACACAACTAACATGGAGCTCCTCACTCAAGGCGCTCAAAACTCCACAGCCAAAGAAAGTTCAGCGCCCAAGCCATTTCCAGTTGCCCTGGAAACCAAGTGCTGTGGCAGCACATATGTCTGAAACTGGATATAACACCTAAGGAAGGTAGTGTGGTGGTGAACGGCAACTGCCTGAACGAGTAGCACAGCTCTTCCAGTGCCAAAACAACTCCACCTGGCTCATGAACTTCACATACCATCAGCTGACCTGGCAGCTATCTGGGAAACCCTGTTTGGTCATTTCTGCTCCAATGCCCATTGAGACCAGTGGGATTGAAACAATCATATTGAGCACCCACACAAAATTAACATGGAGCTCCTCATTCAAGGCGCTCAAAACCTCACCACCAAAGACAAGTTCAACGCCCAAACCATTTCCCGTTGCTATGGAAACCAAGTGCTCTAGCAGCAAGTATGTGCAATTGTGGATGTGACACCAAGGAAATATAGGTCCGATAGTATATGGCCACTGCCCGAAGCAGCAGCACAGCTCTTCCAGTGCCAAAACAACTCCACCTGGCTCATGAACTTCACATACCATCAGCTGTCCTGGCAGCTATCTAGGAAATCCTGTTTGGTCATTTACGCTCCAATGCCGTTTAAGACCAGTGGGATGGAATCAAGCATGTTGAGCACCCACACAAAACTAACATGGAGCTCCTCACTCAAGGCGCTCAAAATTCCACATCAAAAACAAGTTCAGCGCCCAAGCCATTTCCCGTTGCCATGGAAACCAAGTGCTTTGGCAGCACATGTGAGGAAAAGTGGATGCGACATGCACAGAACACAGTGTGGTGGTGAATGGCAACTGCCCGAAGCAGCCACACAGCTCTTCCAGTGCCAAAACAACTCCACCTGGCTGATGAACTTCACGTACCATCAGCTGTCCTGGCAGCTATCCAGGAAACTCGGTTTGGTCACTTGCGGTCAAATGCACTTTGAGACCAATGTGATGGAATCAAGCATCTGTAGCACCCAAACAAAAATGACATGGAGCTACTCACTCAAAGAGCTCAAAACTCCACAACCAAAGACAAGTTCAGTGCGCCAAGCCAATTCCGGTTCAATGAAAACCAAGTGCGCTGGCAGCACATGTGTGGAACAGTGGATGCGACAAGTACAGAACACAGTGTGGTGGTGAATGGCCACTGCCCGAAGCAGCTGCAACAGCTCTTCCAGTGCCAAAACAAATCCTCCTGGCACATGAACTTCACATACCATCAGCCCTCCTGGCAGCTATGTAGGAAACCCTGTTTGGTCACTTCTTGTCCAATGCCCATTGAGCCAAGTGTGATGGAATCAACCAGGTTGAGAACCCACACAAAACTAACATGGCGCTCCTCACTCAAGGCGCCCAAAACTCCAAAGCCAAAGACAAGTTCATCGCCCTAGCCATTTCACGTTGCCATGGAAACCAAGTGCTCTGATAGCACATATGTGTGTAAGTGGATATCACAAATAGGGAAGGTAGTGTGGTGTTGAATGGCCACTGCCAGTAGCAGTAGCACAGCACTTCCAGTGCCAAAATAACTCCACCTGGCTCATAAACTTCACATACCATCAGCTATCCTGGCAGGTATCTAGGAAACCCTGTTTGGTCACTTTCGGTCCAATGCCCATGGAGCACAGTAGGATGGAATTAAGCAGTTGAGCACAAACAGAAAACTAACATGGAGCTCTTGACTCAAGGCGACCAAAACTCCACAGCCAAAGACAAAGTCAGCTCCCAAGCCATTTCCCGTTGCCATGGAAACCAAGTGTTCTGGCAGCACATATGTCTGTAAGTGGATATGACACCTAAGGAAGGTAGTGTGGTGGTGAATTTCACCTGCCCGAAGCAGCAGCACAGCTCTTCCAGTGCCAAAACAACTCCACCTGGCTCATCAACTTTACATATCATCAGCTGTCCTGGCAACTATCTAGGAACCCTGCTTGGTCACTCCGGTCAAATACCTTTTGAACCCAATGTGATGGAATCAAGCAGCTTGAGAACCCACACAAATTAAAATGGAGCTCCTCACTCAAGGTGCTCAAAACTCCACAGCCAAAGACAAGTTCAGCGCCCACACCATTTTCCGTTTCGATGGAAACCAAGTGTTCTGGCAGCACATATGTTTCTAAGTGGATATGACACCAATGGAAGGTAGTGTGGTGGTGAATGCCCACTGCCAGAAGCAGCAACACAGCTCTTTCAGTGCCAAAACAACTCCACCTGGCTCATCAGCTTCACATAAACTCAGCCCTCCTGGCAGCTATGTAGGAAACCCTGTTTGGTCACTTCTGGTTCAATGCCGATTGAGCCAATTGTGATGGAATCAACCAGGTTTAGAACCCACACAAAACTAACATGGAGTTCCTCACTCAAGGTGCTCAAAACTCCACAGCCAAGGACAAGTTCAATGTCGAAACCATTTCCCGTTGATATTGAAACCAAGCGCTCTACCAATAAGTATGTGCAATTGTGGATGTGACACCAAGGATATATAGGTTCGATAGTAAATGGCCACTGCCCGAAGCAGCAGCACAGCTCTTCCAGTGCCAAAACAACTCCACCTGGCTCATGAACTTAACATAACATCAGCTGACCTGGCAGCTATCTAGGAAACCCTGTTTGGTCACTTCTGGTCCCATGCCCATTGAGCCAAGTGTGATGGAATCAACCAGGTTGAGAACCCACACAAAACTAAGATGGCGCTCCTCACTCAAGGCGCTCAAAACTCCACAGCCAAAGACAAGTTCATCGCCCAAGCCATTTCCCGTTGCCATGGAAACCAAGTGATCTGGCAGCACAATTGTGTGAAAGTGGATATGACACCTAAGGAAGGTAGTGTGGTGATGAATGGAAACAGCCCGAAGCAGCAGTACAGCTCTTCCAGTGCCAAAACAACTCCACCTGGTTCATCAACTTCACATACCATCAGCCCTCCTGGCAGCTCTCTAGGAAACCGTGTTTGATCACTTGCAGTCAAATGCCCATTGGGCTCAGAGTGATGGAATCCAGCAGCTTGAACACCGAAACAAAACCAACATGGAGCTGCCCACTCAGGGGCTCAAAGCCTCACAGCCAAAGACAAGTTCATCGCCCTAACCATTTCCCGTTGTCATGGAAACCAACTACTCTGATAGCACATATGTGTGTAAGTGGATATGACAAATAGGGAAGGTAGTGTGGCGTTGAATGGCCACTGCCAGAAGCAGTAGCACAGCACTTCCAGTGCCAAAAGAACTCCACCTAGCTCATAAACTTCACATACCATCAGCTGTCCTGGCAGGTATCCAGGAAACCCTGTTTGGTCACTTGCGGTCCAATGCCCTTTAAGACCAATGGGATGGAATCAAGCATGTTGAGCACCCACAAAAAACTAATATAGAGCTGCTCACCCAAGGCGCTCAAAATTCCACAGCCAAAGACAAGTTCATCGCCCTAACCATTTCCCGTTGCCATGGAAACAAAGTGCTCTGGCAGCACATATATGGAACACTTAATGTGACACCAAGGGAATGTAGGTTCTCTGATGAATGACTACTGCCTGAAGCAGCAGCACAGCTCTTCCACTGCGAAAACAACTCCACCTGGCTCATCAACTTCACATACCATCAGCTGTCCTGGCAGCTATCTAGGAAACCCAGCTTGGTCACTTCCGGTCAAATGCCATTTTACCCAAATGTGATGGAATCAAGCAGCTTGAGAATCCACACAAATTAAGATGGAGCTCCTCACTACAGGTGCTCAATACTCCACAGCCAAAGACAAGTTCAGCGCCCAAGCCATTTCCCGTTGCCATGGAAAACAAGTGATCTGGCAGCACATATGTCTGTAAGTGGATATGACACCTAAAAGGTAGTGTGGTGATGAATGGCAACAGCCCGAAGCAGCAGCACAGCTCTTCCAGTGCCAAAACAACTCCACCTGGCTCATGAATTTCACATACCATCAGCTGTCCTGGCAGCTATCTAGGAAACCCTCTTTGGTCACTTGCGGTCCAATGCCCATGGAGCACAGTTGGATGGAATTAAGCCTCTTGAGCACCCGCAGAAAACTAACATGGAGCTACTGACTCAAGGCGTCCAAAACTCCACAGCCAAAGACAAGTTCAACTCCCAAGCCATTTCCCGTTGCCATGGAAACCAAGTGTTCTGGCAGCACATATGTCTGTAAGTGGATATGACACCTAAGGAAGGTAGTGTGTTGGTGAATTTAAGCTGCCCGAAGCAGCAACACAGCTCTTCCAATGCCAAAACAACTCCACCTGGCTCATCAACTTCACATACCATCAGCTGTTCTAGCAGCTATCTAGGAAACCCTTTTTGGTCACTTGCGCTCCAATGACCTTTAAGAGCAATGGGATGGAATAAAGCATGTTGAGCACCCACAAAAAACTAATATGGAGCTCCTCACCCAAGGCGCTCAAAATTCCACAGCCAAAGACAAGTTCAACGCCCAAAGCCATTTCCCGTTGCCATGGAAACCAAGTGCTCTGGCAGCACATATGTCTCTGGTGAATATGACACCAAGGAAAGGTAGTGTGGTGGTGAATTTCAACTGTCCGAAGCAGCAGCACAGATCTTCCAGTGCCAAACCAACTATACCTCGCGCATCAACTTCACATACCATCAGCTGTCCTGGCAGCTATCTAGGAAACCCTGTTTGTTCACTTCTGGTCAAATGCCCATTGAGACCACGGGGATTGAACGAAGCATGTTGAGCACCCACACACCACTAACATGTAGCTCCTCACCCAAGGCGCTCAAAACTCCACAGCCAAAGACAAGTTCAGCGCCCAAAGCCATTTCCCGTTGCCATGGAAACCAAGTGCTCTGGCAGCACATATTTCTGAAACTGGATATTACACCAAGGGAAGGTAGTGTGGTGGTGAATGGCCACTTCTTCAAGCAGTAATACAGCACTTCCAGTGCCAAAACAACTCCACCTGGCTCATCAACTTCACATACCATCAGCCCTCCTAGCAGCTATCTAGGAAACCCTGTTTGGTCACCTTCTCTCCATTGCTCTTTAACACCAGTGGGATGGAATCAAGCATTTGAGCACCCAAACACAGCTAACATGTAACTCCTCACTAAAGGCGCTCAAAACTCCACAGCCAAAGACAAGTTCAGCGCCCAAGCATTTCCCGTTGTGATGGAAACCAAGTGCTCTGGCAGCACATATGTGTGAAATTGGATATAACACCAAGGCAAGGTAGTGTGGTGGTGAATGGCCAATGCCAGAAGCAGCAACACAGCTCTTCTACTGCCCAAAAAACACCACGTGGCTCATGAACTTCACATACCATCAGCTGTCCTGGCAGCTATCTAGGAAACCCTGTTGATCACTTCCGCTGCAATGCTTTTAAAGACCAGTCGGATGAAATCAAGCATGTTGAGCACCCACACATACAACTAATATGGAGCCCTCACTCAAGGCGCTGAAAACTCCACAGCCAAAGACAAGTCAGCGCCCATGCCATTTCCCATTGCCATGGAAACCAAGTGCTCTGGCAGCACATATGTCTCTACGTGGATATGACACCTAAGGAAGATAGTGTGGTGGTGAATTTCAACTGCCCGAAGCAGTATCACAGTTATTCCAGTGCCAAAACAACTCCACCTGGCTCATGAATTTCACGTACCATCAGCTGCCCTGGCAGCTATGTAGGAAACCCTGTTTTTTCATTTGTACACCAATGCCCTTTAAGACCAGTGGGATGAAATCAAGCATGTTGAGCACCGACACAAACCTAAAATGGAGCTCCTCACTCAAGGCGCTCAAAACTCCACAGCGAAAGACAAGTTCAGCGCCAAATCCATTTCCCGTTGCCATGGAAACCAAGTGCTCTGGCAGCACATATATCTCTACGTAGATATGACACCACTGGAAGGTAGTGTGGTGGTGAATTTCAACTGCCCGAAGCAGTAGCACCGCTCTTTCAGTGCCAAAAAAAAACTCCACCTGGCTCATGAACTTCACATACCATCATCTGTTGGCAGCTATCTAAGAAACCCTGTTTGGTCACTTTCGCTCCAAAGCCCATGGATCCCACTGCGATGAAATCAAGCAGCTTGAGCACCCAAACAAAACTAACATGGAGCTGCCCACTCAAGGTGCTCAATACTCCACAGCCAAAGACAAGTTCTGTACCCAAGCCATTTCCCAATGCCATGGAAACCAAGTGCTCTGGCAGACATATGTGTGAGTGTGGATATGACACCTATGGAAGGTAGTGTGGTGGGGAATGACCACTGTCCGAATCACAAGCACACCACTTACAGTGCCAAAACAACTCCACCTGGCTCATGAACTTCTCCTACCATCAGCTGTCCTGGCAGCTATCTAGGAAACCATGTTTGGTCACTTGCTCACCAATGACCATTGAGCCCAGTGTGATGGAAATAATCAGGTTGATAACCCACACAAAGCTAACATGGAGCTCCTCACTGAAGGCGCTCAAAACTCCAGAGCCAAAGAAAAGTTCAGCGCACAAGCCATTTCTCTTTACCATGGAAACCAAGTGTTCTGGCATCACATATGTGGAACAGTGGATGTAAGACATAGAGAACACAGTGTGGTGGTGAATGGCAACTGCCCGAAGCAGCAGCACAGGACTTCCAGTGCAAAACAACTACACCTGGCTGATGAACTTCACATACCATCAGCTATCCTCGCAGCCATCTAGGAAACAATGTTTGGTCAATTGCGGTCCAAATACCATTGGAGCCCAGTGTGCTTTAAGCTAGCAGGATGATCACAAACACACAACTAACATGGAGCTCCTCACTCAACGCGCTCAAAACTGCACAGCCAACCACAAGCTCAGCGCCTAAGCCATTTCCCGTTGCCATGGAAACCAAGTACTCTGGCAGCACATATGTGGAACAGTTGATGTGACACATGGAGAACACAGTGTGGTGTGAATGGCAACTGCCCGAAGCAGCACAGCTCTTCCAGTGCCAAAACAACTCCACCTGGCTCATGAACTTCACATGCCATCATCTGTCCTGGCAGCTATCTAGGAAACCCTGTTTGATCACTTCCGCTCCAATGCCCATTGATCCATGTGAGATAGAAACAAGCAGCTTGAGAACCCACAAAAAACTAACATGGAGCTCCTCACTAAGGACACTCAAAACTCCACAGCCAAAGACAAGTTCAACGCCCAAAGCTATTTCCCGCCGGCATGGAAACCAAGTGCTCTGGCAGCACATATGTGGAACACTGAATGTGACACCAAGGGAATGTAGGTTCTCTGATGAATGACCACTGCCCAAAGAAGTAGCACAGCTCTTCCTCTGCGAAAACAACTCCACCTGGTTCATGAACTTCATATGCCATCATCTGTCCTGGCAGCTATCTAGGAAACCCTGTTTGATCACTTCCGCTCAAATGCCTATTGAGCCAAGTGTTATAGAAACAAGCAGCTTGAGAATCCACAAAAAACTAACATGGAGCTCCTCAATCAATGCGCTCAAAACTCCACAGCCAAACACAAGCTCAGCGCCTAAGCCATTTCCCGTTGCCATGGACAGCAAGTGCTCTGGCAGCACATATGTGGAACACTTGATGTGACACATGGAGAACACAGTGTGATGTGAATGGCAACTGCCCGAAGCAGCACAGCTCTTCCAGTGCCAAAACAACTCCACCTGGCTCATGAACTTCACATGCCATCATCTGTCCTGGCAGCTATCTAGGAAACCTGGTTTGGTCACTTCCGGTCAAATGCCTATTTAGCCCAATGTGATGGAATCAAGCAGCTGGAGAACTCACACAAATTAAGATTGAGCTCATCACTCAAGGCGCTCAATACTCCACAGCCAAAGAAAAGTTCAGTCCCAAGCCATTACCGGTTGCCATGGAAACCAAGTGTTGTCGCAGCACATACGAATGTAAGTGGATATGACACCATGGAAATGTAGTGTGGTGGTGAATGGCCACTACCCGAAGCAGCAACACAGCTCTTCCAGTGCCAAAACAACTCCACCTGGCACATGAAATTCACATACCATCAGCTGTCCTGGCAGCTATCTAGGGAACCCTGTTTGGTCACATGCTGTCAAATGGCGATTGGGCTCCGTATGATGGATCAAACAAGTTGAGCAAACAAACAAAACTAACATGGAGCTGCCCAATCAAGGCGCTCAAAACTCCACAGCCAAAGACAAGTTCATCGCTTAAACCATTTCCTGTTGCCTAGGAAAGCAAGTGTTCTGGCAGCACATATGTGGAACAGTTGATGTGTAACATAGAGAACACAGTGTGGTGGTTAATGGCCACTTCTCGAAGCAACAACAAATCTCTTCCAGTGCCAAAAAAACTCCAGCTGTCTCATCAACTTCAAATGCCATCAGCTGTCCTCGCAGCTATCTAGGAAACCCTATTTGATCACTTCCGCTCCAATGCCCATTGAGCCAAGTGGGATAGAATCAAGCAGCTTGAGAACCTTCAAAAAACTAACATGGAGCTCCTCACTAAGGGTACACCAAACTCCGCAGCCAAACACAAGTTCAACACACAAAGCCATTTCCCGCCGCCATGGAAACCAAGTGCTCTGGCAGCACATAAGTGGAACGATGCATGTGACACATAGAGAACACAGTTGGTGGTGAATGGCCACTTACCGAAACAGCAGCTCAGCTCTTCCAGTGCCAAAACAACTCCATCTGGCTCATGAACTTCACATACCATCAGCTGTGCTGGCAGCTATCTAGGAAACCCTGCTCGATAACTCCGTTCCAATGACCATCGAGCCAAGTGAGATAGAAAGAAGCAGCTTGAGCACCCACAAAAAACTAACATGGAGATCCTCACTAAGGGCACTCAAAACTCCACAGCCAAGCACAAGTTCAACGCCCAAAGCCATATCCCGCCGGCATAGAAACCAAGTGCTCTGGCATCACATATGTGGAACACTGAATGTGACACCTAAGCAATGTACGTTCTCTGATGAATGACAATTGCCCGAAGCACCAGCAAAGCTCTTCCAGTGCCAAAACAACTCCACCTGGCTCATCAAATTCACATACCATCAGCTGTTCTGGCAGCTATCTAGTAAACCCTGTTTGGTCATTTCTGGTCCAATGCCCTTTGAGACCAGTGTGATGGAATCAAGCATGTTGAGCACCCAAACACAACAAACGTGTAACTCCTCAATCAAGGCGCACAAAACTCCACAGCCAAACACAAGTTCAGCGTCTGAGCCATTTCCCGTTGCTGTGGAAACCAAGTGATCTGGCAGCATATATGTCTCTAAGTGGAAAGGACAGTTAGGGAAGGTAGTGTGGTGGTGAATGGCCACTGCCCGAAGCAGCAACACAGCTCTTCCAGTGCCAAAACAATTCCACTTGGCTCATCAACTTCACATACCATCAGCTGTCCTATCAATACGTGGCTGAAGTGGGTGATTGAGTTGTTCTGTCCTCTGTCTTCTCATGGTTAGGGTTCTGAGTGCAGCAGTTTCAATGGGGAGATCCCCAAAGATCTCCTCTGTGTCTGAGGTATTCCCAGTCCAGATTCTGTCTATACTAGCAAGTCCAGGGCCCAGCACAGCCCATCAGCCCGATCAGCTGCTTGTTGCAGTTGCTGGGTTGGTTGTGTTTGCAGGCCTGTCTTCCACTGGAACCAATGCGTCTTGCAGTCCAGCCTGATTCTGCCCAGCACACGCTCGGGCATCAGTCTTGCTTCACTCACATCACTCCCTGGGGCTGTCCTGATGACAGGGAGCATTCTGATTGGCTGCATCTCTAAGACCTCACAGGGCTGTGTGGCCCTACAAGCTGTCCAATCAGCAGCTGCCTGGTCATAGCAGCCCAGAATCCTGTAGCCTCAGCATTCTAGAAAAGCCATGGTGACAGGCAGCCTCCTCTGTGGAGTAGAGAAAGATGGTGAGTGCTTCAATCTCTGCTTTCTTTGTTCCTTCTCGCCACAGGCCCTAGCAGAGAAGACGTGCAGACTCCATGGAAGCCAGCAGAGCGTGAGTGTGTGGGGTTGGGTTTCCCTTGAATGTGAGTTTGCAAATTAGCTGATAATGTAGTGAAGCCTAGGACCTTTTCAACACCGGTACTATGAAAGCATTTCCATTTTCCGTCGATGAGAATCCTTGTGTCTCTTCAAGGAGCCGATCTAATCCTAGTTCTCCATTAGAGGTAGTGTGTGGAATAACCTATGTAATGTGGAAGAGCCAAGCCAAGCTGTTTTCCATAGGCAGACTTTACATCACATTTCCTGTCACGGCTCTCAGTGAAGTTTCCCTAGTGCAGTAAAGTGTCATGTAAGTGGGTCACCATAGTGTAAAAGAGATGACTTCCGGGAGATGGTTGGGATCAATACCATGGTTGGATACAGGGTTGGAATCAGTTTTCAAATGCTATCTAGGCTTATGGTTGCAGTGATGTCAAAGCCTAGATTTCAGGTTAGGGCAAGGTGGAGTGTTAAGGTTCAATTGAGGTTTCTGATTTGGGTTACTAGTAGGAATAGAGCTAGGATTCTGCTTAGGTGGAATTAAGGTGAGAGCTAGGTCTAATGCTAAAGGTCAAGTCTAGTAGTGAGGTTACTGTGAGGTTTTGAGATTTGAGTTATGGTTATCCCAATGGTTTGTGTTAGGGTTAGGGATAGGGTGAGGGTTAGGGTTTATCTGACAAATAAGATTAGGTCCAGACTTAGGTTTTGTATGTGGCATGAAGTAGGATTTGTGTGAGGATTAGTACTAGGAAAAGAATAGTGTATGGATTAATGCTGGATAGAGAGTTTGGGTTCCATTTCTGGTTCAGGCTTTTTTTGAGTTCATACTTTAATTGAGGATTATTGTTAGGACTGTGGAACGGACTGTGTGGATTCAGAATACAGTTAGGGTTACTCTTGAAGTTAGGATGAAAGCTGTGGCTCCATTGAGGATGAAGAGGTTGCTTTGTGTGAATTTGAGTATCATGGTGAGGTTCTAGTCTATGTCTGAATGATTATGCTTAGAGCTAGAGTTCATGTTAGGGTGTGGGCTAATGCTGGAGTGAAAGTTGTTGTAGGATTAAGGTTAGGTCCAAATCTAGTGTTCGGTGCAAATCTTGTGGTGAAGTTTTAGGCTACAGTGGGATTTAGGCTTAGTGTTCTAATGGGGGTGATGGTTCCCATTAGCATTGCGGTTTAGGTTTAGAAATGTCGCTGGGATTGGGTTCAGTGTTAGGGCTAGGCTTAGTATGACAGTGATGTCTCCATCTGTGTCAGGGTTGGAGTTGGTGTTGGGACTAGGGATTTGGTTGGGTTTAGGGCTAGGATCACTTTTAGGATTGTGGCTAGAGCTAGAGCTAGAGCTAGTATCAGCATGTGGGTTAGGATGATGGCCAGGGTTGGACATCAACCTGTCTGGCTTGGGTGTGCTCTAGGTTGTAATACGTATTTGTGCTAGTCTTTGAAATAGGGATTGCATAAGTGCCACATATCTTACTTTCCAATAAAACATCGTAATTTTTAAAAACAAAAGAGTTATCGCTACCCAGATTTGAAATTATGACTAGGGTCAACGTGAGGTTTAGGATTAGGCCTATAGCCTGTCTGCTGATTACATCTATCAAAAGTCAAGAGACTCAGTCAGCCTTACAGGCAGGGTTAGTCTCAACTCTTCCTGTAGAAGTAGCCCTAATTCTAATCTTAGATCCTAGCGCTATTCTCATCGACCTCTGCTTTGACTTAACCCTGTCCCAAATACTAACCTTAATCCTTGTCCATCTCTACTCCTCGCCCTAAACTTAGTCCTACGCCAATCATAATCCCAACATTTTTACAACAATCTAACTGAAATAGGAGCATTCAAGCTCAACAGAAAGCCAAGCAGAGTCATAGCCCCAAGTGTCAAAAACAACACTAAAGATTCCCTTCATCCTGAACCAGCCGGCTTCCTGAAACAAATCTTCCCTGAGGCCAGGCCTTTCTGTAACTCTAAGCCAAGCCCTAGACTTTACCTGATCATACCCCTAGACCAAATCATGACCCGATTTCTACCACTACTACTAAGTGCATCCCTAGCTCAAACACAAATCAAACTCCTAAAGCTATCCCTAACTCCTTTTGTTTTTGTTGAATTCTACTGTTGACAATCTTTACGTAGTTGATTTGGGTCAAAAGATTCAAGGGCTACAGGACAGTGACTAAGGCTATTATTTCCACATCCTCTTCTTTGACTGTTTCTGGGGGAAAATGGGGAGGGAGATAAAGGAAGAAGCCCCACCCAGTCTCCTCCCGACTCCAGGACCCTGATGTGGGGCATGCTGCGAGAGTCCTCCTCAAGTGGGGTTTTGGTCTTGTTGTTTGACTCTCAAGTGGTTTTGATAGTCATGAATTGCTGCCAATCATGCAACTGTTAGCACGATGAGGTCTCTGCAGCATACACTGATTGACACAGTCCATCTTAGAGTCTGCGTTTGCCCAGGTTTTCTCTGCCAATACGTGGCTGAGGTGGAGACTGACTTGTTCTGTCCTCTGTCTTCACATGGTTAGGATTCTGAGTGCAGCAGTTTCAATGGGGAGATCCCCACAGATCTCCTCTGTGTCTGAGGTATTCCCAGTCCAGATTCTGTCTATACTAGCAAGTCCAGGGCCCAGCACAGCCCATCAGCCCGATCAGCTGCTTGTTGCAGTTGCTGGGTTGGTTGTGTTTGCAGGCCTGTCTTCCACTGGAACCAATGCGTCTTGCAGTCCAGCCTGATTCTGCCCAGCACACGCTCGGGCATCAGTCTTGCTTCACTCACGTCACTCCCTGTGGCTGTCCTGATGACAGGGAGCATTCTGATTGGCTGCATCTCTAAGACCTCACAGGGCTGTGTGGCCCTACAAGCTGTCCAATCAGCAGCTGCCTGGTCATAGCAGCCCAGAATCCTGTAGCCTCAGCTTTCTAGAAAAGCCATGGTGACAGGCAGCCTCCTCTGTGGAGTAGAGAAAGATGGTGAGTGCTTCAATCTCTGCTTTCTTTGTTCCTTCTCGCCACAAGCCCTAGCAGAGAAGATGTGCAGACTCCATGGAAGCCAGCAGAGCGTGAGTGTGTGGGGTTGGGTTTCCCTTGAATGTGAGTTTGTAAATCCACTGACAATGTGTTGAAGCTTAGGACCTTTTCAACACCGGTACTATGAAAGCATTTCCATTTTCCGTCGATGAGAATCCTTGTGTCTCTTCAAGGAGCCGATCTAATCCTAGTTCTCCATTAGAGGTAGTGTGTGGAATAACCTATGTAATGTGGAAGAGCCAAGCCAAGCTGATTTCCATAGGCAGACCTTACATTCCATTTCCAGGCACGGCTCTCAGTGAAGGTTTCCTAGTTCAGTAAAGTGTCATGTAAGTGGGTCACCATAGTGTAAAAGAGATGACTTCCGGGAGACGGTTGGGATCAATACCATGGTTGCATACAGCGTTGGAATCATGCTTAGAATGCTATCTAGGCTTATGGTTGCAGTGATGTGAAAGCCTAGATTTCAGGTTAGGGCAAGGTGGAGTGTTAAGGTTCAATTGAGGTTTCTGATTTGGGTTACTAGTAGGAATAGAGCTAGGGTTATGCTTAGGTGGAATTAAGGTGAGAGCTATGTCTAATGCTAAAGGTCAAGTCTAGTAGTGAGGTTACTGTGAGGTTTTGAGATTTGAGTTATGGTTATCCCAATGGTTAGAGTTAGCTCTAGGGTGAGGGTTAGGGTAAGGGTTCAACTGACAAATAAGATTAGGTCCAGACTTAGGGTTTGTATGTGGCATGAAGTAGGATTTGTGTGAGGATTAGTACTAGGAAAAGAATAGTGTTTGGATTAATGCTGGATAGAGAGTTTGGGTTCCATTTCTGGTTCAGGCTTGGTTTGAGTTCGTGCTTTGATTGAGGGTTATTGTTAGGACTGTGTGGATTCAGAATACAATTAGGGTTACTCTTGAGGTTAGGATGAAAGCTGTGGCTCCATTGAGGATGAAGAGGTTGTTTTGTGTGAATTTGAGTATCATGGTGAGGTTCTAGTCTATGTCTGAATGATTATGCTTAGAGCTAGAGTTCATGTTAGGGTGTGGGCTAATGCTGGAGTGAAAGTTGTTGTAGGATTAAGGTTAGGTCCAAATCTAGTGTTAGGTGCAAATCTTTTCGTGAAGTTTTAGGCTACAGTGGGATTTAGGCTTAGTGTTCTAATTGGGGTGATGATTCCCATTAGCATTGCGGTTTAGGTTTAGAAATGTCGCTGGGATTGGGTTCAGTGTTAGGGCTAGGCTTAGTATGACAGTGATGTCTCCATCTGTGTCAGGGTTGGAGTTGGTGTTGGGACTAGGGATTTGGTTGGGTTTAGGGCTAGGATCACTTTTAGGATTGTGGCTAGAGCTAGAGCTAGAGCTAGTATCAGCATGCGGGTTAGGATGATGGCCAGGGTTGGAGATCAACCTGTCTGGCTTTGGGTGTGTTCTAGGTTCTAATACGTATTTGTGCTAGTCTTCTATCTAGGGGTTGGGTAGGTGCTGTATATCTTTCTTTCCAATACAACGTCATAATTGCTAAAAGCAAAAAGAGTTATGGCTACTCTAGCTTCAATTTATGACTAGGGTCAACGTGAGGTTTAGGATTAGGCCTATAGCCTGTCTGCTGATTACATCTATGAAAATCATGCGATCAGTCAGCCTTACAGGCAGGGTTAGTCTCAACTCTTCCTGTAGAAGTAGCCCTAATTCTAATCTTACACCTAGCGCTACTCTCATCGACCTCTGCTTTGACTTAACCCTGTCCCAAATACTAACCTAAATCTTTGTCCATCTCTACTCCTCGCCCTAAACTTAGTCCTACGCCAATCATAATCCCAACATTTTTACAACAATCTAACTGAAATAGGAGCATTCAAGCTCAACAGAAAGCCAAGCAGAGTCATAGCCCCAAGTGTCAAAAACAACACTAAAGATTCCGTTCATCCTGAACCAGCCGGCTTCCTGAAACAAATCTTCCCTGAGGCCAGCCCTTTCTGTAACTCTAAGCCAAGCCCTAGATGTTACCTGATCATACCCCTAGACCAAATCATGACCCGATTTCTACCACTACTACTAAGTGCATCCCTAACTCAAACACAAATCAAACTCCTAAAGCTAACCCTAACTCCTTTTGTTTTTGTTGAATTCTATTGTTGACAATCTTTACGTAGTTGATTTGGGTCAAAAGGTTCAAAGGCTACAGGACAGTGAGTAAGGCTATTATTTCCACATCCCATTCTTTGACTGTATCTGGGGGTAAATGGGGAGGGAGATAAAGGAAGAAGCCCCACCCAGTCTCCTCCCGACCCCAGGACCCTGATGTGGGGCATGCTGCGAGAGTCCTGCTCAAGTGGGTTTCTTGTTTGTTTCTTTGTTTCTCAAGTGGTTTTGATAGTCATGAATTGCTGCCAATCATGCAACTGTAAGCACGATGAGGTCTCTGCAGCATACACTGATTGACACAGTCCATCTTAGAGTCTGCGTTTGCCCAGGTTTTCTCTGCCAATACGTGGCTGAGGTGGAGACTGACTTGTTCTGTCCTCTGTCTTCACATGGTTAGGATTCTGAGTGCAGCAGTTTCAATGGGGAGATCCCCACAGATCTCCTCTGTGTCTGAGGTATTCCCAGTCCAGATTCTGTCTATACTAGCAAGTCCAGGGCCCAGCACAGCCCATCAGCCCGATCAGCTGCTTGTTGCAGTTGCTGGGTTGGTTGTGTTTGCAGGCCTGTCTTCCACTGGAACCAATGCGTCTTGCAGTCCAGCCTGATTCTGCCCAGCACACGCTCGGGCATTAGTCTTGCTTCACTCACGTCACTCCCTGTGGCTGTCCTGATGACAGGGAGCATTCTGATTGGCTGCATCTCTAAGACCTCACAGGGCTGTGTGGCCCTACAAGCTGTCCAATCAGCAGCTGCCTGGTCATAGCAGCCCAGAATCCTGTAGCCTCAGCTTTCTAGAAAAGCCATGGTGACAGGCAGCCTCCTCTGTGGAGTAGAGAAAGATGGTGAGTGCTTCAATCTCTGCTTTCTTTGTTCCTTCTCGCCACAAGCCCTAGCAGAGAAGATGTGCAGACTCCATGGAAGCCAGCAGAGCGTGAGTGTGTGGGGTTGGGTTTCCCTTGAATGTGAGTTTGTAAATCCACTGACAATGTGTTGAAGCTTAGGACCTTTTCAACACCGGTACTATGAAAGCATTTCCATTTTCCGTCGATGAGAATCCTTGTGTCTCTTCAAGGAGCCGATCTAATCCTAGTTCTCCATTAGAGGTAGTGTGTGGAATAACCTATGTAATGTGGAAGAGCCAAGCCAAGCTGATTTCCATAGGCAGACCTTACATTCCATTTCCAGGCACGGCTCTCAGTGAAGGTTTCCTAGTTCAGTAAAGTGTCATGTAAGTGGGTCACCATAGTGTAAAAGAGATGACTTCCGGGAGACGGTTGGGATCAATACCATGGTTGCATACAGCGTTGGAATCATGCTTAGAATGCTATCTAGGCTTATGGTTGCAGTGATGTGAAAGCCTAGATTTCAGGTTAGGGCAAGGTGGAGTGTTAAGGTTCAATTGAGGTTTCTGATTTGGGTTACTAGTAGGAATAGAGCTAGGGTTATGCTTAGGTGGAATTAAGGTGAGAGCTATGTCTAATGCTAAAGGTCAAGTCTAGTAGTGAGGTTACTGTGAGGTTTTGAGATTTGAGTTATGGTTATCCCAATGGTTAGAGTTAGCTCTAGGGTGAGGGTTAGGGTAAGGGTTCAACTGACAAATAAGATTAGGTCCAGACTTAGGGTTTGTATGTGGCATGAAGTAGGATTTGTGTGAGGATTAGTACTAGGAAAAGAATAGTGTTTGGATTAATGCTGGATAGAGAGTTTGGGTTCCATTTCTGGTTCAGGCTTGGTTTGAGTTCGTGCTTTGATTGAGGGTTATTGTTAGGACTGTGTGGATTCAGAATACAATTAGGGTTACTCTTGAGGTTAGGATGAAAGCTGTGGCTCCATTGAGGATGAAGAGGTTGTTTTGTGTGAATTTGAGTATCATGGTGAGGTTCTAGTCTATGTCTGAATGATTATGCTTAGAGCTAGAGTTCATGTTAGGGTGTGGGCTAATGCTGGAGTGAAAGTTGTTGTAGGATTAAGGTTAGGTCCAAATCTAGTGTTAGGTGCAAATCTTTTCGTGAAGTTTTAGGCTACAGTGGGATTTAGGCTTAGTGTTCTAATTGGGGTGATGATTCCCATTAGCATTGCGGTTTAGGTTTAGAAATGTCGCTGGGATTGGGTTCAGTGTTAGGGCTAGGCTTAGTATGACAGTGATGTCTCCATCTGTGTCAGGGTTGGAGTTGGTGTTGGGACTAGGGATTTGGTTGGGTTTAGGGCTAGGATCACTTTTAGGATTGTGGCTAGAGCTAGAGCTAGAGCTAGTATCAGCATGCGGGTTAGGATGATGGCCAGGGTTGGAGATCAACCTGTCTGGCTTTGGGTGTGTTCTAGGTTCTAATACGTATTTGTGCTAGTCTTCTATCTAGGGGTTGGGTAGGTGCTGTATATCTTTCTTTCCAATACAACGTCATAATTGCTAAAAGCAAAAAGAGTTATGGCTACTCTAGCTTCAATTTATGACTAGGGTCAACGTGAGGTTTAGGATTAGGCCTATAGCCTGTCTGCTGATTACATCTATGAAAATCATGCGATCAGTCAGCCTTACAGGCAGGGTTAGTCTCAACTCTTCCTGTAGAAGTAGCCCTAATTCTAATCTTACACCTAGCGCTACTCTCATCGACCTCTGCTTTGACTTAACCCTGTCCCAAATACTAACCTAAATCTTTGTCCATCTCTACTCCTCGCCCTAAACTTAGTCCTACGCCAATCATAATCCCAACATTTTTACAACAATCTAACTGAAATAGGAGCATTCAAGCTCAACAGAAAGCCAAGCAGAGTCATAGCCCCAAGTGTCAAAAACAACACTAAAGATTCCGTTCATCCTGAACCAGCCGGCTTCCTGAAACAAATCTTCCCTGAGGCCAGCCCTTTCTGTAACTCTAAGCCAAGCCCTAGATGTTACCTGATCATACCCCTAGACCAAATCATGACCCGATTTCTACCACTACTACTAAGTGCATCCCTAACTCAAACACAAATCAAACTCCTAAAGCTAACCCTAACTCCTTTTGTTTTTGTTGAATTCTATTGTTGACAATCTTTACGTAGTTGATTTGGGTCAAAAGGTTCAAAGGCTACAGGACAGTGAGTAAGGCTATTATTTCCACATCCCATTCTTTGACTGTATCTGGGGGTAAATGGGGAGGGAGATAAAGGAAGAAGCCCCACCCAGTCTCCTCCCGACCCCAGGACCCTGATGTGGGGCATGCTGCGAGAGTCCTGCTCAAGTGGGTTTCTTGTTTGTTTCTTTGTTTCTCAAGTGGTTTTGATAGTCATGAATTGCTGCCAATCATGCAACTGTAAGCACGATGAGGTCTCTGCAGCATACACTGATTGACACAGTCCATCTTAGAGTCTGCGTTTGCCCAGGTTTTCTCTGCCAATACGTGGCTGAGGTGGAGACTGACTTGTTCTGTCCTCTGTCTTCTCATGGTTAGGATTCTGAGTGCAGCAGTTTCAATGGGGAGATCCCCACAGATCTCCTCTGTGTCTGAGGTATTCCCAGTCCAGATTCTGTCTATACTAGCAAGTCCAGGGCCCGGCACAGCCCATCAGCCGATCAGCTGCTTGTTGCAGTTGCTGGGTTGGTTGTGTTTGCAGGCCTGTCTTCCACTGGAACCAATGCGTCTTGCAGTCCAGCCTGATTCTGCCCAGCACACGCTCGGGCATCACTCTTGCTTCACTCACGTCACTCCCTGTGGCTGTCCTGATGACAGGGAGCATTCTGATTGGCTGCATCTCTAAGACCTCACAGGGCTGTGTGGCCCTACAAGCTGTCCAATCAGCAGCTGCCTGGTCATAGCAGCCCAGAATCCTGTAGCATCAGCTTTCTAGAAAAGCCATGGTGACAGGCAGCCTCCTCTGTGGAGTAGAGAAAGATGGTGAGTGCTTCAATCTCTGCTTTCTTTGTTCCTTCTCGCCACAAGCCCTAGCAGAGAAGATGTGCAGACTCCATGGAAGCCAGCAGAGCGTGAGTGTGTGGGGTTGGGTTTCCCTTGAATGTGAGTTTGTAAATCCGCTGACAATGTGTTGAAGCTTAGGACCTTTTCAACACCGGTACTATGAAAGCATTTCCATTTTCCGTCAATGAGAATCCTTGTGTCTCTTCAAGGAGCCAATCTAATCCTAGTTCTCCATTAGAGGTAGTGTGTGGAATAACCTATGTATTGTGGAAGAGCCAAGCCAAGCTGTTTTCCATAAGCAGACCTTACATCCCATTTCCTGTCACGGCTCTCAGTGAAGTTTCCCTGGTGCAGTCCAGTGTCATGTAAGTGGGTCACCATAGTGTAAAAGAGATGACTTCCGGGAGATGGTTGGGATCAATACCATGGTTGCATACAGGGTTGGAATCCGTTTTCAAATGCTACCTAGGCTTATGGTTGCAGTGATGTCAAAGCCTAGATTTCAGGTTAGGGCAAGGTGGAGTGTTAAGGTTCAATTGAGGTTTCTGATTTGGGTTACTAGTAGGAATAGAGCTAGGATTCTGCTTAGGTGGAATTAAGGTGAGAGCTAGGTCTAATGCTAAAGGTCAAGTCTAGTAGTGAGGTTACTCTTAGGTTTTGAGATTTGAGTTATGGTTATCCCAAAGGTTAGAGTTAGGGCTAGGGTGAGGGTTAGGGTAAGGGATCAACTGACAAATAAGATTAGGTCCAGACTTTGGTTTTGTATGTGGCATGAAGTGGGATTTGTGTGAGGATTAGTACTAGGTAAAGAATAGTGTTTGGATTAATGTTGGATAGAGAGTTTGGGTTCCATTTCTGGTTCAGGCTTGGTTTGAGTTCGTGCTTTGATTGAGGGTTATTGTTAGGACTGTGGAAAGGACTGTGTGGATTCAGAATACAGTTAGGGTTACTCTTGAGGTTAGGATGAAAGCTGTGGCTCCATTGAGGATGAAGAGGTTGTTTTGTGTGAATTTGAGTATCATGGTGAGGTTCTAGTCTATGTCCGAATGATTATGCTTAGAGCTAGAGTTCATGTTAGGGTGTGGGCTAATGCTAGTGTGAAAGTTGTTGTAGGATTAAGGTTAGGTCCAAATCTAGTGTTAGGTGCAAATCTTTTCGTGAAGTTTTAGGCTACAGTGGGATTTAGGCTTAGTGTTCTAATGGGGGTGATGTTTCACATTAGCATTGCGGTTTAGGTTTAGAAATGTCGCTGGGATTGGGTTCAGTGTTAGGGCTAGGCTTAGTATGACAGTGATGTCTCCATCTGTGTCAGGGTTGGAGTTGGTGTTGGGACTACTGTTTTGGTTGGGTTTAGGGCTAGGATCATTTTTAGGATTGTGGCTAGAGCTAGAGCTAGAGCTAGTATCAGCATGCGGGTTAGGATGATGGCCAGGGTTGGAGATCAACCTGTCTGCCTTGGGTGTGCTCTAGGTTGTAATATGTATTTGTGCTAGTCTTCGATCTAGGGGTTGGGTAAGTGCTGTATACCTTACTTTCCAATACAACGTCATAATTGTTAAAAGCAAAAAGAGTTATGGCTACTCTAGCTTGAAATTACGACTAGGGTCAACGTGAGGTTTAGGATTAGGCCTATAGCCTGTCTGCTGATTACATCTATGAAAAGTCAAGCGACTCAGTCAGCCTTACAGGCAGGGTTAGTCTCAACTCTTCCTGTAGAAGTAGCCCTAATTCTAATCTTACACCTAGTGCTATTCTCATCGACCTCTGCTTTGACTTAACCCTGCCCAAATACTAACCTTAATCCTTGTCCATCTCTACTCCTCGCCCTAACCTTAGTCCTACGCCAATCGTAATCCCAACATTTTTACAACAATGTAACTGAAATAGGAGCATTCAAGCTCAACAGAAAGCCAAGCAGAGTCATAGCCCCAAGTGTCAAAAACAACACTAAAGATTCCGTTCATCCTGAACCAACCGGCTTCCTGAAACAAATCTTAACTGAGGCCAGCCCTTCGTGTAACTCTAAGCCAAGCCCTAGAGTTTACCTGATCATACCCCTAGACCAAATCATGACCCGATTTCTACTACTACTACTAAGTGCAACCCTAGCTCAAACACATATGAAATTCCTAAAGCTAACCCTAACTCCTTTTGTTTTTGTTGAATTCTACTGTTGACAATTTTTACATAGTTGATTTGGGTCAAAAGGTTCAAGGGCTACAGGGCAGTGAGTAAGGCTATTATTTCCACATCCTCTTCTTTGACTGTATCTGGGGGTAAATGGGGAGGGAGTAAAGGAAGAAGCCCCACCCAGTCTAATCCCGATCCCAGGACCCTGATGTGGGGCATACTGCGAGAGTCCTGCTCAAGTGGGTTTCTTGTTTGTTTCTTTGTTTCTCAAGTGGTTTTGATAGTCATGAATTGCTGCCAATCATGCAACTGTAAGCACGATGAGGTCTCTGCAGCATACACTGATTGACACAGTCCATCTTAGAGTCTGTGTTTGCCCAGGTTTTCTCTGCCAATACGTGGCTGAAGTGGGTGATTGACTTGTTCTGTCCTCTGTCTTCTCATGGTTAGGGTTCTGAGTGCAGCAGTTTCAATGGGGAGATTCTCAAAGATCTCCTCTGAGTCTGAGGTATTCCCAGTCCAGATTCTGTCTATACTAGCAAGTCCAGGGCCTGGCACAGCCCATCAGCCCGATCAGCTGCTTGTTGCAGTTGCTGGGTTGGTTGTGTTTGCAGGCCTGTCTTCCACTAGAACCAATGCGTCTTGCAGTCCAGCCTGATTCTGCCCAGCACACGCTCGGGCATCAGTCTTGCTTCACTCACGTCACTCCCTGTGGCTGTCCTGATGACAGGGAGCATTCTGATTGGCTGCATCTCTAAGACCTCACAGGGCTGTGTGGCCCTACAAGCTGTCCAATCAGCAGCTGCCTGGTCATAGCAGCCCAGAATCCTGTAGCCTCAGCACTCTAGAAAAGCCATGGTGACAGGCAGCCTCCTCTGTGGAGTAGAGAAAGATGGTGAGTGCTTCAAGCTCTGCTTTCTTTGTTCCTTCTCGCCACAAGCCCTAGCAGAGAGGATGTGCAGACTCCATGGAAGCCAGCAGAGCGTGAGTGTGTGGGGTTGGGTTTCCCTTGAATGTGAGTTTGCAAATCCGCTGATAATGTAGTGAAGCCTAGGACCTTTTCAACAGCGGTACTATGAAAGCATTTCCATTTTCCGTCGATGAGAATCCTTGTGTCATTTCAAGGAGCCAATCTAATCCTAGTTCTCCATTAGAGGTAGTGTGTGGAATAACCTATGTAATGTGGAAGAGCCAAGCCAAGCTGTTTTCCATAGGCAGACCTTACATCCCATTTCCTGTCACGGCTCTCAGTGAAGTTTCCCTAGTGCATGCAGTCCAGTGTCATGTAAGTGGGTCACCATAGTGTAAAAGAGATAACATCCGGGAAATGGTTGGGATCAATACCATGGTTGGATACAGCGTTGGAATCAGGGTTAGAATGCTATCTAGGCTTATGGTTACAGTGATGTGAAAGCCTAGATTTCAGGTTAGGGCAAGGTGGAGTGTTAAGGTTCAATTGAGGCTTCTGATTTGGGTTACTAGTAGGAATAGAGCTAGGATTCTGCTTAGGTGGAATTAAGGTGAGAGCTAGGTCTAATGCTAAAGGTCAAGTCTAGTAGTGAGGTTACTGTGAGGTTTTGAGATTTGAGTTATAGTTATCCCAATGGTTAGGGTTAGGGTTAGGGTTAGGGTTAGGGTGAGGGTGAGTGTGAGGGTTCAACTGACAAATAAGATTAGGTACAGACTTAGGTTTTGTATGTGGCATGAAGTAGGATTTGTGTGAGGATTAGTATTATGTAAAGAATAGTGTTTGGATTAATGCTGGATAGAGAGTTTGGGTTCCATTTCTGGTTCAGGCTTGGTTTGTGTTTGTGCTTTGATTGAGGGTTATTGTTAGGACTGTGGAAAGGACTGTGTGGATTTAGAATACAGTTAGAGTTACACTTGAGGTTACAATTAAAGCTGTGGCTCCATTGAGGATGAAGAGGTTGTTTTGTGTGAATTTGAGTATCATGGTGAGGTTCTAGTCTATGTCCGAATGATTATGCTTAGAGCTAGAGTTCATGTTAGGGTGTGGGCTAATGCTAGTGTGAAAGTTGTTGTAGGATTAAGGTTAGGTCCAAATCTAGTGTTAGGTGCAAATCTTTTCGTGAAGTTTTAAGCCACAGTTGGATTTACCTTAGTGTTCTAATGGGGATGATTCACATTAGCATTGCGGTTTAGGTTTAGAAATGTCGCTGGGATTGGGTTCAGTGTTAGGGCTAGACTTAGTATGACAGTGATGTCTCGATCTGTGTCAGGGTTGTAGTTGGTGTTGTGATAGGGATTTGGTTGGGTTTAGGGCTAGGATCACTTTTAGGATTGTGGCTAGAGCTAGAGCTAGAGCTAGTATCAGCATGCGGGTTAGGATGATGGCCAGGGTTGGAGATCAACCTGTCTGCCTTGGGTGTGCTCTAGGTTGTAATTAACATACGTGGTAGTCTTTAAATGAGGATTGGGTAAGTGCTGTATATCTTACTTTCCAATAAAACATCGTAATTTTTAAAAACAAAAGAGTTATGGCTACCCAAGTTTGAAATTACGACTAGGGTCAACGTGAGTTTAGGATTAGGCCTATAGCCTGTCTACTGATTACATCTATGAAAAGTCAAGCGACTCAGTCAGCCTTACAGGCAGGGTTAGTCTCAACTCTTCCTGTAGAAGTAGCCCTAATTCTAATCTTAGATCCTAGCGCTATTCTCATCGACCTCTGCTTTGACTTAACCCTGTCCCAAATACTAACCTTAATACTTGTCCATCTCTACTCCTCGCCCTAAACTTAGTCCTACGACAATCGTTATCCCAACATTTTTACAACAATGTAACTGAAATAGGAGCATTCAAGCTCAACAGAAAGCCAAGCAGAGTCATAGCCCCAAGTGTCAAAAACAACACTAAAGATTCCCTTCATCCTGAACCAGCCGGCTTCCTGAAACAAATCTTCCCTGAGGCCAGGCCTTTCTGTAACTCTAAGCCAAGCCCTAGACTTTACCTGATCATACCCCTAGACCAAATCATGACCCGATTTCTACTACTACTAAGTGCTCATATGTGCTTCCCAACCTCAAACACATATGAAATTCCTAAATCTAACCCTAACTCCTTTTGTTTTTGTTGAATTCTATTGTTGACAATCTTTACATAGTTGATTTGGGTCAAAAGGTTCAAGGGCTACAGGACAGTGAGTAAGGCTATTATTTCCTCATCCTCTTCTTTGACTGTATCTGGGGGTAAATGGGGAGGGAGATAAAGGAAGAAGCCCCACCCAGTCTCGTCCTGACTCCAGGACCCTGATGTGGGGCATGCTGCGAGAGTCCTGCTCAAGTGGGTTTCTTCTTTGTTTCTTTGTTTCTCAAGTGGTTTTGATAGTCATGAATTGCTGCCAATCATGCAACTGTAAGCACGATGAGGTCTCTGCAGCGTACACAGATTGACACAGTCCATCTTAGAGTCTGTGTTTGCCCAGGTTTTCTCTGCCAATACGTGGCTGAAGTGGGTGATTGACTTGTTCTGTTCTCTGTCTTCTCATGGTTAGGGTTCTGAGTGCAGCAGTTTCAATGGGGAGATCCCCAAAGATCTCCTCTGTGTCTGAGGTATTCCCAGTCCAGATTCTGTCTATACTAGCAAGTCCAGGGCCCGGCACAGCCCATCAGCCCGATCAGCTGCTTGTTGCAGTTGCTGGGTTGGTTGTGTTTGCAGGCCTGTCTTCCACTAGAACCAATGCGTCTTGCAGTCCAGCCTGATTCTGCCCAGCACACGCTCGGGCATCAGTCTTGCTTCACTCACATCACTCCCTGGGGCTGTCCTGATGACAGGGAGCATTCTGATTGGCTGCATCTCTAAGACCTCACAGGGCTGTGTGGCCCTACAAGCTGTCCAATCAGCAGCTGCCTGGTCATAGCAGCCCAGAATCCTGTAGCCTCAGCATTCTAGAAAAGCCATGGTGACAGGCAGCCTCCTCTGTGGAGTAGAGAAAGATGGTGAGTGCTTCAAGCTCTGCTTTCTTTGTTCCTTCTCGCCACAGGCCCTAGCAGAGAAGACGTGCAGACTCCATGGAAGCCAGCAGAGCGTGAGTGTGTGGGGTTGGGTTTCCCTTGAATGTGAGTTTGCAAATCTGCTGATAATGTAGTGAAGCTTAGGACCTTTTCAACACCGGTACTATGAAAGCATTTCCATTTTCCGTCAATGAGAATCCTTGTGTCTCTTCAAGGAGCCAATCTAATTCTAGCTCTCCATTAGAGGTAGTGTGTGGAATAACCTATGTATTGTGGAAGAGCCAAGCCAAGCTGTTTTCCATAGGCAGACCTTACATTCCATTTCCTGTCACGGCTCTCAGTGAAGTTTCCCTAGTGCAGTCCAGTGTCATGTATGTGGGTCACCATAGTGTAAAAGAGATGACTTCCGGGAGATGGTTGGGATCAATACCATGGTTGGATACAGCGTTGGAATCAGGGTTAGAATGCTATCTAGGCTTATGGTTGCAGTGATGTCAAAGCCTAGATTTCAGGTTAGGGCAAGGTGGAGTGTTAAGGTTCAATTGAGGCTTCTGATTTGGGTTGCTAGTAGGAGTAGAGCTAGGATTCTGCTTAGGTGGAATTAAAGTGAGAGCTAGGTCTAATGCTAAAGGTCAAGTCTAGTAGTGAGATTACTGTGAGGTTTTGAGATTTGAGTTATGGTTATCCCAAAGGTTAGAGTTTGGGTTAGGGTTAGGGTTAGGGTTAGGGTTAGGGTTAGGGTTAGGGTGAGGGTGAGTGTGAGGGTTCAACTGACAAATAAGATTAGGTCCAGACTTAGATTTTGTATGTGGCATGAAGTAGGATTTGTGTGAGGATTAGTACTAGGTATAGGTAAAGAATAGTATTTGGATTAATGCTGGATAGAGAGTTTGGGTTCCATTTCTGGTTCAGGGTTGATTGGAGTTCGTGCTTTGATTGAGGGTTATTGTTAGGACTGTGGAAAGGACTGTGTGGATTCAGAATACAGTTAGGGTTACTCTTGAGGTTACGATGAAAGCTGTGGCTCCAATGAGGACAAAGAGGTTGTTTTGTGTGAATTTGAGTATCATGGTGAGGTTCTAGTCTACGTCTGAATGATTGTGCTCAGAGCTTGATTTCCAGTTTCATTGCATGGTGGTCTGTGAGCGTTCATGTTATGATTGCTGTATTTTTGATGTTATTTAGGTTTGCTTTGTGTCCTATTATGTGGTCGATCCTTTGGAAGTTGCCATATACTGCTGAAAAAAATGTATAATCTGTGGCCTGGGGTAAAAAGTTCTATAAATGTCTACCATGTCCAGTTATTCTATTGTTTGTATGAGCTCTGTTGTTTCTTTTTGAGTTTTGATTTTTTGATCTGTCTATTGTTGTTAGCGGGGTGGTAAGGTCACCCACTATTATTGTGTGCATATCAATGTCTCCCCTTAAGTTTGTAAGTAATTGCTTCACTTAGCTAGGTGTGTTGGATTTTGGTGCATATATATTCACAATGGTGATTACTTCCTGATGTATCAGTCCCTTTACCAAGATGTATTGACCTTCCTGTCTTTTTTCATGTCTGTCAGCTTGAAGTCTATATCATCTGAAATTAGAAAGGCTACCCCTGCTTAGAGCTAGAGCCACAGATTATACATTTTTTTCAGCAGTATATGGCACCTTCCCCAGCAATTCAAAATGCGCCAGGAAATACAGAGACACCTGGAGGTTGAAAAATATGTTAATAAACGAACAATGGGTCAGAGAAAAAATTAAAGATAAGATCTAAAATTTATGGAAACCAATGAAAACTCTGACACAACATTCCAAAATTTGTGGGACACTGCCAAAGCAGTGCTACGGGGTAAATTGATCGCAATTGGAGCTCATGTTTAGGCCCAAGAGATGCACCAAATACAGGAACTAAACACACACCTCCAGGAATTGGAGAAACAACAGCAGAAGAGCCACACACACAACAGGAAACAAGAAATCATCAAAACAAGGGAGGAAATTAATCAGATAGAAACAAAAAAAGTATACACAAAATCAATGAATCAAAAAGCTGTTTTTTTGAAAAGATAAACAAAATAGACACCCTGCTGACCCAACTGATAAAAAAAAAAACAAGAGAAATTTAGAATTAACAGCATCAAAGCTGAAAAAGGCAACATAATATCAGACACTGCAACCATTAAGAACATAGTCAGAAATTACTACAAAGCACTGTACTCCAACAAATGAGAAGACCACCAAGAAATGGAAAAGTTCTTAGACTTCTACCACCTGCAAAAACTTAGCCCAGAGGCAACAAACGACCTGAACAAACCCATAACTGAAGCAGAGATTGAATCAGTGATTAAAGACCTCCCAACAAAGAAAAACCCAGGCCCAGATGACTTCACTACAGAATTCTACAAAACATTCCGAACAGAACTGACCCCAATCCTCTACAAACTCTTCAATACAATAAAAAAATGGGACTCTTCCAAACTCATTCTATGAAGCCAACATCACCTTAATCCCAAAACCCGACAGAGACCCAACTGAGAAGGAAAACTACAGACCTATTTCTCTGATGAACATCTGCACTAAGATTCTCAACAAAATCCTAGCCAATAGAACTCAAAAACACATCAGACAGATCATTCATCCAGATCATTCATCCAGATCAAGTAGGATTCATCCCTGGAATGCAGGGATGTTTCAAGATCCGGAAATCCATAAATGTGATACACCACATTCAAAAATTGCAAAACAAGTACCACATGATAGTATCAATACATGCGGAAAAAGCTTTCGACAAAATCCAACACCACTTCCTGCTAAAGACCCTAACCAAGGTAGGCATAGATGGAAAAATCCACAACATAATCAAACCAATATATGAAAACCCCAACACCAGCATCATACTGAATGGAGAAAACCTGGAACCCTTCCCACTGAAATCTGGAACAAGACAAGGATGTCAGCTTTCTCCACTGCTGTTCAACATAGTCATAGAGGTACTCGCTGAGGCCATAAGACAAGAAAAAGAAAAGGAATCCAAATGGGAATCGAAGAAGTCAAGCTTTCACTACATGCAGCTGACATGATTCTCTAGATAGAAGATCCAAGAGACTCAATACAGAAACTGCTAGAACTTAAATGAGAGTTTGGAGGAGTGGCAGGGTACAAAATTAATGAACAAAAGTCAACAGCCATAGTGTATGCAAATAGCCCCAAGATGGAAAAAGACCTAGCCAGCAAGATACCGTCCAAAATAACAGAGAAAAGTATGAAGTATCTGGGAATAAACCTAACCAAAAATGTAGGAAACCTATTTGAGGAAAACTACAAGCAACTTAAAAGAAATCAAGCAGGACCTCAAAAGATGAAATAACATCCCATGCTCCTGGACAGGTAAAATCAATATCATTAAAATGTCTATACTGTCAAAAGCAATATACTGTCTATACTGTCAAATGAATTGCATTCAATGCAATCCCAATCAAATTGCCCAAAACATTCTTCATGGAAGTGGAAACAATGATTCAAAGGTTCATTTGGAAACACAAAAACCCACGGATACCTAGAACCGTTCTCAAGAACAGGAAGTTAGCAGGGGGAATCACAGTTCCAGACCTCTGGACATACTATAGGGCAGTGATTATCAAAACAGCGTGGTACTGGAAAAAAAATAGAGAAGAAGATCAATGGAGCAGAATAGAAACACGAGATGGGAATCCACACAGATACAGCCAAATAATTTTTGACAAAAAGACAAACGACAATCCAGGCAAATGGGAAGGTCTGTTCAATAAATGCCATTGGGACAACTGGTTAATAGCCTGCAGAAACAAAAAGCTAGACCTGCATCTCTCACCATACACTAAGATCAAATCGAAATGGATAAAGATCTAAACCTGCATCCAGAAACCTTCAAACTTTTGGAAGAAAATGTCGGAAATACTCTGCAAGATCTAGGGGTAGGCATTCACTTCCTAAAAAGGACTCAAAAAGCAATAGAAATCAAGACGACAATAAACAAATGGGACCTCATCAAACTAAGAAGCTTCTGTACAGCTAGAGAAACAATCAACAAAATAAAAAGGCAACCCACAGAATGGGAGAAGATCTTCGTGCACGACATAGCTGACAGAGGGCTAATTTCCAGAATATACAAAGAACTACAAAACAACCAAAATGTCAAAACAAACAAACCACTCAAGAAATGGGCATGGGAAATGGGCAAACACTTCACAAAGGAACAAACCCAAAGGGCAAATAAACATATGAAAAATGCGCAAGTTCTCTGGCAATAAGGGAAATCCAAATTAAAACATCAATGAGGTACTACCTGACGCCAGTAAGACTGGCCCACATGAATAAAAGCACCAACAACACTTGTTGGTGAGGTTGAGGGTAAAAGGGAAGCCTACTCCACTGCTGGTGGGTCTGCAGGCTGGTACAGCCTCTATGGAAATCAGTATGGAGAACATTGAAGCAACCCAAAATAAACATACTGTATGATCCAGCAATAGCACTGCTAGGAATATATCCAGAACAATTGTTTTATGAGAAGCCAACATGAACCCCTATACCCATAGGAGCACAATCAGTAATTGCAAAAACCTGGAAGCAACCGAAATGCCCATCAGCAGAAGACTGGATAAGAAAGCTATGGTTCACCTACTCCATGGAATACTACTCAGTTAGTAAAAAAAAAAAACAACGCAGGTCTTTGTGGCCAAATGGGCCAAACTGGAAACCATAAAGCTAAGGGAAATGATCCAATCCCAAAAGGTTAAATACCACATGTTTGCCTTAATTTAAGATGATATGATGTTATGTATAACATGTTATGTAATGGATATTATGTCATATATCGTATATAAACTAAAACTGAATTAACAATGGGGTGATCACAGAAGAAGGTTAAGAAATTGCAATTGTTTTTTTTTTAAAGATTTATTCATTTTATTACAGCCAGATAACACAGAGGAGGAGAGACAGAGAGGAAGATCTTCAGTCCGATGATTCACTTCCCATGTGAGCCGCAACGGGCCGATGCAAGCCGATCTGAAGCCAGGAACCAGGAACCTCTTCCGGGTCTCCCACGCAGGTGCAGTGTCCCAATGCATTGGGCCGTCCTCAACTGCTTTCCCAGGCCACAAGCAGGGAGCTGGATGGGAAGTGGAGCTGCTGGGATTAGAACCGGCGCCCATATGGGATCCCGGGGCTTTCAAGGCAAGGACTTTAGCTGCTAGGCCACACCGTCGGGCCCGAAATTGCAATTGTTTTTAACATATTGGTTACTCAATATTATAACTATTGATTAGACAACGAAGTTAATTGTTGCTGACGGTATGTTGGAGCCTTTAATTGATCGAATCACTTGCTTTCCAATGCTCATTGAGCCGAGTCAGATGGAAATAAGCAAGATGAGCATTCACACATAACAAAGATGGAGAATGACAGTCAAGGCACGAAAAACTTCAGAGCCAGAGAGACACTCAGCCCTCAAGCCATTTCCAGCTGAAATGGAAACCAAGTGCTCTGGCAGCATGTATGTCTGAAAGTGGATGTGACACCTAGGGAACTCAGTGTGGTGGTGAATGGCAACTGCCCGAAGCATCACTTCAGGTTTTCCAGTATCAAAAGAACTCCACTGGTCATTCACGTCAAAAAACATCAGCTGTCATAGCAGGTCTCTCGGATATCCTGTTGGTCCCTTCCTGTCCTATGCCCTTTTAGTCCAGTGTGATGGAATCAAGCAGGTTGAACACCAATACAAAACAAACATGGAGATCCTCACTCAAGACACTCAAAATTTCACAGCCAGAGAGAACTTCAGCGCCTAAGCCATTTCCACCCTCAGGGAAACCAAGTGCTGTGGCAGCACATATTTCTGAAAGTGGATGTGACATCTAGGGAACTCAGTGTGGTGGTGAATGGCAGCTGCTTTACACAGCAGCACAGCTCTTCCAGTGCCAAAAAAACTCCACCTGACTCATTCACTTCACATACCATCAGCTGTCCTAGCAGGTCTCACAGAAACCCTGTTTTGTCAGTTCCTCCCAAAAACCAATTGAGCAAGGCTTGAAGGAATCAAACAGTTAGAACAGCTGCACTAAAGAATCATTAAGATTCTCACTAAAGGCGCTAAAATCTCAATATGCGAAGAGAAGTTCAGCACGCCCAAGCCATTTTCTTTTTTTTTTCTTTTAATTATTTATTATTTTACTTCATTAATTACATTGTATTATGTGACACAGTTACATAGGTACTTGGGTTCTCCTCACCCCTCCCCAAACCCTCCCATCATGGTGGATTCCTCCACCTTGTTGCATAACCACAGCTCAAGTTCAGTTGAGATTCCCCCATTGCAAGCGTATAACAAAACATAGAGTCCAGCATCTTATTATCCAGTCAAGTTCAACGGCTTCTTAGGTATACCCTCTCCTGTCTGAAGACAGGGCCAGCAGAGTATCATCCCAGTCAATTGAAAGCTCCAACATACCATCAGCAAAAATTTACATCATGATGGAATTAATTGACATAGTAATGAGTAACCAATATGTTAAAAGTAAATGCGAGTTCCCAGCCTCCTTCTGTGACCACCTCACCTATACTTCAATTTTAGTTTATACACAACATATAACATTCAAAACATAACATGTTATACATAACATCATATCATCTTAAATTAAGGCAAACATGTGGTATTTAACCTTTTGGGATTGGATCATTTCCCTTAGCTTTATGGTTTCCAGTTTGGCCCATTTGGCCACAAAGAACTGCATTTTGTTTTTTTTACTAGCTGAGTAGTATTCCATGGAGTAGATGAACCATAGCTTTCTTATCCAATCCTCTGTTGATGGGCATTTCGGTTGCTTCCATGTTTTTGCAATTACTGATTGTGCTGCTATGAGCATAAGAGTGCATGTTGGTTTCTCATAAAACAATTGTTCTGGATATATTCCTAGGAGTGCTATTGCTGGATCATACGGTATGTTGAATTTGAGTTGTTTGAATATTCTCCATACTGATTTCCATAGAGGCTGTACCAGCCTGCAGACCCACCAGCAGTGGAGTAGGCTTCCCTTTTCCCCTCAACCTCACCAACAAGTGTTGTTGGTGCTTTTATTCATGTGGGCCAGTCTTACTGGTGTTAAGTGGTACCTCATTGATGTTTTAATTTGGATTTCCCTTATTGCCAGGGAACTTGAGCATTTTTTCATATGTTTATTTGCCCTTTGGGTTTGTTCCTTTGTGAAGTGTTTGCCCATTTCTCGTGCCCATTTCTTGAGTGGTTTGTTTGTTTTGACATTTTGGTTGTTTTGTATCTCTTCGTATATTCTGGAGATCAGCCCTCTGTCAGCTATGTCGTGCACGAAGATCTTCTCCCATTCTGTGGGTTGCCTTTTTATTTTGTTGATTGTTTCTCTAGCTGTACAGAAGCTTCTTAGTTTGGTGAGGTCCCAATTGTTTATTTTGGTCCTGATTTCTACTGCATTTGGAGTCTTTTTTAGGAAGTGAGGGCCTACCCCTAAGTGTTGCAATGTGTTTCCGACATTTTCTTCCAAAAGTTTGAAGGTTTCTGGATGCAGGTTTAGATCTTTATCCATTTAGATCTGATCTTAGTGTATGGTGAGAGATGTGGATCTATTTTTTTGTTTCTGCAGGCTATTAACCAGTTGTCCCAATGGCATTTATTGAACAGACCTTCCCATTTGCCTGGATTGTCGTTTGTCTTTTTGTCAAAGAGTATTTGGCTGTATCTGTGTGGATTCCCTTCTGGTGTTTCTATTCTGCTCCATTGATCTTCCTCTCTATCTTTGTGCCAGTACCACGCTGTTTTGATAACCACTGCCCTATAGTATGTTCAGAGGTCCGGAACTGTGATTCCCCCTGCTAACTTCCTGTTCTTGAGAACGGTTCTAGGTATCCGTGGGTTTTTTGTGTTTCCAAATGAACCTTTGAATCATTGTTTCCAGATCTGTGAAGAATGTTTTGGGCAATTTGATTGGGATTGCGTTGAATGTATATATTGCTTTTGGCAGTATAGACATTTTAATGATATTGATTTTACCTATCCAGGAGCATGGGATGTTACTCCATCTTTTGAGGTCCTGCTTGATTTCTTTTTTAAGTAGTTTGTAGTTTTCTTCAAATAAGTCTCCTACATTTTTGGGTAGATTTATTCCCAGATATTTCATACTTTTCTCTGTTATTTTGGACGGTATCTTGCTGGTTAGGTCTTTTTCCATCTTGGGGCTATTTGCATACACTATGGCTGTTGACTTTTGTTCATTAATTTTGTACCCTGCCACTCTACCAAACTCTCGTACAAGTTCTAGCAGTCTCTGTATTGGGTCTCTTGGCTCTTCTACATAAAGAATTATATCATCTGCATATAGTTTGAGTTTGACTTCTTCGTTTCCCATTTGGATTCCTCTGATTTGTTTTTCTTGTCTTATGGCCTCAGCAAGTACCGCTAGGACTATGTTGAATAGTAGTGGAGAAAGTGGTCATCCCTGTCTTGTTCCAGATTTCAGTGGGAAGGGTTCCAGGTTTTCTCCATTCAGTATGATGCTGGTGTTGGGGTTTTCATATATTGGTTTGATTATGTTGTGGATTTTTCCATCTATGCCTACCTTGGTTAGGGTCTTTAGGAAGAAGTGGTGTTGGATTTTGTCGAAAGCTTTTTCCGCATCTATTGATATTATCATGTGATTCTTGTTTCAGTTTTTGGATGTGGTGTATCACATTTATGGATTTCTGAATGTTGAACCATCCCTGCATTCCAGGGATGAATCCTACTTGATCTGGATGAATGATCTGTCTGATGTGTTTTTGAATTCTATTGGCTAGGATTTTGTTGAGAATCTTAGCATCAATGTTCATCAGAGAGATAGGTCTGTAGTTTTCCTTCTCAGTTGGGTCTCTGTCGGGTTTTGGGATTAAGGTAATGTTGGCTTCATAGAATGATTTTGGAAGGGTTGCCTCTTTTTCTATTGTTTTGAAGAGTTTGTAGTGGATTGGGGTCAGTTCTGTTCGGAATGTTTTGTAGAATTCTGGAGTGAAGCCGTCTGGGCCTGGGCTTTTCTTTGTTGGGAGGTCTTTAATCACTGATTCAATCTCTGCTTCAGTTATGGGTTTGTTCAGGTCGTTTGTTGCCTCTGGGCTAAGTTTTTGCAGGTGGTAGAAGTCTAAGAACTTTTCCATTTCTTGGTGGTCTTCTCATTTGTTGGAGTACAGTGCTTTGTAGTAATTTCTAATTATGTCCTTAATGGATGCGGTGTCTGTTGTTATGTTGCCTTTTTCATCTTTGATGCTGTTAATTCTTGCCTTCTCTTGTTTTTTGTTTGTCAGTTGGGCCAGTGGGGTGTCTATCTTGTTTATCTTCTCAAAAAAACAGCTTTTTGATTCATTGATTTTGTGTAAGGTTTTTTTTATTTCTAGCTGGTTGATTTCCTCCCTTGTTTTGATGATTTCTTGTTTCCTATTGTGTGTGTGGCTCTTCTGCTGTTGTTTCTCCAATTCCTGGAGGTGTGTGTTTAGTTCCTGTGTTTGGGGCCTCTCTTGGGCCTTGACATGAGCTCCAATTGCGATGAGTTTACCCCGTAGCACTGCTTTGGCAGTGTCCCACAAATTTTGGAATGTTGTGTCAGAGTTTTCATTGGTTTCCATAAATTTTTTGATCTTATCTTTAATTTCTTCTCTGATCCATTGTTCGTTTAAAAGCATATTGTTCAGCCTCCAAGAGTTTCTGTTTCCTGGGGCATTTTGAATTGCTGATTTCCAGTTTCATTCCGTGGTGGTCTGAGAGGGTACATGGTATGATTCCTATCTTTTTGAAGTTATTTAGGTTTGCTTTGTGTCCTATCATGTGGTCGATCCTGGAGAAGGTGCCATGCACTGCTGAAAAGAATGTATAATCTGTGGCCTTAGGGTAAAAAATTCTATAAATATCTGTCATGTCCAGTTGTTCTATTGTTTGTATGAGCTCTGTTGTTTCTTTGTTGAGTTTTTGTTTTGTTGATCTGTCTATTGTTGTTAGCGGGGTGTTAAGATCACCCATTATTTTTGTGTGTATATCTATGTCTCCCCTTAAGTCCGTGAGTAATTGCGTTTGAATTTGGTGCATATATGTTCACAATGGTAATTGCTTCCTGCTGTATCAGTCCCTTCACCAATATATAATGTCCTTCCCTGTCCTTTTTGATGTGTGTCAGATTGAAGTCCACATCATCTGAAATTAAGACAGCTACCCCAGCCTTTTTTTCTCATCCATTGGCATGAAATATCTGTTTCCAACCTTTCACTTTCAGCTTCTTAGAATCTCTTCTGGTTAGATGTGTCTTTTATAGGCAACAGATAGTTGGGTGCTGTTTGATAATCCATTCTGTTAATCTATGTCTTTTGATTGGTGAGTTCAGGCCATTTGTGTTAAGAGTTAAAATTGAGAGGTTGTGATTTTGCCCTGCAATACTTGTTTTTGTGGGTGTTGATATCTGTGTAATTGCCTTTCCTTGTGTGGACTTTAGTGGGGAGACCTTCCTGTGTGCCATCTTTGCTTATGATTCGCCTCCTTTTTTTTCTGGATTTAGTGCATTTCTAAGAAGATTTTGTAGAGCTGGTTTTGTGCTGGCATATTCTTCTAATTTCTCTTTGCTGTGAAAGCATTTGATTTCATTCTCAAATACGAATGAGATCTTTGCTGGGTACAATATTCTTGGTTGACAGTTGTTCTGATTCATGATTTGGAAGATCTTTGTCCATTCTCTTCTTGCTTGTAAAGTCTCTTCAGAGAAGTCAGCAGTGATCCTGATTGGTTTTCCTCGGTATGTGATCTTTTCTCTGCTTCGTACTTTTCTTAGGATTCTTTCTTTGTCTTCATTGGAGTGGAACTTGAGCACCATATGTCTGGGTGAAGATCGCTTTGGGTCATATCTGCTGGGAGTCCTCTGACCGTCCTGGATTTGGGCTGGGTTCATGTTCCAAGTGTTTTGAAAGTTTTCCTGTATAATTTCGTCGAGCACCATTTGCATTCCTGACTCTTTTTCCGCTCCTTCAGGAAGGCCAATAATCCTAATATTTGATTTTCTGAGGTTGTCTTTCATTTCTTGTATGGTCTTATTGGCTTTGTTCAGACTTGTCTCCAGCTGTTTAATGAACTGGGTATGTTCGTTTTGTGTATCTTCCGTTTCAGAGATCCTCTCTTCTGCTGTATTTGTTCTGTTGGTTAGGCTCTCAATTTTGTGCTCTAAGTCAAGGATTTTATTGTCATTTGTTGTATTTCTGAGGCTATGTGGTTCTTGAATTCCTTGAAGTCCTCCCAATTCTTCTCATTGTCTCTGACATATTTTAACATGATTTTTTTAATTTGTTGTCTGGTAGATCTTCTATGTCTTCATCTCACATCTCCGAAATAGACATTGCCTTTTGATCCTTTATTGGTAGGGTGTTGGCACTCTCATCTGGATCATTACCTTTTCTGGTATTTCTTCCCATTGTGTTAGTGTTTCTTTTTTGAGAGACAAAGGCACCAGTGTGCTGAGGGGTCTCCAAGCACTATCCTGTAGAGATTGGAGTCTGCAGGCATGGAGTAGCAGGGTGTGGGAATTTTCAAGGCACTTTTGGTGCGTCTCCAGAACACTGGACCTCAGGGCGCCACTTCCAGGGCCCAGCGGATTCAAAGCGCACTCTCAGCTCGTCCCCTACAGGTATGCTACCACAGGGCGTGGGGGAGTGAAGGCACTCTCTGTGCGCTCCCCCAGTGTGTGGGATCACAGGGCTCGGAGGATTCTAGGTGTTTTCTCGGTGTGTCACCAGTGCCAGGGACTGCAGGGTGTGGAGGTTCCAGGTGCTCTCTGGGAACACCTGCTGCACGCGGGTCCGCAGTGCTCTCGTGTTGCGTCTCCCAAGCACGGAACTATAGGGCGTGGGGTGTTCCAGGTGCTCCATGGAAGTGCCTCCTGAGCAGGCCCGCCCACCCCAGTGCTTGCAGGGGACCGACCGCCCCAGCTCTAGCACGGGACTGCCCAGCCCAGAGGCGTGCTTGGGTTCCTGTGGGATAGCACCGCCCAGCTGAGTGCCAGACCGCAAAGGCACGGGGGAGTATTCAGTGTGCCTTTTGCCTTTCTAATCAGTGCAGAGGACCACTGTGCATCGCCTCCCAGACACAGTTTTGGCAGTTTCAAGGCACTCGCCCTGTGTCCCTAGACGCTGGAGTCGGGAGGGGCAGGGAGACGAGCACCAATTGTGTTCAGGCTCTGTGCATGCCCCTGGGGGGCCAACTCCTGGAGCCTCCAACCCACCACTGTCCCCACCCTCTCACTCAAACCTCAGGTTCTTGCAGTCTGCCTCTTCCTCTGGTGGGAACCCTCGCCGCGGGTGCGTCTCCTGGCTACTGCGTCCGTTCCAGGTCCCGGCAGGTGCAGGTGGATGGAACCTGGAGGCTGCGGCGGGTGCAGGTCCCTGCGGGGCTTGGCGACCAGGGTGGGCAGATGCCGGCGGGTCCCGATGACTTCAGGTCCTGATGTCCGCAGCGGGCGCAGGTCCTGGCAGGTCCTGGTGACCAGGGTGAGCAGATGCCAGTGGGTCCCAATCACTGCAGGTCCTCACAGCCACAGCGTCTGCAGGTCGGTCTGCAGGTCTTCTGCGGCTTTCAGCGGCTGCACTCAAAGGTGACTCAGCAGGTCAGGAGTGGAAAGTCGTCTTCTCTGCCCTTTGTTTTGTTTTTCCCTGGTTGCTCTTCCAAGTTGAGTGGATTTTTTTGGCTCCACACTGTCCAGGGGACTTCACGTTCTTCTCCCTATAGTTCTATCCTGCTCCACCTACGCTTTTGTCACGTTCTAGCCCTCTCTGTCTGTGAGCTCCCTCACAGTCTTCCTCCTATGTTGGCCATCTTGCGAGTCTCCCCATTTACAACTGCCATGGAAACCAAGTGCTCTGACAGCATATAAGTCTGAAAGAGGATGTGGTACCTAGGGAACACAGTGTAGTGGTGAATGGCAACTACAACAAGCATGAGCACAGGTCTTCAGTGTGAAAACAACTCCACTGGCTCATTCACTTCACCTACCATCAGCTGTCCTAGCAGGACGCCCAGAAACCATGTGTGGTCACTTCCTGTCCAATGCCCATTGAGCCCAGGAGGATGGAATCAAGCAGGTTGAGCACACACAGAAAACATAGGTGGAAATCCTAACACAAGGCGCAAAAAAAACCAGAGTCAGAGAGAATTTCAGCGCCCAAGCCAGTTTCAGCTGCTATGGAAACCAAGTGCCGGGTCAGCACAGATGTCTGAAAGTGGATGTGACACCTAGGAAGCTGAGTGTTGTGGTGAATGGAGGCTGCTCCAAAAACCAGCACAGGTCTTCCAGTGCCAAAACAACTCCAGTTGGCTCATTCACTTCACATACCATCACAGCTATCCTGACAGGTCTCCCAAAAAACCTGTTTGGTCACTTCCTCTCCACTGCCAATTGAGCCCAGTGTGATGGAATCAAACAGGTTGAGAACACACAGTAAACATAAATGGAGATCCTCACACAAGGCGCGAAAAAATCCAGAGCCAGAGAGAAGTTCAGCGCCCAAGCCATTTCCAGCTGCCATGAAAACCAAGTGCTCTGGCAGCACATATGTCTGAAAGTGGATGTGACACCTAGGGAACTCAGTGTTGTGGTGAAAGGAAACTGCCTGAAGCGGCAGCACAGGTCTTATAGTACCAAAACAACTCTGCCTCGCTCATTCACTTCTCATGCAATCAACTGTCCTGGCAGGTGTCCAAGAAACCATGTTTAGTCACTTCCTGTCCAATGCCAATTTAGCAAAATTTGAAAGAATCAAACTGCACTAAACAAAGATGAAGATCCTCACTCAAGGCGCTAAATTTTGAGAACCAGAGAAAAGTTCAGCACCCTAGCCTTTTGCAGCTGCCTTGGAAACAAGTGATCTGGCAGCATATATGTCTGAAAGTGGATGTGAAACCTGGGAAAATCATTTAGGTGGTGGTGAATCGCACCTGCCCGAAGCAGTAGCACAGGCCTTCCAATGCGAAAGCAACTCCACGAGTCTGATTCACTTCACATACAATCAGCTCTCTTAGCAGGTCTCCCGGAAATCCTGTTTGGTCACTTTGTGTCCAATGAGCATTGAGCCCAATGGGTTGGAAACACACAAGTTGAGCACACACAATAAACAAAGATGGAGATCTTCACTCAAGGCGCTCAAAACCCGACATCCAGAGAGACATTCAACGCACAACCCATTTCCACCTACCATGGAAACCAAGTGCTCTGGCAGCACATACGTATCAAAGTGGCTGTGACAACTGGGAAACTCAGTGTAGTGGTGAATGGCAAGTGCATGAAGCAGCAGCACATGTCTTCCAGTGGCAAAACAACTCCATCTGGCTCATTCACTACACATAGAATGAGCTGTCCTCGCAAGACTCCCGGAAATCCTGTTTGATCACTTCCGTTCCAATGACAACAGAGCCCAGTGCAATGGAATCAAGCTGGCTGAGAACCAACAGAAAACATGGAGGAGATCCTCATTAAGGCACCAAAAACTCCACCCCAAGAGAGAAATTTAGTGCCCAAGCCATTTCCAGCTGCCATGGAAACCAAGTGCTCTAGCAGCACATATGTCTGAAAGCGGCTGCAACATCTAGAGAACTCAGTGTGGTAGTGAATTGCAATTGCCTGAAAGAGCAGCACAGGTCTTCCAGTGCCAAAACAACTCCACCTGGCTCATTCAATTCATATAGAATCAGCAGTCCTATCAGGTTTCCTGCATACCTTATTTGTTCACTTTCTGTCCAAAGCCCACTCAGCCCAGTGTGATGCAATCAGGCTGTCTGAACACCCACACACGTAACAAAGATGGAAATCCTCACTCAACGTGCTCAAAACTCGATATCCAGAGAGAAATTGAGCGCACAAGCCATTTGCAGCTACCATGGAAATCAAGGCCTCATTCATGTCACATACTATCTGCTCTCTTGTTAGGTCTCCCAGAAACCCTGTTTGGTCATTTTCTGTCCAGTGGCCATTGAGCCTAATGGGATTAAACATGCAGGTTGATTCCCCACACAAAACTCGACAACAAGAGAAAAGTTCAAAAGTCTAGCCATTTGCAGCTGCCTTGGAAACAAGTGATCTGGCAGCACATATGTCTGAAAGTGGAGGTGAAACCTGGGGAAAACATTTAGGTGGTGAATGGCAACAGTCCGATCCAGTAGCAGAGGCCTTCCAGTGCCAAAACAACTCCAACAGGGTCAGTCACTTCACATAAATTCAGCTCTCCTAGCAGGTCTCCCGGCAACGTTGTTTGGTCACTCACTGTCCAATGCCTATTGAGCCCAAGGGAATGGAATCAAGCATGCTGATCACACACAAAAAACAGATCCTCACTCAATTCGCTAAAAATTCCAGAACCAAAGAACAAGTTTAGCACCCAAGCCATTTCCAACTGCCGTGGAAACCAAGTGCTCTGGCAGCACATATATGAGAAAGTGGATGTGACACCTGGGGAATTCAGTGTGGTGGTGAATTGCAACTGCCCAAAATAGCAGCACAGCTATTCCAGTTTCAGAAAAACTCGACTCACATCAGTCAAATCACATACCATCAGCTCTCCTTACAGGTCTACCAGATACCCTGTTTGAACACTTCCTGTTCAATGCCAATTGAGCCTCGTGTGATCAAATCAAGCATGTTCAGCATGCACAAAGAAAAAAGATGGAGATCCTTGCGCAAAATGCTGAAAATTCAAGAGAAGAGAGGAGTTCAGCATAAAAGCCATTTCCAGCTGCCATGGCAACCAAATGCTCTGGCAGCACATTTGTCTGAAAGTGGATGGGACACCTAGGGAACAAAGTGTGGTGGTGAATGGCAACTGCATGAAACAACAGCACAGGCCTTCCAGTGCCAAACATCTCCACCTGGCTCATTCACTTCACATACCATCAGCTTTCATGGCTGATCTCCCGGAAACCCTGTTTGGTCACTTCCTGTCCAATGGAATCAAGCAGATTGGGCAACCATACAAAACAAAGATGGAGATTCACACTCAAGGTGCTCAAAATTCCTCAGAGGGAAGTTTAAGGCACAAGCCAATTTCCACCTGCCATGGAAACCTAGTACTCTGGCAGCACATATGTTTAACACTGGATGTGCCACCTAGGAAACTCAGTGTGTTGTTGAATGGCCACTGTCCAAGGCAGCCTGATAGGTCTTCCAGTGCCAAAACAACTCCAACTGCCTCATTCACATCAATTACCTTCAGCTTTCCTTGCAGGTCTCCTGAAACCATTTTTGCTCACTTCCTGTCCAATGCCCATTGACACCAGTGAAAAAGAATCAAGCAGTTTAAGCACACACACAAAACAGGATGGAGATCCTCACTCAAGGCGCTCATAACTCCAGAGCCAGAGAGAAGTTCAGCTCCCAAGCCATTTCCAGCTGCCACGGAAACTAAGTGTTCTGGAAGCAAGAACTCTCAAAGTGGCAGAAAAGCTAGGCAACTCATTGTGGTGTTGAACAGTAATTGCTCAAAGCAGCAGCACATGTCTTCCAGGGCCAAGACAACTCCACCTGGCTCATTCACCTCCCATACCATCAGCTGTCCTGGCAGCTATCTAGGAAACCCTGTTTGGTCACTTGCTTTCCAATATTCAAAGCCCAGCATTATGGAATCAAGTAGGTGGAGGACACACAGAAAAAAAGGTGGAGTTTCTCACTCAAGGCATGAAAACGTCACAGCCAGAGTATCAGTGCTCAAGCATTTCCAGCTGCCTTGGAAAACAAGTGCTCTGGCAGCACATATGTCAAAAAGTGGATGTGACACTTGGGGATCTAAATTTCGTGGTCAATGGCAACTGCCCGAAGCAGCAGCACAGCTCTTCCAGTGCCAAAACAACTCCACCTGGTTCAGGAACTTCAATTACCATCAACTGTCATAGCAGGCCTCACGAAAACCCTGTTTGCTCAATTGCTGTCCAGTGCCTATTCAGTACAGCGTGATGGAATGAGGCATGCTGAGCACTCACACGTAACAAAGATGTAGATCCTCACTCAAGCCGCTTAAACTCCACAGCCAGAGAAAAGTTCAGAACCCAAGATATTTCCAGCTGCCACGGAAACCAAGTGCACTGGCAGCACATATGTCTGAAAATGGATGTGACAAAAATTAAACTCAGTGAGGTGGTGAATGGAAACTGCCCGAATTAGCAGCACAGGACTTGCAGTGCCAAAACAAGTCCACCTGAGTCATTCACTTCAGATTTTATCAGCTGTTTTAGTATGTCTCCCAGACACCCTGTTTGGACCCCTTATTTAATGCCCATTGAAACCATGGTAATGGAATCAAGCAAATGGAACACCCACAGAAAACAAAGATGGATATCCTCACTCAATGCGCTACAAATTCCAGAGCCAGAGAGAAATTCAGCGCCCAAGCCATTTTTAGCTGCCATGGAAACCAAGTGCTCTCTAGCAGCACATATAGCTGAAAGTGGATGTGACTCCTGGGGAACTCAGTGTGGTGGTTATTGCAACTGCCCGAAGTAGCAGCACAGCTTTTCCAGTCCAGAAAAACTTTAACTTCGTCAGTCGAATCACATACCATCGGCTGTCCTTACTGGTCTATCAGAGACCCTGATTGAACAATTCCTGTTCAATGCCGATTGAGCCCCGTGTGATGGAATCAAGCAGGTTCAGCATACGCACAGAAAAGATGGAGATCCCCACTCAAAACGTTGAAAATTCCAGACCCAAAGAGGATTTCAGCATCAAAGCCATTTCCTCCTGCCATGGCAACCAAAAGCTCTGGCAGTACATATGTCTGAAAGTGGATGTGACATCTAGGGAACTCAGTGTAATGGTGAATGGCAACCGCAAGAAACAGCAACACAGGCCTTCCAGTGCCAAACATCTCCACCTGGCTCATTCACTTCACATACCTTCAGCTATCATGGCTGATCTCCCGGAAACCTTGTTTGGTCACTTCCTGTCCAATGCCCGTTGAGCCCAGTGTGATGGAATCAAGCAGGTTGAGTACACTCACAAAACAAAGATGGAGATTCACACTCAAGGTGCTCAAAACTCCACAGACAGAGGGAAGTTCAATGCCCAAGCCAGTTTCAGCTGCCATGGAAACCAAGTGCTCTGGCAGCACATATGTGGAACACTGGATGTGACACCTAGGAAACTCAGTGTGTTTGTGAATGGCAACTTACCGAAGCAGCAGCGCAGGCCTCCTAATGCCAAAACAACACCTGCGGGCTAATTCGCTTCACATACAATCAGCTGTCCTTCCAGGTTTCATAGAAAACCCTGTTTCGACACATCCTATTAAATGCCGATTGAGCCCAGGGTAATGGGAGCACGAATATTGAGCACACACACAAAATAAAGATGGAGATCCTCACTCAAGGCGCTAATAACTCCAGAGCCATAGTGAAGTTCAGCGTCCAAGCCACTTCCAGCTGCCATGGAATCCAAAACCTCTGGCAGAACATATGTCTGAAAGTGGATGGGACACCTAGGGGACATAGTGTGGTTGTGAATAGCAACTGCCCAAAGCAGGAGCACAGCATTAGTTGCAACACAACTCTACCTGGATCATCAAACTCCCATACCCTCAGCTGTCCTTTTAGGTCTCCCGATATCGATGTTTGGTCACTTCCTGCCCAAAAGCACATTGAGCTCAATCAGTTGGAATCAATCAGGTTGAGCACACACACAAAATAAAGTTGGAGATTAACACTCAATGCACATAAATTTCTTGAGCCAGAGAGAATTTCAGTCCCCAACTAATTTCCAGATGCTATGGAAACCAAGTGCTCTGGCAGCACATATGTCTGAAAGCGGATGTGACACATGAGGAACTCAATGTGGTGGTGAACGGCAACTGCCCGAAAAAGCAGAAGAGCTCTCCAGTGCCAAAACAACTCCAATTGGCTTATTCACTTCACATACCATCAGCTGTCCTGGCAGGTCTCCAGGAAACCATGTTTGGTCACTTCCTGTCCAATGCCAATTGAGCCCAGGGGATACAATAAAGTAGGTTGACCACGCACACAAAACAAAGATGAAGATGCTCACTCAAGGCACTCACATCTCCTCAGCCAGAGAGAATTTCAGCACCCAAGCCTTTTCCAGCTGTCATGAAAATCAAGTGCTCTGGCAGCACATATTTCTGAAAGTGACTGGGAGGTGACACTTGAGGAACTCAGTGCGGTGGTATATGTCAACTGCCTGAAGAAGCAACACACTTCTTTCAGGACCCAAACAACTCCACCTGGCTCATTCACTTCACATACCATCAGCTGTCCTAGCAGGTCTTCCGGAAACACTGTTTGGTCACTTCCTGTCCAATGCCCATTAAGCCCCAGGGGGATAGAATCATACAGATTGAGCACACATTCAATACAAAGATGGAGATCCTCAGTCAAGGTGCTCTAAACTCCACAGTCAGAGAGAAGATCAGCATACAAGATATTTCCCAGCTGCTTCGGAAACCAAGTGCTCTGGCAGCGCCTATTTCTGAAAGAGCCTGGGACATGACACTTGGGGAAATCAGTGCCGTGGAGAAAGGCAACTGCCCGAAGCAGCAACACAGCTTGTCCAGTGCCAAAACAACTCCACCTGGCTCATTCATTCAAATACCTTCAGCTGTCTCTGCAGGTCTCCAGGATTTCTTGTTTGGTCACTTCCTGTCCAATGCCCATTGAACCCAGTGTGATGTAATATATAGGTTCATCATCGGCACAAAACAAAGACGGAGATTCTCACAGAATTCATGTAAAACTCCAGAGCCAGACAAGAGGTCAGCGTCCAAGCCATTTTCAGCTGCCATGAAAGCCAAATGCTCTGGCAACAAAAAACAAAGTGGATGTGACACCTATGGAAAACTGTGTTGGTGAATGGCAACTGCCAAAAGCAGCAGCAGAGCTCTCCAGTGCCAAAACAACACCACCTAGCTCATTCACTTCCCATACCATCAGTTGTCCAGCAGGTGTCCAGGAAATCTTGCTTGATCATGTCCTGTCCAATGATCATTGAGCACGTCCTGTCCAATGATCATTGAGCACAGTGTGATGGAATCTGTAGGTTCAGCAACCGCACAAAACAAAAATGGAGATCATAACTAAAGGCGCTCAAAACTCCACACCCAGGGAGAAGTTCAGAGATCAAGCCATTTACAGCTGCTATGGAAACCAAGTGCTCTGGCAACACATTTGTCTGAAACTGGCTGGGACGTGACACTTGGGAAAGCAGTGTGGTGGTGAATGGCAACTGCCCGAAACAGCAGCACAGAACTTCCAGTACCAAAACTACTCCACCTTGCTCATTCACTTCACATACCATCAGCACTCCGTGAGGTCTCCCTGAAACCCTGTTTGGTCACTTCCTGTCTAAAGCCCATTGAGCTCAATGTGATGTAATCTGGAGTTTCAGCAATCGCACTAAACAAAGAAGTAGATCTTCAGTCAAGGCGTGACAACCTCGACAACACGATATAAGTTCAGTGCCCAAGCCATTTCCAGCTGCCATGGAAACCAAGTGCTCTGGCCACACATATGTCTGAAAGTGGCTGTCACACCTAGGGAACACAGTGGATTGTTAAGTGACAAATGCCCGAAGCAGCATCACAGCTTTTGCAGTGCCAAAAGAGCTCAACCTGGCTCATTCATTTCACATACCAACAGCAGTCCCTGCAGGTCTCCCCCAAATCCTGGTTGGTCACTTCCTGTCAAATGCCCATTGAGCCCAGGAGGATACAATCAAGCAGTTTGAGCACACTCACAAAACAAAGATGGGGATCCTCACAGAATTCATGTAAAACTCAACAGACAGAGGAGAATTCAGAGCTCAAGCCATTTTCAGTTTACATGGAAACCAATTGCTGTGGCAGCACATATGTCTGTAATTGGATGTGACACTTGAGAAAACAGTGTGGTGGTGAATGGCAACTGCCCCAAAAAGCAGAAGAACAGTTCGTCCAGTGGCAAAACAAATGCACCTGGGTCATTCACTTCACATACCATCAGCTGTCCAATCAGGTCTTTGGGAAATCTTGTTTGGTCCCTTCTGTCCAATGCCTATTGAGCCAGTGTTATGCAGATCCTCACAGAATTCATATAAAACTGCACAGCCAGAGAAGATTCGGTGCCCCAGCTATTTCCAACTACAATGAAAACCAAGTGCTCTGACAATACACATGTCTGAACATGAACGTGACACTCCAACTCGCTCCTTCACTTCACATACCATCAACTGTCCCTGCAGACCTCCCTGAAACCTTGTTTGGCCACTTCCTTTCCAATGCCCATTTAGCCCAGAGGGATGGAATCAAGCAGGTTGAGCACACACACAAAGCAAAGATGGAGATACTCAAGGCGCTCAAATCTACACAGCCAGGGAGAACCTCAGCACCCTAGACATTCCCAGCTGCCATGGAAACCAAGTGCCCTGGCAGCACATATTTCTGAAAGTGGCTTGGAGGCAACACTTGGGGAACTCTGTGTGTTGGTGAATGGCAACTACCCGAAGCAGCAGCACCTCTCTCCAGTGCCAAAACAACTCCACCTGGCTCATTCACTTCACATACCATTAGTTGCCCTGTCACGTCTCCAGGAAATCTTGTTTGGGCACTTCCTGCCTAATGCCCATTGAGCCCAGTGTGATATAGTCTGTTTGTTCAGCAACCCCGCTAAACAAAGATGGAGATACTCATTCAAGGCGTGACTAACTAGGCAGTCAGAGAGAAGTTCAGCGCCCAAGTCATTTCCAGATACCATGGAAACCAAGTGCTCTGGCAACACATTTGTTTAAAGTGGATGTGACACCTAGGTAACACAGTGTGCTGGTAAATGGCAACTGCCCGAAGCAGCAGCACAGGTCTAACAGTGCCAAAACACCTCCACCTGGCTCCTCCAATTCACATACCATCAGCTGTCTTTGCAGGTCTCCCAGAAACCCTATCTGGTCACTTCCTGCCCCATGCCCATTGAGGCCAGTGGGATGGAATCAAGCAGGATGATTTCTTCCCCCTGCTCTCAAATGACATTGCACAGGAAGTGACCAGACATGCTTTTCAGGAGACCTTCTAAGACGTTTATGTAAAATCCTGTTTGGTCACTTCTTGTCCAATGCCTATTGAGCCCTGTGGGATGGAATCAAGCAGGTTGAGCACACACAAAAAACAAAGATGGAAATCCTCACTCAAGGCGTGACAAATTGCACAGCCAGAAGGAAATTCAGCGCCATGACATTTCAGCTGCCATGGAAACCAAGTGCTCTGGCAGCACATATATCTAGCAGTGTTATTGCACCTAGGAAACTCAGTGTGGTGGTGACTTCCAACTGCTCGAAGCAGCAGCACAGCTCGTCTAGTCCCAAAACAACTCCATCTGGCACATTCACTCAAATAGCATCAGTTGTCCTAGCAAATCTCCCAGAAATCTTGTTTGTTCATTGCATGTCCAATGCCCATTGAGCCCTGGGAGGTGGAATTTGTGGGTTGAGCACACACACACAAAACAAAGATGGAGATCTGCACTACTGGCGCTTATAGTCCACAATCAGAAAGAAGTTCAGCACCCAAACCATTTCCAGCTGCCATGGAAACCAAAAATTCTGGCAGCACATATGTCTGAAAGTGGACGTGACGCTTGGGGAACCAGTATGTTGATGAATGGCAACTGCCTGAAGCAGCAGCACAGCTCTTCCAGTGCCAAAACAACTACATCTGAGTCATTCACTTCACATAGCATCAATAATCTTTGCAGGTCTCCCGGAATCCCTGTTTGGTTCTTTTCTGTCAAATGCTCACGGAGCCCAGGGGAATGGAATCAAGCTGGATGAACACACACAAATAACATAGATGGAGATCCAAACTAAAGGCACTCAAAACTTCAGAGCCAGAGAGAAGTTAAGCGCCCAAGCCAATTCCAGCTGCCATTTAAACAAAAAGCTCTGGCAGCACATAAGTCTGAAAGTGGGCGTGACACATGCTTAACTCTGTCTGTTGGTGAGTGGCTACTGCCCTAAGCAGCAGCATAGCTCTTCCAGTGCCAAAACAATTCCACATTGGTTATTCACTTCACATATCATCAGTTGTCCAAACAGGTCTCCAGGAAATCTTGTTTGGTCACTTTCTGTCCAAAGCCCATTGAGCCCCAGCTGATGGAATCTGTATGTTCAACAACCGCACAAAACAAAGATGGAGATCCTCACTAAAGGCGTAACAAACTTGATAGCCAGAGAGAATTTCAGTGCCCAAGCCATTTCCAGCTGCCTTGGAAACCAAGTGCTCTGGCAGCACATTTGTCTGAAAGTGGATGTGACACCTAGGGAACACAGTGTGCTGGTAAATGGCAAATGCAAGAAGCAGCAGCTCATCTTCCATTGGTAAAACAACTCCACCTGGCTCATTCACTTCACATACCGTCAGCTCTCTTTGCAGTTCTCCTGGAACCGTAGTTGGTCACATCCTGTCCAATGCCCAATGAATACAGGGGGATAGAATCAAGCAGGTTGAGCACCCACAAAAAACAAAGATGGAGATCCTCACTCAAAGCGTTCAAAACTTCACAGCAAGAGAGAGAAGTTCAACACCCTAACCATTTCCAGCTGCCATGGAAACCAAGTGCTCTGGCAGCCCATATGTCTGAAAGTGGCTGGGTCGTGACACTTGAAAAACTCAGTTTGTTGGTGAACGGCAACTGAACGAAGCAGCAGCACAGCTCGTCCAGGGAAAAAAACAAATCCACCTGAGTCATTCACTTCATATATCATCAGCTGTCCTTGCAGGTCTCCCGGAGCCCTGTCTGGTCACTTCCTATCCAATGCTATTTATCCCGAGGGGATGTAATCAAGCAGGATGAGTACACACAGAAATAAAAAATGGAGATACTCCCTCAAGGCGCTCAAAACTCCACAGTCCGGGAGCAGTTTATCGCCCAAGCTATTTCCGGCAACCATGGAAACCAAGTGCTCTGGCAGCACATATTTCTGAAAGTGGCTGGGAGGTGACACTTGGGGAACTCTGTGTGTTGGTGAATGGCAACTGCCTGAAGCAGCATCACAGCTCATCCAGTGCCAAAACCACTCCACCTGGCTCATTCACTTCACATACCAACTGCTGTCCTTGCAGGTCTTCTGAAACCCGGTTTGATCCCTTCCAGTCCAATGTCCATTGAACCCAGTGTGATGTTATCAAACAGGTTGAGCACCCACAAATAAAGAAGGTGGAGATCCTCACTCAAGGCGCTCAAAACTCCAAAGCCAGAGAGAATTTCAGCACCCAAGTCATTTCACGCTGCTGTGGAAACTAAGAACTCTGGCAGCACATATTTCTGAAAGTGGCTGGGAGGTGAACTTGGGGAACTGCTTGTGGTGGTGAATGGCATCTGCCCGAACCAGCAGCACAGCTCTTCTAGTGCCAAAACAAATGCACCTGGGTTATTCACTTCACATACCATAGCTGTCCTGGCAGCTATCTAGGAAACCCTGTTTGGTCACTTCCGTTCCAATGCCCATTGAGCCCAGTGGGAGAGAATCAAGCAGGCTGAGCACATGCAAAACTGATAGCCAGAGACGAGTTCAGCTCCCAAGCCTTTTCCAGCTGCCATGGAAACCAAGTGGTCTGGCAGCACATATTTCTGAAAGTGGACATGACACTTGAGGAACTCAGTGCGTTAATGAATGGCAACTGCCGAAAGCCGTAGGACAGCTCCTCCAGTAACAGAACAACTCCACCTGGCTCATTCACTTCGCATACCATCAGCTGTCCTGTCAGGTCTCCAGGAAATTTTGTTTGGTCATTTCCTGTCCAATGCCCATTGATCCCAGTATAATATAATTTATAGGTTCAGCAACCACACAAAACAAAGATGGAGATCCTCATAGAATTCATGCAAAAGTCAACAGCCAGGGAGAATTTCAATGCCCAAGCCATTTCCAGCTACCATCGAAACCAAGTGCTGAGGAACCAAGATGACGGCAAAGAGTTCAGCACGTTTGATAAGGTGGAGAATCTTTAGGCAGGGAGTAGTACAATAAGCAGATTACAGGGGATAAGTAGGGCTCAGGCAGTAAGCAGTATTACCAGGAACCCAAAAGGACACAGGGAAGCTGTGGAAATGAGGCAGCAGTGTTGTAGTGGATAGAAGTTCCCACCAGCAGTCGGCAAGCAGCAACTCAAATCCCAGTGATCCGGTCTCCAATGATCCAGGCTCCGGTATCCAGGCTCCAGCAATCCATTTCCAGCGCCAGCCAAACATCCAGCAGTGGCCTCCACACAGACGTTGTGACCACCAGGTGAGAGCCTGTGTCCACGTGGTGAGCTAAGATAGTGAGTGTGGTCTGGGAGCGGACAGACAAGCTGAGTGACTGGGACTAGCTGCAGGCAGAGAAAGTCAGGGGCTGAGGGTGCCATCTTGTGTGGAGAGACAGAACACGGAGTTGACAGAGCAACACACAGGCTCCTTTCTGGCTGTTCATACGGAACTGATCCAAGGGTGGAGGGGAGCACCAGCTTTGCTCCCTGCAGGGTCTGTGTGGTTCGTGGAACTGAAAGACAGCAGCTGCAGTTCTCCACTTAGAGCCATATTGGGTGGCAGGGCAGCAGGTATGAACCCTAAGTGGAGATCCAGAGTGGGCGTGTTGCTGGTTAATTGCACGGATCTGAGCCCACGGCAACAGCCTTGCAGCCTGTGGGGTCTGTGTGGTCCCTGGAGTTGATGGCGACAGCCCCCTGATCTTTACTGTTGCCTCATACGGATGCCATCTTGGACACTGATGCATGTGCTCCAAACACTGATAAATTGCAAGAGGAGGAGTGGCAAACTGCGCAAGCGCTAATTCAGCAACTCTCAGATAACAGTGTCACGGGAGCAGACGCTCTTACACTGAAGGGAGGTCAGCTGAATCACCCAAGAGCTGACGTGGGGACAAAAATACCTCCGTCTTAGAGCACTGCATAGGCTCCACGGAAAAAAACAGCCCCGAAAAGGCACGCCTCCAACTCCACCCAAAATAACCCCAAGAGGTACTTAGACTTATTGGCCAGCAGGGGGCGACAAGCTCAGTGCTGCTTACAAAATCAGTGCCACAGATGAAGCAATTATTCCTGGCAGCTGTGTTCCCCAAACCCAGGGCACTGATTGAACATGACAATCAACTTATAGACCTGTAGGTAATACACCATAGAGATGATTTCATCCACCAGATTGGCAACTACAAAAGGTAAAAGACAAGACAAAAGCACTATGAATGTTACTGAAGTCTCTCCAACAAAGGAGCAAAAGCTTCGCCCACTCCCAGCGTTAACTGAGGAAGACATTGAGAAAATGGGGGACAAAGAACTCAGAAAACTCATTGCAAAGCTGCTGGTCAACAATGAGAAGTACAAACAAGAGTTCAAAGAAGAAATAGCCGTAATACATCAAATTAAGGCTGATATATCAGAAATGAAGAATACAGTAGAGCAAACTAAAAATACAGTGGAGAGTCTCAACAACAGAATGAATGAGGCAGAAGAAAGAATTTCAGAACTAGAAGATAGTTTCTATCACCATGAAGAAACAAGCAAAAAGCTGGAAGCAGAGCTAGGTCCAGCTAAAAAAGTATCCAAGAATTAAAAGATATAATTAAAAGGTCTAACATAAGAGTTATGGGAGTTCCAGAAGGTGCAGAAAGAGAAGCTGGGATTAGAGGCCTATTCAGTGAAATAATACAGGAAAACTTTCCTAATCTGAGCAAAGAATTAGAAAGTAATATACAGGAGGGCTACAGAACTCCCAACAGAGTTGACCAAAAACAAACTTCCTCATGACACATGATAATCAAGCTCTCTTCAGTTGAACCAAAAGAAAAAATCCTTAAATGTGCACCAGAAAAATATCAGGTGTCATACAGGGGAACCCTAATCAAACTCACAGCTGACCTTTCAGAGGAAACACTACAGGCCAGAAGAGACTGGAGTGACATATTCCAGATTCTAAAAGAGAAAAATTTTCCACCCAGAATAACTTAGCCTGCAAAGTTCTCCTTTGTCTTTGAAAATGAAATAAAATTCTTCCACAATAAAGAAAAACTTCAAGATTTTGTCTCATCTAAACCTGCCCTGCAAATGATACTCAAGGATGTTAACATGAAAGAAAAAAGAAACAGCAACCACCAGAAACAAAGGCAAATGTGGAGAACATCCCACTAAAAGGTTAACCGAAGACCCAATCATAGAACAACACATCGCCAAAATGACAGGAACAAACTGCCCCTTATCCATAATAACGCTGAATGTAAATGGCTTAAACTCATCAGTCAAATGCCATATATTGGAGGATTGGATCAAAAAACAAAACCCAACTATCTGCTGCTTACAGGAGACGCTTCTCAACAACAAAGATCAGAAAAAATTGAAAGTGAAAGGATGGAAAAAGATATTTCAAGCTAATGGTAAAGAAAGGCGAGCAGGTGTAGCCATTCTTACATCAGATGACATAGACTTTGATGTGAAGAGCCTCAAAAGAGACAAAGAAGGATACCACATAATGATCAAAGGAAGCCTCCAGCAGGAAGAGATCAGCATAATAAATGTTTACGCTCCAAATGCCAAAGCATCTAGCTACATGAAACAAATATTAACGGGCTTAAAGGGAGAAATATACTCCAATACGATCATAGTGGGAGACCTTAATACCCCATTAATGCAAATGGACAGATCAAAAAAACCAGAAACTCAGCAAAGAAACGATAGAACTCACCCAAACTCTAGAGCAAATGGACTTAGTTGACATCTATCGAACCTTTCATCCTACAGACAGAGAATACACCTTTTTTCATCAGTACATGGAACTTTCTCCAGAATTGATCATATTATAAGCCATAAAACAAGCCTCAGCAAATTTAAAAAAGTGGAAATCATACCATGCATCTTCTCAGACCACCAAGGAGTGAAGCTTGAGACCAAGAATTCAAAACACCAAGGAAGACTTACAAACATATGGAGGCTGAATAATATGTTACTAAATGAGCAATGGGTTAGAGACGAAATCAAAGGGGAAATTAAAAAATTGCTGGAAACAAATGAAGGCATCAACACAACTTATCAAAACTTATGGGACACAATCAAGGCGGTGCTGAGAGGAAAGTTCATTTCAATCAGTGCTTATGTCAAGAAACAAGAAAAGCACCAAGTAAATCAGCTAACCTTACAGTTGAAGGAACTAGAAACACAACAACAAAGCAATCCCAAGATGAGTAGGAAAAAAGAAATCATCAAAATAAGGGAGGAAATAAACCAAATAGAGACCAAGATCAATCAATCAAAGAGCTGGTTCTTTGAGAAAATCAACAAAATAGACTCCCCACTAGCTCGACTAATTAAAAAAAAGGAGGGAGAAAATACACATCAATAGCATCCGAGATGAGAAAGGAGATATAACAACAGATACCTCAGAAATACCAAGAATCACCAGGAACTATTACAAGCAACTATATGTGAACAAATCAGAAAAAATAGAGTCAAGAAGCAATTAACAATCTAAACAGCCCAATAACATATACTGAGATTGAATCAGTAATTGAAGCCCTCGCAACCAAGAAGAGTCCAGGACCAGATGGCTTCACTGCTGAATTCTACCAAACATTCCAAGAGGAACTTACCCCAATCTTACACAAGCTTTTCCAAACAATAGAAAAACAGGCAATCCTTCCAAGCTCTTTCTATGAAGCTAATATCACCTTAATACCAAAGCCAGAGAGAGAAACAACAGAAAAAGAGAACTACAGACCAATATCCTTGATGAACATAGATGCAAAGATCTTCAATAAAATACTAGCCAACAGGCTCCAACAACACATCAGGCAGATCATTCACCAGGACCAGGTGGGATTCATCCCAGGCATGCAGGGATGGTTCAACATTTGCAAAACAATAAATGTGATACATCATATCAACAAATTGACAAATAAAAACCATATGATCCTCTCAATAGAAGCAGAGAAGGCATTTGATAAAACCCAGCACCACTTCATGTTAAAAACCCTAAACAAGATAGGCATAGAAGGAACAATCTATAACACAATCAGAGCAATTTACGATAAACCCAATGCCAGTATCATACTAAATGGGGAAAGAAAGAAGTCATCCCGCTAAAATCTGGAAGTAGACAGGGATGTCCACTCTCACCGCTACTCTTCAATGTAGTTTTGGAAGTCTTTGCCAGAGCTATTAGGCAAGAAAAAGCAATTAAAGGAATGCAACTTGCAAATGAGGAATTGAAATTATCACTATTCGCAGATGACATGATTCTCTACATAGGAGAACCAAAAGACTCAGTCAAGAGACTGTTGATAATCCTAAGAGACTTTGGCAAAGTAACAGGATACAAAATTAATTAACACAAATCGATGGCACTAGTGTACACAAATAATTCCACTGCTGAGAAAGAAATTGTAAGTACAGTTCCCTTTAAAATAAAGGAAAGGAATCGTAAATACCTATGAATTAAGCTAACTAAAGATGTGAAAGACCTCTATGATGAAAACTATAAATCATTTAAAAAACAAATAGAAGACGACCATGAAAAATGGAGAACCTTACCATGTTCTTGGATTGGCAGGATCAACATTATCAAAATGGCCGTATTACCAAAAGCAATATATAGATTCAACGCAATCCCAATCAAAATCCCAGCAACAGTCTTCTCAGAAATAGAAAAGATGATACAGAAGTTCATCTGGAATCACAAAAGACCACGAGTAGCTAAAGCTGTCCTGAAAAATAGAAATCAAACTGGAGGAATCACAATTGCAGACCTCAAGACATATTACAGAGCAGTGGCTATCAAAACAGTCTGATACTGGTACAGAAACAGAGAAGAAGATCAGTGGAACAGAACAGAAACACCAGAAGGGAATCCACACATGTATAGTCAACTAATCTTTGACAAGAAAATGGAAAACAATCCAGGTTAAAAAAAAAAAAACAACAAACCTGGTCTATTCAACAAATGCTGTTGGGACAACTGGATAGCAGCTTGCAAAATAAAGAAGCAAGACCCGCACCTGTCGCACTATGCAAAAATCAGCTCTAACTGGCTCAAGGACCTAAATCTACACCCAGAAACCATCAAACTATTAAAGGAAAACATAGGAAACACATTCCAAGATATAGGAACAGGGAAAGACTTCTTAGAAAAGACGCCTAAAGCAAAGGCAATCAAATCCAAAATGAACAAATGGGACTACATCAAACTAAAAAGCTTCTGTACAGCAAAAGAAACAATTAACAAAGTGAAGAAGCAACCAACAGAATGGGAGAAAATGTTTGCATTCTACATGAGTGATAGGGGACTAACATCCAGAATCTACAAAGAGCTTCAGAAACACAGGGACAGTAAAATAAACCAACTCTGTAGCAAAATGGGCAAAAGAAATGAACAGACATTTCTCAAAAGAACAGGTTCAAATGGCTAACAGACATATGAAAAGATGCTCAGGCTCTCTAGCCATCAGAGAGATATAAATGAAAACCACCTTGAGGTACCACCTAACTCCAGTGAGACTGGCCTACATTCAGAACTTAAAAAACAACACCTGCTGGCATGGATGTGGGGAGAAAGGCACCCTCCTGATGGGGTCCATGCAGTAGGTGTGAATAACACGAAGGTGTGAAGAGAACAGCTCCCTGACTGGCAGGGCCTGTGGAGCTACCAGCTGCTTAGCAGGACTAAGTGGATTCATTTCTGACCACCTTGACACAGTTTTCACCCCCCTTCGCATGGGCACTCAACCACCCCACTAAGAATTTTGTAATCTATTGATGCATTGTCTGCCCCTGTGAGATGGCTTTTACAACCAACGTGAGGTTAAGAGTTAATGTGACTGAGGATGTCCTGGTGAGTGGGCCTTTAACTACACACAGGAGTATAATTATGTCTGCGCTGTTTACCCATTGCCAGAAAATCCGGCCCAGATATTTATCATGCTTTCTAGGAAATGGCTTGATAAGAGGGACCCTAAAAGTTATCCTGTTACTGTGACCCTAAAGCTCATTCTGCTATGAAAAAAATATAGTTACTGTGACCCTAAAGGCCATCCTGCTATGACAAAGAATTTAGTTACTATGACCCTAAAGGCCATCCTGCTGTGACAAAGAATATATTTACTCTGACCCTAAAGGCCATCCTGCTATGACGAAGAATATAGCTACTGTAACTCTGAAGGTTTTCCTGCTAAGGCAAAAAATATAGTCACTGTGGTCTTAAAAGGTTAGCCTGTCCTTGCAATTCTTTAGAATATAGAAAATGCATTTGCTTTAGTTGTTTTCACAAATTTTTAGCTAGAGGAAATACAGGGTGATTTCACTAATATCATAAAGATATATTTTTGATTATTGTTTGATCACTTATGAAGTTGTAGAGCCTGCGGTTGTAGAGGAATGTAATGTTTAAAGCTTTTTGTCTTAGATCTTCATGTTTTTTCTCTCTTGATGTAGTTCTCCCATTTCGTGATAGCTAAGTTGTAGAATAAGAATTGTAGTAGGAGTGTATTACTGCATAAGATGTGTTGTCTACTGAGAAACTCTTGGCTGCAACGTTGGAATGGATAATGCCTTGTCTAATACTGAAATAATTTGTAGAATTGTCTTTGGAAACACTCACTCATCCATTGTAGAGTTGAAACTTAAATAGAGTAACTTAGCTCATTGCTAACTTCAATTCTTTCCGCCGTTACAATCCTTGCTTTACTTGTTTGGTCAACAAACTGTGTGAGCTTACAGACCTAATGGCCAACTAATGTCAATAACCCCAATCCCCATAGACCAAGGCCCCAGACCTTTTAACTCATACAAGATAGGGGTCTGGTTGACACAGGCGGCGCCTAGGTTATAGTCCAGACCTGAGGAGAGCAGATGAAGACTGGCAAGCCAAGATAAGCAAGGAATATGGAATCCTTCCTCAATCATTTCTCAAGAAGTTGTAAATTGTGCCCCCCTGAAGCTATGTCAATATGCCCTAAGAAAAAAACTTTGTACTGCTTCTGTATAAATAAAGCGGACAGATTTCTCGCTTTATCCACCACGTTCAAGGAATCCTGGTGGTCCGTCTCCTTTCTTTCTCTCTTCATGCCTCATCCACGCACCCTTCCCAAGCTCCAAACTCAGCCAGAGCTGGACTCCGGCACCCTCCTTCACTGCTGTTGGGAGTGTAGGCTAGTACAAGCAGTGTGGAAATCAGTATGGAGAGTGCTTGGAAAATTGCAAATAAACCTGCCATATGACCCAGCAATCCCACTCTTAGGAATATACCCAAAAGGAGTGAAATCTGCATATGAGAAGGGGATCTTTAATCCTATATTTACAGCAGCACAATCTACAATAGCAAAGTCATGGAAACAAAACAGATGTGCGTCCAAGGAAGAGTGGTTAAAGAAACTGTGGTACATCTACTCTATGGAATATTATTCAGCTATTAAGAAGAATGATATTATTCTATTTAAATCCAGGTGGTCCCAACTAGAAGTCATTATGCTCAGTGAAATGAGTCATTCACAAGAGAACAAATACGATATATTCTCTTTCATATAAGGAGGCCAACATGGAAAGTGTAACTCCAACAGTCCAATCTATACTTTTTTTCTTGGTGATTATCTGTTTGCTCTTTTGGCTGTATCACATATGTTTTGATGTTTTTATGTCAGTTTGTTTGCTTCCAAATAATCTCTATTCTCTAGTAGAATTCATCAAGTGCTCATGAAGTATACGAGGGCATCACATTTTCCAAAAGACTTCTGTGTTTCCTTTTGGTTCAGCATGTGTTGTATACTCAGTGGCACATGATTTTCGCAGGGTGCTACAATTTGTTGTTGATGTTGTTGTTGTTATTGTGATCGATGTGGCTGTTATGAAATGATGTCAATCCAAAACCAGTAATATTATCTCAACACCAAACAGCCTGTATCTCATGCAATAAGATTTTGTGAAATAACCAATGATATGAGGCAGATTGCTTATGATCTACATCAAAGAATTGTAAAACCTATTGTTCTTGTAAGAACCCATGATACTTGGAAATGGGGAGAAAGAGCAGAGAAATCTTGCATCACCCAGAAGGCGTGAGGAACACGGGAAATATAATCTATCAGGATCATAACTGGTAACTCATAGACAACAGACTCGAATTAGCATTAGACAATAGCAAAACTACAAAGGCAAATGGGGGAATCAAGAGTAATCCTAACAACCTCTTAACAGGAGGTCACGCCCTTAGAGCAGGGAGGGGTCCCCAGAGTGGAGCAGGTGGACAGAAGGAGGCTTTTATCCCAAACCTGAAGACTCGTAGATCCTCACCAAGGACTATCAGTATGAGCACCGAGGACTACATCCCTACTGCCAAGGAGAGCACGGGGAAATGGAGTGCCTTCGGAGACCAAGAACTCTGAGGTCACCCACCCCCATTTGGATCTACCATATAGGATGGAAGAAGCCCAAATCCTACCTTGCAGGATCCAAGGTCATTGGGACAACAACCAGTATCACTGAGTGGTCCGCAGAAACAGAAGAACAGTAAACTTCCTTTGGGACTAGGGAGAGGAGCTTTCTCTGGTCCTTTTCTGCTTCCAATTTTGGGTCCCCACCCTCTCTCGTTATAACCATCAGGAGCATTCCAGAAACCCCTCAAAACAAACAAACAAACAAAACTAGAATAGATAGAGAACAACAAGGAAAGCTTACAAACTGACAGGAAACATTCAGCGGGGATGCACTTATAACTCACTGGGTGGGACACAAAGATTCGTTACTCCTCACTGGGGTATGGATGATTTCTCTGCACACCCCTCCTAAACATGCTCACCTAAACAGTTGACTTAAATCCCATTGGAATCATAGAGTTAGACCACCTGAAAAACAGCCAGGTTCGGCGAAAACATGCTTCAATGCTATAAACTGCTAAAGACTAAAATTAAAGTACGCATGAGACAGCTGAATAGCAATCTATAGCCATTTAATGTGTATAGAACATGGTTGAATATAAAGCAAAATTGAAATGTCTAAGAAGAAACCACAGGTTGTGGTTGAGAACCTGCATTTTCCTAGTAATATATTAGTTAATCAATACCATGTCAATTATTGGCACAATGTTGTAAATGGTTGGAAATATTATGTTGGAGCTTTTAATGGATTGGGATGATACTCTGCCGGCTCTACCATCAGACCAGAGATGGTCTCACAAACAAACCATGGAACTTACCAAGACAATAAGATGCTGGATTTTATGCTTGGTAAATACCTTCAATGAAAGAATCTCAACTGAATTTGAATTATGGAAATGCAACAAGGTGGAGCAATCTGTCATAAGGAAGGGTGTGGGTAGGGGCGGGGGGAATCCCAGTACATAAAAAATGTATCACATAATGAAATGTAATTAAGTAAAAAAATGAAAGGCAATAAAAATATGTTTAAAAAAAAAAAACCAAGTGCTTTCACAGCACATATGTATGAAAGTGGACGTGACACTTGGCGAACTCAGTGTGTTGGTGAATGGCAACTGCCTGGAGAAGCAGTACAACACGTCCAGTGCCATAACAATTCCACCTGGCTCATGAACTTCACATACCATCAGCTGTCCAATCAGGTCTCCACGAAATCTTGTTTGGTCACTTCCTCTCCAATGCTCATTGAGCCCAGGCTGATGGAATGTGTAGGCTCAGCAACAGCACAAAACAAAGATGGAGTTCCGCACTCAAGGTGTGACAAACTCGACACCCAGAAACAATTTCAGCGCAAAAGCTATTTCCACCTGCCATGGCAACCAAGTGCTCTGGCAGCATATATCTGAAAGCCGACATGACACCTGAGGAATATAGTGCGTTGGTTAATGACAATTGCCCGAATCAACAGGACAGCTCTCCCAGTGCCAAAATAACTCGAACTGTCACATTCACTTCACATACCATCAGCTGTCCAAACAGGTCTCCATGAAATATTGTTTGGTCACTTCTGCTCCAATGCTCATTGAGCCCAGGCTGATGGAATGTGTAGGCTCAGCAACAGCACAAAACAAAGATGGAGATCTGCACTCAAGGAGTGACAAACTCGACACCCAGAAACAATTTCAGCGCAAAAACCATTTCCACCTGTCATGGCAACCAAGTGCTCTGGCACCACATTTATCTGAAAGTCGACGTGGCACCTGAGGAACTCAGTGTGTTGGTGAATGACAATTGCCCGATTCAACAGGACAGCTCTCCCAGTGCCAAAACAATTCCACCTGACTCATTCACTTCACATACCATCATCTGTCCTGGCAGGTCTCCCAAAAATCAAGTTTGGTTACTTCCTATCCAATGTCAACTGAGCCCAGGTTGATGGAATCAAGAGGGATAAATATCCACACAAAACAAAGATGGAGATCCTCATTCAAGGCGTGAAAACCTGGACGGCCAGAGGCAATTTCAGTGCCCATGCCATTTCCAGCTGCCATGGAAACCAAGTGCTGTGGCAGCAGATATGTGTGATAGTGGACGAGACACTTAGAGAACTCTGTGTGGTGGTGTATCGTAACTGCCCGAAGCTGCAGAAAAGGTCTTCCAATGCCAAAACAACTCCATCTGGCCCATTCACTTCACATACCATCACCTGTCTACAAGGTATCCGGGAAATCTTGTTTGGTCACTTGCTGTCCAATGCCGATTGAGCCCAGTCGGATGGAATCAAGCAACTAGAGCAAACACTCAAAACAAAGATGGAGATCCTCACTCAAATCACTCAAAACTGCAAGCCAGAGAGAAGTTCAGTGACCAAGCCATTTCCAGCTGAGATGGAAACCAAGTACTCTGGCAGCACACATTTCTGAAAGCGGCTGAGACGTGACACTTGGGGAAGGCTGTGTGTTGGTAAATGGCAACTGCCCGAAGCAGCAGCACATCTCTTCCAGTGCCAAAACAACTCAACCTGGGTCATTCACTTCACATACTATAAGCTGTACTTGCAGGTCTCGGGGAAAACTTGTTTGGTCACTTTTTTTCCAATGCCTATAGAGTTCAGTATGATGTAATTTATAGGTTCAGTGACCGCACAAAAAAAGATGAAGATCCTCACTCAAGGTGTGACAAACTCGAAGCCACAGAGCATAGCTGTTGTGGGCTGTGGAGCTGATTTACACTCCTTGAGCTGATCACTCAGGAATCAGGCCTAAGGCAGTAGCACCTAGCCTTTGCAGATTCATTGGCGTCCTATTGTCCTGTTGATGGGCTTGGGGGAAAGAGGAGATAATATGGTAATGAAGAGGCTTGTGGAGGACGGTTCGAGAGAGATGGCTCCCAGCACTTGTAACATCATCCTGGTCTCCGTGTGTCGGTGCTTTTCACTCGGACATTCGCCGTGCCTACTACGCCGGCTCAGCTAGCCGCAACAAATGGCGCCGTAACGTTGGGCATGGCACAGCGCAAAGGACGTCCGAGGGACCCCTGGAACTACAAAGGTAAGGAATTAAGGAATTAGGAATTTTGAATTAAGAATTCGGAATTTGGGAATTCTGCAGGGGCATAACTGATTTAATCCCCAGACCCTCTCCCTGTGCTAGGGTACGAGGGACAATCTGAGGGACCCCTGGAACTCTGGAGGGGCAAATTTATCTCATCCCCAGACCTTCTCCCCATTCAGGGGCACGAGGGACAATCTGAGGGACCCCGGAAATCCGGAGGCAAGTTTAGGATTTAGCTCTAGAGGGGCATAATTAATTTCATCCCCAGACCTTCTCCCCGTCTTGGGGCACGAGGGACAATCTGAGGGACCCCGGAAATCTAGAGGCAGGTTTTATAATTTTTGCAGGGGCATAAGTAAAATTTATCATGGGGCAAGAACTCTCTAAAATGCAGGTAATTAAGGGAATCCGAGATCTGCTCCAGTCACTAGGCACCGACACTAAGCTTAAGGCCTCGCAGAGTTTTTTTGAAACTGTCTGCGACGTATTCCCATGGTTTGCTTTCATTGCAGTCATCCTTTTTCTCTGGCGCTTGCTAAATATTGCTTGGTCATCCCGTCAAGCAGTGGTGAAAGCCCGCCGTAAGAAATTGTCTGTTAAAAGTAGGAGACAGCTACAAACCAGGGTAAATAAGGAGAAGGAACCCCAGACAAGACAAAGTCTGGAGAAAGTGCGCGAAGGAGATTCGCGGTCCTCTTCTGAGGAGGCTGAGGAGGAAAAGGATGGAAGTGAGTTTGTTGAGGATCCTCCACCTGTAGAGCATGTGCCAAACAAAAGTCCCTCTTGCACAGGCACAGAGCTCTCTGCGCCGCCTGAGCCATTGGCGCCATCATGTCTGAGCACAGTTGTAAAAGGTTTACAGGAGCAACTTCAGCGCCTCTCCCTTCAGTTGAGGCAGGAGCAGAGTGGATGCACTGTTGGGGCTCGCGCTGGACCCCCACTTTCAACTTCTCTTTCAGCTGTGGAACATGCGGTAAAGCAAGCACAGGAGCAGGGAGACCCTGAGGCAGCTACCCTTGCTAGGCGCTTTACCTTCCCAGTAGTTGAGATAGAGAATCAGCAGGGGCAGAGAATCAGACAGCACCTGGCACTGTCCTTTAAGGACATAAAGAGTCTGAGGGACGCTGTTGCCACGTATGGTCCATCGGCCCCCTTCACCGTTTCCATGATTGAAGCCTTAGCACCTAACAATTTGACTCCGGCCGATTGGAAACAGCTCTGTAAGGCTACTCTGGATGGGGGCGATTTTCTAATGTGGAAATCTGAGTTCTATGAGCTTTGCATTGACACAGCACGGCAAAATACCCAGGCAGGCTTTCCTGAGAGAAATCATGATATGTTGACAGGAGAGGGGAATTTTGCTAATGTACAGGATCAGATTAATTATGACCCAGGAGTTTATGCACAGACCGCTGCTGCTGCAGTGAGGGCCTGGAAGTCTTTATCACCAAAGGGCTCGCTACATTTACATCTCTCTAAAATTGTCCAAGGCCCGGACGAGCCTTACCAGGCATTTGTAGATCGCCTACTGGTAACTGCAGATAGGGTATTTGGTGATGCAGATCAAGTCATGCCTTTTGTAAAGCAACTAGCATATGAAAATGCCAACAAATGGTGCCAGGAAGCAATTAGACCTTGGAAGCATAAGCCCCTTAACACGTATCTTAAACTTTGTAAGGACATTGGGAAAGGACAGATAATGGGTGCAGCCATTGCAGAGGCATTGCGTGGTGGCAAAACCGTGGGCTCAGGAGCTCGCCCAAAAATAGGATGTTTTAAATGTGGCCGGCTAGGACATATCCGCCAGAACTGCCCACTCCAAGGTTGTGCACAGGCTGCTAATATGAACAGGCAGTCCCCAGGAGTTTGCCCTCGATGCCAACGTGGAAAACATTGGGCAAATGAATGCAGGTCCAAGACAGTCATCTCCAGGCAGCCATCTGTGCCGGGAAACGGGAGCAGGGGCCAGCTCCGGGCCCCGCAAGCACCAATGTACGGGGCAGCGATTCAGTTTGTTCCTCAGGGACAAAGGTCATTCATGACCTTGCCCGAGGGAGCCCAGGCAGTGGAGGATGGGACCTCCATACCACCTCCTACATAGTATTGACACCCCAAATGGGGGTACAGGCTATTCCTGCAGGAATTTATGGACCACTACCCCCTGACACTGTAGGGCTTCTGCTGGGATGTAGCAGCACAGCCTTGAAAGGAGTTCATATTACCCCAGGAGTGATTGATGCAGACTATACAGGGGAAATTAAAGTTTTAGCCAGTGTTCATGCTGGGGTTGCAGTGTTGCCCCAAGGGGCACGAATAGCACAGTTAGTGCTGCTCCCCACAGTGAAGTCAGATAATGCTTGCAGGCTTGGACAGAAGAAAGCAGGGTTTGGTTCCAGTGGTGAAGCCTCTGTTTATTGGGTCGCTGATATGGCAAGCCGCCCTACTTTGGAGTTGAGTATAGAAGGAAAGAAATTTACTGGGCTTCTAGACACTGGTGCCGACACCACTCTTATTTCACAGAAATATTGGCCCCCAGGTTGGCCTGTTACACCCAGCATGACCACTTTACAAGGTTTGGGGATTACCCAAAGCCCCCTAGCTAGCTCCAGGCCTCTAGCCTGGAGGGATAAGGAAGGAAATGGTGGCCATGTTACCCCCTATGTAGTACCAGGTCTGCCAGTTAATTTGTGGGGGAGAGATGTTTTGCAACAAATGGGAGCAGTATTAGTATCTGGTCAGGAATTAGCTATGCAGCAGATGGAGAGGTACGGCTACATTCCTGGAAAAGGTATAGGAAGAAAGCTGCAAGGAATTACTCAACCAATCTCGGTGGAACATAAGAAGGATAAAGAAAGGGCTAGGGCATTTTCCCTAGGGGCCATTGTGATGGCGGCTGAGGTTACTCCACAGAAGATTACATGGAAAAGTTCTCAACCCGTTTGGATTGACCAATGGCCCCTTTCTACAGAAAAAAATAGCCGCCGTTAAGGAAATAGTTCAAGAACAGCTAGCTGCTGGACATATTGTCCCTTCCACTTCACCTTGGAATACACCTATTTTTGTGATTAAAAAGAAATCAGGGAAGTGGAGACTTTTACAGGATCTCAGAGCAGTGAATGCTACCATGGAGATAATGGAATCACAGCAGCCAGGATTACCACTGCCTTCTGCCATTCCAAAAGATTTTAATATTGTTGTGATCGATTTAAAGGATTGTTTTTTTTCCATTCCTCTTCATCCAGAACATTCACCTCGTTTTGCATTCAGTGTGCCTTCTGTTAATTTGCAAGAACCATTTGAACGGTATCAATGGAAATTTTTACCCCAAGGAATGGCTAATAGTCCTACTATGTGTCAGATTTATGTGGCTGCCGCCTTAAAACCGGTGCGCGCCAGCTTTCCCTCTGTTATGATCGTTCATTATATGGATGATATTTTGCTGGCAGCTCTATCTACTCAGGTGTTGCAATCCTGTTTGTGTAAGTTACAGCAAGAGTTAGAAAAGGCAGGATTAGCTATAGCCCCAGATAAAATACAACTTGTTTCTCCATTTAATTATTTGGGATTTCAACTTTTTCAGAATTGTGTTAAACCCCAAAAAATTTCCATAGCCACAGAAAAGCTGCGAACTCTTAATGATTTTCAGAAATTGTTAGGGGATATAAATTGGATGAGGCCCAGTTTGAAACTTACTAATGCAGATTTGAAACCTTTGTTTGATATCTTAAAAGGTGACTCCTCTCCAACATCCCCTAGGGTAATGACTATGGAGGGACGTCACACCCTACGCAAAGTTGAGATAGCGATTGAACAATCCCATTTGAACAGGATTGATTACAGTACTCCACTTTTATTTATTGTTATAGCATCCTCATATACACCTACAGGGGTATTTTATCAGCAGGGACCTATTTTGTGGGAACATTTGCATGTCTCTCCTGCTAAGACAATTGTGCCTTACTATTTGGCCATAGCAGAGTTGATACAAAAGGCCACTAAAAGCAGCCTAAGACATTTTGGGAAGGTCCCAGATACCATTATTGTTCCATACACTCAGAAGCAGCTTTTGTGGTTGCAGAATATGGAAGAGACCTGGTCAATACTTTTGAGTACTTTAAATGTTAATTTTGACAACCACTATCCCAAGGACCCCATTGTACAGTTTTTTATTTTGCATCCTGTTGTTTTTCCACTTGTAACCTCTCTTCAACCATTGCCAGAAGCTTTAACTGTTTTCACTGATGGGTCGTCAAACGGTCAGGCAGCTTTTGTAGTAGATGGCCAGGTTACCACCATCCCCACATCTTTTGTCTCTGCACAGGTTGTAGAATTGGTGGACGTTCTTGCCGTCTTTCAAACATTTTCCATGCAGCCCTTTAATTTGTATTCTGATAGTGGATATGTTGCCCATTCCCTTGCTGTGCTGGAGACTGCGGGCCAAATTTCTTCCCACTCCACAGCAGCATCTCTATTTGCTAAAATTCAGGCCTGTATTTGGGCCCGCAAAGATAAATTCTTTGTGACTCATATTCGAGCCCATACAGGTTTACCTGGGCCCTTGACATCAGGAAATGCGGCTGCAGATTCAGCCACCAAATTGGTAGCCTCCGCTCTTGAAGAAGCTCAAAAGGCACATGCTAGATTTCACTTGAATTCTAACACACTTCGTTTGCGCTTTAGTCTGACTAAGGAACAAGCCAGAACCATCGTGAAGCAATGCTCAGTGTGCCCTCAGTTTTTACCTGTTCCTCGTTATGGTGTAAATCCCCGAGGACTGCTGCCCAATCATGTCTGGCAAATGGACGTGACACAGATCCCAGAGTTTGGGACACTAAAGTATGTGCATGTCACTATCGATACTTGTTCTGGATTTATTTTAGCTACTCCTCAGACAGGAGAACAAGTCAGACATACTGTAGCCCATTGCTATGCATGTTTTTCCATCTTTGGAACTCCTAAAGTTATCAAAACTGATAATGGTCCTTGCTATACTAGCAGCAAGTTTCGTGATTTTGCTGCCTCCCACCATATACAACTAATTACAGGTATTCCTTATAATCCTCAAGGACAAGGTATTGTGGAACGTGCCAACCGTACTATTAAAGATTACCTTATTAAAACCAAAAAGGGGGAATATAGCACTCCCCGAGATCATTTGAATCTTGTATTATTTATTTTAAATTTTCTAACATTGGATGCTGAAGGACGGTCTGCTGCAGATCGTCATTGGAATCCGTCTCAGAAGCAGAAAGGTTATGTTATGTGGAAGGACCCCTTGACTGGTAAGTGGCTAGGCCCAGATCCCGTCCTCATTTGGGGGCGAGGATCAGTTTGTGTTTTCCCAGAAAATGAAAATGGCCCGAGGTGGATTCCTGAGAGGCTTGTCCGGCAAGCTTCTGCTGCAGAGTCTTGGGAAAGCTCGGATACTGGACAACATGATGGCATTTGAGTCGGAAGATCAACGGGACAAGAGATGCCTCTGAAAGGAATGACACCAAGTTCCAGTACACCCTGACAGCATGCTGGAATGGCTATTGCGATTCTGCTGTTATCCTGCAGCTGCCCTGAATCCCGCCTGTGCCTGTTGGGACTGACGGAGAGGCCTATGTTGGCCTGATAAGAATAAAAGAGACTTTGGCATAACGGCGACCATCATAGCCAGTACATCAACAGCCGCCACCACCAGCTACCGTGGTGACAGTGAACAAGGTTGCAGAACAGACTGCCAGAGTTATGGAACAACAGGACTTTACTGATGAACATGCCCATACTGGACTATGCTGGACTATGGGTTGATTTGTTGGAAAAGAAATAGCAAATGCTGTTAGATTTGGTCTAGGCCTCCTGTACCCCATCGTATGCCTTTCTGTTGTATTGTATGCATTTCTGTTTTATCATCTGTGCAAGTGCTAATTGTTTTCCTAAGCCTGGGAACTGCTGTCTGCTCATTGTTACGAGCTAAGTTACTCCTAAGATCATGGCCTCTTGCCTCCCATTGTGCCTTTAATGTATGTTTCACCTGTGAAGTGCTTTGTTTTCCCAAGCCCGAAAACTGCTGTTTGCTCTTTGCTACTGAGCTGATATTCACTCCTGGCCTTGGAACAGGGTTACCAGATTCCCCAAGTATGGTTTGAGCAGCTGCAGCAGACAAGGCGTTGAATGGCAGCCAGTGACGGGTGAGATGGACCGGGAACTGACCAACTTAGGACAGGGTCTCCGTCATGCTAAGGAGGTTCCCGATGACGGGTAAGGCTGATAACCTGAGAGTCCACAACCTAAGACAGGCGCATTCAAGTCTGCTTTAATACAGAAGGGGGAATATGTTGTGGGCTGTGGAGCTGATTTACACTCCTTGAGCTGATCACTCAGGAATCAGGCCTAAGGCAGTAGCACCTAGCCTTTGCAGATTCATTGGCGTCCTATTGTCCTGTTGATGGGCTTGGGGGAAAGAGGAGATAATATGGTAATGAAGAGGCTTGTGGAGGACGGTTCGAGAGAGATGGCTCCCAGCACTTGTAACATCATCCTGGTCTCCGTGTGTCGGTGCTTTTCACTCGGACATTCGCCGTGCCTACTACGCCGGCTCAGCTAGCCGCAACACATAGCAGCGCCCAAGACATTTCAAGCTGCCATGGAAACCAAGTGCTCTGGCAGCAAATATGTCTGAAAGTAGCTGGAAGGTGAAACTTGGAGAACTCTGTGTGTTGGTGAATGACAACTGCCCGAAGCAGCAGCACAGGTCTTATAGTGTCAATACAACTCCACCTGGTTCTTACATTTCACATACAATCAGCTGTCCAGTCAGGTCTCCGGGATATCTTCTTTGGTCACTTCCTGTAAAATGCCCATTGAGCCCAGAGTGATGTAATTTATATGTTTAGCAACCGCACAAAAAACAGATGGAGATCCTCACAAAATTCATGAAAAACTCCACAGCCAAAGAGAAATTCAGTGCCCAAACCATTTGCAGCTCCCATGGTAAACAAGTGCTCTGGCAGCACTAATGTCTGTAATTGGATGTGAAACGTAGGGAACTGAGTGTAGTGGTGAATGACAACTGCCTGAAGCAGAGGCACAGCTCTTCCAGTGCGAAACAACTCCACCAGTCTCATGAACTTAACATACCATCAGAAGTCCTTGAAGGATTCCCAGAACTCCTGTTTGGTCACTTCTTGTCAAATAGCCATGGAGCCCAGGGGATAAAATGAAGCAGCTTGAGTACAAACAGAAAACAAAGATGGAGATCCTCAAAGATTCATGTAAATATCCACAGTTACAAAAGAGTTCAGCGCCCAAGACATTTAGAGCTGTCATTGAAACCAAGTGCTCTGGCAGCACATATGTGGAATAGTGGATGTGAAACCAAGAGAATGTAGGTTCGCTGGTGAATGACAACTGACCGAAGCAGCAGCACAGGTCTTCCAGTGCCAAAAGAAATCCACCTGGCTCATGAACTTCACATACCATCAGCTGTTCTGGCTTCTATGTAGGAAACCCTGTTTGATTTCATTCGGTCAAAGGCCCATTGACCCAGTGTGATGCAATCAAGCAGGTTGAGCAACCACACACAAATAACATGGAGCTCCACTCTCAAAGCATTTAAACTCCACAGTCAAAGACAAGTAATGTGATCAAGCCATTTCCCGAGCTATGAAAACCAAGTGCTCTGGCAGTACATATGTGAAACAGTGGATGTGACACCTAGGGAACACAGAGTGGTGGTTAATGGCAACAGCCCAAAGCAGCAGCACAGCTCTTCCAGTGCCAAAACTACTCCACCTGGCTCATGAACTTCACATACCATCAGCTGTCCTGCAATTTTCTAGGAAACCTTGTTCGGTCACTTTTGGTCAAATGACCTTTGGGCCCAGTGTGATGGAATCAAGCAGCTTGATCACACCGGCACATCAAAAATGGAGCTCCTAACTCAAGGTGCTCAAAACTCCACAGCCAAAGACAAGTTCAGCGCCCTAGCCATTTCCCACTGCGATATAAAACAAGTGATCTGGCAGCACATGTGGACCAGAGGATGTGACACCAAGGGAATGTAGCTTCGCTGATTAATGACAACTGCCCGAAGCGGCAGCACAGCTCTTTCAGTGCCAAAATAACTCCACCTGGCTCATGAACTTCACATACCATCAGCTGTCCTGGAAGCTATCTAGGAAACCCAGTTTGATCACTTGTGGTCCAATGCTGACAGAGTCCAGAGTGATGGTATTCAGCAGGCTCAAAACAAACACAAAATTAACATGGAGCTCCTCACTCAAGGCGCTCAAAGCTCCACAGCCAAAGACAAGTTCATTGCCCAAGCCATTTCCCGTTGCCATACAAACCAAGTACTTTGCAGCACACAAGTCTGCACAGTGGACGTGAAAACTAAGGAAGGTAGTGTGGTGGTGAATGGCACCTGTCCAAAGCAGCACAGCTCTTCCAGTGTCAAAACAACTCCACCTGGCTCATCAACTTCACATACCATCAGCTGCCCTGGCAGATATCTAGGATACCCTGTTTGGTCACTTTCGGTCCACTACCTATTGAGCAGAGAGTGATGGAATCAAGCAGGTTGAGCACCCACACAAAAGTAACATGGAGCTCGTCACTCAAGGCGCTCAGGACTTCACAACCAAGCACAAGTTCAGTACCCAAGCCATTTCCCGATGCCATGGACCAAGTACTCTGGAAGCACATATGTCTGAAAGTAGATATGACACCTAAGGAAGGTAGTGTAGTTGTGCATGGCAACTGCCCGAAACAGCACCACAGCTCTTCTAGTGCCAAAAGAAATTCACCTGGATAGTGAACTTCAAATACCATCAGCTGTCCTAGCATCTATCTAGAAAACCCTGTTTGATCACTTCCAATCCAATGCCCATTGAGACCAGGGGGATGGAAATAAGTAGCTTGGTCACACATAAAAAACTAACATGGAGCACCTTACACAAGGCGCTCAAAACTCCACAGCCAAAGACAAGTTCATCGCCCAAGTCATTTCCATTGCCATGTAAACCAAGTGCTCTGGCAGCACATATGTCCATACGTGAATATGACACCTGGAGAAGGGAGTGTGGTGGTGAATGGCCACTGCGCGAAGCAGCAGCACAGCTCTTACACTGCCAAAACAACTCCACCTGGCTCATCAACTTCACTTACCATCAGCTGTCCTGGCAGCTATCTAGGAATCCCTGATTGGTCACTTGCGGTCCAATGCTCATGGAGCCCAGTGGGATGGAATCAAGCATGTTGAGCACCCACATACAACTAACATGGAGCTCCTCACTGAAGGAGCTCAAAACTTCACAGCCAAAGACATGTTCACCGCATAAGCCATTTCCCGTTGCCATGGAAACCAAGTGCTCTGGCAGCACATATGTGAAAGTGGATGTGATACCTGGGGAACAAAGTGTGCTGGTGAATGGCAACTGCTTGAAGCAGCAGCACAGCTCTTCCAGTGCCAAAACAACTCCACCTGGCTCATCAACTTCACATACCATCAGCTGTCTTGGCAACTATCTAGGAAACCCTGTTTGGTCACTTCCTGTCAAAAGCTCATTGATCCCCGTGTGATGGAATCAAGAAGGTTCAGTATCCACACTAACCTAACATGTTACTCCTCACTGATGGTGCTCAAAACTCCACAGCAAAAGACAAGTTCAGTTCACAAGCCATTTCCCTTTGCCATGGAAACCAAGTTCTCTGGCAGCACTAATGTCTGAAAGAGGATATGACAACTAGGAAAGGTAGTGTGGGGGTGAATGACAACTGACCGAGTAGAACATAGTTGTTCCAGTGCCAAAATAACTCCAATTGGCTCATGAACTTCACATACCATCAGCTGTCCTGGCAGCAATCTAGGAAACCGTGTTTGGTCAGGTGTGGTACAAATGCTCATGGAGCATAGTGTGATTTAATCAAGCAGGATGATCACACACACACAAGTAACATGGAGCTTATCACTCAATGCACTCGAAACTCCACAGGCAAAGACAAGTTCAGCGCCTAAGCCATTTCCCGTTGTCATGGAAACCAAGTGCTCTGGCAGCACATATGTCTGAAAGTGGATATGACACCTAAGGAAGGTAGTGTGCTGGTGAATTTCAACTGCCCGAAGCAGCAGAACAGCTCTTACACTGCCAAAACAACTCCACCTGGCTCATGAACTTCACATACCATTAGCTGTCCTGGCAGGTATCTAGGAAACCCTGTTTGGCCACTTGCGGTTCAGATACCCTTGGAGCCCACTGTGATTTGAACAAGCAGGATCAGCGCACACAGACAACCAACATGGAGCTGCTCACTCAAGTCTCTGAAAACTCTGTCGCCAAAGACAAATTCATCTCCCAAGCCATTTCCCGCTGCCAGGGAAACCAAATGCTCTGGCAGTACATATGTGTGTAAGTGGATATGACACCAAGGGAAGGTAGTGTGGTGGTGAATGGCCAGTGACCAAACCAGCAACACAGCTCCTCCAGTGCCAAAACAACTCCACCTGGCTCATGAACTTCACATACCATCAGCTGTCCTGGCAGCTCTCTAGGAAACCCTGTTTGGTCAGTTCCGCTCGAATGCCTATTGAGCCCAGTGTGATGGAATCAAGCATATTGATCACCCAAATATAACTAAAATGTAGCTGGTCACTCAAGGCACTCAAAAGGCCACAGCCAAAGAGAGTTCAGCGCCTAAGCCATTTCCCATTGCAATGGAATCCAAGTGCTTTGGCAGCACATATGTTGAAGTGTGGTTGTGACACATGCAGAACAAAGTTTGGTGGTGAATGCCAGCTGCCCGAAGCAGCAGCGCAGCTCTTCAGTGCCAAAACAACTCCCCCTGGCTCATGAACATCACCTACCATCAGCTGTCCTGGCAGCTATCTACGAAACCCTGTTTGATCACTTGCGCTCCAATACACATTGAGCCAAGTGGTATGGAATCAAGCCGGTTGAACACCCACACAAAACTAACATGGTGCTCCTCATTCAAGATGCTAAAAACTCCACAACCAAACACAAGTTCAGCGCACAAGCCATTATCCGCTGCCATGGAAACCAAGAGCTCCTGCAGCACATATGTGAAACAGTGGATCTGACACCAAAGGAATGTAGGTTCACTGGTGAATGGCCACTGCCCTAAGCACCAACACAGCTCTTCCAGTGAAAAAACAACTCCTCCTTGCTAATGAACTTCACATACCATCAGCTGTCCTCACAGCTATCTAGGAAACACTGTTTGGTCACTTGTGGACCAATACCCATTTAGCCTTTGCAATGGAATCAAGCAGATTGAACACCCACACAAATATCTAACATGGAGCTCCTCACTCAAGGCGCTCAAAACTCCACAGCCAAAGAAAAAGTTAGGCGCATAAGTCATTTCCCGCTGCCATGGAAACCAAGTGCTCTGGAAGCACATATGTCTGAAAGTGGATGTGACAACTCGGGAACAAAGTGTGGTGGTGAATGGCAACTTCTTGAAGCAGCAGCACAGCTCTTCCAGGCCCAAAACAACTCCACCTGGCTAAGGAACTTCACATAGCATCACCTGTCTGGGCAGCTCTCTAGGAACCCCTGTTTGGACACTTCCGCTCCATTGCAAATGGAGACCAGAGGGTAGGTATCAAGGAGGTTGAACACTCACACAAAACGAAACTGTAGCTTCTCATTCAAGGTGAACAAGAGTCCACAGCCAGACACAAGTTCAGCGCCCAAACCATTTACCTTTGCAATGGAAACCAAGAGATCTGGCAGCACATATATGGAACATTGGATGTGACACCAAGAAAATATATGTTCATTGGTGAATGGACACTGCCCGAAGCAGCACAGCTCAGATCTTTAAGTGCAAAAACACCTACACGTAGCTCATGAACTTCACATTCCATGAGCTGTCCTGGCAGCTATTAAGGAAACCGTGTTTGATCACTTGTGATCCAATGACAATTGTGTCCAGTTTGATGGAAACAAGCACCTTGGGCACTAACATAAAAATAACATAAAGCTTCTCACTCAAGGGGCTCAAAACTCCACAGCCAAACACATGTTCAGTGTCCAAGCCATTTCCCACTGCAATGGTAATCAAGTGCTCTGGCAGCACATATATGGAACAGTGGAAATGACACCTATGGAAGGTAGTGTGGTGGTGAAAGGCCACTGCCCGAAGCAGCAGCACAGTTATTCCAGTGCCAAAATACTCCACATGGCTCATGAACTTCACATACCATCAGCGGTCCGGGCAGCTCTCTTGGGAACCCTGTTTGGTCACTTCCGCTCAAATGACCTTTTTTCCCAGTGTGATGCAATCAAGCAGCTTGAGCACCAACACAAAACTAACATGTTGCTCCTCACTGAAGGCGCTGAAAACTCCACAGCCAAATCCAAGTATAGCGCCCAAAACATTTCACGCTGTCATGGAAACCAAGTGCTCTGGAAGCACATGTGTGGAACAGTGGAAGTGACGCCTGGGGAACACTGTGTGGTGGTAAATGGTAATAGCCCAAAGCAGCACCACAGCTCTTCCAGAGCCAAAACAACTCCACCTTGCTCATGAACTTCACATACCATCACCTATCCTGGTAGCTATCTAGGAAACCCTGTTTGGTCACTTGCGGTCCAATGAAATTTGGTCCCAGTGTAGAAGAATCAAGTCGGTTGAGCTCCCACAAAAACTAATATGGAGCTCCTCACTCAAGGTGCTCAAAACTCCACAGTCAAAGACAAGTTCAGCACACAAGCCATTTCCCGTTGCCATGGAAATCAATTGCTCTGTCAGCACATATGTATGAAACTGGATATGACACGTAAGTAAGGGAGTGTGATGATGAATTTCAACTGTCCGAAAGAGCAGCACAGCTCTTCCAGTTTCAAAACAACTCCACCTGTCTCATCAACTTCCCATACCATCAGCTGTCCTGGCAGCTATCTAGGAAACCCTGATTGATCATATCCGATCAAATGTCCAACGAGTCCCGTGGGATGGAATCAAACAGGTTTAACACCCAAACAAAACTAACAGGGAGCTCCTCACTCAAGGTGCTCAAAACTCCACAGCCAAAGACAAGTTCAGTGCACAAGCCATTTCCCGCTGTCATGGAAACCAAGTGCTCTGGCAGCACATATGTGGAACAGTGGATATGACACCTTTGGAAGGTAGTGTGGTGGTGAATGGCAACTGCCCGAAGCAAAAGCACATCTCTTTCAGTGCCAAAACACCTCCACCTGGCTCATCAACTTCAAATACCATCAGCTGTGCTATCAGCTATTAAGGAAAACCTATTTGGTCACTTCTGCTCCAATGCCCATTGAGCCAAGTGGGATGGAATCAAGTAGGTTGAGCACCAAAACACAACTAACATGGAGCTCCTCACACAATGCGCTCAAAACTCCACAGAAAAGACAAGTTCAGCGCCCAAGCCATTTACTACAGCCATGCAAACCAAGTGCTCTGGCAGCACATATGTCTCAAAGTGGATATGACACCAAGGGAAGGTAGTGTGGTTGTGAATGGCCACTGCCCTAAGCAGCAACACAGCTCTTGCAGTACCAAAACAACTCCACCTGGCTCATGAACTTCACACACCATCAGCTGTCCTTGCAGCTATATAGGAAACCCTGTTTGGTCACTTCTGCTCCAATGCCAATTGAGCCCAGTGCGATGGAATCAAGCATATTGAGCATCCACACAAAAGTAACATGTTGCTCTTCACTCAAGGTGAAAAACTCCACAGCCAAAGACAAGTTCAGTGCACAAGCCATTACCCGTTATCATTGAAAGCAAATGCTCTGGCAGCACATATTTCTGAAATTGGATATGACACCTAGGAAAGGCAGTGTGGTGGTGAATGGCCACAGTCCGAAGCAGCAGCACAGCTTTTCCAATGCCAAAACAACACCACATGGCTTATGAACTTTACATACCATCAGCTGTCATGGTAGCTAACTGGAAAACCCTGATGGTCACTTTCTGGTAAAATGCCATTTGGGCCCTATGTGATGGAATCAAGTAGCTTGAGCACCCAAACAAAACTAACATGGATCTGCTCATTCAAGGCACTCAAAATTTCATGGCCAAAGACATGTTCAGCGCACAAGCCATTTCCCGTTGCCATGGAAACCAAGTGCTTTGGCAGCACATATGTGGAACAGTGGATATGACACCTATGAAAGGTAGTGTGGTGGTGAATGGCCAGTGCCTGAAGCAGCATCACAGCTCTTCCCGTGCCAAAAAAACTCCTCCTTCCTCATTAACTTCACATAACATCAGCTGTCCTGGCCTGGCAGCTATCTAGGAAACCCTGTTTCATCATTTCCGCTCCAATGCACATTGAGCCCAGTGGGATGGAATCAAGCATATTGAGCACAACACAAAACTAACATCTTGCTCCTCTCAAGGCGCTCAAAACTCCATCGCTAGAGACAAATTCAGTGCCCAAGCCATTTCCCGTTGCCATCAAATCAAATGCCCTGGCAGCACATATTTCTGAAAATGGATATGACACCTAGGAAAGGCAGAGGTGTGGTGAATGGCCACTGCCCGAAACAGCTACACAGATCTTCCAGTGCCAAAACAACTCCACCTGCCTCATGAACTTCACATACAATCACCTGTTCTGGCAGCTATCTAGGTAAAACGGTTTGGCCAGTTCAACTCTAATGCCGATGGAGCCCAGTATGATGGAATCAAGCATATTGAACACCCATATAAAACTAAATTTGAGCTGCTCACCCAGGGCGCTCAAAACTCCTCAGCCAAAGACAACTTCAGCGCCAAAGCCATTTCCCGTTGTCATGGAAACCAAGTGCTCTGGCAGCACATATGTCTGAAACTGGATATGACACATAAGGAAGGTAGTGTGGTGGTGAATTTCAACTCTCCGAAGCATGAGCACAGCTCTTTCAGTCCCAAAACAACTCCATCTGATTCATGAACTTCACATACCATCAACTCTCCTGGCAGCTATATAGGAAACCCTGTTTGGTCACTTCGTGGTCAAATGCCCGTTAGGCAGAGTGTGATGGAATCAAGCAGCTTGAGCACCCAAACAAAACTAACATTGTGCTCCTCACTCAAACGCTCAAAACACCCCAGACAAAGACAAGTTCAGCGCCCAAGCCATTGCTCGTTGCCATGGAAACCAAGTGCTCTGGCAGCACATATTTCTGAAAGTGGATATGACACCTTAGGAAAGTAGTGTGGCGCTGAGTTTCAACTGTCCGAAGCAGCAGCACAGCTCTGCCAGTGCCAAAACAACTCCACCTGGCTCGTCAACTTCACATACCATCAGCTGTCCTGGAAGATCTCTACGAAAATCTGTTTTGACACTTCTGCTCCTATTCACATTGAGCCTAGTGTGATGGAATCAAGCATATTGATCACTCAAACAAGTCTAACATGCTGCTCCTGACTTAAGGCTCTCAAAGCTCCATCGCCGAAAACAAGTTCAGCGCCCAAGCCATTTCCCGTTGACTTGGAAACCAATGCTCTGGCAGCACATACGTGTCTAAGAGCATATGACACCTAGGGAAGGTAGTGTGGGGGTAAATGGACACTGAGCGGAGCAGCAGCACAACTCCTGCAGTGCCAAAACAACTCCACCTGGCTCATCAACTTGACATACCTTCAGCTATCCTGGCAGCTATCTAAGAAACCCTGTTGGTCAGTTACTCTCCAATGCCCATTGAGCCCAGTTGGATGGAATCAAGCATATAGAGCACCCAAACACAACTAACATGGAGCTCCTCACTGAAGGGGCTCAAAACTCCACAGAAAAGACAAGTTCAGTGCCCTAGCCATTTCCCATTGCCATGGAAATCAAGTACTCTGGCAGCACATATGTGGAACCGTGGATATAACACCTAGGGAAGTTACTGTGGTGGTGAATTTCACCTGCCCGAAGCAGCAACACAGCTCTTCCAGTGCCAAATCAACTCCACGTGCCTCATGAACTTCATATATCATCAGCTGTCCTGGCAGCTATTGAAGAAACCCTGTTTGGTCACATGCGCTCCAATGCCCATTGAGCATTCACACAAAACTTACGTGGAACTCCTCACTCAAGGCGCTGAAAACTCCATCGCCAAAGACAAGTTCAGCGTCCAAGCCATTTCCCGCTGCCTTGGAGACCAAGTGCTCTGGCAGCACATATGTGGAACAGTGGATATGACATCTAGGGAATGTACTGTGGTGGTGAATTTCAACTCTACGAAGCAGCAGCACAGCTCCTCCAGTGCCAAAACAACTCCACCTGGCTCATGAACTTCACATACCATCAGCTGTCCTGGCAGCTATCTAGGAAACCCTGTTTGGTCAGTTCCGCTCCAATGCCCATAGAGCCCAGAGGGATGGAATCAAGCAGCTTGAGCACCCACACAAAACTAATATGTTGATTCTGACTCAAGGCGCTCAAAATTCCCCCGCCAAAGACAAGTTCAGCACACAAGCCATTTCCCGTTACCATGGAAAACAAGTGCTCTGGAAGCACATATCTGGGACAGTGGATGTGACACATAGAGTACACAGTTTGGTGGTGAATGAAAACTGCCTGAAGCAGCAGCACAGCTCTTCCAACGCCAAAACAACTCCCCCTGGCTCATCAACTTCACATACCATCAGCTGTCCTGGCCTGGCAGCTATCTAGGAAACCATGTTTGGTCACTTGCAATCCCATGCCCTTTGAGACCAGTGGGAAGGAATCAAGCATGTTGAGCACCCACACAAAACTAACATTATGCTCTTCACTCAAGGCCAGGAAATTCCACAGCCAAAGACAACTTCAGCACACAAGCCATTTCCAGTTGCCATGGAAACCAAGGGCTCTGGCAGCACATATGTCTGAAACTGGATATGACACCTAGGGAAGGTACTGTGGTGGTGAATGGTCACTGCCCGAAGCAGCAGCACAGCTCTGCTAGTACCACAAAAACTCCACCTGGTTTATCAACTTCACATACCATCAGCTGTCCTGGTAGCTTTCTAGGACACCCTGTTTGGTCACCTCCGCTCCAACTCCCATTCAGCGCAGTGGGATGGAAACCACCAGGTTGAGCCCCAAAATAAAACTAACATTGAGCTGCTCAGTCAAGGCGCTCAAAACTCCCCAGCCAAAGACAACTTCAGCGCCAAAGCCATTTCCCGTTGTCATGGAAACCAAGTGCTCCGGCAGCACATATGTCTGAAACTGGATATGACACATAAGGAAGGTAGTGTGGTGGTGAATTTCAACTGTCCGAAGCACTAGCATAGCTCTTTCAGTCCCAAAATAACTCCACCTGGCTCATGAACTTCACATACCATCAGCTGTCCTGGCAGCTATCTAGGAAATCGTGTTTGGTCACTTCCTGGTCAAATGCCCATGGAGGCCAGTGTTATGGAATCCAGCAGCTTGAGCACCCACACACAACTAACAAGGAGCTCTTCATAAAGCCGCTAAAAATCCATCGCCAAACACATGTTCAGTTTCCAAGCCATTTCCCATTGCCAAGGAAAACAAGTGCTCTGGCAGCACTTATATGGAACACTGAATGTGACACGAAGCAAAAGTAGGTTCTCTGATGAATGAGGGCTGCCCGAATCCGCAGCAGAGCTCTTCCAGTGCCAAAACAACTCCACCTGGCTCATGAACTTCACATACCATCAGCTGTCCTGGCAGCTATCTAGGAAACCCTATTTGGTCACTTCCTGTCAAATGCCCATTGAACCCCGTGTGATGGAATCAATCAGGTTGAGCACTCACACAAAACTAACATGGAGCTCCTCATGCAAGGTGCTCAAAACTCCACACTCAAAGAAATGTTCAGGGCACGAGCCATTTCCCGTTGCCATGGAAACCAAGTGCTCTGGCAGCACATACGTGGAACAGTGGATATGACACCTAGGGAAGGTAGTGTGGTGGATAATAGCAACTGCCCGAAGCAGCAAAACAGCTCTACCAGTGCCAAAACAACTCATCAACTTCACATACCATCAGCTTTCCTGGCAGCTATCTAGGAAACCCTGTTTGGTCACCTGTTTTTCAAATGCCCATGGAGCCCAGTGTGATTTAAAAAACCAGATTGAGCACCCAAACATAACTAACATGGATCTCCTCACTCAAGGCGCTCAAACTCCAGAGCCAAAGACAAGTTCAGCGCAGAAGCCATTTCCCGTTGCCATGGAAACCAAGTTCTCTGGCAGCACATATGTCTCTAAAAGGATATGACACAAAGGAAGGTAGTGTTGTGGTGAATGGCCACTGCCCGAAGCAGTACAACTCTTCCAGTGCCAAAACAACTCCACCTGGCTCTTCAACTTCACATACCATCAGCTGTCCTGGAAGATCTCTACGAAAATCTGTTTTGACACTCCCGCTCCTATTCACATTGAGCCCAGTGTGATGGAATCAAGCATATTGATCACTCAAACAAATCTAAAATGCTGCTCCTGACTTAAGGCGCTCAAAGCTCCATCGCCGAAGACAAGTTCAGCGCCCAAGCCATTTCCCGTTGACTTGGAAACCAATGCTCTGGCAGCACATACGTGTCTAAGTGCTTATGACACCTAGGGAAGGTAGTGTGGTGGTGAATGGCCACTGACCGGAGCAGCAGCACAGGTCTTCCAGTGCCAAAACAACTCCACCTGGCTCATGAACTTGACATACCTTCAGCTATCCTGGCAGCTATCTAGCTAACTCTCTTTGTCAGTTCCGCTCCAATGCCCATTGAGCTCAGTGGGATGGAATCAAGCATATTGAGCACCCAAACACAACTAACATGGAGCTCCTCACTGAAGGGGCTCAAAACTCCACAGAAAAGACAAGTTCAGCGCCCTAGCCATTTCCCATTGCCATGGAAATCAAGTAATCTGGCAGCACATATGTGGAACCGTGGATATAACACCTAGGTATGGTAGTGTGGTGGTGTATTTCACCTACCCTAAGCAGCTACACAGCTCCTCCAGTGCCAAAACAACTCCACGTGCCTCATGAACTTCACATACCATCAGCTGTCCGGGCAGCTATCTTGGAAACCCTGTTTGGTCAGTTCCGCTGCAATGCCCATTGAGCCCAGTGGGATGGAATCAAGCATATTCAGCACCCACACAAACTTACATGGAGCTCCTTACTCAAGGCGCTCAAAACACCATCGACAAAGACAAGTTCAGCGCCAAGTCATTTCCCGTTGCCATGGAAACCAAGTGCTGTGGCAGCACATATGTCTGAAACTGGATATGACACCTGAGAATGGCAGTGTGGTGGTGAATGGCCACTGCCTGAAGCAGCAACACAGCTTTGAAGTGCAAAAACAACTCCACCTGGCTCATGAACTTCACATACCATCAGCTGTCCTGGCAGCTATCTAGGAAACCCTGTTTGGTCACTTCAGATCCAATGCCCATGGAGCCCAGTGTGATGGAACCAAGCATATTGAGCAACAAAACACAACTAACATGGAGCTTCTCACTCAAGGCGCTCTAAACTCCACAGCCAAAGACAAGATCAGTGCACAATCCATTTCCCGTTATCATGGAAACCAAGTGCTCTGACAGCACATATTTCTGAAATTGGATAAGACACCTAAGGACGGTAGTATGGTGGTGAATGGCAACTGCCCAAAGCAGTAGCACAGCTTTTGCAATGCCAAAACAACTTCACCTGACTCATGAACTTCACATACCATCAGCTGTCCTGGCAGCTATCTAGAAAACCATGTTTGGTAAATTCCTTGTCAAATGCTGTTTGGGCGCAGTGTGATGGAATAAGCAGCTTGAGCACCCAAACAAAACTAACATGGATCTGTTCATTCAAAGCGCTCAAAACTCCATCGCCAAAGAAAGTTCAGCGCCCAGGCCAATTCCCGTTGCCATGGAAACCAAGTGCTTTGGCAGCACATATGTGGAACAGTGCATATGACACCAACGAAAAGTAGTGTGCTGGTGAATGGCCAGTGCCCGAAGCAGCAGCACAGCTCTTCCAGTGCCAAAAAACTCCACATGCCTCATGAACTTCACATAGCATTAGCTGTCCTGGCCTGGCAGCTATCTAGGAAACCCTGTTTCATTACTTCCGCTCCAAGGCTCATTGAACAAAGTGGAATGGAATCAAGCATATTGAGCACCCACACAAAACTAACATCTTGCTCCTCTCACGGCGCTCAAAACTGCATCGCCAGAGACAAATTCAGCGTCCAAGCCATTTCCCGTTGCCATCAAATCAAATGCCCTGGCAGCACATATTTCTGAAAGCGGATATAACACCTAGGAAAGGCAGTGTGGTGGTGTATGGCCACTGCCCGAAACAGCAACACAGCTCTTCCAGTGCCAAAACAACTCCACCTGCCTCATGAACTTCACATACAATAACCTATTCTGGCAGCTATCTAGGAAACCCTGTTTGGTCACTAGCGCTCAAAGACGCGTTTGGCCAAGCGGGATGGGATCAAGCATATTGAGCAACCACACAAAACTAACATGTAGCTCCTCACTCAAAGAGCTCAGAACTCCACAGCCAAAGACAAGTTCAGCGCCCAAGCCATTTCCCATTGCCATGGAATCCAAAGGCTGTGGCAGCACGTATGTTGAACACTGAATGTTACACCAAAGGAATGCAGATTCTCTGATGAATGACAACTGCAAAAAGCAGCAGCACAGCTCCTCCAGTGCCAAAACAACTCCACCTGGCTCATCAACTTCACATACCATCAGCTGTCCTGGCAGCTATCTAGGAAACCCTGATTGATCATATCCGATCTAATGTCCAATGAGTCCAGTGGGATGGAATCAAGCAGGTTAAACACCCAAGCAGAACTAACATGGAGCTCCGCACTCAAGGCACGCAAAATACCACAGCCAAAAACCAGTTCAGCGCCCTAGCCATTTCCCGTTGCCATGTAATTCAAGTGCTCTGGAGCACATACGTCTTTATTGCATATGACACCTAGGAAGGTAGTGTGGTGGTGAATTTCAACTGTCTGAAGCAGCAGCACAGCCCTTCCAGTCCCAAAACAACTCCATCAGCCTCATGAACTTCACATACCATCAGCTGTCCTGGCAGCTATCTAGGAAACCCTGTTTGGTCACTTTTGCTGAAATGTCCTTTAAGACCAGTAGGATGGAATCAAGCATGTTGAGCACCCACACAAAACTAACATGGAGCTGACACTCAAGACGATCAAAACTTCACAACCAAAGAAAAGTTCAGCGCCCAAGCCATTTCCCGTTGCAATGGAAACCAAGTGCTCTGGCAGCACATATTCCTGAAAGTGGATGTGAAACCTAAGGAAGGTAGTGTGCTGGTGAATGGCCACTGCCCAAAGCAGCAGCACAGCTCTTCCAGTGCCAAAAGAACTCCACCTAGCTCATGAACTTCCCATACCATCAGCTGTCCTGACAGCTATCTAGGAAACCCTATTAAGACACTTCCGCTCCAATGCCTTTTGAATCCAGTGTGATGCAATCAAGCATATTGAGCACCAACACAACTAACATTTACTCCTGACTCAAGGCACTCAAAACTCCCCAGCCGAAGACAAGTTCAGCGCCCAAGACATTTCCTGTTGCCATGGAAACCAAGTGCTTTGACAGCACATATGTGGAACACTGGATGTGACACCAAGGGAATGTACATTTTCTGATGAATGACAACTGTCCGAAGCAGCAGCACAGCTCTTGCAATGTCAAAACAACTCCACCTAGCTCATCAACTTCACATACCATCAGCGGTCCTGGAACATTTCTAGGAAAATCTGTATGGACACTCCCGCTCCAATTCACATTGAGCCCAGTGTGATAGAATCAAGCATATTGAGCACCAAAGCAAATCTAACATGCTGCTCCTGACTTAAGGCGCTCAAAACACCACAGCCAAAGACAAGTTCAGGCCCAAGCAATTACCATTGCCATGGAAACCAAGTGCTCTGGCAGCACATATGTGGAACAGTGGATAAGACACCTGAGGAATGTAGTGTGATTCTGAGTTTCAACTGTCCGAAGCAGCAGCACAGCTCTTCCAGTGCCAAAACTACTCCATCTGCTCATGAAATTCCCATACCATCACCTGCCCTAGCAGCTATATAGGAAAACCTGTTTGGTCACTTGTGGTCCAAACGCCCATTGAGCCCAGAGTGATTTAAAGAAGCAGGATGATCACACACACACAATTATCTTGCAGCTTCTCACTCAAGGGGCTCAAAACTCCACAGCCAAAGACAAGTTCAGTGCGTAAGCCATTTCCCCCTACCATGGAAACCAAGCGCTGGCAGCACATATGTGGAACAGTGGATATGACACCTAAGGAAGGTAGTGTGGTGTTGAATGTCCAGTGCCCGAAGCAGCAGCACAGCTCTTCCAGTGCCAAAACAACTCCACCAGTCTCATCAACTTCACATTCCATCAGCTGTCCTGGCAGCTATCTAGGAAACCCTTTTTGGTCACATACGATCCACTGCCCGTTTGGTCCAGTGTGATGGAATCAAGCAGCTTGAGCAACCAAAGAAAACTAACATGGAGCTGCTCCTGACTCAAGGCGCTCAAAACTCCACAGCCAAAGACAAGTTCAGCGCCCAAGCCATTTCCCGTTGCCATGGAAACCAAGTGCTCTGGCAGCACATACCTCTCTAATTCGATATGACAGCTAAGAAGGTATTGTGGTGGTGTGTTTCAACTGTCCGAAGCAGCAGCACAGCTCTTCCAGTGTCAAAACAACTTCACCTGGCTCATCAACTTCACATACCATCAGCTGTCCTGGCAGCTATCTAGCAAACCCTGTTTGGTCACTTGCGGTCCAATGCCCATTTAGCAGAGTGTGATGGAATAAAGCATATCGAGCATCCACACACACACACCTAACATGGAGCACCTCACTCAAGGCGCACAAAACTCTACAGCCATAGACAAGTTCAGCACCCGAGCCATTTCCCGTTGCCATGGAAATCAAGTACTCTGGCAAAACATATGTATGAAAGTGCATATGACAACAAGGAAGGTAGTGTGTAGGTGAATGACAACGGCCTGAAGCAGCAGCACAGCTCCTATAGTGCCAAAACAACTCCACCTGGCTCATGAACTTCACATAGCATCACCTGTCCTGGCAGCTATCTAGGAAACCCTGTTTGATCAGCTCCGCTCCAATGCCCGTTGGGCCCAGTTGGATGGAATCAAGCAGCTTGAGCACCCAAAGAAAACTAACATGCAGCTGCTCCTGATTCAAGGCGCTCAAAACTCCACAGCTAAAGACAAGTTCAGCGCCCAAGCCATTTCCCACTGCCATGGAAACCAAGTGCTCTGGCAGCACATATTTCTGAAAGTGGATATGACACCTTGGGAAGGTACTGTGGTGGTGAATGGCCAATGCCCGAAGCAGCAGCACAACTTTTGCAGTGCCAAATCAACTCCATCTGCTCATGAACTTCCCATACTATTACCTGTCCTAGCAGCTATCTAGGAAACCCTGTTTGGTCACTTGCGGTCCCAATGCACATGGAGCCCAGTGTGATGGAAAAAAAATGTTGAGCACCCACACACACACAACTAACATGGAGCTCCTCACACAATGCGCTCAAAACTCTACAGCCAAAGGCAAGTTCAGCCTTAAGCAATTTCCCGTTTCCATGGAAACCAAGTACTCTGTCAGGCCATATGTCTGAACCTGGATATGACACCTAAGGAAGGTAGTGTGGTGGTGAGTTTCAACTGTCTGAAGCAGCAGCACAGCACTTGCAGTTCCAAAACAACTCCACCTGCTCATGAAGTTCACATACCATCACCTCTCCTAGCAGCAATCTAGGAAACCCTGTTTGGTCACTTGTGGTCCAAATGCCCATAGAGTCCAGTGTGATTTAAGCAAGCAGAATGATCACACAAACAACTAACATGGAGCTCCTCACTCAAAGTGCTGAATACTCCACAGCCAAACACAAGTTCAGCGCACAAGCCATTTCCCGTTGCCATGGAATCCAAGTGCTTTGGCAGCACAAATGTGGAACAGTGGATATGAAACCTAAGGAAGGTATTGTGGTGGTGAGTTTCAACTATCCGAAGCAGCAGCACAGCTATTCCAGTTGCAAAACAACTATATCTGCTCATGAACTTCACATACAATCAGCTGTCCTGGCAGCTATCTAGGAAACCCTGTTTGGTCACTTCTGCTCCAACTACAATTGAGCCCAGGGAGATGAAATCAAGCATATTGAGCACTCACACAAAACTAACATGTTGCTCGCGAATTAAGGCGCTCAAAACTTCACAGGCAAATACAAGTTCCGCGCACATTCCATTTCCTGTTGCCATGGAAATCAAGTGCTCTGGCAGCACATATGTCTCAAAGTGGATATGACACCTAAGGAAGGTTGTTTGGTGGTGAATGGCAGCTGCCCGAAGCAGCAGCACAGCTCTTTCAGAGCAAAACAACTCCACCTGGCTCATGAACTTCACATACCATCAGCTGTCCTGGCAGATATTAAGGAAACACTGTTTAATCAGTTGCAATCCCATTCCCTTTGAGACCAGTGGGATGGAAACAAGCATGTTGAGCACCCACACACAACTACCATGGAGCTCCCCAATAAATGGGCTCAAAACTCCACAGCCAAACACAAGTTCAGCACACAAGCCATTTCCCATTGCCATGGAAACGAAGTGCTCTGGCAGCACATATGTCTGTAAGTGCTTATAACACCTATGGAAGGTATTGTGGTGGTGAATGACCACTACCTGAAGCAGCAGCACAGCTCTTATAGTGCCAAAACAACTCCACCTGGCTCATGAACTTCACATACCTTCCGCTGTCCTGGCAGCTATCTAGGAAACCCTGTTTGGTCAGTTCCGCTGCAATGCCCAATTTGCCCAGAGTGATGGAATCAAACAGGTTGAGCAGCCAAACACAACTAAAAGGGGCACCACACACAAGGCACTCAAAACTCCACAGCCAATGACAAGTTCAGCGCACAAGCCATTTCCCACTGCCATGGAAACCAAGTGCTCTGGCAGCACATATTTCTGAAAGTGGATATGACACCTTGGGAAGGTACTGTGGTGGTGAATGGCCAATGCCCGAAGCAGCAGCACAGCTTTTGCAGTGCCAAATCAACTCCATCTGCTCATGAACTTCCCATACTATTACCTGTCCTAGCAGCTATCTAGGAAACCCTGTTTGGTCACTTGCGGTCCCAATGCACATGGAGCCCAGTGTGATGGAAAAAAAATGTTGAGCACCCACACACACACAACTAACATGGAGCTCCTCACACAATGCGCTCAAAACTCCACAGCCAAAGGCAAGTTCAGCCTTAAGCAATTTCCCGTTTCCATGGAAACCAAGTACTCTGTCAGGCCATATGTCTGAACCTGGATATGACACCTAAGGAAGGTAGTATGGTCGTGAGTTTCAACTGTCCGAAGCAGCAGCACAGCACTTGCAGTTCCAAAACAACTCCACCTGCTCATCAACTTCACATACCGTCAGCTGTCCTAGCAGCAATCTAGGAAACCCTGTTTGGTCACTTGTGGTCCAAATGCCCATGGAGTCCAGTGTGATTTAAGAAAGCCGAATGATCACACAAACAACTAACATGGAGCTCCTCACTCAAGGAGCTGAAAACTCCACAGCCAAACACAAGTTCAGCGCCAAGGCATTTCCCGTTGCCATGGAAACCAAGTGCTTTGGCAGCACATATGTGGAACAGTGGATATGAAACCTAAGGAAGGTATTGTGGTGGTGAGTTTCATCTATCCGAAGCAGCAGCACAGCTCTTCCAGTTGCAAAACAACTCCATCTGCTCATGAACTTCACATACAATCAGCTGTCCTGGCAGCTATCTAGGAAACCCTGTTTGGTCACTTCTGCTCCAATTACAATTGAGCCCAGGGAGATGGAATCAAGCATATTGAGCACCCACACAAAACTAACATGTTGCTCCTGAATCAAGGCGCTCAAAACTTCACAGGCAAAGACAATTTCCGCGCACATGCCATTTCCCGTTGCCATGGAAATCAAATGCTCTGGTAGCACATATGTCTCAAAGTGGATATGACACCTAAGGAAGGTTGTTTGGTGGTGAATGGCAGCTGCCCGAAGCAGCAGCACAGCTCTTTCAGTGCAAACCAACTCCACCTGACTCATGAACTTCACATACCATCAGCTGTCCTGGCAGATATTAAGGAAACACTGTTATAGTCAGTTGCAATCCCATGCACTTTGAGACCAGTGGGATGGAAACAAGCATGTTGAGCACCCACACACAACTACCATGGAGCTCCCCAATAAAGAGGCTCAAAACTCCACAACCAAACACAAGTTCAGCACACAAGCCATTTCCCCTTGCCATGGAAACCAAGTGCTCTGGCAGCATATATGTCTGTAAGTGCTTATAACACCTATGGAAGGTATTGTGGTGGTGAATGACCACTGCCCGAAGCAGCAGCACAGCTCTTCCAGTGCCAAAACAACCTCACCTGGCTCATCAACTTCACATACCTTCCGCTGTCCTGGCAGCTATCTAGGAAACCCTGTTTGGTCAGTTCCGCTGCAATGCCCAAAATGCCCAGAGTGATGGAATCAAACAGGTTGAGCACCCAAACACAACTAAATGGGGCACCTCACTCAAGGTACTCAAAACTCCACAGCCAAAGACAAGTTCAGCGCCCAAGCCATTTCCCGTTGCCATGGAAATCAAGTGCCATGACAGCACATATGTGGAACAGTAGATATGACACCTAAGGAAGGTAGTGTGGTGTGTTGAATTTCAACTGTCTGAAGCAGCAGCACAGCTCTTCTAGTGTCAAAACAACTCCATCTACCTCATGAACTTCACATACCATCAGCATTCCTGGCAGCTATCTAGGAAACCCTGTTTGGTCACTTTCGCTCCAATGCCAATTTAGCCCAATGGGGTGCAATAAAGCATATTGAGAACCCACACAAAACTAACATGTTGCTCCTCAATCAAGGTGCTCAAATCTCCACAGCGAAAGAGAAGTTCAGCGCCCAAGCCATTTCCCGTTGCTTTGGAAACCAAGTGATCTGGCAGCACATATTTCTTAAAGTGGATATGAAACCTAAGGAATGTAGGGTGGTGGTGAATGGCCACTGCCCGAAGCAGCAGCACAGCTCTTCCAGTGCCAAAACAACTCCATCTGCCTCATGAATTTCACATACCATCAGCTGTCCTGGCAGGTATCTAGGAAACCCTGTTTGGTCACTTCTGCTCTAATGACAATTGGGCCCAGTGTGAGGGAATCAAGCATGTTGAGCACCCACACAAAAGTAACATGTTGCTCTTCACTCAAGTCGCTCAAAACTCCACAGGCAAAAACAAGTTCAGCGCCCAAGCAATTTCGCGTTATCATGGAAACCAAGTGCTCTGACAGCACATATGTGGAACAGTGGATATGACATCTATGAAAGGTAGTGTCGTGGTGAATTTCAACTGTCTGAAGCAGCAGCACTGCTCCTCCAGTACCAAAATAAATCAACCTGGCTCATCAACTTCACATACCATCAGCTGTTCTGGCAGCTATCTAGGAAACCCTGTTTGGTCAGTCCCGCTAAAATGTCCTTTGAGCCCAGTTGGATGGAATCAAGCACCTTAAGCACCCACACAAAACTAACATGTTGCTTCTGAATCAAGGCGCTCAAAACTTCAAAGGCAAATACAAGTTCTGCTATCATACCATTTCCCGTTGCCATGCAAATCAAGTGCTCTGGCAGCACATATGTCTCAAAGTGGATATGACACCTAAGGAAGGTAGTTTGGTGGTGAATGGCAACTGCCCGAAGCAGCAGCACAGCTCTTTCAGTGCCAAAACAACTCCACCTGGCTCATTAACTTCACGTACCATCAGCTGTCCTGACAGCTATCTAGGAAACCCTGTTTGATCACTTGCAGTCAAATGCCCTTTGAGCCAAATGTGACAGAAACAAGCAGCTTGAGCACCCAGACAAAACTAACATGTTGCTCATCACTCAAGGCGATCAAAACTCCACAGCCAAAGACAAGTTCAGCACACAAGCCATTTCCCGTTGCCATGGAAACAAAGTGCTCTGGCAGCACATATGTCTAAAGGCATATGACACCTATGGAAGGTATTGTGGTGGTGAATGACCACTGCCCGAAGCAGCAGCACAGCTCTTCCAGTGTCAAAACAACTCAACCTGGGTCATCATCTTCACTTACCATCAGCTGTCCTGGCAGCTATCTAGGAGACCCTATTTGGTAACTTCCAGGCCCAATGCCATGGAGCCTAGAGTGATTTTAACAAGAAGTATGATCACACACACACAACTAACATGGAGTACCTTACTCAAGGCGTGAAAACTCCACAGCCAAAGAGAAGTTCAGCGCCTAAGACATTTCCCGTTGCCATGGAAACCAAGTGCTCTGGCAGCACATATTTCTGAAACTGGATATGACACCTAAGGAAGGTAGTGTGGTGGTGAATGGCCACTGTCCGAAGAAGCAGCACAGCTCTTCCAGTGCCAAAACAACTCCACTTGGCTCATAAAATTCCCATACCATCACCTGTTCTGGCAGCTATCTAGGAAACCCTGTTTAGTCACTTTCACTCCATTCCGATTGAGAGCACGGGGAAGGAATTAAGCACATTGAGCACACAGACAAAACTATCATGTAGCTCCTCACTCAAGGCGCTCAAACTCCACAGAAAAAAACATTTCAGTCCCCAAGCCATTCCCCATTGCTTTGGAAAAAAAGTGCTCTGGCAGCACATATGTCTGTAAGTGGATATGACACCAAGGGAAGGTAGTGTGGTGGTGAAAGGCCAGTGCCCGAAGCAGCAGCACAGCTCTCCCAGTGCCAAAACAACTCCACCTGGTCATGAACTTCACATACCTTCAGCTGTCCTGGCAGCTATTTAGAAACCCTGTTGGGTCAGTTGCGCTCCAATGCCCAATTTTCCCAGAGTGATGGAATCAAGCATATTGAGCACCCAGACAAACTACCATGTTGCTCCCCACTCAAGGCGCTCAAAACTCCACAGCCAAACACAAGTTCAGCCCGTAAGTCATTTCCCGCTACCATTGAAACCAAGTGCTCTGGCAGCACATATTTCTGAAAGTGCATATGAAAGCTAAGGAAGGTAGTGTGGTTGTGAATGGCCACTGCCCAAAGCAACAGCACAGCTCTTCCAGTGCCAAAACAAATCCATCTGTCTCATGAATTTCACATACCATCTGCTGTCCTGGATATTTAGGAAACCCTGTTTGGTCACTTGCGGTACCAATGCACATGGAGCCCAGTGTGATGGAAAAAAACAAGTTGTGCACCCACACACACACAACTAACATGGAGCTGATCACTCAATGAGGTCAAAACTCCAAAGCCATAGACAAGTTCAGCGCCTCAGCCACTTCCCGTTGCCATGGAAACCAAGTGCTCTGGCAGCACATATGTCTGTAAGTGCATATGACACCTATGGAAGTTATTGTGGTGGTTGAATGACAACTGCCTGAAGCAGAAGCACAGCTTTTGCAGTGCCAAAACAACTCCACCTGCCTCATCAACTTCACATACCATCAGCTGTCCAGGCAGCTATCTAGGAAACCGTGTTTGGTCACTCCAGTCCAAATGCTCATGAAGCCCAGTGTGATTTAAGCAAGCAGGATGATCACACACACACAACGAACATGAAGCTCCTTACTCCAGGCGTCAAAACTTCACAGCCAAAGACAAGTTCAGCGCCTAAGCCATTTCCTGTTGCCAATGAAACCAAGTGCTTTGGCAGCACATAGTGGAACAGTGCATATGATACCTAAGGAAGGTAGTGTGGTGGTGAGTTTCAACTGTCCGAAGCAGCAGCACAGCACTTGCAGTTGCAAAATAAGTCCATCTGCTCATGAACTTCCCATACCATCACCTGTGGTAGCAGGTATGTAGGAAACCCTGTTTGGTCACTTGCGGTCCAATGCTCATTGAGACCACGGGGAGCTAATCAAGCATATTGAGCACCCAGACAAACTACCATGTAGCTCCTCACTCAAGGCGCTCCAAACTCCACAGCCAAACACAAGTTCAGTGCCCAAGCCATTTCTCGTTGCCATGGAAACCAAGTGCACTGGCATCACATACGTCTGTACGTGGATATGACACCAAGGGTAGGTAGTGTGGTGGTGAACGGCCAGTGCCCAAAGCAGCAGCACAACTTTTCCAGGGCCAAAACAACTCCACCTGGGTCATGAACTTCACAAACCTTCAGCTGTCCTGGCAGCTATCTAGGAAACCCCATTTGGTCTGTTGCGCTCCAATGCCCGTGAGGCCCAGTGTGATGGAATCAAGCAGCTAGAGCATCCAAGGAAACCTAACATGGAGCTGTTCCTGATTCAAAGCGCTCAAAACTCCACAGCCAAAGACGAGTTCAGTGCCCAAGCCATTTCCCGTTGCCATGGAAACCAAGTGCTCTTGCAGCACATACGTCTCTAAGTGGATATGACACCTAGGAAGGTAGAATGGTGGGGAATTTCAACTCAAGGAAGCAGCAGCACAGCTCTTCCAGTCCCAATACAACTCCACCTGCCTCATGAACTTCACATACCATCACCTGTCCTGACAGCTATCTAGGAAACCCTGTTTGGTCACTTCCGCTCCAATACCATTTGAGCCCGGGGGGTTGCAATGAAGCATATTGAGCACCCAGACAAAACTAACATCTTGATCCTCAATAAAGGCGCTCAAAACTCCACAGCCAAAGACAAGTTCAGCGCCCAAGCCATTTCCCACTACCATGGAAACCAAGTGCTCTGGCAGCACATATTTCTGAAAGTGAATAGGAAACCTAAGGAAGGTAGTGTGGTTGAGAATGGCCACTGCCCGAAGCAGCAGCACAGCTCTTCCTGTGCCACAACAACTCCATCTGCCTCATGAATTTCACATACCATAAGCTGTCCTGGCAGCTATCTAGGAATCCCTGTTTAGTCACTTGCGGTCCAATGCCCATTGAGCAGAGTGTGATGGAATCAAGCATATCGAGCAACCACACACACACAAATAACATGGAGCTCCTCACCTAAGGTGCTCAAAACTCTACAGGCAAACACAAGTTCAGTGCCCAAGCCATTTCCCGTTGCCATCTAAACCAAGTGCTCTGACAGCACACACGTCTGTACGTGGATATGACACCAAGGGAAGGTAGTGTGGTGGTGAATGGCTACTGCCCGAAGCAGCAGCACAGCTCCTGTGGCAGCACATATGTGGAAGAGTGGATGTGATATATACAGAACACAGTTTGGTCGTGAATGACAACTGCCCAAAGCAGCAGCACAGCTCTTCCAGTGCCAAAAGCACTCCTCATGGCTCATGAACTTCACATACCATCAGCTGTCCGGGCAGCTATCTGGCAAACCCTGTTTGATCACTTGCAGTCAAATGCCCATTGAGCCAAGTGTGACAGAAACAAGCAGCTTGAGCACCCAGACAAAACTAACATGTTGCTCATCACTCAAGGCGCTCAAAACTCCACAGTCAAAGACAAGTTCAGCGCCCAAGCCATTTCCCGGTGCCATTGAAACGATGTTCTCTGGCAGCACATATATCTGTAAGTGGATAGGACACCTAAGTAAGGTAGTGTGGTGGTGAATTTCATCTGCCCGAAGCAGCAGCACTGCTCTTCTAGTGCCAAAAGCACTCCTCATGGCTCATGAACTTCACATACCATCAGCTGTCCTGGCAGCTATCTAGGAAACCCTTTTTTTTCACTTGCGGTCCAATGCCCATTTGGCCCAGAATGATGGAATTAAAACCTTGAGCACCCAAACAAAACTAACATGGAGCAGCTCACTGAAGGCGTTCAAAACTATATCACCAAAGACAAGTTCATCTCCCAAGCCATTTCCCGTTGCCATGGAAACCAAGTGCTCTGTCAGCACATATGTGGAACAGTGGATATGACACCTAAGGAAGGTAGTGTGGTGGTGAATGGCCACTGCCCGAAGCAGCAGCCCAGCTCTTTCAGTGCCAAAACAACTCCACCTGCCTCATGAACTTCACATAATATCAGCTATTCTGGCAGCTATCTTGGAAAACCTGTGTGGTCACTTGCGGTCCAATGCCCATTGAGCCCAATGTGATGGAATCAAGCAGCCTGAGCACCCAAACACAACTAACATGGAGCGCCTCAGTCAAGGTACTCAAAACTGCACTGCCAAAGACAAGTTCCGAGCAAAAACCATTTCCCGTTGCCATGGAAACCAAGTGCTGTGGCAGCACATATGTTTGTAAATGGATATGACATCTATAAAAGGTAGTGTGGTGGTGAATTTAACCTGCCCGAAGCAGAAATAAGACTCTTCCAGTGCCAAAACAACTCCACCAGACTCATGAACTTCACATACCATCAGCTGTCCTGGCAGCTATCTAGGAAAGCCTGTTGGATCACTTCCGATCCAAATGCCCTTTGAGCCAAGTGTGATTTAAAGAAGCAGAATAATCACACACACACAACTAACATGCTTCTCCTCACTAAAGGTGCTCAAAACTACACAGCCAAAGACAAGTTCAGCGCCTAAGCCATTTTCCGTTTTCATGGAAACCAAGTGTTCTTACAGCACATTTGTGGAGCTGTGGTTGTGACACCTATGGAAGGTAGTGTGGTGGTGAATGGCCACTGCCCAATGCAGCAACACAGCTCTTCCAGTGCCAAAACAACTCCACCTGGCTCATGAACTTCACATACCATCAGCTGTTCTGGCAGCTATCTAGGAAACCCTGTTTGGTCACTTGAAATCCAAATGCCGATGGAGCCCAGTGAGATTTAAACAAGCAGGATGATTACAAGCACACCACTAACATGTAGCTCCTCACTCAAGGCTCTCAAAACTCCGCAGCCCAATACAAGTTCAGCGCCCAAGCCATTTCCCACTACCATGGAAACCAAGTGGTCTGGCAGCACATATGTGGAACAGTGGATGTGAAACACACAGAACACAGTTTTGTGGTGATTTGGCCACTGCCCCAAGCAGCAGCACAGCTCTCCCAGTGCCCAAACAAATCCACCTGCCTCATGAACTTCACATACCATCAGCTGTCCTGGCAGTTATCTAGGAAATCCTGTTTGATCACTTGCTCGTTGAGCCAAGTGTGATAGAAAGAAGCCGCAGGATCACCCACAGAAAAAAGACATGTTGCTTTTCACTCAAGGAGCTCAAAACTACACAGCAAAAGACAAGTTCATCGCCTAAGCCATTTCCTGTAGGCCAGGAAACCAAATGCTCTGGCAGCACATACGACTGTAAGTGGATATGACACCTATGGAAGGTAGTGTGGTGGTGAATGGCCACTGACCAATGCAGTAGCACAGCTCTTCCAGTGCCAAAACAACTCCTGCTGCCGCATGAAATTCACATAGAATCAGCTGTCGTGGGAGCTACCTAGGAAACCCTGTTTGGTCACTTGCTGTCCAATGCCCATTGAGCCCAGTGGGATGGAATCAAGCAGCTTGAATACCCAAGCAAAACTAACATGGAGCTGCTCACAAAAGGTGCTCAAAACTCCATCGCCAAAGAAAAGTTCATCGTCCAAGCCTTTTCCTGTTGGCATGGAAACCAAGTGTTCTGGCAGCACATATGTGTGTATGTTGATATGATACCTAGGTAAGGTAGTGTGGTGGTGAATGGCCACTGCCCAAAGTAGCAACACAGCTCTTCCAGTACCAAAACAATTCCACCAGGCTCTTGAACTTCACATACCATCAGCTGTCCTGGTAGATATCTAAGAAAACTTTTTGGTCACCTGTGGTCCAATGCCCTTTGGGAACAGTAATGGAATCAAGCAGCCTAAGCACCCAAACAAAACTAACATGGAGATGCTCACTCAAGGCGCTCAAAACTCCACAGTCAAATACAAGTTCATCTCCCAAGCCATTTCCCGCTGCCAGGGAAACCAAGTGCTCTGGCAGGAAATATGTGGAACAGTGGATGTGAGACATAGAGAACACAGTGTGGTGGTGAATGGCCACTGCCCGAAGCAGCAGCACAGCTCTTCCAGTGCCAAAACAACTCCGCCTGGCTCATGAACCTCACATTCCATCAGCTGTCCTGGCAGCTATCTAGGAAATCCTGTTTCATCACTTGCCCATTGACCAAGTGTGGTAGTAACAAGCAGCTTGAGCACCCATATAAAAGTAACATGCTGCTCTTCACTCAAGGTGCTCAAAACTCCACAGCAAAACAAGTTCATCGCCCAAGCCATTTCCTGTTGCCATGGAAACCAAGTGCTCTAGCAGCGCATTCGACTGTATGTACATATTACACCTACGGAAGGTAGTGTGCTGGTGAATGGCTACAGCCCAATACAGCAGCACAGCTCTTCCAGTGCCAAAACAACTCCTCCTGCCGCATAAAATTGAAATAGAATCAGCTCTCCTGGCAGCTGTCTAGGAAACCCTGTTTGATCACTTGCATTCCAATGCCCACCAAGCCAAGTGTGATAGAAACCAGCAGCTTGAGCACCCACACTCAACTAACATGTTGCTCTTCACACAAGGCGCCCAAAACTAAACAGCCAAAGACAAATTCAGCGCCCAAGCCATTTCCCGTTGCCATGGAAACCAAGTTCTCCGGCAGCACATATTTCTGAAAGTTTATATGACACAGAATAAATGTAGTGGGGTGGTGCATGGCCACTGCCTGAAGCAGCAGTACAGCTCTTCCATTGCCAAACAACTCCACCCGGCTCATGACCTTCACATACCATCAGTTGTCCTGGCAGCTATCTCGGAAACCCTGTTTGGTCACATGCTGTCAAATGCCCGTTGGGACCAGGATGATGAAATTAAAACCTAGAGCACCCAAACAAAACTAACATGGAGCTGCTTACTCAGGGCGCTCAAAACTCCATGACCAAAGACAAGTTCATCACCCAAGCCATTTCCCGTTGCCATGGAAACCAAACACTCTGGCAGCACACATGTCTGAACCTGGAAATGACAACTAGGGTTGGTAGTGTGTTGGTGAAAGGCCACTGCTCAATGCAGCAGCACAGCTCTTCCAGTGCCAAAGCAACTACTCCTGCCGCATGAAATTCACATAGAATCAGCTGTCCTGGCAGCTACCTAGGAAACCCTGTTTGGTCAGTGGCTGTCCAATGCCCATTGAGGCAAGTATGATAGAAATAAGCAGCCTGAGCACCAAAACAAAACTAACATGGAGCTGCTCACTCAAGGCGCTCAAAACACCACAGCCAAAGACAAGTTCAGTACACAAGCAATTTTTTGTTGCTATGGAACAAAGTGTTCTGGCAGCACATATTTCTGAAAGTAGATATGACACCTAAGGAAGGTAGAGTGGTGGTGAAGGGAAACTGCCCGAAGCAGCAGCACAGCACTTCCAATGCCAAAACAACTCCACCTGGCTCATGAACTTCACATACCATCAGCTGTCCTGGCAGTTATCTAGGAAACCCTGTTTGGTCACTTCCGCTCCAATGCCCGTTGAGACCAGGGTAATGAAATCAAACAGGTGGAGCACCCAAACACAACTAAAATGGAGCTCCTCACTCAAGGTGCTCAAAACTCCACAGCCAAACACAAGTTCAGCGCCTAAGCCCTTTCCCGTTGCCATGGAAACCAAGTGCTTTGGCAGCACATATGTGCAACAGTGGATATGACACCTAAGGAAGGTAGTGTGGTGGTGAATTTTAACTGCCGGAAGAAGCCACACAGCTCTTCCAGTGAAAAAAAAAACTCCATCTGGTTCATGAACTTCACATACCATCAGCTGTCCTGGCAGGTATCTAGGAAACCCTGTTTGATCACATTCGGTCCAATGCCCATTGAGCACAGTGTGATAGAAACAAGCAGCTTGAACACCCACACAAAACTAGCATGTTGCTCTTCACTCAAGTGTCTCAAAACTCCTCAGCCAAAGACAAGTTCTGCGCACAAGCTATTTCCCGTTGCCATGGAAACCAAGTGCTCTGCAACCCATATTTCTGAAAGTGGATATGACACCTATAGAAGGTAGTGTGGTGGTGAATGGCCACTGCACAAATCAGCAACACAGCTCTTCCAGTGCCAAAACAACTCCACCTGGCACATGAACTTCACATACAATCAGCGGTACTGGCAGTTACCTAGTAAACCCTATTTGATCACTTGTGATCCCATGCCCTTTGAGCCCAGTGGGATGGGATCAAGCATGTTGAGCACCCACACACACCTAAAAATAGCTCCTCAATCAAGGCGCTCCAAACTCGACAACCAAACAAAATTTCAACACACAAGTAATTTCCCAATGCCATGGAAACCAAGGGATGTGGCAGTACATATGTGTCTATGTGGATATGAAACCAATGGAAGGTATTATGGTGGTGAATGGCCACTCCCCGAAGCAGCAGGACAGCCCTTACAGTGCCAAAACAACTCCACGTGGTTCATGAACTTCACATACCATCAGCTGTCCTGGCAGCTATCTAGGAAACCCAGTTTGGTCACTTGCGGTACATATGCCCATGGAGCCCAGTGTGATTTTAACAAACATGATGATCACACACACACAAATAACATGGAGCTACTCACTCAAGGTGCTCAAAACTCCACAGCCAATGAAAGGTTAGGCCCACAACCCGTTGATATGGAAATAAAGTGCTCTGAAGCACTTATGTGAAACAGTTAATGTGACACATAGAAAACACAGTTTGGTGGTGAATTTCAATGGCCCCAAGCAGCAACACAGCTCTTCCCATGCAAAAACAACTCCTCCTGGCTCATGAACTTTACATAGCATCAGCTGTCCTGGCAGCTATCTAGGAAACCCTGTTTGGTCACTTGTGGTACAAATGCCCATTGAGCCCAGTGTGATTTAAACAAGCAGGATGATCACACATGCACAACTAACATGGATCTCCTCACTCAAGGCACTCAAAACTCCACAGTCAAAGACAAGTTTAGCGCCCAAGCCATGTCCCGTTGCCAAGGAAACCAAGGGCTCTGACAACATATATGTCTGTAAGTAGATATGACACCTAGGACAGGAAGTGTAGTGGTGAATGGCCACTGTCAGAAGCAGCAGCACAGCTCTTCCAGTGCCAAAAAAACTCCATCTGACTCATGAAATTCACATACTTTCAGCTGTCCTGGCAGATATCTAGGAAACTCTATTTGGTCATATGCGCTCCAATGCCCTTTGAGCCCAGTGGGATGGAATCAAGCAGGTTGAGCACACAAACACAAGTAACATGGAACCAAGGCGCTCAAAACTCACCAGCCAGTGCCAAGTTCAGAGCCGAAACCATTTCCCGTTGCCATGGAAACCAAGTGTTATCGCACCACATATTTCTGAAAGTGGATGAGACCTTTGAAAGGTAGTGTGGTGGTGAATGGCTACTGCCCGAAGCAGCAGCACAACTCTTCCAGTGCCAAAACAACTCCACCTGGCTCATGAACTTCACATACCATCAGCTTTCCTGGCAGCTATCTAGGAAACCCTGTTGGTCACTTCTGGTCCAAAGCCCTATGATAACAGTGGGATGGAATCAGGCATGTCGAGCACCGAAACAGAACTAACATGTAACTCCTCATCAATGCACTCAAAACTCTACAGCCAAAGACAAGTTCATCGCCCAAGCCATTTCCCTATGCCATGGAAATCAAGTGCTCTGGCAGCACATATGTCTGAAATTGAATATGACACCTATGGAAAGTAGATTGGTTGTTAATGGCAACTGCCCGAATGAGCAACACAGCTCTTCCAGTGCCAGAACAACTCCACCTGGCTCATCAACTGCACATACCATCAGCTGTCCTGGCAAATATCTAGGAAACCCTGTTTGGTCAATTGTGCAACAATGCCCATTGAGACCAGTGGGATGGAATCAAGCATGTTGAGTACCGAAACACAACTAACATGTAGCTCCTCAATCAAGGAGCTCAAAACTCCACAGCCAAAGACAAGTTCAGTGCCCTAGCCATTTCCCTTTGCCATGGAAAGCAAGGTCTCTGGCAGCACATATGTGGAACAGTGGATGAGACACATAGAGATCACAGTGTGGTGGTGAATGGCAACTGCCCGAAGCAGCAGCACAGCTCTTCCAGTGCAAAACAACTCCACCTGGCTCATGAACTTCACATTCCATCAGCTGTCCTGGCAGCTATCTAGGAAACCATGTCTGGTCACTTGTGCTCCAATGCCCTTTAAGATCAGTGGGATGGAATCAAGCATGTTGAGCACCCATACACAACTCACATGTAGCTCCTCACTCAAGGCGCTCAGAACTCCATTGCCAAAGCCAAGTTCAGTGCCCAAGCTATTTCCTATTGCCATTGAAACCAAGTGATCCAGCCGCACATATGAGGAACTGTGGATGTGAGACATACAGAACACAATTTCGTGGTGAATTGCCACTGCCCGAAGCAGCAACAGCTCTTCCAGTGCCAAAACAACTCCACCTGGCTCATGAACTTCACATACCATCAGCTGTCCTGGCAGCTCTCTAGAAATCCGGTTTGGTCACTTGCCCTCTAATGCCCATTGAGCACAGTGCAGTGGATCAACCAGGTTGAGCACCCACATAAAACTAACATGGATCTCTTCACTCAAGGTGCTCAAAACTACACAGCCAAAGACAAGTTCAGCGCCCAACCATTTCCCCTTGTCAGGGAAACAAAGTGCTCTGGCAGCACATATATGTGAAAGTTTATATGATACCTAAGAAAGGTAGTGTGGTGGTGACTTTCAACTTCCCAAAGAAGCAGCACTGCTGTTCCAGTGTCAAAACAATTCCACCTGGCTCATGAACTTCACATACCATCAGCTGTCCTGGCAGCTATCTAGGAAACCCTGTTTGGTCACATGCTGTCAAATGCCCATTGGAATCTGTGTGATGGATCAACCAGGTTGAGCACCCAAACAAAACTAACATGGAGCTGCCCCATCAAGGCGCTCTAAAAACTCCACAGCCAAAGACAAGTTTATCATTTAAACCATCTCCCGTTGCCATGGAAACCAAGTGCTCTGGCAGCACATATGTGTGAAAGTGGATATGACACCTAGTGAAGGTACTGTGGTGGTGAATGGCCAATGCCAGAAGCAGCAACACAGCTATTGCACAGCCAAAACAACTCCACCTGGCTAATCAACTTCACATACCATCAGCTGTCCTGGCAGCTATCTAGGAAACAGTGTCCACGTGGTCATTTCTGCTCCAAAGTCCTTTGAGACCGGAGGGATGAAATCAAGCATGTTGAGCACCGACACAAAACTAACATGGAGCTCCTCACTCAAGGCGCTCAAAACACCGAGGCAAAGAAAAGTTCAGCTCCAACGCCATTTCCTGTTGCCATGGATACCAAGTGCTCTGGCAGCACATATGTCTCTAAATGGATATGACACCTAGGGCAAGTAGTGTGGTGGTGAATTTCAACTGCCCGAAGCAGAAGCTCAGCTCTTCCAGTGCCAAAACAAAACCACCTGGCTCATCAACTTCACATACATCTCCTGTCCTGGCAGCTATCTAGGAAACCCTGTGTGGTCATTTCTGCTCCAAGGTCCTTTGAGACCAGTGGGATGAAATCTAGCAGCTTGAGCCCCCGAACAAAACTAACATGGAGCTAATCACTCAAGGCGCTCAAAACTCCACGGCCAAAGACAAGTTCTGCTCCAAAGCCATTTCCTGTTGCCATGGAAACCAAGTGCTCTGGCAGTACATATGTCTCTAAGTGGATATGACACCTAAGGAAAGTAGTGTGGTGGTGTATTTCAACTGCCCGAAGCAGTAGCACAGCTCCTCCAGTGCTAAAACAACTCCATCTGGCTCATCAACTTCACATACCATCTCCTGTCCTGGAGGTTATCTAGGAAACCCTGTTTTGTCATTTTCGCTCCAAAGTCCAGGGAGCCCAGTGCGATGAAATCAAGCAGCTTGAGCACCCAAACAAAACTAACATGGAGCTGCCCATTCAAGCCGCCCAAACTCCACAGCCAAAGACAAGTTCTTTGCCCAAGCCATTTCCCTATGCCATGGAAACCAAGTGATCTGGCAGACATATGTGTGAATGTGGATATGACTCCTATGGAAGGTAGTGTGGTGGTGAATGGCAACTGCCCGAAGCAGCAGCACAGCTCTTCCAGTGCCAAAACAACTCCACCTGGCTCATGAACTTCACATACCATCAGTTGTCCTGGCAGCTATCAAGGAAACCATGTTTGGTCACTTGTTCTCCAATGCCCTTTAAGAGCACCAAAGCCCATTGAGACCAGTGGGATGGAATCAAGCATGTTGAGCACCCATACACAACTCACATGTAGCTCCTCACTCAAGGCGCTCAGAACTCCATTGCCAAAGCCAAGTTCAGTGCCCAAGCTATTTCCCATTGCCATTGAAACCAAGTGATCTAGCCGCACATATGTGGAACCATGGATGTGACACATACAGAACACAATTTCGTGGTGAATTGCCACTGCCCGAAGCAGCAACAGCTCTTCCAGTGCCAAAACAACTCTACCTGGCTCATGAACTTCACATACCATCAGCTGTCCTGGCAGCTCTCTAGGAAACCCGGTTTGGTCACTTGCCGTCTAATGCCCATTGAGCACAGTGTGATGGATCAACCAGGTTGAACACCCACATAAAACTAACATGGATCTCCTCACTCAAGGCGCTCAAAACTACACAGCCAAAGACAAGTTCAGCCCCCAAGCCATTTCCCCTTGTCAGGGAAACCAAGTGCTCTGGCAGCAGATATATGTGAAAATTTATATGATACCTAAGGAAGGTAGTGTGGTAGTGACTTTCAACTTCCCGAAGCAGCAGCACAGCTCTTCCAGTGCCAAAACAACTCCACCTGTCTCATGAACTTCACATACCATCAGCTGTCCTGGCAGCTATCTAGGAAACCCTGTTTGGTCACATGCTGTCAAATGCCGATTGGGCTCTGTGTGATGGAATCAACCAGGTTGAGCACCCAAACAAAACTAACATGGAGCTGCCCCATCAAGGCGCTCTAAACTCCACAGCCAAAGACAAGTTCAGCTCCAAAGCCATTTCCCATTGCCATGGAAACAAAGTGCTCTGGCAGCACATATGTCTGAACCTGGATATGACACCTATTGAAGGTAGTGTGGTGGTGAATGGCCACTGTCCGAAGCAGCAACACAGCTCCTCCAGTGCTAAAACAACTCCACCTGGCTCATGGACTTCACATCCCTTCAGCTGTCCTGGCAGCTATCTAGGAAACCCTGTTTGGTTACATGCTGTCAAATGCCAATTGGGTTCTGCGTGATGGATCAACCAGGTTGAGCACCCAAACAAAACTAACATGGAGCTGCCCCCTCAAGGCGCTCTAAACTCCACAGCCAAAGACAAGTTCAGCTCCGAAGCCATTTCCCATTGCCATGGAAACCAAGTGCTCTGGCAGCACACATGTCTGAACCTGGATATGACACCTATTGAAGGTAGTGTGGTGGTGAATGTCACTGTCCGAAGCAGCAACATAGCTCCTCCAGTGCCAAAACAACTCCACCTATCTCATGGACTTCACATCCCTTCAGGTTTCCTGGCAGCTATCTAGGAAACCCTGTTTGGTCACATGCTGTCAAATGCCGATTGGGCTCTGTGTGATGGAATCAACCAGGTTGAGCACCCAAACAAAACTAACATGGAGCTGCCCCATCAAGGCGCTGAAAACTTCACAGCAAAAGACAAGTTCAGCTTCTTTGCCATTTCCCCTTGTCAGGGAAACGAAGTGCTCTGGCAGCACATATGTCTCTAAGTGGATATGACACCTAAAGAAGGTAGTGTGTTGGTGAATTCCACTATCTGAAGCAACAACATAGCTCTTCCAGTGCCAAAAAAACTCCACCTGGTTCCACAACTTCACATACCATCAGCTGTCCTGGCAGCTATCTAGGAAACCCGGTTTGGACATTTCTGGTCCAATGCCCTTTGAGACCAGTGTGATGGAATCAAGCATATTGAGCACCCAAACACAACTAACATGTAACTCCTCACTCAAGGCGCTCAAAACTCCACAGCCAAACACAAGTTCTTTGCCCAAGCCATTTCCCTATGCCATGGAAACCAAGTGCTCTGGCAGCATATATGTCTGTAAGTGGATAGGACTCCTAGGGAAGGTAGTGTGGTGGTGAATGGCCACTGACCGAAGCAGCAGCACAGCTCTTCCAGTGCCAAAACAACTCCACCTGGCTCATCAACTTCACATACCATCAGCTGTCCTAGCAATACGTGGCTGAAGTGGGTGATTGACTTGTTCTGTCCTGTGACTTCTCATGGTTAGGGTTCTGAGTGCAGCAGTTTCAATGCGGAGATCCCCAAAGATCTCCTCTGTGTCTGAGGTATTCCCAGTCCAAATTCTGTCTATACTAGCAAGTCCAGGAACCGGCACAGCCCATCAGCCCGATCAGCTGCTTGTTGCAGTTGCTGGGTTGGTTGTGTTTGCAGGCATGTCTTCCAGTGGAACCAATGCGTCTTGCGGTCCAGCCTGATTCTGTCCAGCACAAGCTCGGGCATCACTCTTGCTTCACTCACGTCACTCCCTGTGGCTGTCCTGATGACAGGGAGCATTCTGATTGGCTGCATCTCTAAGACCTCACAGGGCTGTGTGGCTCTACAAGCTGTCCAATCAGCAGCTGCCTGGTCATAGCAGCCCGGAATCCTGTAGCCTCAGCATTCTAGAAAAGCCATGGTGACAGGCAGTCTCCTCTGTGGAGTAGAGAAAGATGGTGAGCGCTTCAAGCTCTGCTTTCTTTGTTCCTTCTCGCCACAGGCCCTAGCAGAGAAGACGTGCAGACTCCATGGAAGCCAGCAGAGCGTGAGTGTGTGGGGTTGGGTTTCCCTTGAATGTGAGTTTGCAAATCCGCTGACAATGTAGTGAAGCCTAGGACCTTTTCAACACCGGTACTATGAAAGCATTTCCATTTTCCGTCGATGAGAATCCTTGTGTCTCTTCAAGGAGCCAATCTAATCCTAGTTCTCCATTAGAGGTAGTGTGTGGAATAACCTATGTAATGTGGAAGAGCCAAGCCAAGCTGATTTCCATAGGCAGACCTTACATCCCATTTCCTGTCACAGCACTCCGTGAAGTTTCCCTAGTGCAGTCCAGTGTCATGTAAGTGGGTCACCGTAGTGTAAAAGAGATGACTAGCGGGAGATGGTTGTGATCAATACCATGGTTGGATACAGGGTTGGAATCAGGGTTAGAATGCTATCTAGGCTTATGGTTGCAGTGATGTCAAAGCCTAGCTTTCAGGTTAGGGCAAGGTGGAGTGTTAAGGTTCAATTGAGGTTTCTGATTTGGGTTACTAGTAGGAATAGAGCTAGGATTCTGCTTAGGTGGAATTAAGGTGAGAGCTAGGTCTAATGCTAAAGGTCAAGTCTAGTAGTGAGGTTACTGTGAGGTTTTGAGATTTGAGTTATGGTTATCCCAATGGTTAGGGTTAGGGTTAGGGTTAGGGTGAGTGTGAGGGTTCAACTGACAAATAAGATTAGGTTCAGACTTAGGTTTTGTATGTGGCATGAAGTAGGATTTGTGTGAGAATTAGTATTAGGTGAAGAATAGTGTTTGGATTAATGCTGGATAGAGAGTTTGGGTTCCATTTCTGGTTCAGGCTTGGTTTGAGTTAGTGCTTTGATTGAGGGTTATTGTTAGGACTGTGGAAAGGATTGTGTGGATTCAGAATACAGTTAGGGTTACTCTTGAGGTTACGATGAAAGCTGTGGCTCCATTGAGGATGAAGAGGTTGTTTTGTGTGAATTTGAGTATCATGGTGAGGTTCTAGTCTATGTCCGAATGATTATGCTTAGAGCTAGAGTTCATGTTAGGGTGTGGGCTAATGCTAGTGTGAAAGTTGTTGTAGGATTAAGGTTAGGTCCAAATCTAGTGTTAGGTGCAAATCTTGAGGTGAAGTTTTAGGCTACAGTTGGATTTAGGCTTAGTGTTCTAATGGGGGTGATGATTCACATTAGCATTGCAGTTTAGGTTTAGAATTGTCGCTGGGATTGGGTTCAGTGTTAGGGCTAGGCTTAGTATGACAGTGATGTCTCCATCTGTGTCAGGGTTGGAGTTGGAGTTTGGACTAGGGATTTGGTTGGGTTTAGGAATAGGATCACTTTTAGGATTGGGGCTAGAGCTAGAGCTAGAGCTAGTATCAGCAAGTTGGTTAGGATGATGGCCAGGGTTGGAGATCAACCTGTCTGGCTTTGGGTGTGCTCTGGGTTGTAATACGTATTTGTGCTAGTCTTCGATCTAGGGGTTGGGTAAGTGCTGTATATCTTACTTTCCAATACAACGTCATAATTGTTAAAAGCAAAAGAGTTATGGCTACTCTAGCTTCAAATTATGACTAGGGTCAACGTGAGGTTTATTATTAGGCCTATAGCCTGTCTGCTGATTACATCTATCAAAAGTCAAGAGACTCAGTCAGCCTTACAGGCAGGGTTAGTCTCAACTCTTCCTGTAGAAGTAGCCCTAATTCAAAGCTTACACCTAGCGCTACTCTCATCGACCTCTGCTTTGACTTAACCCTGTCCCAAATACTAACCTTAATCCTTGTCCATCTCTACTCCTAGCCATAAACTTAGCCCTACGCCAATCGTAATCCCAACATTTTTACAACAGTCTAACTGAAATAGGAGCATTCAAGCTCAACAGAAAGCCAAGCAGAGTCATAGCCCCAAGTGCCAAAAACAACACTAACGGTTCCCTTCATCCTGAACCTGCCGGCTTCCTGAAACAAATCTTCCCTGAGGCCAGCCCTTTCTGTAACTCTAAGCCAAGCCCTAGACTTTACCTGATCATACCCCTAGACCAAATTATGACCCAATTACTACTACTACTACTAAGTGCATCCCTAGCTCAAACACAAATCAAACTCCTAAAGCTAACCCTAACTCCTTTTGTTTTTGTGGAATTCTATTGCTGCCAAACTTTACGTAGTTGATTTGGGTCAAAAGGATCAAGGGCTACAGGACAGTGAGTAAGGCTATTATTTCCACATCCTCTTCTTTGACTGTATCTGGGGTTAAATGGGGAGGGAGATAAAGGAAGAAGCCCCACCCAGTCTCCTCCCGACCCCAGGATCCTGATGTGGGGCATGCTGCGAGAGTCCTGCTCAAGTGGGTTTCTTCTTTGTTTCTTTGTTTCTCAAGTGGTTTTGATAACATGAATCGCTGCCAATCATGCAACTGTAAGCACGATGAGGTCTCTGTAGCATACACTGATTGACACAGTCCATCGTAGAGTCTGCGTTTGCCCAGGTTTTCTCTGCCAATACGTGGCTGAAGTGGGTGATTGACTTGTTCTGTACTCAGGCTTCTCATGGTTAGGGTTCTGAATGCATCAGTTTCAATGGGGAGATCCCCAAAGATCTCCTCTGTGTCTGAGGTATTCCCAGTCCAGATTCTGTCTATACTAGCAAGTCCAGGGCCCGGCACAGCCCATCAGCCTGATCAGCTGGTTGTTGCAGTTGCTGGGTTGGTTGTGTTTGCAGGCCTGTCTTCCACTGGAACCAATGCGTCTTGCAGTCCAGCCTGATTCTGCCCAGCACACGCTCGGGCATCACTCTTGCTTCACTCACGTCACTCCCTGTGGCTGTCCTGATGACAGGGAGCATTCTGATTGGCTGCATCTCTAAGACTTCACAGGGCTGTGTGGCCCTACAAGCTGTCCAATCAGCAGCTGCCTGGTCATAGCAGCCCAGAATCCTGTAGCCTCAGCATTCTAGAAAAGCCATGGTGACAGGCAGCCTCCTCTGTGGAGTAGAGAAAGATGGTGAGTGCTTCAAGCTCTGCTTTCTTTGTTCCTTCTTGCCACAGGCTCTAGCAGAGAAGACGTGCAGACTCCATGGAAGCCAGCAGAGCTTGAGTGTGTGGGGTTGGGTTTCCCTTGAATGTGAGTCTGCAAATCCGCTGACAATGTGTTGAAACCTAATACCTTTTCAACAGCGGTACTATGAAAGCACTTCCATTTTCCGTCGATGAGAATCCTTGTGTCTCTTCAAGGAGCCAATCTAATCCTAGTTCTCCATTAGAGGTAGTGTGTGGAATAACCTATGTAATGTGGAATAGCCAAGCCAAGCTGATTTCCATAGGCAGACCTTACATTCCATTTCCTGTCACGGCTCTCAGTGAAGTTTCCCTAGTGCAGTCCAGTGTCATGTAAGTGGGTCACCATAGTGTAAAAGAGATGACTTCCGGGAGATTGTTGGGATCAATACCATGGTTGGATACAGGGTTGGAATCAGGGTTAGAATGCTATCTAGGCTTATGGTTGCAGTGATGTCAAAGCCTAGATTTCAGGTTAGGGCAAGGTGGAGTGTTAAGGTTCAATTGAGGTTTCTGATTTGGGTTACTAGTAGGAATAGAACTAGGATTATGCTTAGGTGGAATTAAGGTGAGAGCTAGGTCTAATGCTAAAGGTCAAGTCTAGTAGTGAGGTTACTGTGAGGTTTTGAGATTTGGGTCATGGTGATCCCAATTTTTTAGGGTTAGGGTTAGGGTGAGGGTGAGGGTTAGGGTGAGGGTTCAACTGACAACTAAGATCAGACCCAGACTTAGGTTTTGTATGTGGCATGAAGTAGGATTTGTGTGAGGATTAGTACTAGGTAAAGAATAGTGTTTGGATTAATGCTGGATAGAGAGTTTGGGTTCCATTTCTGGTTCAGGCTTGGTTTGAGTTAGTGCTTTGATAGAGGGTTATTGTTAGGACTGTGGAAAGTACTGTGTGGATTCAGAATACAGTTAGGGTTACTCTTGAGGTTACGATGAAAGCTGTGGCTCCATTGAGGATGAAGAGGTTGTTTTGTGTGAATTTGAGTATCATGGTGAGATTCTAGTCTATGTCCGAATGATTATGCTTATAACTAGAGTTCATGTTAGGGTGTGGGCTAATGCAAGTGTGAAAGTTGTTGTAGGGCTAAGGTTAGGTCCAAATCTAGTGTTAGGTGCAAATCTTTTGGTGAAGTTTTAGGCTACAGTTGGATTTAGGCTTAGTGTTCTAATGGGAGTGATGATTCACATTAGCATTGCGGTTTAGGTTTAGAAATGTCGCTGGCATTGGGTACAGTGTTAGGGCTAGGCTTAGTATGACAGTGATGTCTCCATCTGTGTCAGGGTTGGAGTTGGAGTTTGGACTAGGGATTTGGTTGGGTTTTGGAATAGGATCACTTTTAGGATTTGGGCTAGAGCTAGAGCTAGATCTAGTATCAGCATGCGGGTTTGGATGATGGCCAGGGTTGGAGATCAACCTGTCTGGCTTTGGGTGTGCTCTAGGTTGTAATACGTATTTGTGCTAGTCTTCGGTCTAGGGGTTTGGTAAGTGCCACATATCTTACTTTCCAATACAACGTCATAAATATTTTTTTAAATTATTTATTATTTAACTTCAGTAATTACATTGTATTATGTGACACAATTACATAGATACTTGTTTTCGCCCCACCCCTCCCCCAACCCTCCCTCCATGGTGGATTCCTCCACCTAGTTGCATAACCACAGCTCTAGTTCAGTTGAGATTCCCCCATTGCAAGCGTATACCAAACATAGACTCCAGCATCTTATTGTCCAGTCAAGTTCAACGGCTTCTTAGGTATACCCTCTCTGGTCTGAAGACAGAGCCAGCAGAGTATCATCCCAGTCAATTGAAAGCTCCAACATACCATCAGCAAAAATTTACATCATTATGGAATTAATTGACATAGTAATGAGTAACCAATATGTTAAAAGTAAATGCGAGTTCCCAGCCACCTTCTGTGACCACCTCACCTATACTTCAATTTTAGTTTATACACAACATATAACATTCAAAACATAACATGTTATACATAACATCATATCATCTTCAGTTAAGGCAAACATATGGTATTTAACCTTTTGGGATTTGCTCATTTCCCTTAGCATTATGGTTTCCAGTTTGGCCCATTTGGCCACAAAGAACTGCATTTTGTTTTTTTTTAATAACTGAGTAGTATTCCATGGAGTAGATGAACCATAGCTTTCTTATCCAATCCTCTGTTGATGGGCATTTTGGTTGCTTCCATGTTTTTGCAATTACTGATTGTGCTGCTATGAGCATAGGAGTGCATGTTGGTTTCTCATAAAACAAGTGTTCTGGATATATTCCTAGGAGTGCTATTGCTGGATCATACGGTATGTTGAATTTGAGTTGTTTGAATATTCTCCATACTGATTTCCATAGAGGCTGTACCAGCCTACAGCCCCACCAGCAGTGGAGTAGGGATCCCTTTTCCCCTCAACCTCGCCAACAAGTGTTGTTGGTGCTTTTATTCATGTGGGCCAGTCTTACTGGCGTCAGATTGTACCTCATTGATGTTTTAATTTGGATTTCCCTTATTGCCAGGGAACTTGAGCATTTATTCATATGTTTATTTGCCATTTGGGTTTGTTCCTTTGTGAAGTGTTTGCCCATTTCCCGTGCCCAATTCTTGAGTGGCTTGTTTGTTTTGACATTTTGGTTGTTTTGTATCTCTTTGTATGTTCTGGAGATCAGCCCTCTGTCACCTATGTCGTGTGCGAAGATCTTCTCCCATTCTGTGGGTTGCCTTTTTACTTTGTTGATTGTTTCCTTTGCTGTGCAGAAGCTTCTTAGTTTGATGAGGTCCCAATTGTTTATTTTGGTCCTGATTTCTACTGCATTTGGAGTCTTTTTTAGAAAGTGAGGGCCTACCCCTAAGTGTTCCAGTGTGTTTTCAACATTTTCTTCCAAAAGTTTGAAGGTTTCTGGATGTAGGTTTAGATCTGTTATCCATTTAGATCTGATCTTAGTGTATGGTGAGAGATGTGGATCTATTTTTTTGTTTCTGCAGGCTATCAACCAGTTGTCCCAACAGTATTTATTGAACAGACCTTCCAATTTGCCTGGATTGTCATTTGTCTTTTTGTCAAAGATTATTTGACTGTATCTGTGTGGGTTTCCTTGTGGTGTTTGTTTTCTGCTCCATTGATCTTCTTCTCTATTTTTTTCCAGTACCAGGCTGTTGTGATAACCACTGCCCTATAGTATGTGCAGAGGTCCGGAACTGTGATCCCCCCTGCTAACTTCCTGTTCTTCAGGATGGTTCTAGCTATCCGTGGTTTTTTGTGCTTCCAGATGAACCTTTGGATCATTGTTTCCAGTTCCATGAAGAATGTTTTGGGCAATTTGATTGGGATTGCGTTGAGTGTATATATTGCTTTTGGCAGTATAGACATTTTAATGATATTGATCTTACCTATCCAGGAGCATGGGATGTTACTCCATCATTTGAGGTCTTGTTCAATTTCTTTTTTCAGTAGTTTGTAGTTTTCTTCAAATAGGTCTCCTACATTTTTGGTTAGATTTATTCCCAAATATTTCATACTTTTCTCTGTTATTTTGAATGGCATCTTGCTGGTTAAGTCTTTTTCCATCTAGGGGCTGTTCGCATACACTATGGCTGTTGATTTGTTTCATTAATTTTGTACCCTGCCACTCTTCCAAACTCTCGTTTAAGATCTAGCAGTTTCTGTATTGAGTCTCTTGGGTCTTCTATGTAGAGAATCATGTCATCTGCGTGTAGTGAAAGCTTGACTTCTTCGAATCCTATTTGGATTCCTTTGATTTCTTTTTCTTGTCTTATGGCCTCAGCAAGTACCTCTAGGACTATGTTGAGTAGTAGTGGAGAAAGTGGACATCCCTGTCTTGTTCCAGATCTCAGTGGGAAGGGTTCCAGTTTTTCTCCATTCAGTATGATGCTGGCGTTGGGTTTTGCATATATGGCTTTAATTATGTTGTGGATTTTTCCATCTATGCCTACCTTGGTTAGGGTTTTTAGTAGGAAGTGGTGTTGGATTTTGTCGAAAGCTTTTTCTGCATCTATTGATACTATCATGTGGTACTTGTTTTTCAGTTTTTGGATATGGTGTATCACATTTATGGATTTCGGAATGTTGAACCATCCCTGCATTCCAGGGATGAATCCTACTTGATCTGGATGAATGATCTGTCTGATGTGTTTTTGAATTCTGTTGGCTAGGATTTTGTTGAGAATCTTAGTGTCGATGTTCATCAAAGAGATAGGTCTGTAGTTTTCCTACTCTGTTAGTTCTCTGTCTGGTTTTGGGATTAAGGTAATGTTGGCTTCATAGAATGAGTTTGAATGGGTTGCCTCTTTTTCTATTGTTTTGAAGAGTTTGTAGAGGATTGGGGTCAGTTCTGTTTGGAATGTTTTGTAGAATTCTGGAGTGAAGCCGTCTGGGCCTGGGCTTTTCTTTCTTGGGAGGTCTTTAATCACTGATTCAATCTCTACCTCAGTTATGGGTTTGTTCAGGTCGTTTGTTGCCTCTGGGCTAAGTTTTGGCAGGTGGTAGAAGTCTAAGAACTTTTCCATTTCTTGGTGATCTTCTGATTTGTTGGAGTACAGTGCTTTGTAGTAATTTCTAATTATGCCCTTAATGGATGCGGTGTCTGTTGTTATGTTGCCTTTCTCATCTTTCATGCTGTTAATTCTTGCCTTCTCTTGTTTTTTCTTTGTCAGTCGGCCCAGTGGGGTGTCTATCTTGTTTATCTTCTCAAAGAACCAGCTTTTTGATTCATTGATTTTGTGTATGGTTTTTTTTATTTCTATCTGGTTGATTTCCTCCCTTGTTTTGATGATTTCTTGTTTCCTGTTGTGTGTGTGGCTCATCTGCTGTTGTTTTTCCAATTCCTGGAGGTGTGTGTTTAGTTCCTGTATTTGGCGCCTCTCTTGGGCCTTGACATGAGCTCCAATTGCGATGAGTTTACCCCGTAGCACTGCTTTGGCAGTGTCCCACAAATTTTGGAATGTTGTGTCAGAGTTTTCATTGGTTTCCATAAATTTTTTGATCTCATCTTTAATTTCTTCTCTGATCCATTGTTCGTTTAATAGCATATTGTTCAGCCTCCAAGCATTTCTGTATTTCCTGTGACATTTTGAATTGCTGATTTCCAGCTTCATTCTGTGGTGGTCTGAGAGGGTACATGGTATGATTCCTATCTTTTTGAAGTTAATTAGGTTTGCTTTGTTTCCTATCATGTGGTCGATCCTGGAGAAGGTGCCATGCACTGCTGAAAAAAATGTATAATCTGTGGCCTTAGGGTAAAAAGTTGTATAAATTTCTGTCATGTCCAGTTGTTCTGTTGTTTGTACGAGCTCTGTTGTTTCTTTGTTGAGTTTTTGTTTTGTTGATCTGTCTATTGTTGTTAGTGGGGTGTTAAGATCACCCACTATTATTGTGTGCATATCTATGTCTCCCCTTAAGTCGGTGAGGAATTGCTTCACATAGCTAGGTGCGTTTGAATTTGGTGCATGTATGTTCACAATGGTAATTACTTCCTGATGGATCAGTCTCTTCACCAATATATAATGTCCTTCCCTGTCCTTTTTGATGTGTGTCAGATTGAAGTCCACATCATCTGAAATTAAGACAGCTACCCCAGCCTTTTTTTCTCGTCCATTGGCATGAAATATCTGTTTCCAACCTTTCACTTTCAGCTTCTTAGAATCTCTTCTGGTTAGATGTGTCTTTTATAGGCAACAGATAGTTGGGTGCTGTTTGATAATCCATTCTGTTAATCTATGTCTTTTGATTGGTGAGTTCAGGCAATTTGTGTTAAGAGTTAAAATTGAGAGGTTGTGATTTTGCGCTGCAATACTTGTTTTTGTGGGTGTTGATATCTGTGTAATTGCCCTTCCTTGTGTGGACTTTAGTGGGGAGATCTTGCTGTTTGCCATCTTTGCTTATGATTCACCTCCTTTTTTTCTGGATTTAGTGCATTTCTAAGGAGATTTTGTGAAGTTGGTTTTGTGCTGGCATATTCTTCTAATTTCTCTTTGCTGTGGAAGTATTTGATTTTGTTCTCAAATACGAATGAGATCTTTGCTGGGTACAATATTCTTGGTTGACAGTTGTTCTGATTCAGGATTTGGAAGATCTTTGTCCATTCTCTTCTTGCTTGTAAAGTCTCTTCAGAGAAGTCAGCAGTGATCCTGATTGGTTTTCCCCGGTATGTGATCTTTTCTCTGCTTCGTACTTGTCTCAGGATTCTTTCTTTGTCTTCGTTGGAGTGGAACTTGAGCACCATATGTCTGGGTGAAGATTGCTTTTGGTCATATCTGCTGGGAGTCCTCTGACCGTCCTGGATTTGGGCTGAGTTCATGTTCCAAGTGTTTTGAAAGTTTTCCTGTATAATTTCATCGAGTACCATTTGCATTCCTGACTCTTTTTCTGCTTTTTAAGGAAGGCCAATAATCCTAATATTCGATTTTCTGAGGTTGTCTTTCATTTCTTGTATGGTCTTATTGGCTTTGTTCAGACTTGTCTCCAGCTGTTTAATGGACTGGGTATGTTCGTTTTGCGTGTCTTCCATTTCAGAGATCCTCTCTTCTGCTGTATTTGTTCTGTTGGTTAGGCTCTCAATTTTGTGCTCTAAGTCAAGGATTTTATTGTCATTTGTTGTATTTCTGAGGCTATGTGGTTCTTGAATTCCTTGAAGTCCTCCCAATTCTTCTCATTGTCTCTGACATATTTTAACATTATTTTTTTGAATTCCTTGTCTGGTAGATCTTCTATGTCTTCATCTCGCATCTCCGAAACAGACATTGGCTTTCGATCCTTTATTGGTAGGGTGTTGTCACTCTCATCTGGATCATTACCTTTTCTGGTATTTCTTCCCATTGTGTTAGTGTTTCTTTTTTGAGAGAACTAGGCACCAGTGTGCTGAGGGGTCTCCAAGCACTATCCTGTAGAGATCGGAGTCTGCAGGCGTGGAGTAGCAGGGTGTGGGAATTTTCAAGGCACTTTTGGTGCATCTCCAGAGCACTGGACCTCAGGGCGCCACTTCCAGGGCCCAGTGGATTCAAAGCGCACTTTCAGCTCGTCCCCTACAGGTATGCTACCACAGGGCGTCGGGGAGTGAAGGCACTCTCTGTGCACGCCCCCAGTGCGCTGGATCACAGGGCTCAAAGCACAGGACTATAGGGCGTGGGGTGTTCCAGGTGCTCTCTGGAAGCGCCCCCTCGCAGGCCCGCCCACCCCAGTGCTTGCAGGGGACCGACCGCCCCAGCGCTAGCACGGTACTGCCCAGCCCAGAGGCGTGCTTGGGTTCCTGTGGGATAGCACCGCCCAGCTGAGTGCCAGACTGCAAAGGCACGGGTGAGTATCCAGTGTGCCTTTTGCCTTTCTCCCAGACACAGTTTTGGCAGTTTCAAGGCACTCGCCCTGTGTCCCTAGATGCTGGAGTCTCGGGGGGGAGGGGCGGGGAGACCAGCACCAATTGTGTTCAGGCTCTGTGCATGCCCCTGGGGGGGCCAACTCCCGAAGCATCCAACCCACCACTGTCCCCACCCAACTCACTCAAACCTCAGGTTCTTGCAGCCTGCCTCTTCCTCTGGTTGGAATCCTAGCCGCAGGTGTGTCTCCCGACTGCTGCGTCAGTTGCTGTTCGAGGTGGGTGCAGGTGGCTGGAACCTGGAGGATGCAGCTGGGGCAGGTCCCGGCGGGGCTTGGCGACCAGGGTGGGTGGATGCCGGCGGGTCCCGGTGATTCAATCACCGCTGGTCCTCACAGCCACTGCCTCTGCGGGTCGGTTTGCGGGTCAGTCTGCGTTTCGGTCTGCGGGTCGGTCTGAGGGTCGGTCTGCGGCTTTCAGTGTCTGCACTCAGAGGTGACTCAGCAGGTCAGGAGCGGAAAGTCGTGTCCCCTGCCCTTTGTTTTGTTTTTCCCTGGTTGCTCTTCCGAGTTGTGTGGATTTTTTTGGTTCCACACTGTCCAGGGAACTTCACGTTCTTCTCCCTGTAGTTCTATGCTGCTCCACTTACGCCTTTGTCGCATTCTAGTCCTCTCTGTCTGTGAGTTCTCTCACAGTCTTCCTCCTAAGTCGGCCATCTTGCGAGTCCATCTGTCATAATTATTAAAAGCAAAAAGACTTATGGCTACTCTAGCTTCAATTTATGACTGGGGTCAACGTGAATTTTAGGATTAGGCCTATAGCCTGTCTGCTGATTACATCTATCAAAAGTCAAGAGACTCAGTCAGCCTTACAGGCAGGGTTAGTCTCAACTCTTCCTGTAGAAGTAGCCCTAATTCTAATCTTACACCTAGTGCTACTCTCATCGACCTCTGCTTTGACTTAACCCTGTCCCAAATACTAACCTTAATCCTTGTCCATCTCTACTCCTCGCCCGAACCTTAGTCCTACGCCAATCGTAATCCCAACATTTTTACAACAATCTAACTGAAATAGGGGCATTCAAGCTCAACAGAAAGCCAAGCAGAGTCATAGCCCCAAGTGTCAAAAACAACACTAAAGATTCCCTTCATCCTGAACCAGCCGGCTTCCTGAAACCAATCTTCCATGAGGCCAGCCCTTTCTGTAACTCTAAGCCAAGCCCTAGACTTTACCTGATCATACCCCTAGACCAAATCATGACCCGATTTCTACTACTACTACTAAGTGCTTCCCTAGCTCAAACACAAATCAAACTCCTAAAGCTAACCCTAACTCCTTTTGTTTTTGTGGAATTCTATTGTTGACAATCTTTACAATTGTTTATAATCTTAAGGGTCAAAAGGTTCAAGGGCTACAGGACAGTGAGTAAGGCTATTATTTCCACATCCTCTTCTTTGACTGTATCTGGGGTTAAATGGGGAGGGAGATAAAGGAAGAAGCCCCACCCAGTCTCCTCCCGACCCCAGGATCCTGATGTGGGGCATGCTGTGAGAGTCCTGCTCAAGTGGGTTTCTTCTTTGTTTCTTTGTTTCTCAAGTGGTTTTGATAGTCATGAATTGCTGCCAATCATTCACCTGCAAGCACGATGAGGTCTCTGCAGCATACACTGATTGACACAGTCCATCTTAGAGTCTGCGTTTGCCCAGGTTTTCTCTGCCAATACGTGGCTGAAGTGGGTGATTGACATGTTCTGTCCACTGTCTTCTCATGGTTAGGGTTCTGAGTGCAGCAGTTTCAATGCGGAGATCCCCAAAGATCTCCTCTGTGTCTGAGGTATTCCCAGTCCAAATTCTGCTATACTAGCAAGTCCAGGGCCCGGCACAGCCCATCAGCCCGATCAGCTGGTTGTTGCAGTTGCTGGGTTGGTTGTGTTTGCAGGCCTGTGTTCCACTAGAACCAATGCGTCTTGCAGTCCAGCCTGATTCTGCCAAGCACACACTCGGGCATCACTCTTGCTTCACTCACGTCACTCCCTGTGGCTGTCCTGATGACAGGGAGCATTCTGATTGGCTGCATGTCTAAGACCTCACAGGGCTGTGTGGCCCTACAAGCTGTCCAATCAGCAGCTGCCTGGTCATAGTAGCCCGGAATCCTGTAGCCTCAGCATTCTAGAAAAGCCATGGTGACAGGCAGCCTCCTCTGTGGAGTAGAGAAAGATGGTGAGTGCTTCAAGCTCTGCTTTCTTTGTTCCTTCTCGCCATAGGCCCTAGCAGAGAAGACGTGCAGACTCCATGGAAGCCAGCAGAGCGTGAGTGTGTGGGGTTGGGTTTCCCTTGAATGTGAGTCTGCAAATCCGCTGACAATGTGTTGAAGCCTAGGACCTTTTCAACAGCGGTACTATGAAAGCATTTCCATTTTCCGTCGATGAGAATCCTTGTGTCTCTTCAAGGAGCCAATCTAATCCTAGTTCTCCTTTAGAGGTAGTGTGTGGAATAACCTATGTAATGTGGAAGAGCCAAGCCAAGCTGATTTCCATAGGCAGACCTTACATTCCATTTCATGTCACGGCTCTCAGTGAAGTTTCCCTAGTGCAGTCCAGTGTCATGTAAGTGGGTCACCATAGTGTAAAAGAGATGACTTCCGGGAGATGGTTGGGATCAATACCATGGTTGGATACAGGGTTGGAATCAGGGTTAGAATGCTATCTAGGCTTATGGTTGCAGTGATGTCAAAGCCTAGATTTCAGGTTAGGGCAAGGTGGAGTGTTAAGGTTCAATTGAGGTTTCTGATTTGGGTTACTAGTAGGAATAGAGCTAGGATTATGCTTAGGTGGAGTTAAGGTGAGAGCTAGGTCTAATGCTAAAGGTCAAGTCTAGTAGTGAGGTTACTGTGAGGTTTTGAGATTTGGGTCATGGTGATCCCAATGGTTAGGGTTAGGGTTAGGGTTAGGGTTAGGGTTTGGGTTAGGGTGAGGGTTAGGGTTAGGATGAGGGCTCAACTGACAAATAAGAATAGGTTCAGACTTAGGTTTTGTATGTGGCATGAAGTAGGATTTGTATGAGGATTAGTACGAGGTAAAGAATAGTGTTTGGATTAATGCTGGATAGAGAGATTGGGTTCCATTTCTGGTTCAGGCTTGGTTTGAGTTAGTGCTTTGATTGAGGGTTGTTAGGACTGTGAAAAGACTGTGTGGATTCAGAATACAGTTAGGGTTACTCTTGAGGTTACGATGAAAGCTGTGGCTCCATTGAGGATGAAGAGGTTGTTTTGTGTGAATTTGAGTATCATGGTGAGGTTCTAGTCTATGTCCGAATGATTATGCTTATAACTAGAGTTCATGTTAGGGTGTGGGCTAATGCTAGTGTGAAGGTTGTTGTAGGATTAAGGTTAGGTCCAAATCTAGTGTTAGGTGCAAATCTTGAGGTGAAGTTTTAGGCTACAGTTGGATTTAGGCTTAGTGTTCTAATGGGGGTGATGATTCACATTAGCATTGCGGTTTAGGTTTAGAAATGTCGCTGGGATTGGGTTCAGTGTTAGGACTAGACTTAGTATGACAGTGATGTTTCCATCTGTGTCAGGGTTGAAGTTGGTGTTTGGACTAGGGATTTGGTTGGTTTTAGGGCTGGGATCACTTTTAGGATTGGGGCTAGAGCTAGAGCTAGAGCTAGTATCAGCATGCGGGTTAGGATGATGGCCAGTTTTGGAGATCAACCTGTCTGGCTTTGGGTGTGCACTAGGTTGTAATACGTATTTGTGCTAGTCTTCGATCTAGGGGTTGGGTAAGTGCTGTATATCTTACTTTCCAATACAACGTCATAATTGTTAAATGTAAAAAGAGTTATGGCTACTCTAGCTTCAATTTATGACTGGGGTCAACGTGAATTTTAGGATTAGGCCTATAGCCTGTCTGCTGATTACATCTATGAAAAGTCAAGCGACTCAGTCAGCCTTACAGGCAGGGTTAGTCTCAACTCTTCCTGTAGAAGTAGCCCTAATTCTAATCTTACACCTAGCGCTATTCTCATCGACCTCTGCTTTGACTTAACCCTGTCCCAAATACTAACCTTAATCCTTGTCCATCTCTACTCCTCGCCCGAACCTTAGTCCTACGTCAATCGTAATCCCAACATTTTTACAACAATCTAACTGAAATTGGGGCATTCAAGCTCAACAGAAAGCCAAGCAGAATCATAGCCCCAAGTGTCAAAAACAACACTAAAGATTCCCTTCATCCTGAACCAGCCGGCTTCCTGAAACCAATCTTCCATGAGGCCAGCCCTTTCTGTAACTCTAAGCCAAGCCCTAGACTTTACCTGATCATACCCCTAGACCAAATCATGATCCGATTTCTACTACTACTACTAAGTGCTTCCCTAGCTCAAACACAAATCAAACTCCTAAAGCTAACCCTAACTCCTTTTGTTTTTGTGGAATTCTATTGTTGACAATCTTTACAATTGTTTATAATCTTAAGGGTCAAAAGGTTCAAGGGCTACAGGACAGTGAGTAAGGCTATTATTTCCACATCCTCTTCTTTGACTGTATCTGGGGTTAAATGGGGAGGGAGATAAAGGAAGAAGCCCCACCCAGTCTCCTCCCGACCCCAGGATCCTGATGTGGGGCATGCTGTGAGAGTCCTGCTCAAGTGGGTTTCTTCTTTGTTTCTTTGTTTCTCAAGTGGTTTTGATAGTCATGAATTGCTGCCAATCATTCACCTGCAAGCACGATGAGGTCTCTGCAGCATACACTGATTGACACAGTCCATCTTAGAGTCTGCGTTTGCCCAGGTTTTCTCTGCCAATACGTGGCTGAAGTGGGTGATTGACATGTTCTGTCCACTGTCTTCTCATGGTTAGGGTTCTGAGTGCAGCAGTTTCAATGCGGAGATCCCCAAAGATCTCCTCTGTGTCTGAGGTATTCCCAGTCCAAATTCTGCTATACTAGCAAGTCCAGGGCCCGGCACAGCCCATCAGCCCGATCAGCTGGTTGTTGCAGTTGCTGGGTTGGTTGTGTTTGCAGGCCTGTGTTCCACTGGAACCAATGCGTCTTGCAGTCCAGCCTGATTCTGCCCAGCACACACTCGGGCATCACTCTTGCTTCACTCACGTCACTCCCTGTGGCTGTCCTGATGACAGGGAGCATTCTGATTGGCTGCATGTCTAAGACCTCACAGGGCTGTGTGGCCCTACAAGCTGTCCAATCAGCAGCTGCCTGGTCATAGTAGCCCGGAATCCTGTAGCCTCAGCATTCTAGAAAAGCCATGGTGACAGGCAGCCTCCTCTGTGGAGTAGAGAAAGATGGTGAGTGCTTCAAGCTCTGCTTTCTTTGTTCCTTCTCGCCACAGGCCCTAGCAGAGAAGACGTGCAGACTCCATGGAAGCCAGCAGAGCGTGAGTGTGTGGGGTTGGGTTTCCCTTGAATGTGAGTCTGCAAATCCGCTAACAATGTAGTGAAGCCTAGGACCTTTTCAACAGCGGTACTATGAAAGCATTTCCATTTTCCATCGATGAGAATCCTTGTGTCTCTTCAAGGAGCCAATCTAATCCTAGTTCTCCTTTAGAGGTAGTGTGTGGAATAACCTATGTAATGTGGAAGAGCCAAGCCAAGCTGATTTCCATAGGCAGACCTTACATTCCATTTCATGTCACGGCTCTCAGTGAAGTTTCCCTAGTGCAGTCCAGTGTCATGTAAGTGGGTCACCATAGTGTAAAAGAGATGACTTCCGGGAGATGGTTGGGATCAATACCATGGTTGGATACAGGGTTGGAATCAGGGTTAGAATGCTATCTAGGCTTATGGTTGCAGTGATGTCAAAGCCTAGATTTCAGGTTAGGGCAAGGTGGAGTGTTAAGGTTCAATTGAGGTTTCTGATTTGGGTTACTAGTAGGAATAGAGCTAGGATTATGCTTAGGTGGAGTTAAGGTGAGAGCTAGGTCTAATGCTAAAGGTCAAGTCTAGTAGTGAGGTTACTGTGAGGTTTTGAGATTTGGGTCATGGTGATCCCAATGGTTAGGGTTAGGGTTAGGGTTAGGGTTAGGGTTTGGGTTAGGGTGAGGGTTAGGGTTAGGATGAGGGCTCAACTGACAAATAAGAATAGGTTCAGACTTAGGTTTTGTATGTGGCATGAAGTAGGATTTGTATGAGGATTAGTACGAGGTAAAGAATAGTGTTTGGATTAATGCTGGATAGAGAGATTGGGTTCCATTTCTGGTTCAGGCTTGGTTTGAGTTAGTGCTTTGATTGAGGGTTGTTAGGACTGTGAAAAGACTGTGTGGATTCAGAATACAGTTAGGGTTACTCTTGAGGTTACGATGAAAGCTGTGGCTCCATTGAGGATGAAGAGGTTGTTTTGTGTGAATTTGAGTATCATGGTGAGGTTCTAGTCTATGTCCGAATGATTATGCTTATAACTAGAGTTCATGTTAGGGTGTGGGCTAATGCTAGTGTGAAGGTTGTTGTAGGATTAAGGTTAGGTCCAAATCTAGTGTTAGGTGCAAATCTTGAGGTGAAGTTTTAGGCTACAGTTGGATTTAGGCTTAGTGTTCTAATGGGGGTGATGATTCACATTAGCATTGCGGTTTAGGTTTAGAAATGTCGCTGGGATTGGGTTCAGTGTTAGGACTAGACTTAGTATGACAGTGATGTTTCCATCTGTGTCAGGGTTGAAGTTGGTGTTTGGACTAGGGATTTGGTTGGTTTTAGGGCTGGGATCACTTTTAGGATTGGGGCTAGAGCTAGAGCTAGAGCTAGTATCAGCATGCGGGTTAGGATGATGGCCAGTTTTGGAGATCAACCTGTCTGGCTTTGGGTGTGCACTAGGTTGTAATACGTATTTGTGCTAGTCTTCGATCTAGGGGTTGGGTAAGTGCTGTATATCTTACTTTCCAATACAACGTCATAATTGTTAAATGTAAAAAGAGTTATGGCTACTCTAGCTTCAATTTATGACTGGGGTCAACGTGAATTTTAGGATTAGGCCTATAGCCTGTCTGCTGATTACATCTATGAAAAGTCAAGCGACTCAGTCAGCCTTACAGGCAGGGTTAGTCTCAACTCTTCCTGTAGAAGTAGCCCTAATTCTAATCTTACACCTAGCGCTATTCTCATCGACCTCTGCTTTGACTTAACCCTGTCCCAAATACTAACCTTAATCCTTGTCCATCTCTACTCCTCGCCCGAACCTTAGTCCTACGTCAATCGTAATCCCAACATTTTTACAACAATCTAACTGAAATTGGGGCATTCAAGCTCAACAGAAAGCCAAGCAGAATCATAGCCCCAAGTGTCAAAAACAACACTAAAGATTCCCTTCATCCTGAACCAGCCGGCTTCCTGAAACCAATCTTCCATGAGGCCAGCCCTTTCTGTAACTCTAAGCCAAGCCCTAGACTTTACCTGATCATACCCCTAGACCAAATCATGATCCGATTTCTACTACTACTACTAAGTGCTTCCCTAGCTCAAACACAAATCAAACTCCTAAAGCTAACCCTAACTCCTTTTGTTTTTGTGGAATTCTATTGTTGACAATCTTTACAATTGTTTATAATCTTAAGGGTCAAAAGGTTCAAGGGCTACAGGACAGTGAGTAAGGCTATTATTTCCACATCCTCTTCTTTGACTGTATCTGGGGTTAAATGGGGAGGGAGATAAAGGAAGAAGCCCCACCCAGTCTCCTCCCGACCCCAGGATCCTGATGTGGGGCATGCTGTGAGAGTCCTGCTCAAGTGGGTTTCTTCTTTGTTTCTTTGTTTCTCAAGTGGTTTTGATAGTCATGAATTGCTGCCAATCATTCACCTGCAAGCACGATGAGGTCTCTGCAGCATACACTGATTGACACAGTCCATCTTAGAGTCTGCGTTTGCCCAGGTTTTCTCTGCCAATACGTGGCTGAAGTGGGTGATTGACATGTTCTGTCCACTGTCTTCTCATGGTTAGGGTTCTGAGTGCAGCAGTTTCAATGCGGAGATCCCCAAAGATCTCCTCTGTGTCTGAGGTATTCCCAGTCCAAATTCTGCTATACTAGCAAGTCCAGGGCCCGGCACAGCCCATCAGCCCGATCAGCTGGTTGTTGCAGTTGCTGGGTTGGTTGTGTTTGCAGGCCTGTGTTCCACTGGAACCAATGCGTCTTGCAGTCCAGCCTGATTCTGCCCAGCACACACTCGGGCATCACTCTTGCTTCACTCACGTCACTCCCTGTGGCTGTCCTGATGACAGGGAGCATTCTGATTGGCTGCATGTCTAAGACCTCACAGGGCTGTGTGGCCCTACAAGCTGTCCAATCAGCAGCTGCCTGGTCATAGTAGCCCGGAATCCTGTAGCCTCAGCATTCTAGAAAAGCCATGGTGACAGGCAGCCTCCTCTGTGGAGTAGAGAAAGATGGTGAGTGCTTCAAGCTCTGCTTTCTTTGTTCCTTCTCGCCACAGGCCCTAGCAGAGAAGACGTGCAGACTCCATGGAAGCCAGCAGAGCGTGAGTGTGTGGGGTTGGGTTTCCCTTGAATGTGAGTCTGCAAATCCGCTAACAATGTAGTGAAGCCTAGGACCTTTTCAACAGCGGTACTATGAAAGCATTTCCATTTTCCATCGATGAGAATCCTTGTGTCTCTTCAAGGAGCCAATCTAATCCTAGTTCTCCATTAGAGGTAGTGTGTGGAATAACCTATGTAATGTGGAAGAGCCAAGCCAAGCTGATTTCCATAGGCAGACCTTACATTCCATTTCCTGTCACGGCTCTCAGTGAAGTTTCCCTAGTGCAGTCCAGTGTCATGTAAGTGGGTCACCATAGTGTAAAAGAGATGACTTCCGGGAGATGGTTGGGATCAATACCATGGTTGGATACAGGGTTGGAATCAGGGTTAGAATGCTATCTAGGCTTATGGTTGCAGTGATGTCAAAGCCTAGATTTCAGGTTAGGGCAAGGTGGAGTGTTAAGGTTCAATTGAGGTTTCTGATTTGGGTTACTAGTAGGAATAGAGCTAGGATTATGCTTAGGTGGAGTTAAGGTGAGAGCTAGGTCTAATGCTAAAGGTCAAGTCTAGTAGTGAGGTTACTGTGAGGTTTTGAGATTTGGGTCATGGTGATCCCAATGGTTAGGGTTAGGGTTAGGGTTAGGGTTAGGGTTTGGGTTAGGGTGAGGGTTAGGGTTAGGATGAGGGCTCAACTGACAAATAAGAATAGGTTCAGACTTAGGTTTTGTATGTGGCATGAAGTAGGATTTGTATGAGGATTAGTACGAGGTAAAGAATAGTGTTTGGATTAATGCTGGATAGAGAGATTGGGTTCCATTTCTGGTTCAGGCTTGGTTTGAGTTAGTGCTTTGATTGAGGGTTGTTAGGACTGTGAAAAGACTGTGTGGATTCAGAATACAGTTAGGGTTACTCTTGAGGTTACGATGAAAGCTGTGGCTCCATTGAGGATGAAGAGGTTGTTTTGTGTGAATTTGAGTATCATGGTGAGGTTCTAGTCTATGTCCGAATGATTATGCTTATAACTAGAGTTCATGTTAGGGTGTGGGCTAATGCTAGTGTGAAAGTTGTTGTAGGATTAAGGTTAGGTCCAAATCTAGTGTTAGGTGCAAATCTTGAGGTGAAGTTTTAGGCTACAGTTGGATTTAGGCTTAGTGTTCTAATGGGGGTGATGATTCACATTAGCATTGCGGTTTAGGTTTAGAAATGTCGCTGGGATTGGGTTCAGTGTTAGGACTAGACTTAGTATGACAGTGATGTTTCCATCTGTGTCAGGGTTGAAGTTGGTGTTTGGACTAGGGATTTGGTTGGTTTTAGGGCTGGGATCACTTTTAGGATTGGGGCTAGAGCTAGAGCTAGAGCTAGTATCAGCATGCGGGTTAGGATGATGGCCAGTTTTGGAGATCAACCTGTCTGGCTTTGGGTGTGCGCTAGGTTGTAATACGTATTTGTGCTAGTCTTCGATCTAGGGGTTGGGTAAGTGCTGTATATCTTACTTTCCAATACAACGTCATAATTGTTAAATGTAAAAAGAGTTATGGCTACTCTAGCTTCAATTTATGACTGGGGTCAACGTGAATTTTAGGATTAGGCCTATAGCCTGTCTGCTGATTACATTTATGAAAAGTCAAGCGACTCAGTCAGCCTTACAGGCAGGATTAGTCTCAACTCTTCCTGTAGAAGTAGCCCTAATTCTAATCTTACACCTAGCGCTATTCTCATCGACCTCTGCTTTGACTTAACCCTGTCCCAAATACTAACCTTAATCCTTGTCCATCTCTACTCCTCGCCCGAACCTTAGTCCTACGTCAATCGTAATCCCAACATTTTTACAACAATCTAACTGAAATAGGGGCATTCAAGCTCAACAGAAAGCCAAGCAGAATCATAGCCCCAAGTGTCAAAAACAACACTAAAGATTCCCTTCATCCTGAACCAGCCGGCTTCCTGAAACCAATCTTCCATGAGGCCAGCCCTTTCTGTAACTCTAAGCCAAGCCCTAGACTTTACCTGATCATACCCCTAGACCAAATCATGATCCGATTTCTACTACTACTACTAAGTGCTTCCCTAGCTCAAACACAAATCAAACTCCTAAAGCTAACCCTAACTCCTTTTGTTTTTGTGGAATTCTATTGTTGACAATCTTTACAATTGTTTATAATCTTAAGGGTCAAAAGGTTCAAGGGCTACAGGACAGTGAGTAAGGCTATTATTTTCACATCCTCTTCTTTGACTGTATCTGGGGTTAAATGGGGAGGGAGATAAAGGAAGAAGCCCCACCCAGTCTCCTCCCGACCCCAGGATCCTGATGTGGGGCATGCTGTGAGAGTCCTGCTCAAGTGGGTTTCTTCTTTGTTTCTTTGTTTCTCAAGTGGTTTTGATAGTCATGAATTGCTGCCAATCATTCACCTGCAAGCACGATGAGGTCTCTGCAGCATACACTGATTGACACAGTCCATCTTAGAGTCTGCGTTTGCCCAGGTTTTCTCTGCCAATACGTGGCTGAAGTGGGTGATTGACATGTTCTGTCCACTCTCTTCTCATGGTTAGGGTTCTGAGTGCAGCAGTTTCAATGCGGAGATCCCCAAAGATCTCCTCTGTGTCTGAGGTATTCCCAGTCCAAATTCTGCTATACTAGCAAGTCCAGGGCCCGGCACAGCCCATCAGCCCGATCAGCTGGTTGTTGCAGTTGCTGGGTTGGTTGTGTTTGCAGGCCTGTGTTCCACTGGAACCAATGCGTCTTGCAGTCCAGCCTGATTCTGCCCAGCACACACTCGGGCATCACTCTTGCTTCACTCACGTCACTCCCTGTGGCTGTCCTGATGACAGGGAGCATTCTGATTGGCTGCATGTCTAAGACCTCACAGGGCTGTGTGGCCCTACAAGCTGTCCAATCAGCAGCTGCCTGGTCATAGTAGCCCGGAATCCTGTAGCCTCAGCATTCTAGAAAAGCCATGGTGACAGGCAGCCTCCTCTGTGGAGTAGAGAAAGATGGTGAGTGCTTCAAGCTCTGCTTTCTTTGTTCCTTCTCGCCACAGGCCCTAGCAGAGAAGACGTGCAGACTCCATGGAAGCCAGCAGAGCGTGAGTGTGTGGGGTTGGGTTTCCCTTGAATGTGAGTTTGCAAATCCGCTGACAATGTAGTGAAGCCTAGGACCTTTTCAACAGCGGTACTATGAAAGCATTTCCATTTTCCGTCGATGAGAATCCTTGTGTCTCTTCAAGGAGCCAATCTAATCCTAGTTCTCCATTAGAGGTAGTGTGTGGAATAACCTATGTAATGTGGAAGAGCCAAGCCAAGCTGATTTCCATAGGCAGACCTTACATTCCATTTCATGTCACGGCTCTCAGTGAAGTTTCCCTAGTGCAGTCCAGTGTCATGTAAGTGGGTCACCATAGTGTAAAAGAGATGACTTCCGGGAGATGGTTGGGATCAATACCATGGTTGGATACAGGGTTGGAATCAGGGTTAGAATGCTATCTAGGCTTATGGTTGCAGTGATGTCAAAGCCTAGATTTCAGGTTAGGGCAAGGTGGAGTGTTAAGGTTCAATTGAGGTTTCTGATTTGGGTTACTAGTAGGAATAGAGCTAGGATTATGCTTAGGTGGAGTTAAGGTGAGAGCTAGGTCTAATGCTAAAGGTCAAGTCTAGTAGTGAGGTTACTGTGAGGTTTTGAGATTTGGGTCATGGTGATCCCAATGGTTAGGGTTAGGGTTAGGGTTAGGGTTAGGGTTTGGGTTAGGGTGAGGGTTAGGGTTAGGATGAGGGCTCAACTGACAAATAAGAATAGGTTCAGACTTAGGTTTTGTATGTGGCATGAAGTAGGATTTGTGTGAGGATTAGTACGAGGTAAAGAATAGTGTTTGGATTAATGCTGGATAGAGAGATTGGGTTCCATTTCTGGTTCAGGCTTGGTTTGAGTTAGTGCTTTGATTGAGGGTTGTTAGGACTGTGAAAAGACTGTGTGGATTCAGAATACAGTTAGGGTTACTCTTGAGGTTACGATGAAAGCTGTGGCTCCATTGAGGATGAAGAGGTTGTTTTGTGTGAATTTGAGTATCATGGTGAGGTTCTAGTCTATGTCCAAATGATTATGCTTATAACTAGAGTTCATGTTAGGGTGTGGGCTAATGCTAGTGTGAAAGTTGTTGTAGGATTAAGGTTAGGTCCAAATCTAGTGTTAGGTGCAAATCTTGAGGTGAAGTTTTAGGCTACAGTTGGATTTAGGCTTAGTGTTCTAATGGGGGTGATGATTCACATTAGCATTGCGGTTTAGGTTTAGAAATGTCGCTGGGATTGGGTTCAGTGTTAGGACTAGACTTAGTATGACAGTGATGTTTCCATCTGTGTCAGGGTTGAAGTTGGTGTTTGGACTAGGGATTTGGTTGGTTTTAGGGCTGGGATCACTTTTAGGATTGGGGCTAGAGCTAGAGCTAGAGCTAGAGCTAGTATCAGCATGCGGGTTAGGATGATGGCCAGTTTTGGAGATCAACCTGTCTGGCTTTGGGTGTGCGCTAGGTTGTAATACGTATTTGTGCTAGTCTTCGATCTAGGGGTTGGGTAAGTGCTGTATATCTTACTTTCCAATACAACGTCATAATTGTTAAATGTAAAAAGAGTTATGGCTACTCTAGCTTCAATTTATGACTGGGGTCAACGTGAATTTTAGGATTAGGCCTATAGCCTGTCTGCTGATTACATCTATGAAAAGTCAAGCGACTCAGTCAGCCTTACAGGCAGGGTTAGTCTCAACTCTTCCTGTAGAAGTAGCCCTAATTCTAATCTTACACCTAGCGCTATTCTCATCGACCTCTGCTTTGACTTAACCCTGTCCCAAATACTAACCTTAATCCTTGTCCATCTCTACTCCTCGCCCGAACCTTAGTCCTACGTCAATCGTAATCCCAACATTTTTACAACAATCTAACTGAAATTGGGGCATTCAAGCTCAACAGAAAGCCAAGCAGAATCATAGCCCCAAGTGTCAAAAACAACACTAAAGATTCCCTTCATCCTGAACCAGCCGGCTTCCTGAAACCAATCTTCCATGAGGCCAGCCCTTTCTGTAACTCTAAGCCAAGCCCTAGACTTTACCTGATCATACCCCTAGACCAAATCATGATCCGATTTCTACTACTACTACTAAGTGCTTCCCTAGCTCAAACACAAATCAAACTCCTAAAGCTAACCCTAACTCCTTTTGTTTTTGTGGAATTCTATTGTTGACAATCTTTACAATTGTTTATAATCTTAAGGGTCAAAAGGTTCAAGGGCTACAGGACAGTGAGTAAGGCTATTATTTCCACATCCTCTTCTTTGACTGTATCTGGGGTTAAATGGGGAGGGAGATAAAGGAAGAAGCCCCACCCAGTCTCCTCCCGACCCCAGGATCCTGATGTGGGGCATGCTGTGAGAGTCCTGCTCAAGTGGGTTTCTTCTTTGTTTCTTTGTTTCTCAAGTGGTTTTGATAGTCATGAATTGCTGCCAATCATTCACCTGCAAGCACGATGAGGTCTCTGCAGCATACACTGATTGACACAGTCCATCTTAGAGTCTGCGTTTGCCCAGGTTTTCTCTGCCAATACGTGGCTGAAGTGGGTGATTGACATGTTCTGTCCACTCTCTTCTCATGGTTAGGGTTCTGAGTGCAGCAGTTTCAATGCGGAGATCCCCAAAGATCTCCTCTGTGTCTGAGGTATTCCCAGTCCAAATTCTGCTATACTAGCAAGTCCAGGGCCCGGCACAGCCCATCAGCCCGATCAGCTGGTTGTTGCAGTTGCTGGGTTGGTTGTGTTTGCAGGCCTGTGTTCCACTGGAACCAATGCGTCTTGCAGTCCAGCCTGATTCTGCCCAGCACACACTCGGGCATCACTCTTGCTTCACTCACGTCACTCCCTGTGGCTGTCCTGATGACAGGGAGCATTCTGATTGGCTGCATGTCTAAGACCTCACAGGGCTGTGTGGCCCTACAAGCTGTCCAATCAGCAGCTGCCTGGTCATAGTAGCCCGGAATCCTGTAGCCTCAGCATTCTAGAAAAGCCATGGTGACAGGCAGCCTCCTCTGTGGAGTAGAGAAAGATGGTGAGCGCTTCAAGCTCTGCTTTCTTTGTTCCTTCTCGCCACAGGCCCTAGCAGAGAAGACGTGCAGACTCCATGGAAGCCAGCAGAGCGTGAGTGTGTGGGGTTGGGTTTCCCTTGAATGTGAGTCTGCAAATCCGCTGACAATGTAGTGAAGCCTAGGACCTTTTCAACAGCGGTACTATGAAAGCATTTCCATTTTCCGTCGATGAGAATCCTTGTGTCTCTTCAAGGAGCCAATCTAATCCTAGTTCTCCATTAGAGGTAGTGTGTGGAATAACCTATGTAATGTGGAAGAGCCAAGCCAAGCTGATTTCCATAGGCAGACCTTACATTCCATTTCCTGTCACGGCTCTCAGTGAAGTTTCCCGAGTGCAGTCCAGTGTCATGTAAGTGGGTCACCATAGTGTAAAAGAGATGACTTCCGGGAGATGGTTGGGATCAATACCATGGTTGGATACAGCGTTGGAATCAGGGTTAGAATGCTATCTAGGCTTATGGTTGCAGTGATGTCAAAGCCTAGATTTCAGGTTAGGGCAAGGTGGAGTGTTAAGGTTCAATTGAGGTTTCTGATTTGGGTTACTAGTAGGAATAGAGCTAGGATTATGCTTAGGTGGAGTTAAGGTGAGAGCTAGGTCTAATGCTAAAGGTCAAGTCTAGTAGTGAGGTTACTGTGAGGTTTTGAGATTTGGGTCATGGTGATCCCAATTTTTTAGGGTTAGGGTTAGGGTTAGGGTTAGGGTGAGGGTTAGGGTTTGGGTTAGGGTGAGGGTTAGGGTTAGGATGAGGGCTCAACTGACAAATAAGAATAGGTTCAGACTTAGGTTTTGTATGTGGCATGAAGTAGGATTTGTATGAGGATTAGTACGAGGTAAAGAATAGTGTTTGGATTAATGCTGGATAGAGAGATTGGGTTCCATTTCTGGTTCAGGCTTGGTTTGAGTTAGTGCTTTGATTGAGGGTTGTTAGGACTGTGAAAAGACTGTGTGGATTCAGAATACAGTTAGGGTTACTCTTGAGGTTACGATGAAAGCTGTGGCTCCATTGAGGATGAAGAGGTTGTTTTGTGTGAATTTGAGTATCATGGTGAGGTTCTAGTCTATGTCCGAATGATTATGCTTATAACTAGAGTTCATGTTAGGGTGTGGGCTAATGCTAGTGTGAAAGTTGTTGTAGGATTAAGGTTAGGTCCAAATCTAGTGTTAGGTGCAAATCTTGAGGTGAAGTTTTAGGCTACAGTTGGATTTAGGCTTAGTGTTCTAATGGGGGTGATGATTCACATTAGCATTGCGGTTTAGGTTTAGAAATGTCGCTGGGATTGGGTTCAGTGTTAGGACTAGACTTAGTATGACAGTGATGTTTCCATCTGTGTCAGGGTTGAAGTTGGTGTTTGGACTAGGGATTTGGTTGGTTTTAGGGCTGGGATCACTTTTAGGATTGGGGCTAGAGCTAGAGCTAGAGCAAGTATCAGCATGCGGGTTAGGATGATGGCCAGTTTTGGAGATCAACCTGTCTGGCTTTGGGTGTGCGCTAGGTTGTAATACGTATTTGTGCTAGTCTTCGATCTAGGGGTTGGGTAAGTGCTGTATATCTTACTTTCCAATACAACGTCATAATTGTTAAATGTAAAAAGAGTTATGGCTACTCTAGCTTCAATTTATGACTGGGGTCAACGTGAATTTTAGGATTAGGCCTATAGCCTGTCTGCTGATTACATCTATGAAAAGTCAAGCGACTCAGTCAGCCTTACAGGCAGGGTTAGTCTCAACTCTTCCTGTAGAAGTAGCCCTAATTCTAATCTTACACCTAGCGCTATTCTCATCGACCTCTGCTTTGACTTAACCCTGTCCCAAATACTAACCTTAATCCTTGTCCATCTCTACTCCTCGCCCGAACCTTAGTCCTACGTCAATCGTAATCCCAACATTTTTACAACAATCTAACTGAAATAGGGGCATTCAAGCTCAACAGAAAGCCAAGCAGAATCATAGCCCCAAGTGTCAAAAACAACACTAAAGATTCCCTTCATCCTGAACCAGCCGGCTTCCTGAAACCAATCTTCCATGAGGCCAGCCCTTTCTGTAACTCTAAGCCAAGCCCTAGACTTTACCTGATCATACCCCTAGACCAAATCATGATCCGATTTCTACTACTACTACTAAGTGCTTCCCTAGCTCAAACACAAATCAAACTCCTAAAGCTAACCCTAACTCCTTTTGTTTTTGTGGAATTCTATTGTTGACAATCTTTACAATTGTTTATAATCTTAAGGGTCAAAAGGTTCAAGGGCTACAGGACAGTGAGTAAGGCTATTATTTCCACATCCTCTTCTTTGACTGTATCTGGGGTTAAATGGGGAGGGAGATAAAGGAAGAAGCCCCACCCAGTCTCCTCCCGACCCCAGGATCCTGATGTGGGGCATGCTGTGAGAGTCCTGCTCAAGTGGGTTTCTTCTTTGTTTCTTTGTTTCTCAAGTGGTTTTGATAGTCATGAATTGCTGCCAATCATTCACCTGCAAGCACGATGAGGTCTCTGCAGCATACACTGATTGACACAGTCCATCTTAGAGTCTGCGTTTGCCCAGGTTTTCTCTGCCAATACGTGGCTGAAGTGGGTGATTGACATGTTCTGTCCACTGTCTTCTCATGGTTAGGGTTCTGAGTGCAGCAGTTTCAATGCGGAGATCCCCAAAGATCTCCTCTGTGTCTGAGGTATTCCCAGTCCAAATTCTGCTATACTAGCAAGTCCAGTTCCTGGCACAGCCCATCAGCCCGATCAGCTGGTTGTTGCAGTTGCTGGGTTGGTTGTGTTTGCAGGCCTGTGTTCCACTGGAACCAATGCGTCTTGCAGTCCAGCCTGATTCTGCCCAGCACACACTCGGGCATCACTCTTGCTTCACTCACGTCACTCCCTGTGGCTGTCCTGATGACAGGGAGCATTCTGATTGGCTGCATCTCTAAGACTTCACAGGGCTGTGTGGCCCTACAAGCTGTCCAATCAGCAGCTGCCTGGTCATAGTAGCCCGGAATCCTGTAGCCTCAGCATTCTAGAAAAGCCATGGTGACAGGCAGCCTCCTCTGTGGAGTAGAGAAAGATGGTGAGTGCTTCAAGCTCTGCTTTCTTTGTTCCTTCTCGCCACAGGCCCTAGCAGAGAAGACGTGCAGACTCCATGGAAGCCAGCAGAGCGTGAGTGTGTGGGGTTGGGTTTCCCTTGAATGTGAGTCTGCAAATCCGCTGACAATGTAGTGAAGCCTAGGACCTTTTCAACAGCGGTACTATGAAAGCATTTCCATTTTCCGTCGATGAGAATCCTTGTGTCTCTTCAAGGAGCCAATCTAATCCTAGTTCTCCATTAGAGGTAGTGTGTGGAATAACCTATGTAATGTGGAAGAGCCAAGCCAAGCTGATTTCCATAGGCAGACCTTACATTCCATTTCATGTCACGGCTCTCAGTGAAGTTTCCCTAGTGCAGTCCAGTGTCATGTAAGTGGGTCACCATAGTGTAAAAGAGATGACTTCCGGGAGATTGTTGGGATCAATACCATGGTTGGATACAGGGTTGGAATCAGGGTTAGAATGCTATCTAGGCTTATGGTTGCAGTGATGTCAAAGCCTAGATTTCAGGTTAGGGCAAGGTGGAGTGTTAAGGTTCAATTGAGGTTTCTGATTTGGGTTACTAGTAGGAATAGAGCTAGGATTATGCTTAGGTGGAATTAAGGTGAAAGCTAGGTCTAATGCTAAAGGTCAAGTCTAGTAGTGAGGTTACTGTGAGGTTTTGAGATTTGGGTCATGGTGATCCCAATGGTTAGGGTTAGGGTTAGGGTTAGGGTTAGGGTTAGGGTTAGGGTTTGGGTTAGGGTGAGGGTTAGGGTTAGGATGAGGGCTCAACTGACAAATAAGAATAGGTTCAGACTTAGGTTTTGTATGTGGCATGAAGTAGGATTTGTATGAGGATTAGTACGAGGTAAAGAATAGTGTTTGGATTAATGCTGGATAGAGAGATTGGGTTCCATTTCTGGTTCAGGCTTGGTTTGAGTTAGTGCTTTGATTGAGGGTTGTTAGGACTGTGAAAAGACTGTGTGGATTCAGAATACAGTTAGGGTTACTCTTGAGGTTACGATGAAAGCTGTGGCTCCATTGAGGATGAAGAGGTTGTTTTGTGTGAATTTGAGTATCATGGTGAGGTTCTAGTCTATGTCCGAATGATTATGCTTATAACTAGAGTTCATGTTAGGGTGTGGGCTAATGCTAGTGTGAAAGTTGTTGTAGGATTAAGGTTAGGTCCAAATCTAGTGTTAGGTGCAAATCTTGAGGTGAAGTTTTAGGCTACAGTTGGATTTAGGCTTAGTGTTCTAATGGGGGTGATGATTCACATTAGCATTGCGGTTTAGGTTTAGAAATGTCGCTGGGATTGGGTTCAGTGTTAGGACTAGACTTAGTATGACAGTGATGTTTCCATCTGTGTCAGGGTTGAAGTTGGTGTTTGGACTAGGGATTTGGTTGGTTTTAGGGCTGGGATCACTTTTAGGATTGGGGCTAGAGCTAGAGCTAGAGCTAGTATCAGCATGCGGGTTAGGATGATGGCCAGTTTTGGAGATCAACCTGTCTGGCTTTGGGTGTGCGCTAGGTTGTAATACGTATTTGTGCTAGTCTTCGATCTAGGGGTTGGGTAAGTGCTGTATATCTTACTTTCCAATACAACGTCATAATTGTTAAATGTAAAAAGAGTTATGGCTACTCTAGCTTCAATTTATGACTGGGGTCAACGTGAATTTTAGGATTAGGCCTATAGCCTGTCTGCTGATTACATCTATGAAAAGTCAAGCGACTCAGTCAGCCTTACAGGCAGGATTAGTCTCAACTCTTCCTGTAGAAGTAGCCCTAATTCTAATCTTACACCTAGCGCTATTCTCATCGACCTCTGCTTTGACTTAACCCTGTCCCAAATACTAACCTTAATCCTTGTCCATCTCTACTCCTCGCCCGAACCTTAGTCCTACGTCAATCGTAATCCCAACATTTTTACAACAATCTAACTGAAATAGGGGCATTCAAGCTCAACAGAAAGCCAAGCAGAATCATAGCCCCAAGTGTCAAAAACAACACTAAAGATTCCCTTCATCCTGAACCAGCCGGCTTCCTGAAACCAATCTTCCATGAGGCCAGCCCTTTCTGTAACTCTAAGCCAAGCCCTAGACTTTACCTGATCATACCCCTAGACCAAATCATGATCCGATTTCTACTACTACTACTAAGTGCTTCCCTAGCTCAAACACAAATCAAACTCCTAAAGCTAACCCTAACTCCTTTTGTTTTTGTGGAATTCTATTGTTGACAATCTTTACAATTGTTTATAATCTTAAGGGTCAAAAGGTTCAAGGGCTACAGGACAGTGAGTAAGGCTATTATTTTCACATCCTCTTCTTTGACTGTATCTGGGGTTAAATGGGGAGGGAGATAAAGGAAGAAGCCCCACCCAGTCTCCTCCCGACCCCAAGATCCTGATGTGGGGCATGCTGTGAGAGTCCTGCTCAAGTGGGTTTCTTCTTTGTTTCTTTGTTTCTCAAGTGGTTTTGATAGTCATGAATTGCTGCCAATCATTCACCTGCAAGCACGATGAGGTCTCTGCAGCATACACTGATTGACACAGTCCATCTTAGAGTCTGCGTTTGCCCAGGTTTTCTCTGCCAATACGTGGCTGAAGTGGGTGATTGACATGTTCTGTCCACTGTCTTCTCATGGTTAGGGTTCTGAGTGCAGCAGTTTCAATGCGGAGATCCCCAAAGATCTCCTCTGTGTCTGAGGTATTCCCAGTCCAAATTCTGCTATACTAGCAAGTCCAGGGCCCGGCACAGCCCATCAGCCCGATCAGCTGGTTGTTGCAGTTGCTGGGTTGGTTGTGTTTGCAGGCCTGTGTTCCACTGGAACCAATGCGTCTTGCAGTCCAGCCTGATTCTGCCCAGCACACACTCGGGCATCACTCTTGCTTCACTCACGTCACTCCCTGTGGCTGTCCTGATGACAGGGAGCATTCTGATTGGCTGCATGTCTAAGACCTCACAGGGCTGTGTGGCCCTACAAGCTGTCCAATCAGCAGCTGCCTGGTCATAGTAGCCCGGAATCCTGTAGCCTCAGCATTCTAGAAAAGCCATGGTGACAGGCAGCCTCCTCTGTGGAGTAGAGAAAGATGGTGAGTGCTTCAAGCTCTGCTTTCTTTGTTCCTTCTCGCCACAGGCCCTAGCAGAGAAGACGTGCAGACTCCATGGAAGCCAGCAGAGCGTGAGTGTGTGGGGTTGGGTTTCCCTTGAATGTGAGTCTGCAAATCCGCTGACAATGTAGTGAAGCCTAGGACCTTTTCAACAGCGGTACTATGAAAGCATTTCCATTTTCCGTCGATGAGAATCCTTGTGTCTCTTCAAGGAGCCAATCTAATCCTAGTTCTCCATTAGAGGTAGTGTGTGGAATAACCTATGTAATGTGGAAGAGCCAAGCCAAGCTGATTTCCATAGGCAGACCTTACATCCCATTTCCTGTCACGGCTCTCAGTGAAGTTTCCCGAGTGCAGTCCAGTGTCATGTAAGTGGGTCACCATAGTGTAAAAGAGATGACTTCCGGGAGATGGTTGGGATCAATACCATGGTTGGATACAGGGTTGGAATCAGGGTTAGAATGCTATCTAGGCTTATGGTTGCAGTGATGTCAAAGCCTAGATTTCAGGTTAGGGCAAGGTGGAGTGTTAAGGTTCAATTGAGGTTTCTGATTTGGGTTACTAGTAGGAATAGAGCTAGGATTATGCTTAGGTGGAGTTAAGGTGAGAGCTAGGTCTAATGCTAAAGGTCAAGTCTAGTAGTGAGGTTACTGTGAGGTTTTGAGATTTGGGTCATGGTGATCCCAATGGTTAGGGTTAGGGTTAGGGTTAGGGTTAGGGTTAGGGTTAGGGTTTGGGTTAGGGTGAGGGTTAGGGTTAGGATGAGGGCTCAACTGACAAATAAGAATAGGTTCAGACTTAGGTTTTGTATGTGGCATGAAGTAGGATTTGTGTGAGGATTAGTACGAGGTAAAGAATAGTGTTTGGATTAATGCTGGATAGAGAGATTGGGTTCCATTTCTGGTTCGGCTTGGTTTGAGTTAGTGCTTTGATTGAGGGTTGTTAGGACTGTGAAAAGACTGTGTGGATTCAGAATACAGTTAGGGTTACTCTTGAGGTTACGATGAAAGCTGTGGCTCCATTGAGGATGAAGAGGTTGTTTTGTGTGAATTTGAGTATCATGGTGAGGTTCTAGTCTATGTCCGAATGATTATGCTTATAACTAGAGTTCATGTTAGGGTGTGGGCTAATGCTAGTGTGAAAGTTGTTGTAGGATTAAGGTTAGGTCCAAATCTAGTGTTAGGTGCAAATCTTGAGGTGAAGTTTTAGGCTACAGTTGGATTTAGGCTTAGTGTTCTAATGGGGGTGATGATTCACATTAGCATTGCGGTTTAGGTTTAGAAATGTCGCTGGGATTGGGTTCAGTGTTAGGACTAGACTTAGTATGACAGTGATGTTTCCATCTGTGTCAGGGTTGAAGTTGGTGTTTGGACTAGGGATTTGGTTGGTTTTAGGGCTGGGATCACTTTTAGGATTGGGGCTAGAGCTAGAGCTAGAGCTAGTATCAGCATGCGGGTTAGGATGATGGCCAGTTTTGGAGATCAACCTGTCTGGCTTTGGGTGTGCACTAGGTTGTAATACGTATTTGTGCTAGTCTTCGATCTAGGGGTTGGGTAAGTGCTGTATATCTTACTTTCCAATACAACGTCATAATTGTTAAATGTAAAAAGAGTTATGGCTACTCTAGCTTCAATTTATGACTGGGGTCAACGTGAATTTTAGGATTAGGCCTATAGCCTGTCTGCTGATTACATCTATGAAAAGTCAAGCGACTCAGTCAGCCTTACAGGCAGGGTTAGTCTCAACTCTTCCTGTAGAAGTAGCCCTAATTCTAATCTTACACCTAGCGCTATTCTCATCGACCTCTGCTTTGACTTAACCCTGTCCCAAATACTAACCTTAATCCTTGTCCATCTCTACTCCTCGCCCGAACCTTAGTCCTACGTCAATCGTAATCCCAACATTTTTACAACAATCTAACTGAAATAGGGGCATTCAAGCTCAACAGAAAGCCAAGCAGAATCATAGCCCCAAGTGTCAAAAACAACACTAAAGATTCCCTTCATCCTGAACCAGCCGGCTTCCTGAAACCAATCTTCCATGAGGCCAGCCCTTTCTGTAACTCTAAGCCAAGCCCTAGACTTTACCTGATCATACCCCTAGACCAAATCATGATCCGATTTCTACTACTACTACTAAGTGCTTCCCTAGCTCAAACACAAATCAAACTCCTAAAGCTAACCCTAACTCCTTTTGTTTTTGTGGAATTCTATTGTTGACAATCTTTACAATTGTTTATAATCTTAAGGGTCAAAAGGTTCAAGGGCTACAGGACAGTGAGTAAGGCTATTATTTCCACATCCTCTTCTTTGACTGTATCTGGGGTTAAATGGGGAGGGAGATAAAGGAAGAAGCCCCACCCAGTCTCCTCCCGACCCCAGGATCCTGATGTGGGGCATGCTGTGAGAGTCCTGCTCAAGTGGGTTTCTTCTTTGTTTCTTTGTTTCTCAAGTGGTTTTGATAGTCATGAATTGCTGCCAATCATTCACCTGCAAGCACGATGAGGTCTCTGCAGCATACACTGATTGACACAGTCCATCTTAGAGTCTGCGTTTGCCCAGGTTTTCTCTGCCAATACGTGGCTGAAGTGGGTGATTGACATGTTCTGTCCACTCTCTACTCATGGTTAGAGTTCTGAGTGCAGCAGTTTCAATGCGGAGATCCCCAAAGATCTCCTCTGTGTCTGAGGTATTCCCAGTCCAAATTCTGCTATACTAGCAAGTCCAGGGCCCGGCACAGCCCATCAGCCCGATCAGCTGGTTGTTGCAGTTGCTGGGTTGGTTGTGTTTGCAGGCCTGTGTTCCACTGGAACCAATGCGTCTTGCAGTCCAGCCTGATTCTGCCCAGCACACACTCGGGCATCACTCTTGCTTCACTCACGTCACTCCCTGTGGCTGTCCTGATGACAGGGAGCATTCTGATTGGCTGCATCTCTAAGACCTCACAGGGCTGTGTGGCCCTACAAGCTGTCCAATCAGCAGCTGCCTGGTCATAGTAGCCCGGAATCCTGTAGCCTCAGCATTCTAGAAAAGCCATGGTGACAGGCAGCCTCCTCTGTGGAGTAGAGAAAGATGGTGAGTGCTTCAAGCTCTGCTTTCTTTGTTCCTTCTCGCCACAGGCCCTAGCAGAGAAGACGTGCAGACTCCATGGAAGCCAGCAGAGCGTGAGTGTGTGGGGTTGGGTTTCCCTTGAATGTGAGTCTGCAAATCCGCTGACAATGTAGTGAAGCCTAGGACCTTTTCAACAGCGGTACTATGAAAGCATTTCCATTTTCCATCGATGAGAATCCTTGTGTCTCTTCAAGGAGCCAATCTAATCCTAGTTCTCCATTAGAGGTAGTGTGTGGAATAACCTATGTAATGTGGAAGAGCCAAGCCAAGCTGATTTCCATAGGCAGACCTTACATCCCATTTCCTGTCACGGCTCTCAGTGAAGTTTCCCGAGTGCAGTCCAGTGTCATGTAAGTGGGTCACCATAGTGTAAAAGAGATGACTTCCGGGAGATGGTTGGGATCAATACCATGGTTGGATACAGGGTTGGAATCAGGGTTAGAATGCTATCTAGGCTTATGGTTGCAGTGATGTCAAAGCCTAGATTTCAGGTTAGGGCAAGGTGGAGTGTTAAGGTTCAATTGAGGTTTCTGATTTGGGTTACTAGTAGGAATAGAGCTAGGATTATGCTTAGGTGGAGTTAAGGTGAGAGCAAGGTCTAATGCTAAAGGTCAAGTCTAGTAGTGAGGTTACTGTGAGGTTTTGAGATTTGGGTCATGGTGATCCCAATGGTTAGGGTTAGGGTTAGGGTTAGGGTTAGGGTTTGGGTTAGGGTGAGGGTTAGGGTTAGGATGAGGGCTCAACTGACAAATAAGAATAGGTTCAGACTTAGGTTTTGTATGTGGCATGAAGTAGGATTTGTATGAGGATTAGTACGAGGTAAAGAATAGTGTTTGGATTAATGCTGGATAGAGAGATTGGGTTCCATTTCTGGTTCAGGCTTGGTTTGAGTTAGTGCTTTGATTGAGGGTTGTTAGGACTGTGAAAAGACTGTGTGGATTCAGAATACAGTTAGGGTTACTCTTGAGGTTACGATGAAAGCTGTGGCTCCATTGAGGATGAAGAGGTTGTTTTGTGTGAATTTGAGTATCATGGTGAGGTTCTAGTCTATGTCCGAATGATTATGCTTATAACTAGAGTTCATGTTAGGGTGTGGGCTAATGCTAGTGTGAAAGTTGTTGTAGGATTAAGGTTAGGTCCAAATCTAGTGTTAGGTGCAAATCTTGAGGTGAAGTTTTAGGCTACAGTTGGATTTAGGCTTAGTGTTCTAATGGGGGTGATGATTCACATTAGCATTGCGGTTTAGGTTTAGAAATGTCGCTGGGATTGGGTTCAGTGTTAGGACTAGACTTAGTATGACAGTGATGTTTCCATCTGTGTCAGGGTTGAAGTTGGTGTTTGGACTAGGGATTTGGTTGGGTTTAGGGCTGGGATCACTTTTAGGATTGGGGCTAGAGCTAGAGCTAGAGCTAGTATCAGCATGCGGGTTAGGATGATGGCCAGTTTTGGAGATCAACCTGTCTGGCTTTGGGTGTGCGCTAGGTTGTAATACGTATTTGTGCTAGTCTTCGATCTAGGGGTTGGGTAAGTGCTGTATATCTTACTTTCCAATACAACGTCATAATTGTTAAAAGCAAAAGAGTTATGGCTACTCTAGCTTCAATTTATGACTGGGGTCAACGTGAATTTTAGGATTAGGCCTATAGCCTGTCTGCTGATTACATCTATGAAAAGTCAAGCGACTCAGTCAGCCTTACAGGCAGGGTTAGTCTCAACTCTTCCTGTAGAAGTAGCCCTAATTCTAATCTTACACCTAGCGCTATTCTCATCGACCTCTGCTTTGACTTAACCCTGTCCCAAATACTAACCTTAATCCTTGTCCATCTCTACTCCTCGCCCGAACCTTAGTCCTACGTCAATCGTAATCCCAACATTTTTACAACAATCTAACTGAAATAGGGGCATTCAAGCTCAACAGAAAGCCAAGCAGAATCATAGCCCCAAGTGTCAAAAACAACACTAAAGATTCCCTTCATCCTGAACCAGCCGGCTTCCTGAAACCAATCTTCCATGAGGCCAGCCCTTTCTGTAACTCTAAGCCAAGCCCTAGACTTTACCTGATCATACCCCTAGACCAAATCATGATCCGATTTCTACTACTACTACTAAGTGCTTCCCTAGCTCAAACACAAATCAAACTCCTAAAGCTAACCCTAACTCCTTTTGTTTTTGTGGAATTCTATTGTTGACAATCTTTACAATTGTTTATAATCTTAAGGGTCAAAAGGTTCAAGGGCTACAGGACAGTGAGTAAGGCTATTATTTCCACATCCTCTTCTTTGACTGTATCTGGGGTTAAATGGGGAGGGAGATAAAGGAAGAAGCCCCACCCAGTCTCCTCCCGACCCCAGGATCCTGATGTGGGGCATGCTGTGAGAGTCCTGCTCAAGTGGGTTTCTTCTTTGTTTCTTTGTTTCTCAAGTGGTTTTGATAGTCATGAATTGCTGCCAATCATTCACCTGCAAGCATGATGAGGTCTCTGCAGCATACACTGATTGACACAGTCCATCTTAGAGTCTGCGTTTGCCCAGGTTTTCTCTGCCAATACGTGGCTGAAGTGGGTGATTGACATGTTCTGTCCACTGTCTTCTCATGGTTAGGGTTCTGAGTGCAGCAGTTTCAATGCGGAGATCCCCAAAGATCTCCTCTGTGTCTGAGGTATTCCCAGTCCAAATTCTGCTATACTAGCAAGTCCAGGGCCTGGCACAGCCCATCAGCCCGATCAGCTGGTTGTTGCAGTTGCTGGGTTGGTTGTGTTTGCAGGCCTGTGTTCCACTGGAACCAATGCGTCTTGCAGTCCAGCCTGATTCTGCCCAGCACACACTCGGGCATCACTCTTGCTTCACTCACGTCACTCCCTGTGGCTGTCCTGATGACAGGGAGCATTCTGATTGGCTGCATCTCTAAGACCTCACAGGGCTGTGTGGCCCTACAAGCTGTCCAATCAGCAGCTGCCTGGTCATAGTAGCCCGGAATCCTGTAGCCTCAGCATTCTAGAAAAGCCATGGTGACAGGCAGCCTCCTCTGTGGAGTAGAGAAAGATGGTGAGTGCTTCAAGCTCTGCTTTCTTTGTTCCTTCTCGCCACAGGCCCTAGCAGAGAAGACGTGCAGACTCCATGGAAGCCAGCAGAGCGTGAGTGTGTGGGGTTGGGTTTCCCTTGAATGTGAGTCTGCAAATCCGCTGACAATGTAGTGAAGCCTAGGACCTTTTCAACAGCGGTACTATGAAAGCATTTCCATTTTCCGTCGATGAGAATCCTTGTGTCTCTTCAAGGAGCCAATCTAATCCTAGTTCTCCATTAGAGGTAGTGTGTGGAATAACCTATGTAATGTGGAAGAGCCAAGCCAAGCTGATTTCCATAGGCAGACCTTACATTCCATTTCATGTCACGGCTCTCAGTGAAGTTTCCCTAGTGCAGTCCAGTGTCATGTAAGTGGGTCACCATAGTGTAAAAGAGATGACTTCCGGGAGATGGTTGGGATCAATACCATGGTTGGATACAGGGTTGGAATCAGGGTTAGAATGCTATCTAGGCTTATGGTTGCAGTGATGTCAAAGCCTAGATTTCAGGTTAGGGCAAGGTGGAGTGTTAAGGTTCAATTGAGGTTTCTGATTTGGGTTACTAGTAGGAATAGAGCTAGGATTATGCTTAGGTGGAGTTAAGGTGAGAGCTAGGTCTAATGCTAAAGGTCAAGTCTAGTAGTGAGGTTACTGTGAGGTTTTGAGATTTGGGTCATGGTGATCCCAATTTTTTAGGGTTAGGGTTAGGGTTAGGGTTAGGGTTAGGGTTTGGGTTAGGGTGAGGGTTAGGGTTAGGATGAGGGCTCAACTGACAAATAAGAATAGGTTCAGACTTAGGTTTTGTATGTGGCATGAAGTAGGATTTGTATGAGGATTAGTACGAGGTAAAGAATAGTGTTTGGATTAATGCTGGATAGAGAGATTGGGTTCCATTTCTGGTTCAGGCTTGGTTTGAGTTAGTGCTTTGATTGAGGGTTGTTAGGACTGTGAAAAGACTGTGTGGATTCAGAATACAGTTAGGGTTACTCTTGAGGTTACGATGAAAGCTGTGGCTCCATTGAGGATGAAGAGGTTGTTTTGTGTGAATTTGAGTATCATGGTGAGGTTCTAGTCTATGTCCGATTGATTATGCTTATAACTAGAGTTCATGTTAGGGTGTGGGCTAATGCTAGTGTGAAAGTTGTTGTAGGATTAAGGTTAGGTCCAAATCTAGTGTTAGGTGCAAATCTTGAGGTGAAGTTTTAGGCTACAGTTGGATTTAGGCTTAGTGTTCTAATGGGGGTGATGATTCACATTAGCATTGCGGTTTAGGTTTAGAAATGTCGCTGGGATTGGGTTCAGTGTTAGGACTAGACTTAGTATGACAGTGATGTTTCCATCTGTGTCAGGGTTGAAGTTGGTGTTTGGACTAGGGATTTGGTTGGGTTTAGGGCTGGGATCACTTTTAGGATTGGGGCTAGAGCTAGAGCTAGAGCTAGTATCAGCATGCGGGTTAGGATGATGGCCAGTTTTGGAGATCAACCTGTCTGGCTTTGGGTGTGCGCTAGGTTGTAATACGTATTTGTGCTAGTCTTCGATCTAGGGGTTGGGTAAGTGCTGTATATCTTACTTTCCAATACAACGTCATAATTGTTAAAAGCAAAAGAGTTATGGCTACTCTAGCTTCAATTTATGACTGGGGTCAACGTGAATTTTAGGATTAGGCCTATAGCCTGTCTGCTGATTACATCTATGAAAAGTCAAGCGACTCAGTCAGCCTTACAGGCAGGGTTAGTCTCAACTCTTCCTGTAGAAGTAGCCCTAATTCTAATCTTACACCTAGCGCTATTCTCATCGACCTCTGCTTTGACTTAACCCTGTCCCAAATACTAACCTTAATCCTTGTCCATCTCTACTCCTCGCCCGAACCTTAGTCCTACGTCAATCGTAATCCCAACATTTTTACAACAATCTAACTGAAATAGGGGCATTCAAGCTCAACAGAAAGCCAAGCAGAATCATAGCCCCAAGTGTCAAAAACAACACTAAAGATTCCCTTCATCCTGAACCAGCCGGCTTCCTGAAACCAATCTTCCATGAGGCCAGCCCTTTCTGTAACTCTAAGCCAAGCCCTAGACTTTACCTGATCATACCCCTAGACCAAATCATGATCCGATTTCTACTACTACTACTAAGTGCTTCCCTAGCTCAAACACAAATCAAACTCCTAAAGCTAACCCTAACTCCTTTTGTTTTTGTGGAATTCTATTGTTGACAATCTTTACAATTGTTTATAATCTTAAGGGTCAAAAGGTTCAAGGGCTACAGGACAGTGAGTAAGGCTATTATTTCCACATCCTCTTCTTTGACTGTATCTGGGGTTAAATGGGGAGGGAGATAAAGGAAGAAGCCCCACCCAGTCTCCTCCCGACCCCAGGATCCTGATGTGGGGCATGCTGTGAGAGTCCTGCTCAAGTGGGTTTCTTCTTTGTTTCTTTGTTTCTCAAGTGGTTTTGATAGTCATGAATTGCTGCCAATCATTCACCTGCAAGCATGATGAGGTCTCTGCAGCATACACTGATTGACACAGTCCATCTTAGAGTCTGCGTTTGCCCAGGTTTTCTCTGCCAATACGTGGCTGAAGTGGGTGATTGACATGTTCTGTCCACTGTCTTCTCATGGTTAGGGTTCTGAGTGCAGCAGTTTCAATGCGGAGATCCCCAAAGATCTCCTCTGTGTCTGAGGTATTCCCAGTCCAAATTCTGCTATACTAGCAAGTCCAGGGCCTGGCACAGCCCATCAGCCCGATCAGCTGGTTGTTGCAGTTGCTGGGTTGGTTGTGTTTGCAGGCCTGTGTTCCACTGGAACCAATGCGTCTTGCAGTCCAGCCTGATTCTGCCCAGCACACACTCGGGCATCACTCTTGCTTCACTCACGTCACTCCCTGTGGCTGTCCTGATGACAGGGAGCATTCTGATTGGCTGCATCTCTAAGACCTCACAGGGCTGTGTGGCCCTACAAGCTGTCCAATCAGCAGCTGCCTGGTCATAGTAGCCCGGAATCCTGTAGCCTCAGCATTCTAGAAAAGCCATGGTGACAGGCAGCCTCCTCTGTGGAGTAGAGAAAGATGGTGAGTGCTTCAAGCTCTGCTTTCTTTGTTCCTTCTCGCCACAGGCCCTAGCAGAGAAGACGTGCAGACTCCATGGAAGCCAGCAGAGCGTGAGTGTGTGGGGTTGGGTTTCCCTTGAATGTGAGTCTGCAAATCCGCTGACAATGTAGTGAAGCCTAGGACCTTTTCAACAGCGGTACTATGAAAGCATTTCCATTTTCCGTCGATGAGAATCCTTGTGTCTCTTCAAGGAGCCAATCTAATCCTAGTTCTCCATTAGAGGTAGTGTGTGGAATAACCTATGTAATGTGGAAGAGCCAAGCCAAGCTGATTTCCATAGGCAGACCTTACATTCCATTTCATGTCACGGCTCTCAGTGAAGTTTCCCTAGTGCAGTCCAGTGTCATGTAAGTGGGTCACCATAGTGTAAAAGAGATGACTTCCGGGAGATGGTTGGGATCAATACCATGGTTGGATACAGGGTTGGAATCAGGGTTAGAATGCTATCTAGGCTTATGGTTGCAGTGATGTCAAAGCCTAGATTTCAGGTTAGGGCAAGGTGGAGTGTTAAGGTTCAATTGAGGTTTCTGATTTGGGTTACTAGTAGGAATAGAGCTAGGATTATGCTTAGGTGGAGTTAAGGTGAGAGCTAGGTCTAATGCTAAAGGTCAAGTCTAGTAGTGAGGTTACTGTGAGGTTTTGAGATTTGGGTCATGGTGATCCCAATTTTTTAGGGTTAGGGTTAGGGTTAGGGTTAGGGTTAGGGTTTGGGTTAGGGTGAGGGTTAGGGTTAGGATGAGGGCTCAACTGACAAATAAGAATAGGTTCAGACTTAGGTTTTGTATGTGGCATGAAGTAGGATTTGTATGAGGATTAGTACGAGGTAAAGAATAGTGTTTGGATTAATGCTGGATAGAGAGATTGGGTTCCATTTCTGGTTCAGGCTTGGTTTGAGTTAGTGCTTTGATTGAGGGTTGTTAGGACTGTGAAAAAACTGTGTGGATTCAGAATACAGTTAGGGTTACTCTTGAGGTTACGATGAAAGCTGTGGCTCCATTGAGGATGAAGAGGTTGTTTTGTGTGAATTTGAGTATCATGGTGAGGTTCTAGTCTATGTCCGATTGATTATGCTTATAACTAGAGTTCATGTTAGGGTGTGGGCTAATGCTAGTGTGAAAGTTGTTGTAGGATTAAGGTTAGGTCCAAATCTAGTGTTAGGTGCAAATCTTGAGGTGAAGTTTTAGGCTACAGTTGGATTTAGGCTTAGTGTTCTAATGGGGGTGATGATTCACATTAGCATTGCGGTTTAGGTTTAGAAATGTCGCTGGGATTGGGTTCAGTGTTAGGACTAGACTTAGTATGACAGTGATGTTTCCATCTGTGTCAGGGTTGAAGTTGGTGTTTGGACTAGGGATTTGGTTGGGTTTAGGGCTGGGATCACTTTTAGGATTGGGGCTAGAGCTAGAGCTAGAGCTAGTATCAGCATGCGGGTTAGGATGATGGCCAGTTTTGGAGATCAACCTGTCTGGCTTTGGGTGTGCGCTAGGTTGTAATACGTATTTGTGCTAGTCTTCGATCTAGGGGTTGGGTAAGTGCTGTATATCTTACTTTCCAATACAACGTCATAATTGTTAAAAGCAAAAGAGTTATGGCTACTCTAGCTTCAATTTATGACTGGGGTCAACGTGAATTTTAGGATTAGGCCTATAGCCTGTCTGCTGATTACATCTATGAAAAGTCAAGCGACTCAGTCAGCCTTACAGGCAGGGTTAGTCTCAACTCTTCCTGTAGAAGTAGCCCTAATTCTAATCTTACACCTAGCGCTATTCTCATCGACCTCTGCTTTGACTTAACCCTGTCCCAAATACTAACCTTAATCCTTGTCCATCTCTACTCCTCGCCCGAACCTTAGTCCTACGTCAATCGTAATCCCAACATTTTTACAACAATCTAACTGAAATAGGGGCATTCAAGCTCAACAGAAAGCCAAGCAGAATCATAGCCCCAAGTGTCAAAAACAACACTAAAGATTCCCTTCATCCTGAACCAGCCGGCTTCCTGAAACCAATCTTCCATGAGGCCAGCCCTTTCTGTAACTCTAAGCCAAGCCCTAGACTTTACCTGATCATACCCCTAGACCAAATCATGATCCGATTTCTACTACTACTACTAAGTGCTTCCCTAGCTCAAACACAAATCAAACTCCTAAAGCTAACCCTAACTCCTTTTGTTTTTGTGGAATTCTATTGTTGACAATCTTTACAATTGTTTATAATCTTAAGGGTCAAAAGGTTCAAGGGCTACAGGACAGTGAGTAAGGCTATTATTTCCACATCCTCTTCTTTGACTGTATCTGGGGTTAAATGGGGAGGGAGATAAAGGAAGAAGCCCCACCCAGTCTCCTCCCGACCCCAGGATCCTGATGTGGGGCATGCTGTGAGAGTCCTGCTCAAGTGGGTTTCTTCTTTGTTTCTTTGTTTCTCAAGTGGTTTTGATAGTCATGAATTGCTGCCAATCATTCACCTGCAAGCATGATGAGGTCTCTGCAGCATACACTGATTGACACAGTCCATCTTAGAGTCTGCGTTTGCCCAGGTTTTCTCTGCCAATACGTGGCTGAAGTGGGTGATTGACATGTTCTGTCCACTGTCTTCTCATGGTTAGGGTTCTGAGTGCAGCAGTTTCAATGCGGAGATCCCCAAAGATCTCCTCTGTGTCTGAGGTATTCCCAGTCCAAATTCTGCTATACTAGCAAGTCCAGGGCCTGGCACAGCCCATCAGCCCGATCAGCTGGTTGTTGCAGTTGCTGGGTTGGTTGTGTTTGCAGGCCTGTGTTCCACTGGAACCAATGCGTCTTGCAGTCCAGCCTGATTCTGCCCAGCACACACTCGGGCATCACTCTTGCTTCACTCACGTCACTCCCTGTGGCTGTCCTGATGACAGGGAGCATTCTGATTGGCTGCATCTCTAAGACCTCACAGGGCTGTGTGGCCCTACAAGCTGTCCAATCAGCAGCTGCCTGGTCATAGTAGCCCGGAATCCTGTAGCCTCAGCATTCTAGAAAAGCCATGGTGACAGGCAGCCTCCTCTGTGGAGTAGAGAAAGATGGTGAGTGCTTCAAGCTCTGCTTTCTTTGTTCCTTCTCGCCACAGGCCCTAGCAGAGAAGACGTGCAGACTCCATGGAAGCCAGCAGAGCGTGAGTGTGTGGGGTTGGGTTTCCCTTGAATGTGAGTCTGCAAATCCGCTGACAATGTAGTGAAGCCTAGGACCTTTTCAACAGCGGTACTATGAAAGCATTTCCATTTTCCGTCGATGAGAATCCTTGTGTCTCTTCAAGGAGCCAATCTAATCCTAGTTCTCCATTAGAGGTAGTGTGTGGAATAACCTATGTAATGTGGAAGAGCCAAGCCAAGCTGATTTCCATAGGCAGACCTTACATTCCATTTCATGTCACGGCTCTCAGTGAAGTTTCCCTAGTGCAGTCCAGTGTCATGTAAGTGGGTCACCATAGTGTAAAAGAGATGACTTCCGGGAGATGGTTGGGATCAATACCATGGTTGGATACAGGGTTGGAATCAGGGTTAGAATGCTATCTAGGCTTATGGTTGCAGTGATGTCAAAGCCTAGATTTCAGGTTAGGGCAAGGTGGAGTGTTAAGGTTCAATTGAGGTTTCTGATTTGGGTTACTAGTAGGAATAGAGCTAGGATTATGCTTAGGTGGAGTTAAGGTGAGAGCTAGGTCTAATGCTAAAGGTCAAGTCTAGTAGTGAGGTTACTGTGAGGTTTTGAGATTTGGGTCATGGTGATCCCAATTTTTTAGGGTTAGGGTTAGGGTTAGGGTTAGGGTTAGGGTTTGGGTTAGGGTGAGGGTTAGGGTTAGGATGAGGGCTCAACTGACAAATAAGAATAGGTTCAGACTTAGGTTTTGTATGTGGCATGAAGTAGGATTTGTATGAGGATTAGTACGAGGTAAAGAATAGTGTTTGGATTAATGCTGGATAGAGAGATTGGGTTCCATTTCTGGTTCAGGCTTGGTTTGAGTTAGTGCTTTGATTGAGGGTTGTTAGGACTGTGAAAAAACTGTGTGGATTCAGAATACAGTTAGGGTTACTCTTGAGGTTACGATGAAAGCTGTGGCTCCATTGAGGATGAAGAGGTTGTTTTGTGTGAATTTGAGTATCATGGTGAGGTTCTAGTCTATGTCCGATTGATTATGCTTATAACTAGAGTTCATGTTAGGGTGTGGGCTAATGCTAGTGTGAAAGTTGTTGTAGGATTAAGGTTAGGTCCAAATCTAGTGTTAGGTGCAAATCTTGAGGTGAAGTTTTAGGCTACAGTTGGATTTAGGCTTAGTGTTCTAATGGGGGTGATGATTCACATTAGCATTGCGGTTTAGGTTTAGAAATGTCGCTGGGATTGGGTTCAGTGTTAGGACTAGACTTAGTATGACAGTGATGTTTCCATCTGTGTCAGGGTTGAAGTTGGTGTTTGGACTAGGGATTTGGTTGGGTTTAGGGCTGGGATCACTTTTAGGATTGGGGCTAGAGCTAGAGCTAGAGCTAGTATCAGCATGCGGGTTAGGATGATGGCCAGTTTTGGAGATCAACCTGTCTGGCTTTGGGTGTGCGCTAGGTTGTAATACGTATTTGTGCTAGTCTTCGATCTAGGGGTTGGGTAAGTGCTGTATATCTTACTTTCCAATACAACGTCATAATTGTTAAAAGCAAAAGAGTTATGGCTACTCTAGCTTCAATTTATGACTGGGGTCAACGTGAATTTTAGGATTAGGCCTATAGCCTGTCTGCTGATTACATCTATGAAAAGTCAAGCGACTCAGTCAGCCTTACAGGCAGGGTTAGTCTCAACTCTTCCTGTAGAAGTAGCCCTAATTCTAATCTTACACCTAGCGCTATTCTCATCGACCTCTGCTTTGACTTAACCCTGTCCCAAATACTAACCTTAATCCTTGTCCATCTCTACTCCTCGCCCGAACCTTAGTCCTACGTCAATCGTAATCCCAACATTTTTACAACAATCTAACTGAAATAGGGGCATTCAAGCTCAACAGAAAGCCAAGCAGAATCATAGCCCCAAGTGTCAAAAACAACACTAAAGATTCCCTTCATCCTGAACCAGCCGGCTTCCTGAAACCAATCTTCCATGAGGCCAGCCCTTTCTGTAACTCTAAGCCAAGCCCTAGACTTTACCTGATCATACCCCTAGACCAAATCATGATCCGATTTCTACTACTACTACTAAGTGCTTCCCTAGCTCAAACACAAATCAAACTCCTAAAGCTAACCCTAACTCCTTTTGTTTTTGTGGAATTCTATTGTTGACAATCTTTACAATTGTTTATAATCTTAAGGGTCAAAAGGTTCAAGGGCTACAGGACAGTGAGTAAGGCTATTATTTCCACATCCTCTTCTTTGACTGTATCTGGGGTTAAATGGGGAGGGAGATAAAGGAAGAAGCCCCACCCAGTCTCCTCCCGACCCCAGGATCCTGATGTGGGGCATGCTGTGAGAGTCCTGCTCAAGTGGGTTTCTTCTTTGTTTCTTTGTTTCTCAAGTGGTTTTGATAGTCATGAATTGCTGCCAATCATTCACCTGCAAGCATGATGAGGTCTCTGCAGCATACACTGATTGACACAGTCCATCTTAGAGTCTGCGTTTGCCCAGGTTTTCTCTGCCAATACGTGGCTGAAGTGGGTGATTGACATGTTCTGTCCACTGTCTTCTCATGGTTAGGGTTCTGAGTGCAGCAGTTTCAATGCGGAGATCCCCAAAGATCTCCTCTGTGTCTGAGGTATTCCCAGTCCAAATTCTGCTATACTAGCAAGTCCAGGGCCTGGCACAGCCCATCAGCCCGATCAGCTGGTTGTTGCAGTTGCTGGGTTGGTTGTGTTTGCAGGCCTGTGTTCCACTGGAACCAATGCGTCTTGCAGTCCAGCCTGATTCTGCCCAGCACACACTCGGGCATCACTCTTGCTTCACTCACGTCACTCCCTGTGGCTGTCCTGATGACAGGGAGCATTCTGATTGGCTGCATCTCTAAGACCTCACAGGGCTGTGTGGCCCTACAAGCTGTCCAATCAGCAGCTGCCTGGTCATAGTAGCCCGGAATCCTGTAGCCTCAGCATTCTAGAAAAGCCATGGTGACAGGCAGCCTCCTCTGTGGAGTAGAGAAAGATGGTGAGTGCTTCAAGCTCTGCTTTCTTTGTTCCTTCTCGCCACAGGCCCTAGCAGAGAAGACGTGCAGACTCCATGGAAGCCAGCAGAGCGTGAGTGTGTGGGGTTGGGTTTCCCTTGAATGTGAGTCTGCAAATCCGCTGACAATGTAGTGAAGCCTAGGACCTTTTCAACAGCGGTACTATGAAAGCATTTCCATTTTCCGTCGATGAGAATCCTTGTGTCTCTTCAAGGAGCCAATCTAATCCTAGTTCTCCATTAGAGGTAGTGTGTGGAATAACCTATGTAATGTGGAAGAGCCAAGCCAAGCTGATTTCCATAGGCAGACCTTACATTCCATTTCATGTCACGGCTCTCAGTGAAGTTTCCCTAGTGCAGTCCAGTGTCATGTAAGTGGGTCACCATAGTGTAAAAGAGATGACTTCCGGGAGATGGTTGGGATCAATACCATGGTTGGATACAGGGTTGGAATCAGGGTTAGAATGCTATCTAGGCTTATGGTTGCAGTGATGTCAAAGCCTAGATTTCAGGTTAGGGCAAGGTGGAGTGTTAAGGTTCAATTGAGGTTTCTGATTTGGGTTACTAGTAGGAATAGAGCTAGGATTATGCTTAGGTGGAGTTAAGGTGAGAGCTAGGTCTAATGCTAAAGGTCAAGTCTAGTAGTGAGGTTACTGTGAGGTTTTGAGATTTGGGTCATGGTGATCCCAATTTTTTAGGGTTAGGGTTAGGGTTAGGGTTAGGGTTAGGGTTTGGGTTAGGGTGAGGGTTAGGGTTAGGATGAGGGCTCAACTGACAAATAAGAATAGGTTCAGACTTAGGTTTTGTATGTGGCATGAAGTAGGATTTGTATGAGGATTAGTACGAGGTAAAGAATAGTGTTTGGATTAATGCTGGATAGAGAGATTGGGTTCCATTTCTGGTTCAGGCTTGGTTTGAGTTAGTGCTTTGATTGAGGGTTGTTAGGACTGTGAAAAAACTGTGTGGATTCAGAATACAGTTAGGGTTACTCTTGAGGTTACGATGAAAGCTGTGGCTCCATTGAGGATGAAGAGGTTGTTTTGTGTGAATTTGAGTATCATGGTGAGGTTCTAGTCTATGTCCGATTGATTATGCTTATAACTAGAGTTCATGTTAGGGTGTGGGCTAATGCTAGTGTGAAAGTTGTTGTAGGATTAAGGTTAGGTCCAAATCTAGTGTTAGGTGCAAATCTTGAGGTGAAGTTTTAGGCTACAGTTGGATTTAGGCTTAGTGTTCTAATGGGGGTGATGATTCACATTAGCATTGCGGTTTAGGTTTAGAAATGTCGCTGGGATTGGGTTCAGTGTTAGGACTAGACTTAGTATGACAGTGATGTTTCCATCTGTGTCAGGGTTGAAGTTGGTGTTTGGACTAGGGATTTGGTTGGGTTTAGGGCTGGGATCACTTTTAGGATTGGGGCTAGAGCTAGAGCTAGAGCTAGTATCAGCATGCGGGTTAGGATGATGGCCAGTTTTGGAGATCAACCTGTCTGGCTTTGGGTGTGCGCTAGGTTGTAATACGTATTTGTGCTAGTCTTCGATCTAGGGGTTGGGTAAGTGCTGTATATCTTACTTTCCAATACAACGTCATAATTGTTAAAAGCAAAAGAGTTATGGCTACTCTAGCTTCAATTTATGACTGGGGTCAACGTGAATTTTAGGATTAGGCCTATAGCCTGTCTGCTGATTACATCTATGAAAAGTCAAGCGACTCAGTCAGCCTTACAGGCAGGGTTAGTCTCAACTCTTCCTGTAGAAGTAGCCCTAATTCTAATCTTACACCTAGCGCTATTCTCATCGACCTCTGCTTTGACTTAACCCTGTCCCAAATACTAACCTTAATCCTTGTCCATCTCTACTCCTCGCCCGAACCTTAGTCCTACGTCAATCGTAATCCCAACATTTTTACAACAATCTAACTGAAATAGGCATTCAAGCTCAACAGAAAGCCAAGCAGAATCATAGCCCCAAGTGTCAAAAACAACACTAAAGATTCCCTTCATCCTGAACCAGCCGGCTTCCTGAAACCAATCTTCCATGAGGCCAGCCCTTTCTGTAACTCTAAGCCAAGCCCTAGACTTTACCTGATCATACCCCTAGACCAAATCATGATCCGATTTCTACTACTACTACTAAGTGCTTCCCTAGCTCAAACACAAATCAAACTCCTAAAGCTAACCCTAACTCCTTTTGTTTTTGTGGAATTCTATTGTTGACAATCTTTACAATTGTTTATAATCTTAAGGGTCAAAAGGTTCAAGGGCTACAGGACAGTGAGTAAGGCTATTATTTCCACATCCTCTTCTTTGACTGTATCTGGGGTTAAATGGGGAGGGAGATAAAGGAAGAAGCCCCACCCAGTCTCCTCCCGACCCCAGGATCCTGATGTGGGGCATGCTGTGAGAGTCCTGCTCAAGTGGGTTTCTTCTTTGTTTCTTTGTTTCTCAAGTGGTTTTGATAGTCATGAATTGCTGCCAATCATTCACCTGCAAGCACGATGAGGTCTCTGCAGCATACACTGATTGACACAGTCCATCTTAGAGTCTGCGTTTGCCCAGGTTTTCTCTGCCAATACGTGGCTGAAGTGGGTGATTGACATGTTCTGTCCACTGTCTTCTCATGGTTAGGGTTCTGAGTGCAGCAGTTTCAATGCGGAGATCCCCAAAGATCTCCTCTGTGTCTGAGGTATTCCCAGTCCAAATTCTGCTATACTAGCAAGTCCAGTTCCTGGCACAGCCCATCAGCCCGATCAGCTGGTTGTTGCAGTTGCTGGGTTGGTTGTGTTTGCAGGCCTGTGTTCCACTGGAACCAATGCGTCTTGCAGTCCAGCCTGATTCTGCCCAGCACACACTCGGGCATCACTCTTGCTTCACTCACGTCACTCCCTGTGGCTGTCCTGATGACAGGGAGCATTCTGATTGGCTGCATCTCTAAGACTTCACAGGGCTGTGTGGCCCTACAAGCTGTCCAATCAGCAGCTGCCTGGTCATAGTAGCCCGGAATCCTGTAGCCTCAGCATTCTAGAAAAGCCATGGTGACAGGCAGCCTCCTCTGTGGAGTAGAGAAAGATGGTGAGTGCTTCAAGCTCTGCTTTCTTTGTTCCTTCTCACCACAGGCCCTAGCAGAGAAGACGTGCAGACTCCATGAAAGCCAGCAGAGCGTGAGTGTGTGGGGTTGGGTTTCCCTTGAATGTGAGTCTGCAAATCCGCTGACAATGTAGTGAAGCCTAGGACCTTTTCAACAGCGGTACTATGAAAGCATTTCCATTTTCCGTCGATGAGAATCCTTGTGTCTCTTCAAGGAGCCAATCTAATCCTAGTTCTCCATTAGAGGCAGTGTGTGGAATAACCTATGTAATGTGGAAGAGCCAAGCCAAGCTGATTTCCATAGGCAGACCTTACATTCCATTTCCTGTCATGGCTCTCAGTGAAGTTTCCCTAGTGCAGTCCAGTGTCATGTAAGTGGGTCACCATAGTGTAAAAGAGATGACTTCCGGGAGATGGTTGGGATCAATACCATGGTTGGATACAGGGTTGGATACAGGGTTAGAATGCTATCTAGGCTTATGGTTGCAGTGATGTCAAAGCCTAGATTTCAGGTTAGGGCAAGGTGGAGTGTTAAGGTTCAATTGAGGTTTCTGATTTGGGTTACTAGTAGGAATAGAGCTAGGATTATGCTTAGGTGGAATTAAGGTGAGAGCTAGGTCTAATGCTAAAGGTCAAGTCTAGTAGTGAGGTTACTGTGAGGTTTTGAGATTTGGGTCATGGTGATCCCAATGGTTAGGGTTAGGGTTAGGGTTAGGGTTAGGGTTAGGGTTTGGGTTAGGGTGAGGGTTAGGGTTAGGATGAGGGCTCAACTGACAAATAAGAATAGGTTCAGACTTAGGTTTTGTATGTGGCATGAAGTAGGATTTGTATGAGGATTAGTACGAGGTAAAGAATAGTGTTTGGATTAATGCTGGATAGAGAGATTGGGTTCCATTTCTGGTTCAGGCTTGGTTTGAGTTAGTGCTTTGATTGAGGGTTGTTAGGACTGTGAAAAGACTGTGTGGATTCAGAATACAATTAGGGTTACTCTTGAGGTTACGATGAAAGCTGTGGCTCCATTGAGGATGAAGAGGTTGTTTTGTGTGAATTTGAGTATCATGGTGAGGTTCTAGTCTATGTCCGATTGATTATGCTTATAACTAGAGTTCATGTTAGGGTGTGGGCTAATGCTAGTGTGAAAGTTGTTGTAGGATTAAGGTTAGGTCCAAATCTAGTGTTAGGTGCAAATCTTGAGGTGAAGTTTTAGGCTACAGTTGGATTTAGGCTTAGTGTTCTAATGGGGGTGATGATTCACATTAGCATTGCGGTTTAGGTTTAGAAATGTCGCTGGGATTGGGTTCAGTGTTAGGACTAGACTTAGTATGACAGTGATGTTTCCATCTGTGTCAGGGTTGAAGTTGGTGTTTGGACTAGGGATTTGGTTGGTTTTAGGGCTGGGATCACTTTTAGGATTGGGGCTAGAGCTAGAGCTAGAGCTAGTATCAGCATGCGGGTTAGGATGATGGCCAGTTTTGGAGATCAACCTGTCTGGCTTTGGGTGTGCGCTAGGTTGTAATACGTATTTGTGCTAGTCTTCGATCTAGGGGTTGGGTAAGTGCTGTATATCTTACTTTCCAATACAACGTCATAATTGTTAAATGTAAAAAGAGTTATGGCTACTCTAGCTTCAATTTATGACTGGAGTCAACGTGAATTTTAGGATTAGGCCTATAGCCTGTCTGCTGATTACATCTATGAAAAGTCAAGCGACTCAGTCAGCCTTACAGGCAGGGTTAGTCTCAACTCTTCCTGTAGAAGTAGCCCTAATTCTAATCTTACACCTAGCGCTATTCTCATCGACCTCTGCTTTGACTTAACCCTGTCCCAAATACTAACCTTAATCCTTGTCCATCTCTACTCCTCGCCCGAACCTTAGTCCTACGTCAATCGTAATCCCAACATTTTTACAACAATCTAACTGAAATAGGGGCAATCAAGCTCAACAGAAAGCCAAGCAGAATCATAGCCCCAAGTGTCAAAAACAACACTAAAGATTCCCTTCATCCTGAACCAGCCGGCTTCCTGAAACCAATCTTCCATGAGGCCAGCCCTTTCTGTAACTCTAAGCCAAGCCCTAGACTTTACCTGATCATACCCCTAGACCAAATTATGACTCAATTACTACTACTACTACTAAGTGCTACTAAGTGCTTAACAAGCTCAAACACATATGAAATTCCTAAAGCTAGCCCTAACTCCTTTTGTTTTTGTGGAATTCTATTGTTGACAATCTTTACGTAGTTGATTTGGGTCAAAAGGTTCAAGGGCTACAGGACAGTGAGTAAGGCTATTATTTCCACATCCTCTTCTTTGACTGTATCTGGGGTTAAATGGGGAGGGAGATAAAGGAAGAAGCCCCACCCAGTCTCCTCTAGGCCCCAGGACCCTGATGTGGGGCATGCTGCGAGAGTCCTGCTCAAGTGGGTTTGGGTCTGTTTGTTTGATTCTCAAGCGGTTTTGATAGTCATGAATTGCTGCCAATCATTCACCTGCAAGCACGATGAGGTCTCTGCAGCATACACTGATTGACACAGTCCATCTTAGAGTCTGCGTTTGCCCAGGTTTTCTCTGCCAATACGTGGCTGAAGTGGGTGATTGACTTGTTCTGTCCACTGTCTTCTCATGGTTAGGGTTCTGAGTGCAGCAGTTTCAATGGGGAGATCCTCAAAGATCTCCTCTGTGTCTGAGATATTCCCAGTCCAGATTCTGTCTATACTAGCAAGTCCAGGGCCCGGCACAGCCCATCAGCCCGATCAGCTGGTTGTTGCAGTTGCTGGGTTGGTTGTGTTTGCAGGCCTGTGTTCCACTGGAACCAATGCGTCTTGCAGTCCAGCCTGATTCTGCCCAGCACACACTCGGGCATCACTCTTGCTTCACTCACGTCACTCCCTGTGGCTGTCCTGATGACAGGGAGCATTCTGATTGGCTGCATCTCTAAGACCTCACAGGGCTGTGTGGCCCTACAAGCTGTCCAATCAGCAGCTGCCTGGTCATAGTAGCCCGGAATCCTGTAGCCTCAGCATTCTAGAAAAGCCATGGTGACAGGCAGCCTCCTCTGTGGAGTAGAGAAAGATGGTGAGTGCTTCAAGCTCTGCTTTCTTTGTTCCTTCTCGCCACAGGCCCTAGCAGAGAAGACGTGCAGACTCCATGGAAGCCAGCAGAGCGTGAGTGTGTGGGGTTGGGTTTCCCTTGAATGTGAGTCTGCAAATCCGCTGACAATGTAGTGAAGCCTAGGACCTTTTCAACAGTGGTACTATGAAAGCATTTCCATTTTCCGTCGATGAGAATCCTTGTGTCTCTTCAAGGAGCCAATCTAATCCTAGTTCTCCATTAGAGGTAGTGTGTGGAATAACCTATGTAATGTGGAAGAGCCAAGCCAAGCTGATTTCCATAGGCAGACCTTACATTCCATTTCCTGTCACGGCTCTCAGTGAAGTTTCCCTAGTGCAGTCCAGTGTCATGTAAGTGGGTCACCATAGTGTAAAAGAGATGACTTCCGGGAGATGGTTGGGATCAATACCATGGTTGGATACAGGGTTGGAATCAGGGTTAGAATGCTATCTAGGCTTATGGTTGCAGTGATGTCAAAGCCTAGATTTCAGGTTAGGGCAAGGTGGAGTGTTAAGGTTCAATTGAGGTTTCTGATTTGGGTTACTAGTAGGAATAGAGCTAGGATTATGCTTAGGTGGAGTTAAGGTGAGAGCTAGGTCTAATGCTAAAGGTCAAGTCTAGTAGTGAGGTTACTGTGAGGTTTTGAGATTTGGGTCATGGTGATCCCAATGGTTAGGGTTAGGGTTAGGGTTAGGGTTAGGGTTTGGGTTAGGGTGAGGGTTAGGGTTAGGATGAGGGCTCAACTGACAAATAAGAATAGGTTCAGACTTAGGTTTTGTATGTGGCATGAAGTAGGATTTGTATGAGGATTAGTACGAGGTAAAGAATAGTGTTTGGATTAATGCTGGATAGAGAGATTGGGTTCCATTTCTGGTTCAGGCTTGGTTTGAGTTAGTGCTTTGATTGAGGGTTGTTAGGACTGTGAAAAGACTGTGTGGATTCAGAATGCAGTTAGGGTTACTCTTGAGGTTACGATGAAAGCTGTGGCTCCATTGAGGATGAAGAGGTTGTTTTGTGTGAATTTGAGTATCATGGTGAGGTTCTAGTCTATGTCCGATTGATTATGCTTATAACTAGAGTTCATGTTAGGGTGTGGGCTAATGCTAGTGTGAAAGTTGTTGTAGGATTAAGGTTAGGTCCAAATCTAGTGTTAGGTGCAAATCTTGAGGTGAAGTTTTAGGCTACAGTTGGATTTAGGCTTAGTGTTCTAATGGGGGTGATGATTCACATTAGCATTGCGGTTTAGGTTTAGAAATGTCGCTGGGATTGGGTTCAGTGTTAGGACTAGACTTAGTATGACAGTGATGTTTCCATCTGTGTCAGGGTTGAAGTTGGTGTTTGGACTAGGGATTTGGTTGGTTTTAGGGCTGGGATCACTTTTAGGATTGGGGCTAGAGCTAGAGCTAGAGCTAGTATCAGCATGCGGGTTAGGATGATGGCCAGTTTTGGAGATCAACCTGTCTGGCTTTGGGTGTGCGCTAGGTTGTAATACGTATTTGTGCTAGTCTTCGATCTAGGGGTTGGGTAAGTGCTGTATATCTTACTTTCCAATACAACGTCATAATTGTTAAAAGCAAAAGAGTTATGGCTACTCTAGCTTCAAATTATGACTAGGGTCAACGTGAGGTTTAGGATTAGGCCTATAGCCTGTCTGCTGATTACATCTATCAAAAGTCAAGAGACTCAGTCAGCCTTACAGGCAGGGTTAGTTTCAACTCTTCCTGTAGAAGTAGCCCTAATTCTAATCTTACACCTTGCGCTTCTCTCATCGACCTCTGCTTTGACTTAACCCTGTCCCAAATACTAACCTTAATCCTTGTCCATCTCTACTCCTCGCCCGAACCTTAGTCCTACGTCAATCGTAATCCCAACATTTTTACAACAATCTAACTGAAATAGGAGCATTCAAGCTCAACAGAAAGCCAAGCAGAATCATAGCCCCAAGTGTCAAAAACAACACTAAAGATTCCATTCATTCCGAACCAGCCGGCTTCCTGAAACCAATCTTCCCTGAGGCCAGCCCTTTCTGTAACTCTAAGCCAAGCCCTAGACTTTACCTGATCATACCCCTAGACCAAATTATGACCCAATTACTACTACTACTACTAAGTGCTACTAAGTGCTTAACAAGCTCAAACACATATGAAATTCCTAAAGCTAGCCCTAACTCCTTTTGTTTTTGTTGAATTCTATTGTTGACAATCTTTACGTAGTTGATTTGGGTCAAAAGGTTCAAGGGCTACAGGACAGTGAGCAAGGCTATTATTTCCACATCCTCTTCTTTGACTGTATCTGGGGTTAAATGGGGAGGGAGATAAAGGAAGAAGCCCCACCCAGTCTCCTCTAGACCCCAGGACCCTGATGTGGGGCATGCTGCGAGAGTCCTGCTCAAGTGGGTTTGGGTCTGTTTGTTTGATTCTCAAGCGGTTTTGATAGTCATGAATTGCTGCCAATCATTCACCTGCAAGCACGATGAGGTCTCTGTAGCATACACTGATTGACACAGTCCATCTTAGAGTCTGCGTTTGCCCAGGTTTTCTCTGCCAATACGTGGCTGAAGTGGGTGATTGACATGTTCTGTCCTCTGTCTTCTCATGGTTAGGGTTCTGAGTGCAGCAGTTTCAATGGGGAGATCCTCAAAGATCTCCTCTGTGTCTGAGATATTCCCAGTCCAGATTCTGTCTATATTAGCAAGTCCAGGGCCCGGTACAGCCCATCAGCCCGATCAGCTGGTTGTTGCAGTTGTTGGGTTGGTTGTGTTTGCAATCCTGTGTTCCACTGGAACCAATGCGTCTTGCAGTCCAGCCTGATTCTGCCCAGCACACACTCGGGCATCACTCTTGCTTCACTCACGTCACTCCCTGTGGCTGTCCTGATGACAGGGAGCATTCTGATTGGCTGCATCTCTAAGACCTCACAGGGCTGTGTGGCCCTACAAGCTCTCCAATCAGCAGCTGCCTGGTCATAGTAGCCCAGAATCCTGTAGCCTCAGCATTCTAGAAAAGCCATGGTGACAGGCAGCCTCCTCTGTGGAGTAGAGAAAGATGGTGAGTGCTTCAAGCTCTGCTTTCTTTGTTCCTTCTCGCCACAGGCCCTAGCAGAGAAGACGTGCAGACTCCATGGAAGCCAGCAGAGCGTGAGTGTGTGGGGTTGGGTTTCCCTTGAATGTGAGTTTGCAAATCCGCTGACAATGTGTTGAAGCCTAGGACCTTTTCAACAGCGGTACTATGAAAGCATTTCCATTTTCCGTCGATGAGAATCCTTGTGTCTCTTCAAGGAGCCAATCTAATCCTAGTTCTCCATTAGAGGTAGTGTGTGGAATAACCTATGTAATGTGGAAGAGCCAAGCCAAGCTGATTTCCATAGGCAGACCTTACATTCCATTTCATGTCACGGCTCTCAGTGAAGTTTCCCTAGTGCAGTCCAGTGTCATGTAAGTGGGTCACCATAGTGTAAAAGAGATGACTTCCGGGAGATGGTTGGGATCAATACCATGGTTGGATACAGGGTTGGAATCAGGGTTAGAATGCTATCTAGGCTTATGGTTGCAGTGATGTCAAAGCCTAGATTTCAGGTTAGGGCAAGGTGGAGTGTTAAGGTTCAATTGAGGTTTCTGATTTGGGTTACTAGTAGGAATAGAGCTAGGATTATGCTTAGGTGGAATTAAGGTGAGAGCTAGGTCTAATGCTAAAGGTCAAGTCTAGTAGTGAGGTTACTGTGAGGTTTTGAGATTTGGGTCATGGTGATCCCAATGGTTAGGGTTAGGGTTAGGGTTAGGGTTAGGGTTAGGGTGATGGTTAGGGTTAGGATGAGGGCTCAACTGACAAATAAGAATAGGTTCAGACTTAGGTTTTGTATGTGGCATGAAGTAGGATTTGTATGAGGATTAGTACTAGGTAAAGAATAGTGTTTGGATTAACGCTGGATAGAGAGTTTGGGTTCCATTTCTGCTTCAGGCTTGGTTTGAGTTAGTGCTTTGATTGAGGGTTATGTTAGGACTGTGAAAAGACTGTGTGGATTCAGAATACAGTTAGGGTTACTCTTGAGGTTACGATGAAAGCTGTGGCTCCATTGAGGATGAAGAGGTTGTTTTGTGTGAATTTGAGTATCATGGTGAGGTTCTAGTCTATGTGGGAATGATTATGCTTAGCGCTAGATTTCCAGTTTTATTCCATGGTGATCTGTGTGCATTCATGTTATGATTCCTATATTTTTGAAGTTATTTACGTTTGCTTTGTGTCCTATCATGTGGTCGATCCTTTGGAAGCTGCCATATACTGGTGAAAAAAATGTATAATCTGTGGCTCTAGCTCTAAGCAGGGGCAGCATTTCTAATTTCAGATGATATAGACTTCAAGCTGACAGACATGAAAAAAGACAGAAGGTCATTATATATTTGTGACGGGACTGATACATCAGGGCGTAATCACCATTGTGAATATATACGCACCAAATTCCAACGCACCTAGCTACGTGAAGCAATTACTTACAGCCTAAGGGGAGACATTGATATGCACACAATAATAGTGTGTGACCTTACCACCCTGCTAACAACAATAGATCAACAAAACAAAACTCAACAAAGAAACAACAGAGCTCATACAAACAATAGAATAACTGGACTTGGCAGACATTTATAGAACTTTTTACCCCAAGGCCACTGATTATACATTTTTTTCAGCAGTATATGGCACCTTCCCCAGCAATTCAAAATGCCCCAGGAAATAGAAAAACACCTGCAGGTTGAAAAATATGTTATTAAACGAACAATGTGTCAGAGAAAAAATTGAAGATAAGATCTAAAATTTATGGAAACCAATGAAAACTCTGACACAACATTCCAAAATTTGTGGGACACTGCCAAAGCATTGCTACGGGGTAAATTGATTGCAAGTGGAGCTCATGACTTGGCCCAAGAGATGCACCAAATACAGGAACTAAACACACACCTCCAGGAATTGGAGAAACAACAGCAGAAGAGCCACACACACAACAGGAAACAAGAAATCATCAAAACAAGGGAGGAAATTAATCAGATAGAAACAAAAAAAGTATACACAAAATCAATGAATCAAAAAGCTGGTTTTTTGAAAAGATAAAAAAATAGACACACTGCTGACCCAACTGATAAAGAAAAAAACAAGAGAAGGCAAGAATTAACAGCATCAAAGATGAGAAAGGCAACATAACAACAGACAGCGCATCCACTAAGGCCATAATTAAAAATTACTACAAAGCACTGTACTCCAACAAATCAGAAGACCACCAAGAAATGGAAAAGTTCTTAGACTTCTACCACCTGCCAAAACTTAGCCCAGAGGCAACAAACGACCTGAACAAGCCCATAACTGAGGTAGAGATTGAATCAGTGATTAAAGACCTCCCAACAAAAAAAAAGCCCAGGACCAGACGGCTTCACTACAGAATTCTACAAAACATTTCGAACAGAACTGACCGCAATCCTCTACAAACTCTTCAATACAATAAAAAAAAAGGCAACTCTTCCAAGCTCATTCTATGAAGCCAACATTACTTTAATCCCAAAACCAGACAGAGACCCAACTGAGAAGGAAAACTACAGACCTATTTCTCTGATGAACATCGACACTAAGATTCTCAACAAAATCCTAGCCAACAGAACTCAAAAACACATCAGACAGATTATTCATCCAGATCATTCATCCAGATCAAGTAGGATTCATCCCTGGAATGCAGGGATGGTTCAAGATCCGGAAATCCATAAATGTGTTACACCACATCCAAAAACTGAAAAACAAGTACCACATGATAGTATCAATAGACGCAGAAAAAGCTTTTGACAAAATCCAACACCACTTCCTGCTAAAAACCCTAACCAAGGTAGGCATAGATGGAAAAATCCACAACATAATCAAACAAATATATGAAAAATCCAACGCTAGCATCATACTGAATGGAGAAAAACTGCAACCCTTCCCACTGAAATCTGGAACAAGACAAGGATGTCAGCTTTCTCCACTGCTGTTCAACATAGTCCTAGCGATACTTGCTGAGGCCATAAGACAAGAAAAAGAAATCAGAGGAATCCAAATGGGAAACGAAGAAGTCAAACTCTCACTATATGCAGATGATATGATTCTTTATGTAGAAGACCCAAGAGACTCAATACAGAAACTGCTAGATCTTAAATGAGAGTTTGGAAGAGTGGCAGGGTACAAAATTAATGAACAAAAATCAACAGCCATAGTGTATGCGAATAGCCCCAAGATGGAAAAAGACCTAACCAGCAAGATACCGTCCAAAATAACAGAGAAAAGTATGAAGTATCTGGGAATAAACCTAACCAAAAATGTAGGAGACCTATTTGAAGAAAACTACAAACTACTTAAAAAAGAAATCAAGCAGGACCTCAAAAGATGGAGTAACATCCCATGCTCCTGGATAGGTAAGATCAATATCATTAAAATGTCTATACTGCCAAAAGCAATATATACATTCAACGCAATCCCAATCAAATTGCCCAAAACATTCTTCATGGAACTGGAAACAATGATCCAAAGGTTCATCTGGAAACACAAAAAACCACGGATAGCTAGAACTATTCTCAATAACAGGAAGTTAGCAGGGGGAATCACAGTTCCAGACCTCTGGACATACTATAGGGCAGTGGTTATCACAACAGCCTGGTACTGGAAAAAAATAGAGAAGAAGATCAATGGAGCAGAAAACAAACACCACAAGGAAACCCACACAGATACATTCAAATAATCTTTGACAAAAAGACAAACGACAATCCAGGCAAATGGGAAGGTCTGTTCAATAAATGCTGTTGAGAAAACTGGTTAATAGCCTGCAGAAACAAAAAAATAGATCCACATCTCTCACCATACACTAAGATCAAATCGAAATGGATGAAGATCTAAACCTGCATCCAGAAACCTTCAAACGTTTGGAAGAAAATGTTGGAAATACTCTGCAAGATCTCGGGGTATGCCCCTACTTCCTAAAAAGGACACCAAAAGCAGTAGAAATCAAGACGACAATAAACAAATGGGACCTCATCAAACTAAGAAGCTTCTGTACAGCAAAGGAAACAATCAACAAAGTAAAAAAGCAACCCACAGAATGGGAGAAGATCTTCGCGCACTACATAGGTGACAGAGGGCTAATTTCCAGAATATACAAAGAACTACAAAATAACCAAAGTGTCAAAACAAACAAGCCACTCAAGAAATGGGCACGGGAAATGGGCAAACACTTCACAAAGGAACAAACCCAAATGGCAAGTAAACGTATGAATAAATGCGCAAGTTCCCTGGCAATAAGGGAAATCCAAATTAAAACATCAATGAGGTACTACCTGACTCCAGTAAGACTGGCCCACATGAATAAAAGCACCAACAACACTTGTTGGTGAGGTTGTGGGTAAAAGGGAAGCCTACTCCACTGCTGGTGGGGCTGCAGGTTGGTACAGCCTCTATGGAAATCAGTATGGCGAACATTGAAACAACTCAAATTCAACATACCGTATGATCCAGCAATAGCACTCCTAGGAATATATCCAGAACACTTGTTTTATGAGAAACCAACATGCACTCCTATGCTCATAGCAGCACAATCAGTAATTGCAAAAACCTGGAAGCAACCGAAATGCCCATCAGCAGCAGACTGGATAAGAAAGCTATGGTTCATCTACTCAATGGAGTACTACTCAGCTAGTAAAAAAACAAAATGCAGTTCTTTGTGGCCAAATGGGCCAAACTGGAAACCATAATGCTAAGGGAAATGATCCAATCCCAAAAGGTTAAATACCACATGTTTGCCTTAATTTAAGATGATATGATGTTATGTATAACATGTTATGTAATGAATGTTATGTCATATATCGTATATAAACTAAAACTGAATTAATAATGGGGTGGTAACAAAAGAAGGTTAAGAAATTGCAATTGCTGTTTTTTAAAGATTTATTCATTTTATTACAGCCAGATATACACAGAGGAGGAGAGACAGAGAGGAAGATCTTCCGTCCGATGATTCACTCCCCATGTGAGCTGCAACAAGCTGATGTGCGCTGATCTGAAGCCGGGAAACAGGAAACTCTTCTGGTTCTCCCACGCGGGTGCAGTGTCTCAATGCACTGGGCCATGCTTAACTGCTTTCCCAGGCCACAAGCAGGGAGTTTTCAGGGCAAGGACTTCAGCTGCTAGGCCACGCCGTCGGGCCCGAAATTGCAATTATTTTTAACATATTGGTTACTCAATATTATAACTATTGATTAGACAACAAAGTTAATTGTTGCTGATGGTATGTTGGAGCCTTTAATTGATCGGATCACTTGCTTTCCAATGCTCATTGAGCCGAGTCAGATTGAAATAAGCAAGATGAGCATTCACACATAACAAAGATGGAGAATGACAGTCAAGGCACGAAAAATTTCAGAGCCAGAGAGATGCCCAGGCCTCAAGCCATTTCCAGCTGAAATGGAAACCAAGTGCTCTGGCAGCACATATGTCTGAACGTGGATGTGACAACTAGGCAACTCAGTGTGGTGGTGAATGGCAACTGCGCGAAGCATCAGTTCAGGTTTTCCAGTATTAAAAGAACTCCACTGGTCATTCACGTCACAAACCATCAGCTGTCATAGCAGGTCTCTCGGATATCCTGTTGGTCCCTTCCTGTCCTATGCCCTTTTAGCCCAGTGTGATGGAATCAAGCAGGTTGAACACCGACACAAAACAAACATGCAGATCCTCACTCAAGGTACTCAAAATTTCACAGCCAGAGAGAACTTCAGCGTCTAAGCCATTTCCACCCTCAGGGAAACCAAGTGCTCTGGCAGCACATATGTCTGAAAGTGGATGTGACATCTAGGGAACTCAGTGTGGAGGTGAATGGCAGCTGCTTGATGCAGCAGCACAGCTCTTCCAGTGCCAGAAAAACTCCACCTGACTCATTCACTTCACATACCATCAGCTGTCATAGCAGATCTCACGGAAACCCTGTTTGATGACTTCCTGTCCAATGCCCATTCAGCCCAGGGGGATGGAATCAAGCAGGTTGAACCACACACAAAACAATGATGGAGATCCTCACTGAAGGCGCTCAAAACTCCAGACCCAGAGAGAAGTTCAGCGCCCCAGCCATTTCCAGCTGCTATGGAAACTCAGTGTTCTGGAGGCACATATGTCTGAAAGTGGGTGGGACACCTAGCAAACTCATTATGGTGGTAAATGGCAACTGCCCGAAGCAGCAGCATATGTCTTCCCCTGAAAAACAACTCCACTTGGCTCATTCACTACACATACAATCAGCTGTCCTAGCAGGTCTCACAGAAACACTGTTTTGTCAGTTTCTCCCAAAAAACAATTGAGCAAGGCTTGAAGGAATGAAACAGTTAGAGCAGCTGCATTAAAGAATCATGGAGATTCTCACTAAAGGTGCTAAAATCTCAAAATGCGAAGAGAAGTTCAGCACGCCCAAGCCATTTTCTTTTTTTTTTCTTTTAATTATTTATTATTTTACTTCATTAATTACATTGTATTATGTGACACAGTTACATAGGTACTTGGGTTCTCCCCACCCCTGCCCAAACCCTCCCACCATGGTGGATTCCTCCACCTTGTTGCATAACCACAGCTCAAGTTCAGTTGAGATTCCCCCATTGCAAGCGTATACCAAACATAGAGTCCAGCATCTTATTGTCCAGTCAAGTTCAACGGCTTCTTAGGTATACCCTCTCTGGTCTGAAGACAGAGCCAGCAGAGTATCATCCCAGTCAATTAAAGCTCCAACATACCATCAGCAAAAATTTACATCACCATGGAATTAATTGACATAGTAATGAGTAACCAATATGTTAAAAGTAAATGCAAGTTCCCAGCCACCTTCTGTGACAACCTCACCTATACTTCAATTTTAGTTTATACACAACATATAACATTCAAAACATAATATGTTATACATAACATCATATCATCTTAAATTAAGGCAAACATGTGGTATTTAACCTTTTGTGATTGGCTCATTTCCCTTAGCATTATGGTTTCCAGTTTGGCCCATTTGGCCACAAAGAACTGCATTTTGTTTTTTTTAATAGCTGAGTAGTATTCCATGGAGTAGATGAACCATAGCTTTCTTATCCAATCCTCTGTTGATGGGCATTTTGGTTGCTTCCAGGTTTTTGCAATTACTGATTGTGCTGCTATGAGCATAGGAGTGCATGTTGGTTTCTCATAAAACAAGTGTTCTGGATATATTCCTAGGAGTGCTATTGCTGGATCATACGGTATGTTGAATTTGAGTTGTTTGAATATTCTCCATACTGATTTCCATAGAGGCTGTACCAGCCTGCAGCCCCACCAGCAGTGGAGTAGGGATCCCTTTTCCCCTCAACCTCGCCAACAAGTGTTGTTGGTGCTTTTATTCATGTGGGCCAGTCTTACTGGCGTTAGGTGGTACCTCATTGATGTTTTAATTTGGATTTCCCTTATTGCCAGGGAACTTGAGCATTTATTCATATGTTTATTGCCATTTGGGTTTGTTCCTTTGTGAAGTGTTTGCCCATTTCCCATGCCCAATTCTTGAGTGGCTTGTTTGTTTTGACATTTAGGTTGCTTTGTAGCTCTTTGTATATTCTGGAGATCAGCCCTCTGTCACCTATGTCGTGTGCGAAGATCTTCTCCCATTCTGTGGGTTGCCTTTTTATTTTGTTGATGGTTTCTCTAGCTGTACAGAAGCTTCTTAGTTTGATGAGGTCCCAATTGTTTATTTTGGCCTTGATTTCTACTGCATTTGGATTCTTTTTTAGGAAGTGAGGGCCTATCCCTAAGTGTTGCAGTGTGTTTCCGACATTTTCTTCCAAAAGTTTGAAGGTTTCTGGATGCAGGTTTAGATCTTCATCCATTTGGATTTGATCTTAGTGTATGGTGAGAGATGTAGATCTATTTTTTTGTTTCTGCAGGCTATTAACCAGTTGTCCCAACAGCATTTATTGAACAGACCTTCCAATTTGCCTGGATTGTCGTTTGTCTTTTTGTCAAAGATTATTTGACTGTATCTGTGTGGGTTTCCTTGTGGTGTTTGTATTCTGCTCCATTGATCTTCTTCTCTATTTTTTTCCAGTACCAGGCTGTTGTGATAACCACTGCCCTATAGTATGTCCAGAGGTCTGGAACTGTGATTCCCCTTGCTAACTTCCTGTTCTTCAGGATGGTTCAAGCTATCCGTGGTTTTTTGTGTTTCCAAATGCACCTTTGGATCATTGTTTCCAGTTCCATGAAGAATGTTTTGGGCAATTTGATTGGGATTGCGTTGAATGTATATATTGCTTTTGGCAGTATAGACATTTTAATGATATTGATCTTACCTATCCAGGAGCATGGGATGTTACTCCATCTTTTGAGGTCCTGCTTGATTTCTTTTTTAAGTAGTTTGTAGTTTTCTTCAAATAGGTCTCCTACATTTTTGGTTAGGTTTATTCCCAGATACTTCATACTTTTCTCTGTTATTTTGGATGGTATCTTGCTGGTTAGGTCTTTTTCCATCTTGGGGCTATTCGCATACACTATGGCTGTTGATTTTTGTTCATTAATTTTGTACCCTGCCACTCTTCCAAACTCTCATTTAAGATCTAGCAGTTTCTGTATTGAGTCTCTTGGGTCTTCTATATAAAGAATCATATCATCTGCATATAGTGAGAGTTTGACTTCTTCGTTTCCCATTTGGATTCCTCTTTTTTCTTTTTCTTGTCTTATGGCCTCAGCAAGTATCGCTAGGACTATGTTGAATAGTAGTGGAGAAAGTGGACATCCCTGTCTTGTTCCAGATCTCAGTAGGAAGGGTTCCAGTTTTTCTCCATTCAGTATGATGCTGGCGTTGGGTTTTTCATATATGGCTTCAATTATGTTGTGGATTTTTCCATCTATGCCTACCTTGGTTAGGGTTTTTAGCAGGAAGTGGTGTTGGATTTTGTCAAAAGCTTTTTCTGCATCTATTGATACTATCATGTGGTACTTGTTTTTCAGTTTTTGGATGTGGTGTATCACATTTATGGATTTCGGAATGTTGAACCATCCCTGCATTCCAGGGATGAATCCTACTTGATCTGGATGAATGATCTGTCTGATGTGTTTTTGAATTCTGTTGGCTAGGATTTTGTTGAGAATCTTAGCATCAATGTTTATCAAAAAGATAGGTCTGTAGTTTTCCTTCTCTGTTAGTTCTCTGTCTGGTTTTGGGATTAAGGTAATGTTGGCTTCATAGAATGAATTTGGAAGGGTTGCCTCTTTTTCTATTGTTTTGAAGAGTTTGTAGAGGATTGGGGTCAGTTCTGTTCGAAATGTTTTGTAGAATTCTGTAGTGAAGCCGTCTGGTCCTGGGCTTTTTTTTGTTGGGAGGTCTTTAATCACTGATTCAATCTCTACTTCAGTTATGGGTTTGTTCAGGTTGTTTGTTGCCTCTGGGCTAAGTTTTGGCAGATGGTAGTAGTCTAAGAACTTTTCCATTTCTTGGTGATCTTCTGATTTGTTGGAGTACAGTGCTTTGTAGTAATTTCTAATTATGTCCTTAATGGATGCGGTGTCTGTTGTTATGTTGCCTTTTTCATGTTTGATGCTGTTAATTCTTGCCTTCTCTTGTTTTTTCTTTGTCAGTCGGCCCAGTGGGGTGTCTATCTTGTTTATCTTCAAAGAACCTGCTTTCTGATTCATTGATTTTGTGTATGGTTTTTTTTTATTTCTATCTGGTTGATTCCCTTCCTTGTTTTGATGTTTTCTTGTTTCCTATTTTGTGTGTGGCTCATCTGCTGTTGTTTTTCCAATTTCTGGAGGTGTGTGTTTAATTCCTGTATTTGGCGCCTCTCTTGGGCCTTGACATGAGCTCCAATTGCGATGAGTTTACCCCGTAGCACTGCTTTGGCAGTGTCCCACAAATTTTGGAATGTTGTGTCAGAGTTTTCATTGGTTTCCATAAATTTTTTGATCTCATCTTTAATTTCTTCTCTGATCCATTGTTCGTTTAATAGCATATTGTTCAGCCTCCAAGCGTTTCTGTATTTCCTGTGACATTTTGAATTGCTGATTTCCAGCTTCATTCTGTGGTGGTCTGAGAGGGTACATGGTATGATTCCTATCTTTTTGAAGTTATTTAGGTTTGCTTTGTGTCCTATCATGTGGTCGATCCTGGAGAAGGTGCCATGCACTACTGAAAAAAATGTATAATCTGTGGCCTTAGGGTAAAAAGTTGTATAAATTTCTGTCATGTCCAGTTGTTCTATTGTTTGTATGAACTCTGTTGTTTCTTTGTTGAGTTTTGTTTTGTTGATCTGTCTATAGTTGTTAGTGGGGTGTTAAGATCACCCACTATTATTGTGTGCATATCTATGTCTCCCCTTAAGTCCGTGAGTAATTGCTTCACGTAGCTAGGTGTGTTTGAATTTGGTGCATATATGTTCACAATGGTAATTACTTCCTGATGGATCAGTCTCTTCACCAATATATAATGTCCTTCCCTGTCCTTTTTGATGTGTGTCAGATTGAAGTCCACATCATCTGAAATTAAGACAGCTACCCCAGCCTTTTTTTCTCGTCCATTGGCATGAAATATCTGTTTCCAACCTTTCACTTTCAGCTTCTTCGAATCTCTTCTGGTTAGATGTGTCTTTTATAGGCAACAGATAGTTGGGTGCTGTTTGATAATCCATTCTGTTAATCTATGTCTTTTGATTGGTGAGTTCAGGCCATTTGTGTTAAGAGTTAAAATTGAGAGGTTGTGATTTTGCCCTGCAATACTTGTTTTTGTGGGTGTTGGTATCTGTGTAATTGCCTTTCCTTGTGTGGACTTTAGTGGGGAGACCTTGCTGTTTGCCATCTTTGCTTATGATTCACCTCCTTTTTTTCTGGATTTAGTGCATTTCTAAGGAGATTTTGTAGAGCTGGTTTTGTGCTGGCATATTCTTCTAATTTCTCTTTTCTGTGGAAGTATTTGATTTCGTTCTCAAATACGAATGAGATCTTTGCTGGGTACAATATTCTTGGTTGACTGTTGTTCTGATTCAGGATTTGGAAGATCTTTGTCCATTCTCTTCTTGCTTGTAAAGTCTCTTCAGAGAAGTCAGCAGTGATCCTGATTGGTTTTCCCCGGTATGTGATCTTTTCTCTGCTTCGTACTTGTCTCAGGATTCTTTCTTTGTCTTCGTTGGAGTGGAACTTGAGCACCATATGTCTGGGAGAAGATCGCTTTTGGTCATATCTGCTGGGAGTCCTCTGACCGTCCTGGATTTGGGCTGAGTTCATGTTCCAAGTGTTTTGAAAGTTTTCCTGTATGATTTCATCGAGCACCATTTGCATTCCTGACTCTTTTTCCGCTCCTTCAGGAAGGCCAATAATCCTAATATTCGATTTTCTGAGGTTGTCTTTCATTTCTTGTATGGTCTTATTGGCTTTGTTCAGACTTGTCTCTAGCTGTTTAATGAACTGGGTATGTTCATTTTGTGTCTTCCATTTCAGAGATCCTCTCTTCTGCTGTATTTGTTCTGTTGGTTAGGCTCTCAATTTTGTGCTCTAAGTCAAGGATTTTATTGTCATTTGTTGTATTTCTGAGGCTATGTGGTTCTTGAATTCCTTGAAGTCCTCCCAATTCTTCTCATTGTCTCTGACATATTTTAACATTATTTTTTTGAATTCCTTGTCTGGTAGATCTTCTATGTCTTCATCTCACATCTCCGAAATAGACATTGGCTTTTGACTTTTTATTGGTAGGGTGTTGGCACTCTCATCTGGATCATTACCTTTTCTGGTATTTCTTCCCATTGTGTTAGTGTTTCTTTTTTGAGAGACCTAGGCACCAGTGTGCTGAGGGGTCTCCAAGCAGTATCCTGTAGAGATCGGAGTCTGCAGGCGTGGAGTAGCAGGGTGTGGGAATTTTCAAGGCACTTTTGGTGCGTCTCCAGAACACTGGACCTCAGGACACCACTTCCAGGGCCCAGTGGATTCAAAGCGCACTCTCAGCTCGTCCCCTACAGGTATGCTACCACAGGGCGTGGGGGAGTGAAGGCACTCTCTGTGCGCGCCCCCAGTGTGCGGGATCACAGGGCTCGGAGGATTCTAGGTGTTTTCTCGGTGTGTCCCCAGTGCCAGGGACTGCAGGGCGTGGAGGTTCCAGGTGCTCTCTGGGAAGGACTCCTGCACGCGGGTTCACAGTGCTCTCCTGGTGCGTCTCGCAAGCACAGGACTATAGGCCGTGGGGTGTTCCAGGTGCTCTCTGGAAGCGCCTCCTGCGCAGGCCCGCCCCAGTGCTTGCAGGGGACCGACCGCCCCAGCGCTAGCACGGGACTGCCCAGCCCATAGGCGTGCTTGGGTTCCTGTGGGATAGCACCGCCCAGCTGAGTGCCAGGCCGCAAAGGCATGGGGGAGTATTCAGTGTGCCTTTTGCCTTTCTCCACCGCACAAAGGACCACTGTGTGTCACCTCCCAGACACAGTTTTGGCAGTTTCAAGGCACTCGCCCTGTGTCCCTAGATGCTGGAGTCGGGGGGGAGGGGCGGGGAGATGAGCACCAGTTGTGTTCAGGCTCTGTGCATGCCCCTGGGGGGCCAACTCCCGGACTCTCCAACCCACCACTGTCCCCACCCAACTCATTCAAACCTCAGGTTCTTGCAGTCTGCCAATTCCTCTGGTGGGAACCCTCGCCGCGGGTGCGTCTCCTGGCTACTGCGTCCGTTGCAGGTCCCGGCGGGTGCAGGCGGATGGAACCTGGAGGCTGCGCTGGTGCAGTCCTGGCGGGGCTTGGCGACCAGGGTGGGCGGATGCCGGCGGGTCCCGATGACTTCAGGTCCTGATGTCCGAGGCGGGCTTAGGTCCTGGTGGGTCCTGGTGAGCAGGGTGAGCAGATGCCAGCGGGTCCCAATCACCGCCTGTCCTCACGGCCACAGTGTCTGCGGGTCGGTCTGCGGGTCGGTCTGCGGCTTTCAGCGGCTGCACTCAAAGGTGACTCAGCAGGTCAGCAGCGGAAAGTAGTCTTCCCTGCCCTTTGTTTTGTTTTTCCCTGGTTGCTCTTCCGAATTTTGGGGGTTTTTTTGGCTCCACACTGTCCAGGGGACTTTACGTTCTTCTCCCTATAGTTCTATGCTGCTCCACCTTACACTTTTGTCACTTTCTAGCTCTCTCTGTGAGCTCCCTCACATTCTTCCTCCTATGTCGGCCATCTTGTGAGTCTCCCCATTTACAACTGCCATGGAAACCAAGTGCTCTGACAGCATATAAGTCTGAAAGAGGATGTGGTACCTAGGGAACACAGAGTAGTGGTGAATGGCAACTACAACAAGCATGAGCACAGGTCTTCAGTGTGAAAACAACTCCACTGGCTCATTCACTTCACCTACCATCAGATGTCCTAGCAGGACTCCCAGAAACCATGTGTGGTCACTTCCTGTCCAATGCCCATTGAGCCCAGGGGGATGGAATCAAGCAGGTTGAGCACACACAGAAAACATAGATGGAAATCCTAACACAAGGAGCGGAAAAATCCAGAGTCAGAGAGAATTTCAGCGCCCACGCCAGTTTCAGCTGCCATGGAAACCAAGTGCTGTGGCAGCACAGATGTCTGAAAGTGGATGTGACACCTAGGAAACTCAGTGTTGTGGTGAATGGAGGCTGCTCGAAAAACCAGCACAGGTCTTCCAGTGCCAAAACAACTCCAGTTGGCTCATTCACTTCACATACCATCACAGCTATCCTGACAGGTCTCCCAAAAAGCCTGTTTGGTCACTTCCTCTCCACTGCCAATTGAGCCCAGTGTGATGGAATCAAGCAGGTTGAGAACACACAGTAAACATAAATGAAGATCCTCACACAAGGCGCGAAAAAATCCACAGCTAAAGACAAGTTCAGCACCCAAGCCATTTCCAGCTGCCATGAAAACCAAGTGCTCTGGCAGCACATATGTCTGAAAATGGATGTGACACCTAGGGAACTCAGTGTTGTGGTGAAAGGAAACTGCCTGAAGCAGCAGCACAGGTCTTATAGTACCAAAACAACTCTGACTGGCTCATTCACTTCTCATGCAATCAACTGTCCTGGCAGGTGTCCAACAAACCATGCTTAGTCACTTCCTGTCCAATGCCAATTTAGCAAAATTTGAAAGAATCAAACTGCACTAAACAAAGATGGAGATCCTCACTCAAGGCGCTAAATTTCGAGAACCAGAGAAAAGTTCAGCACCCTAGCCTTTTGCAGCTGACTTGGAAACAAGTGATCTGGCAGCATATATGTCTAAAAGCGGATGTGAAACGTGGGAAAATCATTTAGGTGGTGGTGAATGGCACCTGCCCGAAGCAGTAGCAAAGGCCTTCCAATGTGAAAGCAACTCCATGAGTCTGATTCACTTCACATACAATCAGCTCTCTTAGCAGGTCTCCCGGAAATCCTGTTTGGTCACGTTTCGCCCAATGAGCATTGAGCCCAATGGGTTGGAAACATACAGGTTGAGCACCCACACTAAACAAAGATGGAGATCTTCACTCAAGGCGCTCAAAACCAGACATCCAGAGAGACATTCGAAGCACAACCTATTTCCACCTACCATGGAAACCAAGTGCTCTGGCAGCACATATGTATGAAAGTGGCTGTGACAACTGGGAAACTCAGTGTAGTGGTGAATGGCAACTGCATGAAGCAGCAGCACTGGTCTTCCAGTGGCAAACCAACTCCATCTGGCTCATTCACTACACATAGAATGAGCTGTCCTCGCAAGTCTCTCGGAAATCCTGTTTGATAACTTCCTGTCCAATGACATCAGAGCCCAGTGCAATGGAATGAAGCTGGCTGAGAACCAGCAGAAAACATGGAGGAGATCCTCATTAAGGCGCCTAAAACTCCACCGCAAGAGAGAAATTTAGTGCCCAAGCGATTTCCAGCTGCCATGGAAACCAAGTGCTCTGGCAGCACATATGTCTGAAAGCGGTTTCGACATCTAGAGAACTCAGTGTGGTAGTGAATTGCAGTTGCCTGAAAGAGCAGCACAGGTCTTCCAGTGCCAAAACAACCCTACCTGGCTCATTCTATTCATATAGAATCAGCAGTCCTATCAGGTTTCCAGCATACTCTGTATTGTCACTTTCTGTCCAAAGCCCACTCAGCCCAGTGTGATGGAATCAGGCTGTCTGAAGACCCACACACGTAACGAAGATTGAAATCCTCACTCAAGGTGCTCAAAACTCGATATCCAGAGAGAAATGGAGCGCACAAGCCATTTGCAGTTACCATGAAAACCAAGGCCTCATTCATGTCACATACTATCTGCTCTCTTATTAGGTCTCCCAGAAACCCTGTTTGGTCATTTTCTGTCCAGTGACCATTGAGCCTAATGGGATTAAACATGCAGGTTGATCCCCCACACAAAACTCGACAACAAGAGAAAAGTTCAGAAGCCTAGCCATTTGCAGCTGCCTTGGAAACAAGTGATCTGGAAGCACATATGTCTGAAAGTGGAGGTGAAACCTGGGAAAAACATTTAGGTGGTGAATGGGAACAGCCCGAGACAGTAGCAGAGGCCTTCCAGTGCCAAAACAACTCCAACAGGGTCAGTCACTTCACATAAAATCAGCTCTCCTAGCAGGTCTCCCGGCAACGTTGTTTGGTCACTTACTGTCCAATGCCTATTGAGCCCAAGGGAATGGAATCAAGCATGTTGAGCACACACACAAAACAGATCATCACTCAATTCGCTAAAAATTCCAGAACCAAAGAACAAGTTTAGCACCCAATCCATTTCCAACTGCCGTGGAAACCAAGTGCTCTGGCAGCACATATATCAGAAAGTGGATGTGACACCTGGGGAATTCAGTGTGGTGGTGAATTGCAACTGCCCAAAATAGCAGCACAGCTTTTCCAGTTTCAGAAAAACTCAACTCACATCAGTCAAATCACATGCCATCAGCTTTCCTTACAGGTCTACCAGATACCTTGTTTGAACACTTCCTGTTAAATGCCAATTGAGCCTCGTGTGATCAAATCAAGCATGTTCAGCATGCGCAAAGAAAAAAGATGGAAATCCTTACGCAAAACGTTGAAAATTCAAGAGCAAGAGAGGAGTTCAGCATCAAAGCCATTTCCACCTGCCATGGCAAACAAATCCTCTGGCAGTACATATGTCTGAAATTGGATGGGACACCTAGGGAACAAAGTGTGCTGGTGAATGGCAATTGCATGAAACAACAGCACAGGCTTCCAGTGCCAAACATCTCCACCTGGCTCATTCACTTCACATACCTTCAGCTATCATGGCTGATCACCCGGAAACCCTGTTTGGTCACTTCCTGTCCAATGCCCGTTGAGCCTTATGGAATGGAATCAAGCAGATTGGGCACCCACACAAAACAAAGATGGAGATTCACACTCAAGGTGCTCAAAATTCCTCAGAGGGAAGTTTAAGGCCCAAGCCAAATTCAGCTGCCATGGAAACCAAGTGCTCTGGCAGCACATATGTTTAACATTGGATGTGCCACCTAGGAAACTCAGTGTGTTGTTGAATGGCCACTGTCCAAGGCAGCCTGATAGGTCTTCCAGTGCCAAAACAACTCCAACTGCCTCATTCACATCAATTACCTTCAGCTGTCCTTGCAGGTCTCCTGAAACCATGTTTGCTCACTTCCTGTCCAATGCCCATTGACACCAGTGAAAAAGAATCAAGCAGTTTCAGCACACACACAAAACAAGCATGGAGATCCTCACTCAAGGCGCTCATAACTCCAGAGCCAGAGAGAAGTTCAGCTCCCAAGCCATTTCCAGCTGCCATGAAAACTAAGTGTTCTGGAAGCACGGATGTCTCAAAGTGGCTGATAAGCTAGGCAATTCATTGTGGTGTTGAACGGTAAATGCTCAAAGCAGCAGCACCTAATTCCAGGGCCAAGACAACTCCACCTGGCTCATTCACCTCCCATACCATCAGCTGTCCTAGCAGCTATCTAGGAAACCCTGTTTGGTCACTTGCTTTCCAATATTCAAAGCCCAGCATTATGGAATCAAGTAGGTGGAGGACACACAGAAAACAAAAGTGGAGTTTCTCACTCAAGGCACGAAAACGCCACAGCCAGAGAGATCAGTGCTCAAGCATTTCCAGCTGCCTTGGAAAACAAGTGCTCTGGCAGCACATGTGTGTGAAAGTGGATGTGACACTTGGGGATCTAAATTTGGTGGTGAATGGCAACTGCCCGAAGCAGCAGCACAGCTTTTCCAGTGCCAAAACAACGCCACCTGGTTCAGGAACTGCAATTACCATCAGCTGTCATAGCAGGCCTCGCGAAAACCCTGTTTGCTCAATTGCTGTCCAGTGCCTATTCAGTACAGTGTGATGGAATGAGGCATGCTGAGCACTCACACATAACAAAGATGTAGATCCTCACTCAAGGCGCTTAAACTCCACAGCCAGAGAGAAGTTCAGCACTCAAGCCATTTGCAGGTGCCATGGAAACCAAGTGCTCTGGCAGCACATATGTCTGAAAGTGGATGTGACGCTTGGAGAACTCAGTGTGGTATTGAATGATAACTGCCCTAAGCAGAAGCACAGGTCTTCCAGGGCCAAAACAACTCCATCTGACTCATTCACTTCACATATCATCAGCTGCAGTAGCAGGTCTCCCAGAAACCATGTTTGGACACTGATGTTCCAAATCCATAGCCCAGATGATGGAATGATGTAGGTGGAGCACACACCTAAAAAAAAGGTGGAGATCCTCACACAAGGCACATAAAACTCCACAGCCAGGTAGAAGTTCAGAAACCAAGATATTTCCAGCTGCCATGGAAACCAAATGCTCTGGCAGCACATATGTCTGAAAATGGATGTGACAAGAATTAAACTCAGTGAGGTGGAGAATGGAAACTGCCTGAATTAGCAGCACAGGACTTCCAGTGCCAAAACAACTCCACCTGAGTCATTCACTTCAGATTTTGTCAGCTGTCCTAGTATGTCTCCCAGAAACCCTGTTTGGACCCCTTGTTTAATGCTCATTGAAACCATGGTAACGGAATCAAGCAAATTGAACACCCACAGAAAACAAAGATGGATATCCTCACTCAATGCGCTACAAATTCCAGAGCCAGAGAGAAATTCAGCGCCCAAGCCATTTTTAGCTGCCATGGAAACCAAGTGCTCTGGCAGCACATATATCTGAAAGTGGATGTGACACCTGGGGAACTCAGTGTGGTGGTAATTGCAACTGCCCGAAGTAGCAGCACAGCTTTTCCAGTCCAGACAAACTTTAACTTCATCAGTCAAATCACATACCATCGGTTGTCCTTACTGGTCTATCAGAGACCCTGATTGAACAATTCCTGTTCAATGCCGATGGAGCCCCGTGTGATGGAATCAATCATGTTCAGCATACGCACAGAAAAAAGATGGAGATCCCCACTCAAAACGTTGAAAATTCCAGACCCAGAGAGGATTTCAGCATCAAAGCCATTTCCACCTGCCATGGCAACCAAAAGCTCTGGCAGTACATATGTCTGAAAGTGGATGTGACATCTAGGGAACTCAGTGTGGTGGGGAATGGCAATTGCATGAAACAACAGCACAGGCCTTCCAGTGCCAAACATCTCCACCTGGCTCAATCACTTCACATACCTTCAGCTATCATGGCTGATCTCCCGGAAACCCTGTTTGGTCACTTCCTGTACAATGCCCGTTGAGCCCAGTGTGATGGAATCAAGCAGGTTGAGCACACTCACAAAACAAAGATGGAGATTCACACTCAAGGTGCTCAAAACTCCACAGACAGAGGGAAGTTCAATGCCGAAGCCAGTTTCAGCTGCCATGGAAACCAAGTGCTCTGGCAGCACATATGTCTGAAAGCGGATGTGACACATGAGGAACTAAATGTGGTGGTGAATGGCAACAGCCCGAAAAAGCAGAAGAGCTCTCCAGTGCCAAAACAACTCCAATTGGCTCATTCACTTCACATATCATCAGCTGTCCTGGCAGGTCTCCAGGAAACCGTGTTTGGTCACTTCCTGTCCAATGCCAATTGAGCACATGGGGTACAATAAAGTAGGTTGACCACGCACACAAAACAAAGATGAAGATACTCACTCAAGGCACTCACATCTCTGCAGCCAGAGAGAATTTCAGCACCCAAGCCTTTTCCAGCTGTCATGGAAATCAAGTGCTCTGGCAGCACATATTTCTGAAAGTGACTGGGAGGTGACACTTGAGGAACTCAGTGCGGTGGTATATGTCAACTGCCTGAAGAAGCAACACACGTCTTCCAGGACCCAAACAACTCCACCTGGCTCATTCACTTCACATACCATCAGCTGTCCTAGCAGCTCTTCCGGAAACATTGTTTGGTCACTTCCTGTCCAATGCCCATTAAGCCCCAGGGGGATAGAATCATACAGGTTGAGCACACACTCAATACAAAGATGGAGATCCTCAGTCAAGGTGCTCTAAACTCCACAGCCAGAGAGAAGATCAGCATACAAGATATTTCCCAGCTGCTTCGGAAACCAAATGCTCTGGCAGCGCCTATTTCTGAAAGAGCCTGGGACATGACACTTGGGGAAATCAGTGCTGTGGAGAAAGGCAACTGCCTGAAGCAGCAACACAGCTTGTCCAGTGCCAAAACAACTCCACCTGGCTCATTCATTCACATACCTTCAGCTGTCCCTGCAGGTCTCCAGGATTTCTTGTTTGGTCACTTCCTGTCCAATGCCCATTGAACCCAGTGTGATGTAATATATAGGTTCATCATCCGCACAAAACAAAGACGGTGATTCTCACAGAATTCATGTAAAACTCCACAGCCAGACAAGAGGTCAGCGTCCAAGCCATTTCCAGCTGCCATGGAAACCAAGTGCTCTAGCAACACATATGTCTGAAAGTGAATGTGACACCTATTGAAAACTGTGTTGGTGAATGGCAACTGCCAAAAGCAGCAGCGGAGCTCTGAAGTGCCAAAACAACACCACCTAGCTCATTCACTTCCCATACCATCAGTTGTCCAGCAGGTGTCCAGGAAATCTTGCTTGATCATGTCCTGTCCAATGATCATTGAGCACGTCCTGTCCAATGATCATTGAGCACAGTGTGATGGAATCTGTAGGTTCAGCAACCGCACAAAACAAAGAAGGAGATCATAACTAAAGGCGCTCAAAACTCCACGCCCAGGGAGAAGTTCAGAGATCAAGCCATTTACACCTGCTATGGAAACCAAGTGCTCTGGCAACACATTTGTCTGAAACTGGCTGGGACGTGACACTTGGGAAAGCAGTGTGGTGGTGAATGGCAACTGCTTGAAACAGCAGCACAGAACTTCCAGTACCAAAACTACTCCACCTTGCTCATTCACTTCACATACCATCAGCACTCCATGAGGTCTCCCTGAAACTCTGTTTGGTCACTTCCTGTCTAATGCCCATTGAGTTCCATGTGATGTAATCTGGAGTTTCAGCAACCACACTAAACAAAGAAGTAGATCCTCAGTCAAGGCGTGACAACCTCTACAACACGATATAAGTTCAGTGCCCAAGCCATTTCCAGCTGCCATGGAAACCAAGTGCTCTGGCCGCACATATGTCTGAAAGTGGCTGTCACACCTAGGAAACACAGTGGATTGTTAAATGACAACTGCCCGAAGCAGCATCACAGCTTTTCCAGTGCCAAAACAGCTCAACCTGGCTCATTCATTTCACATACCAACAGCAGTCCCTGCAGGTCTCCCCCAAATCCTGGTTGGTCACTTCCTGTCAAATGCCCATTGAGTCCCGGTGGATACAATCAAGCAGTTTGAGCACACTCACAAAACAAAGATGGAGATACCCACAGAATTCATGTAAAACTCAACAGATAGAGAAGAATTCAGCACTCAAGCCATTTCCAGTACATGGAAACCAATTGCTGTGCCAGCACATATGTCTGTAATTGGATGTGACACTTGAGGAAATCAGTGTGGTGGTGATGGCAACTGCCCAAAAAAGCAGAAGAATAGTTCGTCCAGTGGCAAAATAAATGCACCTGGGTCATTGACTTCACATACCATCAGTTGTCCAATCAGGACTTTGGGAAATATTGTTTGGTCCCCTCTGTCCAATGCCTATTGAGCCCAGTGTGATGCAGATCCTCACAGAATTCATATAAAATTGCACAGCCAGAGAAGATTTCGGTGCGCCAGCTATTTTCAGCTACAATGGAAACCAAGTGCTCTGACAACACACATGTCTGAACATGAACGTGACACTCCAACTCGCTCCTTCACTTCACATATCATAAGCTGTCCCTGCAGACCTCCCTGAAACCTTATTTGGTCACTTCCTTTCCAATGCCCATTTAGCCCAGAGGGGTGGAATCAAGCAGGTTGAGCACACACACAAAGCAAAGATGGAGATACTCACTCAAGGCGCTCAAATCTACACAGCCAGGGAGAACCTCAGCACCCTAGACATTCCCAGCTGCCATGAAAACCAAGTGCCTTGGCAGCACATGTTTCTGAATGTGGCTTGGAGGCAACACTTGGGGAACTCTGTGTGTTGGTGAGTGGCAACTACCCGAAGCAGCAGCACAGCTCTCCAGTGCCAAAACAACTCCACCTGGCTCATTCACTTCACATACCATCAGCTGCCCTGTCACGTCTCCGGGAAATCTTGTTTGGGCACTTCCTGTCTAATGCCCATTGAGCCCAGTGTGATACAGTCTGTTTGTTCAGCAACCCCGCTAAACAAAGATGGAGATCCTCATTCAAGGCGTGACTAACTAGGCAGTCAGAGAGAATTTCAGCGCCCAAGTAATTTCCAGCTACCATGGAAACCAAGTGCTCTGGCAGCACATTTGTTTGAAGTGGATGTGACACCTCGGTAACACAGTGTGCTGGTAAATGGCAACTGCCCGAAGCAGCAGCACAGGTCTAACAGTGCCAAAACACCTCCACCTGGCTCCTCCATTTCACATACCATCAGCTGTCTTTGCAGGTCTCCCATAAACCCTATCTGGTCACTTCCTGCCCCATGCCCACTGAGACCAGTGGGATAGAATCAAGCAGGATGATTTCTTCCCCCTGCTCTCAAATGACATTGCACAGAAAATGACCAGACATGCTTTTCAGGAGTCCATCTAAGTCGTTTATGTAAAATCCTGTTTGGTCACTTCCTGTCCCATGCCCATTGAGCCCTGTGGGATGGAATCAAGCAGGTTGAGCACACACAAGAAACAAAGATGGAAATCCTCACTCAAGGCGTGACAAATTGCACAGCCAGAAAGAAATTCAGCGCCATGACATTTCAGCTGCCATGGAAACCAAGAACTGTGGCAGCGCATATATATAGCAGTGTTATTGCACCTAGGAAACTCAGTGTGGTGGTGACTTCCAACTGCTCGAAACAGCAGCACAGCTCGTCTAGTGCCAAAACCACTTCATCCGGCACATTCACTCAAATAGCATCAGTTGTCCTAGCAAAGCTCCCAGAAATCTTGTTTGTTCACTGCATGTCCAATGCCCATTGACCCCGGGAGGTGGAATTTGTAGGTTGAGCACACACACACAAAACAAAGATGGAGATCTTCACTACTGGCGCTTATAGTCCACAATCAGAGAGAAGTTCAGCGCCCAAACCATTTCCAGCTGCCATGGAAACCAAAAATTCTGGCAGCACATATGTCTGAAAGTGGACGTAACACTTGGGGAAATCAGTATGTTGATCAATGGCAACAGCCTGAAGCAGCAGCACAGCTCTTCCAGTGCCAAAACAACTACATCTGAGTCTTTCACTTCACATAACATCAATAATCTTTGCAGGTCTCCCGGAATCCCTGTTTGGTTCTTTTCTGTCAAATGCCCAAGGAGCCAAAAGGGATGGAATCAAGCTGGATGAACACACACAAATAACATAGATGGAGATCCAAACTAAAGGCACTCAAAACTTCAGAGCCAGAGAGAAGTTAAGCGCCCAAGCCAATTCCAGCTGCCATGGAAACAAAAAGCTCTGGCAGCACATAAGTCTGAAAGTGGGCATGACACATGCTTAACTCTGTCTGTTGGTGAATGGCTACTGCCCTAATCAGCAGCATAGCTCTTCCAGTGCCAAAACAATTCCACATGGGTTATTCACTTCACCTATCATCAGCTGTCCAAACAGGTCTCCAGGAAATCTTGTTTGGTCACTTTCTGTCCAAAGCCCATTGAGCCCCAGCCGATGGAATCTGTATGTTCAACAACCGCACAAAGCAAAGATGGAGATCCTCACTAAAGGTGTAACAAACTTGATAGCCAGAGAGAATTTCAGTGTCCAAGCCATTTCCAGCAGCCTTGGAAACCAAGTGCTCTGGCAGCACATTTGTCTGAAAGTGGATGTGACACCTAGGGAACACAGTGTGCTGGTAAATGGCAAATGCAAGAAGCAGCAGCTCATCTTCCATTGGTAAAACAACTCCACCTGGCTCATTCACTTCACATACCTTCAGATCTCTTTGCAGTTCTCCTGGAACCGTAGTTGGTCACATCCTGTCCAATGCCCAGTGAACACAGGGGGATAGAATCAAGCAGGTTGAGCACCCACAAAAAACAAATATGGAGATCCTACTCAAAGCGTTCAAAACTTCACAGTGAGAGAGAAGTTCAGCGCCCTAGCCATTTCCAGCTGCCATGGAAACCAAATGCTCTGGCAGCCCATATGTCTTAAAGTGGCTGGGAGGTGACAGTTGGGGAACTCTGTGTGTTGGTAAATGGCAACTACACGAAGCAGCAGAACAGCTCGTCCAGGGAAAAAAACAAATCCACCTGAGTCATTCACTTCACATATCATCAGCTGTCCTTGTAGGTCTCCCGGAACCCTGTCTGGTCACTTCCTATCCAATGCTATCTTTCCCGAGGGGATGTAATCAAGCAGGATGAGTACACACAGAAATAAAAAATGGATATACTCCCTCAAGGCACTCAAAACTCCACAATCCGGGAGCAGTTTATCGCCCAAGCTATTTCCAGTTACCATGGAAACCAAGTGCTCTGGCAGCACATATTTCTGAAAGTGGCTGGGAGGTGACACTTGGGGAACTCTGTGTGTTGGTGAATGGCAACTGCCCGAAGCAGCAGCACAGCTCATCCAGTGCCAAAACCACTCCACCTGGCTCATTCACTTCACATACTAACTGTTGTCCTTGTAGGTTTTCTGAAACCCGGTTTGATCCCTTCCAGTCCAATGTCCATTGAACCCAGTGTGATGTTATCAAACAGGTTGAGCACCCACAAAAATAAAGGTGGAGATCCTCACTCAAGGAGCTCAAAACTCCAATGCCAGAGAGAATTTCAGCGCCCAAGTCATTTCATGCTGCTGTGGAAACTAAGAACTCTGGCAGCACATATTTCTGAAAGTGGCTGGGAGGTGAACTTGGGCAACTGCTTGTGGTGGTGAATGGCATCTGCCCGAAGCAGCAGCACAGCTCTTCTAGTGCCAAAACAAATGCACCTGGGTTATTCACTTCACATACCATAGCTGTCCTGGCAGCTATCTAGGAAACCCTGTTTGGTCACTTCCGTTCCAATGCCCATTGAGCCCAGTGTGATGGAATCAAGCAGGCTGAGCACATGTAAAACTGACAGCCAGAGACGAGTTCAGCTCCCAAGCCTTTTCCAGCTGCCATGGAAACAAAGTGCTCTGGCAGCACATTTTTCTGAAAGTGGACATCACACTTGAGGAACTCAATGTGTTAATGAATGGCAACTGCCGAAAGCAGCACAGCTCCTGCAGTAACAGAACAACTCCACCTGGCTCATTCACTTCACTTACCATCAGCTGTCCTGTCAGGTCTCCAGGAAATTCTGTTTGGTCATTTCCTGTCCAATGCCCATTGAGCCCAGTATAATATAATTTATAGGTTCAGCAACCGCAGAAAGCAAAGATGGAGATCCTCATAGAATTCATGCAAAAGTCAACAGCCAGGGAGAATTTCAATGCCCAAGCATTTCCAGCTACCATCGAAACCAAGTGCTGAGGAACCAAGATGACGGCATAGAGTACAGCACGTTTGATAAGGTGGAGAATCTTTAGGCAGGGAGTAGTACAATAAGTAGATTACAGGGGTAAGTAGGGCTCAGGCAGTAAGCAGTGTTACCAGGAACCCCCCTGGACACAGGGAAGCTGCGGAAATGAGACAGCAGTGTTGTAGTGGATGGAAGATCCCACCAGCAGTCGGCAAGCAGCAACTCAAATCCCAGTGATCCGGTCTCCAATGATCCAGGCTCCGGTGATCCAGGCTCCAGCAATCCGTTTCAGGCACCAGCCAAGCATCCAGCAGTGGCCTCCACACAGACGTTGTGACCGCCAGGTGAGAGCCTGTGTGAGCTAGGAAAGTGAGTGTGGTCTGGGAGCGGACAGACAAGCTGAGTGACTGGGACTAGCTGCAGGTGGAGAAAGTCAGGGATTGAGGGCACCATCTTGTGTGGAGAGACAGAACACGGAGTTGACAGAGCAACACACAGGCTCCTTTCTGGCTGTTCATACGGAACTGATCCAAGGGTGGAGGGGAGCACCAGCTTTGCTCCCTGCAGGGTCTGTGTGGTCCGTGGAACTGAAAGACAGCAGCTGCAGTTCTCCACCTGGAGCCATATTGGGTGGCAGGGCAGCAGGTGTGAACCCTAAGTGGAGATCCAGAGTGGGCGTGTTGCTGGTTAATTGCACGGAGCTGAGCCCACGGCAACAGCCTTGCAGCCTGTGGGGTCTGTGTGGTCCTTGGAGTTGATGGCGACAGCCCCCTGATCTTTACTGTTGCCTCATACGGGTGCCATCTTGGACACTGACGCATGTGCTCCAAACACTGATAAATTGCAAGAGGAGGAGTGGCAAACTGCACATGTGCTAATTCAGCAACTCTCAGATAACAGTGTCACGGGAGCAGACGCTCTTACACTGAAGGGAGGTCAGCTGAATCACCCAAGAGCTGACCTGGGGACAAAAATACCTCAGTCTTAGCTCCACGGAAAAAAACAGCCCCGAAAGGCATGCCTCCAACTTCCCCCAAAATAACCCCAAGAGGTACTTAGACTTATTGGCCAGCAGGGGCGACAAGCTCAGTGCTGCTTACAAAATCAGTGCCACAGACAAAGCAATTATTCCTGGCAGCTGTGTTCCCCAAACCCAGGGCACTGATTGAACATAACAATCAACTTATAGACCTGTAGGTAATACACCATAGAGATGATTTCATCAACCAGATTGGCAACTACAAAAGGTAAAAGACAAAACAAAAGCACTATGAATGTTACTGAAGTCTCTCCAACAAAGGAGCAAAAGCTTCGCCCACTCCCAGAGTTAACTGAAGAAGACATTGAGAAAATAGGGGACAAAGAACTCAGAAAACTCATTGCAAAGCTGCTGGTCAACAATGAGAAGTACAAACAAGAGTTCAAAGAAGAAATAGCAGTAATACATCAAATTAAGGCTGATATAGCAGAAATGAAGAATACAGTAGAGCAAACTAAAAATACAGTGGAGAGTCTCAACAACAGAATGAATGAGGCAGAAGAAAGAATTTCAGAATTAGAAGATAGTTTCTGTCACCATGAAGAAACAAACAAAAAGCTGGAAGCAGAGCTAGGTCAAGCTAAAAAAAGTATCCAAGAATTAAATGATATAATTAAAAGGTCTAACATAAGAGTTATGGGAGTTCCAGAAGGTGCAGAAAGAGAAGCTGGGATTAGAGGCCTATTCAGTGAAATAATACAGGAAAACTTTCCTAATCTGAGCAAAGAATTAGAAAGTAATATACAGGAGGGCTACAGAACTCCCAACAGAGTTGACCAAAAACAAACTTCCTCACAACACATGATAATCAAGCTCTCTTCAGTTGAACAAAACGAAAAAATCCTTAAATGTGCACGAGAAAAAAATCAGGTGTCATATAGGGGAACCCTAATCAAACTCACAGCTGACCTTTCAGAGGAAACACTACAGGCCAGAAGAGACTGGAGTGACATATTCCAGATTCTAAAAGAGAACAATTTTCAACCCAGAATAACTTATCCTGCAAAGTTCTCCTTTGTCTTTGAAAATGAAATAAAATTCTTCCACAATAAAGAAAAACTTCAAGATTTTGTCTCATCTAAACCTGCCCTACAAATGATACTCAAGGATGTTCCCATGAAAGAAAAAAGAAACGGCAACCACCAGAAACAAAGGCAAATGTGGAGAACATCCCACTAAAAGGCTAACAGAAGACCCAATCATAGAACAACACATCGCCAAAATGACAGGACCAAACTGCCCCTTATCCATAATAACGCTGAATGTAAATGGCTTAAACTCATGAGTCAAATGCCATATATTGGAGGATTGGATCAAAAAACAAAACCCAACTATCTGCTGCTTACAGGAGACGCATCTCACCAACAACAAAGATCAGAAAAAATTGAAAGTGAAAGGATGGAAAAAGATATTTCAACCTAATGGTAAAGAAAGACAAGCAGGTGTAGCCATTCTTACATCAGATGACATAGACTTTGATGTGAAGAGCCTCAAAAGAGACAAAGAAGGATACCACATAATGATCAAAGGAAGCCTCCAGCAGGAAGAGATCAGCATAATAAATGTTTACGCTCCAAATGCCAAAGCATCTAGCTACATGACACAAATATTAACGGGCTTAAAGGGAGAAATAGACTCCAATACGATCATAGTGGGAGACCTTAATACCCCATTAATGCAAATGGGCAGATCCAAAAAACCAGAAACTCAGCAAAGAAATGATAGAACTCACCCAAACTCTAGAGCAAATGGACTTAGTTGACATCTATCGAACCTTTCATCCTACAGACAGAGAATACACCTTTTTTCATCAGTACATGGAACTTTCTCCAGAATTGATCATATTATAAGCCATAAAACAAGCCTCAGCAAATTTAAAAAAGTGGAAATCCTACCATGCATCTTCTCAGACCACCAAGGAGTGAAGCTTGAGACCAAGAATTCAAAACACCAAGGAAGACTTACAAACATATGGAGGCTGAATAATATGTTACTATGTGAGCAATGGGTTAGAGAGGAAATCAAAGGGGAAATTAAAAAATTGCTGGAAACAAATGAACGCATCAACACAACTTATCCAAACTTATGGGACACAATCAAGGCGGTGCTGAGAGGAAAGTTCATTTCAATCAGTGCCTATGTCAAGAAACAAGAAAAGCACCAAGTAAATTAGCTAACCGTACAGTTGAAGGAACTAGAAACACAACAACAAAGCAATCCCAAGATGAGTAGGAAAAAAGAAATTATCAAAATAAGGGAGGAAATAAACCAAATAGAGACCAAAATCAATCAAAGAGCTGGTTCTTTGAGAAAATCAACAAAATAGACTCCCCACTAGCTCGACTAATTACAAAAAGGAGGGAGAAAATACACATCAATAGCATCCGAGATGAGAAAGGAGATATAACAACAGATACCTCAGAAATACAAAGAATCATCAGGAACTATTACAAGCAACTATATGCGAACAAATCAGAAAAAAATAGAGTCAAGAAGCAATTAACAATCTAAACAGCCCAATAACATATACTGAGATTGAATCAGTAATTAAAGCCCTCGCAACCAAGAAGAGTCCAGGACCAGATGGCTTCACTGCTGAATTCTACCAAACATTCCAAGAGGAACTTACCCCAATCTTACACAAGCTTTTCCAAACGATAGAAAAAGAGGCAATCCTTCCAAGCTCTTTCTATGAAGCTAATATCACCTTAATACCAAAGCCAGAGAGAGAAACAACAGAAAAAGAGAACTACAGACCAATATCCTTGATGAACACAGATGCAAAGATCGTCAATAAAATACTAGCCAACAGGCTCCAACAACACATCAGGCAGATCATTCACCCGGACCAGGTGGGATTCATCCCAGGCATGCAAGGACGGTTCAACATTCGCAAAACAATAAATGTGATACATCACATCAACAAATTGACAAATAAAAACCATATGATCCTCTCAATAGATGCAGAGAAGGCATTTGACAAAACCCAACACCACTTCATGTTAAAAACCCTAAACAAGATAGGCATAGAAGGAACAATCTATAATACAATCAAAGCAATTTATGATCAACCCAATGCCAGTATCATACTAAATGGGGAAAGACTGGAAGTCATCCCGCTAAAATCTGGAACCAGACAGAAATGTCCACTCTCACCGCTACTCTTCAATGTAGTTTTGGAAGTCCTTGCCAGAGCTATTAGGCAAGAAAAAGCAATTAAAGGAATGCAACTTGCAAATGAGGAATTGAAATTATCGCTATTTGCAGATGACATGATTCTCTACATAGGAGAACCAGAAGACTCAGTCAAGAGACTGTTGAAACTCCTAAGAGACTTTGGCAAAGTAGCAGGATACAAAATTAATTAACACAAATCGATGGCACTAGTGTACACAAATAATTCCACTGCTGAGAAAGAAATTGTAAGTATAGTTCCCTTTAAAATAAAGGAAAGGAATCTTAAATACCTAGGAATTAAGCTAACTAAAGATGTGAAAGGCCTCTATGATGAAAACTATAAATCATTTAAAAAACAAATAGAAGAAGACCACGAAAAATGGAGGACCTTACCATGTTCTTGGATTGGCAGGATCAACATTATCAAAATGGCAGTATTACCAAAAGCAATATATAGATTCAACGCAATCCCAATCAAAATCCCAGCAACATTCTTCTCAGAAATAGAAAAGATGATACAGAAGTTCATCTGGAATCACAAAAGACCACGAGTAGCTAAAGCTGTCCTGAAAAAATAGAAATCAAACTGGAGGAATCACAATTGCAGACCTCAAGACATATTACAGAGCAGTGGTTATCAAAACAGTCTGATACTGGTACAGAAACAGAGAAGAAGATCAGTGGAACAGAGCAGAAACACCAGAACGGAATCCACACATGTATAGTCAACTAATCTTTGACAAGAGAATGGAAAACAATCCAGGTTAAAAAAAAAAACCTGGTCTATTCAACAAATGCTGTTGGGACAACTGAATAGCAGCTTGCAAAATAAAGAAGCAAGACCCGCACCTGTCGCACTATGCAAAAATCAGCTCTAACTGGCTCAAGGACCTAAATCTACACCCAGAAACCATCAAACTATTAAAGGAAAACATAGGAAACACATTCCAAGATATAGGAACAGGGAAAGACTTCTTTGAAAAGACGCCTAAAGCAAAGGCAATCAAATCCAAAATGAACAAATGGGACTACATCAAACTAAAAAGCTTCCGTACAGCAAAAGAAATAATTAACAAAGTGAAGAAGCAACCAACAGAATGGGAGAAAATGTTTGCATTCTACATGAGTGATAGGGGACTAACATCCAGAATCTACAAAGAGCTTCAGAAACACAGGGACAGTAAAATAAACCAACCCTGTATCAAAATGGGCAAAAGAAATGAACAGACATTTCTCAAAAGAACAGGTTCAAATGGCTAACGGACATATGAAAAGATGCTCAGGCTCTCTAGCCATCAGAGAGATACAAATGAAAACCACCTTGAGGTACCACCTAACTCCAGTGAGACTGGCCTACATTCAGAACTTAAAAAAATAACACCTGCTGACGTGGATGTGGGGAGAAAGGCACCCTCCTGATGGGGTCCATGCAGTAGGTGTGAATAACATGAAGGTGTGAAGAGAACAGCTCCCTGACTGGCAGGGCCCATGGAGCTACCAGCTGCTTAGCAGGACTAAGTGGATTCATTTCTGACCACCTTGATGCAGTTTTCATCCCCCTTCGCATGGGCACTCAACCACCCCACTAAGAATTTTGTAATCTATTGATGCATTGTCTGCCCCTGTGAAATGGCTTTTACAACCAACGTGAGGTTAAGAGTTAATGTGACTGAGGATGTCCTGGTGACTGGGCCTTTAACTACACACAGGAGTATAATTAAGTCTGTGCTGTTTCCCATTGCCAGAAAATCTGGCCCAGATATTTATCATGCTTTCTAGGAAATGGCTTGATAAGAGGGACCCTAAAAGTTATCCTGTTACTGTGACCCTAAAGCTCATTCTGCTATGATAAAAATATAGTTACTGTGACCCTAAAGGCCATCCTACTATGACAAAGAATTTAGTTACTATGACCCTAAAGGCCATCCTGCTATGACGAAGAATATAGTTACTGTGACCCTAAAGGCCATCCTGCTATGACGAAGAATATAGCTACTTTAACTCTGAAGGCTATCCTGCTAAGGCAAAAAATATAGTCACTGTGGTCTTAAAAGGTTAGCCTGTCCTTGCAATTCTTTAGAATATAGAAAATGCATTTGCTTTAGTTGTTTTCACAAAATTTTAGCTAGAGGAAATACAGGGTGATTTCACTAATATCATAAAGATATATTTTTGATTATTGTTTGATCACTTATGAAGTTGTAGAGCCTGCGGTTGTAGACGAATGTAATGTTTAAACTTTTTGTCTTAGATCTTCATGTTTTTTCTCTCTTGATGTATTTCTCCCATTTCATGATAGCTAAGTTGTAGAATAAGAATTGTCGTAGGAGTGTATTACTGCATAAGATGTGTTGTCTACTGAGAAATTCATGGCTGCAACGTTGGAATGGATAATGCCTTGTCTAATACTGAAATAATTTGTAGGATTGTCTTTGGAAACACTCACTCATCCATTGTAGAGTTGAAACTTAAATAGAGTAACTTAGCTCATTGCTAACTTCAATTCTTTCCACCGTTATAATCCTTGCTTTACTTGTTTGGTCAACAAACTGTGTGAGCTTACAGACCTAATGGCCAACTAATGTCAATAACACCCATCCCCATAGACCAAGGCCCCAGACCTTTTAACTCATACAAGATAGGGGTCTGGTTGACATAGGCAGCGCCTAGGTCATAGTCCAGACCTGAGGAGAGCAGATGAAGACTGGCAAGCCAAGATAAGCAAGGAATATGGAATCCTTCCTCAGTCATTTCTCAAGAAGTTGTAAATTGTGCCCCCCTGAAGCTATGTCAATATACCCTAAGAAAAAAACTTTGTACTGCTTCTGTATAAATAAATTGGACAGATTTCTCGCTTTATCCACCACGTTCAAGGAATCCTGGTGGTCAGTCTCCTTTCTTTCTCTCTTCATGCCTCATCCACACACCATTCCCGAGCTCCAAACTCAGCCAGAGCTGGACTCTGGCACCCTCCTTCACTGCTGGTGGGAGTGTAGGCTAGTACAAGCAGTGTGGAAATCAGTATGGAGAGTGTTTGGAAAATTGCAAATAAACCTGCCATATGAAGCAGCAATCCCACTCTTAGCAATATTCCCAAAAGGAGTGAAATCTGCATATGAGAAGGGGATCTTTAATCCTATATTTACAGCAGCACAATCTACAATAGCAAAGTCATGGAAACAAAACAGATGTGCGTCCAAGGAAGAGTGGTTAAAGAAACTGTGGTACATCTACTCTATGGAATATTATTCAACTATTAAGAAGAATGATATTATTCTATTTAAATCCAGGTGGTCCCAACTAGAAGTCATTATGCTCAGTGAAATGAGTCATTCACAAGAGAACAAATACCATATATTCTCTTTCATATAAGGAGGCCAACATGGAAAGTGTAACTCCAACAGTCCAATCTATACTTTTTTTTTCGGTGATTATCTGTTTGCTCTTTTGGCTGTATCACATATGTTTTGATGTTTTTATGTCAGTTTGTTTGCTTCCAAATAATCTCTATTCTCTAGTAGAATTCATCAATTGCTCATGAAGTATACGAGGGCATTACATTTCCCAAAAGACTTCTGTGTTTCCTTTTGGTTCAGCATGTGTTGCATACTCAGTGGCACATGATATTCGCAGGGTGCTACAATTTGTTGTTGATGTTGTTGTTGTTATTGTGATCGATGTGGCTGTTATGAAATGATGTCAATCCAAAACCAGTAATATTATCTCAACACCAGAGAGCCTGTATCTCATGCAATAAGATTTTTTGAAGTAACCAATGATATGAGGCAGATTGCTTATGATCTACATCAAAGAATTGTAAAACCTAATGTACTTGTAAGAACCCATGATACTTGGAAATGGGGAGGAAGAGCAGAGAAATCTTGCATCACCCAGAAGGTGTGAGGAAGATGGGAAATATAACCTATCAGGATCATAACTGGTAACTCATAGACAACAGACTCGAATTAGCATTAGACAATAGCAAAACTACAAAGGCAAATGGGGGAATCAAGAGTAATCCTAACAACCTCTTAACAGGAGGTCATGCCCTTAGAGCAGGGAGGGGTCCCCAGAGTGGAGCAGGTGGAGAGAAGGAGGCTTTTATCCCAAACCTGAAGACTCGTAGATCCTCACCAAGGACTATCGGTATGAGCACCGAGGACTACATCCCTACTGCCAAGGAGACCATGGGGAAATGGAGTGCCTTTGGAGACCAAGAACTCTGAGATCACCCACCCCCATTTGGATCTACCACATAGGATGGAAGAAGCCCAAATCCTACCTTGCAGGATCCAAGATCATTGGAACAACAACCAGTATCCCTGAGTGGTCCACAGAAACAGAAGAACAGTAAACTTCCTTCGGGACTAGGGAGAGGAGCTTTCTCTGGTCCTTTTCTGCTTCCAATTTTGGGTCCCCACCCCCTCTCATTATAACCATCAGGAGCATTCCAGAAACCCCTCAAAACAAACAAACAAACAAAACTAGAATAGATAGAGAACAACAAGGAAAGCTTACAAACAGACAGGAAACAGTCAGCGGGGATGCACTTACAACTCACTGGGTGGGACACAAAGATTAGTTACTCCTCACTGGGGTATGGATGATTTCTCTGCACACCCCTCCTAAACATGCTCACCTAAACAGTTGACATATATCCCGTTGGAATCATAGAGTTAGACCACCTGAAAAACAGGCAGGTTCAGTGAAAACATGCTTCCATGCTATAAACTGCTAAAGACTAAAATTAAAATACGCATGAGACAGCTGAATAGAAATCTATAGCCATTTAATGTGTATAGAGCATGGTTGAATATAAAGCAAAATTGAAATGTCTAAGAAGAAGCCACAGGTTGTGGTTGAGAACGTGCATTTTCCTAGTAATATATTAGTTAATCAATACCATGTCAATTATTGGCACAATGTTGTAAATGGTTGGAAATATTATGTTGGGGCTTTTAATGCATTGGGATGATACTCTGCCGGCTCTACCATCAGACCAGAGATGGTCTCACAAACAAACCATGGAACTTACCAAGACAATAAGATGCTGGACTTTATGCTTGGTAAATACCTCCAATGAAAGAATGTCAACTGAATTTGAATTATGGAAATGCAACAAGGTGGAGCAATCCATCATAGGGGAGGGTGTGGGTAGGGGCGGGGGGAATCCCAGTACATAAAAAATGTATCACATAATGAAATGTAATTAAGTAAAAAAATGAAAGGCAATAAAAATATGTTTAAAAAAAAAACCAAATGCTTTCACAGCACATATGTATGAAAGTGGACGTGACACTTAGCGAACTCAGTGTGTTGGTGAATGGCAACTGCCTGGAGAAGCAGTACAACATGTCCAGTGCCATAACAATTCCACCTGGCTCATGAACTTCACATACCATCAGCTGTCCAAACAGGTCTCCACAAAATCTTGTTTGGTCACTTCCTCTCCAATGCTCATTGAACCCAGGCTGATGGAATGTGTAGGCTCAGCAACAGCACAAAACAAAGATGGAGTTCCTCACTCAAGGCGTGACAAACTCGACACCCAGAAAAAATTTCAGCGCAAAAGCCATTTCCACCTGCCATGGCAACCAAGTGCTCTGGCGGCATATATCTGAAAGTCGACATGACACCTGAGGAATACAGTGCGTTGGTGAATGGCAATTGCCCGAATCAACAGAACAGCTCTCCCAGTGCCAAAATAACTCGAACTGTCACATTCACTTCACATACCATCAGCTGTCCAAACAGGTCTCCACGAAATCTTGTTTGGTCACTTCCGCTCCAATGCTCATTGAGCCCAGGCTGATGGAATGTGTAGGCTCAGCAACAGCACAAAACAAAGATGGAGATCTGCACTCAAGGCATGACAAACTCGACACCCAGAAACAACTTCAGTGCAAAAGCCATTTCCACCTGCCATGGCAACCAAGTGCTCTGGCAGCACATATCTCTGAAAGTTGACGTGACACCTGAGGAACTCAGTGTGTTGGTGAATGACAATTGCCCAAATCAACAGGACAGCTCTCCCAGTGCCAAAACAATTCGACCTGACTCATTCACATCACATACCATCATCTGTCCTGGCAGGTCTTCCGAAAACCTTGTTTGGTCACTTCTTGTCCAATGTCAACTGAGCCCAGGTTGATGGAATCAAGAGGGTTAAATATCCACACAAAACAAAGATGGAGATCCTCATTCAAGGCGTGAAAACCTGGACGGCCAGAGACAATTTCAGCGCCCATGCCATTTCCAGCTGCCATGGAAACCAAGTGCTGTGGCAGCAGATATGTGTGATAGTGGACGGGACACTTAGAGAACTCAGTGTGGTGGTGTATCGCAACTGCCCGAAGCTGCAGAAAAGGTCTTCCAATGCCAAAACAACTCCATCTGGCTCATTCACTTCACATACCATCACCCGTCCACAAGGTATCCAGGAAATCTTGTTTGGTCACTTGCTGTCCAATGCAGATTGAGCCCAGTTGGATGGAATCAAGCAACTAGAGCAAACACTCAAAACAAAGATGGAGATCCTCACTCAAATCACTCAAAACTGCACAGCCAGAGAGAAGTTCAGTGACCAAGCCATTTCCTGCTGAGATGGAAACCAAGTACTCTGGCAGCACACATTTCTGAAAGTGGCTGAGACGTGACACTTGGAGAAGGCTGTGTGTTGGTGAATGGCAACTGCCCAAAGCAGCAGTACAGCTCTTCCAGTGCCAAAACAACTCAACCTGGGTCAACACTTCACATACTATAAGCTGTAATTGCAGGTCTCGGGGAAAATTTGTTTGGTCACTTTTTTTCCAATGCCTATAGAGTTCAGTATGATGTAATTTATAGGTTCAGTAACTGCACAAAAAAAAAGATGAAGATCCTCACTCAATGTGTGACAAACTCGAAGCCACAGAGCATAGCAGCGTCCAAGACATTTCAAGCTGCCATGGAAACCAAGTGCTCTGGCAGCAAATATGTCTGAAAGTAGCTGGAAGGTGAAACTTGGAGAACTCTGTGTGTTGTTGAATGACAACTGCCTGAAGCAGCAGCACAGGTCTTATAGTGTCAAAACAACTCCACCTGGTTCTTTGACTTCACATACAATCAGCTGTCCAGTCAGGTCTCCGGGATATCTTCTTTGGTCACTTCCTGTAAAATGCCCATTGAGCCCAGGGTGATGAAATTTATATGTTTAGCAACCGAACAAAGTACAGATGGAGATCCTCACAAAATCCATGAAAAACTCCACAGCCAAAGAGAAATTCAGTGCCCAAGACATTTGCAGCTCCCATGGTAAACAAGTGCTCTGGTAGCACTAATGTCTGTAATTGGATGTGAAACGTAGGGAACTCAGTGTAGTGATGAATGGCAACCACCTGAAGCAGAAGCACAGCTCTTCCAGTGCCAAAACAACTCCAACTGTCTCATGAAGTTCAGATACCATCAGAAGTCCTTGAAGGATTCCGGGAACTCCTGTTTGGTCACTTCCTGTCAAATAGCCATGGAGCCCAGGGGATAAAATGAAGCAGCTTAAGTACACCCCGAAAACAAAGATGGAGATCCTCAAAGAATTCATGTAAATATCCGCAGTTACAAAAGAGTTCAGCGCCCAAGACATTTAGAGCTGTCATGGAAACCAAGTGTTGTGGCAGCACATATGTGGAACAGTGGAAGAGAAACCATGAGAATGTAGATTCGCTAGTGAATGACAACTGCCCGAAGCAGCAGCACAGCTCTTCCACTGCCAAAACAACTCCACCTGGCTGATGAACTTCACATACCATCAGCTGTTCTGGCTTCTATGTAGGAAACCCTGTTTGATTTCATTCGGTCAAGGCCCATTGACCCAGTGTGATGCAATCAAGCAGGTTGAGCAACCACACACAAATAACATGGAGCTCCACACTCACGGCATTTACAACTCCACAGTCAAAGACAAGTACAGTGATCAAGCCATTTCCTGAGCTATGAAAACCAAGTGCTCTGGCAGCACATATGTGGAACAGTGGATGTGACACCTAGGAAAGAAAGAGTGGTGGTAAATGGCAACAGCCCAAAGCAGCAGAACAGGTCTTCCAGTGCCAAAACAACTCCACCTGGCTCATGAACTTCACATACCATCAGCTGTCCTGGCAGCTATCTAGGAAACCCTGTTTGGTCACTTTCGGTCAAATGACCTTTGGACCCAGGGTGATGGAATCAAGCAGGTTGATCACACCAGCACAACAAAAATGGAGCTCCTAACTCAAGGTGCCCAAAACTCCACAGCCAAACACAAGTTCAGTGCCCAAGCCATTTCCCACTGCCATGTAAAACAAATGATCTGGTAGCACATGTGGACCAGTGGATGTGACACCAAGGGAATGTAGCTTCGCTGGTGAATGACAAATGCGCGAAGCAGCAGCACAGCTCTTCCACTGCCAAAACAACTCCACCTGGCTCATGAACTTCATATACCATCAGCTGTCCTGGCAGCTATCTAGGAAACCCTGTTTGATCACTTCCAATCCAATGCCAAGTGAGACAAGTGTGATGAAAATAAGCAGCCTGGTCACACATAAAAAACTAACATTGAGCTCCTTACTGAAGGCACTCAAAACTCCACAGCCAACGACAAGTTCGGCGCCCTAGCCATTTCCCTCTGACACAGAAAACCAAGTGCTCTGGCAGCACATATGTCGATACGCGGATATGACACATAGAGAAGTAGTATGGTGGTGAATGACACCTGTCCGAAGCAGCAGCACAGCTCTTCCAGTGCCAAAACACCTCCACCTGGCTCATGAACTTCACATACCACCTGCTGTCCTGGCAGCTATCTAGGAAACCTTGTTTGGTCACTTGCGGTCTAATGCACATTTAACACAGTGGGATGGAATCAAGCATGTTGAGCACCCAAACACAACTAAATTGGAGCTCCTCACTCAAGGCGCTCAAAACTCCACTGCCAAAGACAAGTTCAGGGAATAAGCCATTTCCCGCTGCCATGGGAATCCAGTGCTCTGGCAGCACATATGTGGAACATTGGATGTGACACCAAGCGAATATAGGTTCATTGGTGAATAGACACTGCCCGAAGAAGCAGATAAGGTCTTCCAGTGCCAAACAACTACACCTAGCTCATGAATTTCACATACCATCAGCTGTTTTGGCAGCTATCTAGGAAACACTGTTTGATCATTTTGAGCCAAAGACAATTGTGTCCAGTATGATGGAAAAAAGCAGCTTGGGCACCCACACAAAAATAACAAAAATCTCCTCACTCAAGGGGCTCAAAACTCCACAGCCAAGCACATGTTCAGCGTGCAAGCCATTTCCCGCTGCCATGGTACTCAATTGTTCTGGCAGCACATATGTGGAACAGTGGATAAGACATCTAAGGAAGGTAGTGTGGTGGTGAATGGCCACTGTCAGAAACAGCAGCACAGCTCTTCCAGTGCCAAAACAACTCCACCTGGCTCATGAACTTCACATACCATCAGCTGTCCTGGCAGCTATCTAGGAAACCCTGTTTGGTCACTTCCTGTGTAATGCTTATTGATCCCAGTGTGATGGAATCAAGCAGGTTGAGCATACACACCAAGCTAACATTGCTCCTCACTTGAGGTGCTCAAAACTCAACAGCCAAAGACAAGTTCAGCGCCCAAGCCATTTTCTGTTGCCATGGAAACCAAGTACTCTGGTAGAACTTATGTCTGAAAGAGGATATGACAACTAGGGAAGGTAGTGTGGGAGTGAATGACAACTGACCGGGGCAGAACACAGCTCTTCCCGTGCCAAAACAACTCCAATTGGCTCATGAACTTCACATACCATCAGCTGTCCTGGCAGCTATCTAGGAAACCCTGTTTTATCAGTTCCGCTCCAATGCTTGATGGGCCCATTGGGATGGAATCAAACAGCTTGAGCACATACACAAAACTAACATGGAGCTGCTCCTGATTCAAGGCGCTCAAAACTCCACAGCCAAACACAAGTTCAGGGCCTAAGACATTTCCCATTGCCATGGAAACCAAGTGCTCTGGCAGCACATATATCAGAAACTGGATAGGACACCTAAGGAAGGTAGTGTGGTGGTGAATTTCAACTACCCGAAGCAGCAGCACAGCTCTTCATGTGCCTAAAAATGCACCTGGCTCATGAACTTCACATACCATCAGCTGTCCTGGCAGCTATCTAGGAAACCCTGTTTGGTCACTTGCAGTTCAAATACCCATGGAGCCCAGTGTGATTAAACAAGCAGGATGATCACACACACACAACCAACATGGAATTGCTCACTCAAGGCGCTCAAAACTCCACAGCCAAAGACAAGTTCATCGCCCAACCCACTTCCCGTTGCCATGGAAACCAAGTGCTCTGGCAGCACATATGTGTGTAAGTAGATATGACACCAAGGGAAGGTAGTGTGGTGTTGAATGGCCACTGCCGGAAGCAGCAACACAGCTCCTCCAGTGCCAAAACAACTCCACATGGCTCATCAACTTCACATACAATCAGCTGTCCTGGCAGCTGTCTAGGAAACCCCATTTGGTCACTTCCGCTCCAACGCCCATTGAGCCCAGTAGGATGGAATCAACCATATTGAGCACCCAAACAAAACTAAAATGCAGCTCCTCACTCAAGGCACTAAAAACCACACAGCCAAAGACAAGTTCTGCGCCTAAGCCAATTCCCATTGCAATGGAATCCAAGTGCTCTGGCAGCACATATGTGGAACAGTGGATGTGACACATACAGAACACAATTTGGTGTTGAATGGCAACTGCCCGAAGCAGCAGCACACCTCTTCCAGTGCCACAAAAACTCCCCCTGACTCATGAACTTCACATACCATCAGCTGTCGTGGCAGCTATCTAGGAAACCCGGTTTGATCACTTGCGCTCCAATACACATTGAGCCAAGTGGTATGGAATCAAGCCGGTTGAACACCCACACAAAACTAACATGGAGCTCCTCATTCAAGGTGCTCAAACTCCACAACCAAAAACAAGTTCAGCGCCCAAGTCATTATCCGCTGCCATGGAAACCAAGAGCACCTGCAGCACTTATGTGGAACAGTGGATTTCACATCAAAGGAATGTAGGTTCACTAGTGACTGGCCACTGCCCGAAGCAGCAGCACAGCTCTTCCAGTGCTAAAACAACTCCACCTGGCTCATGAACTTCACATACCATCAGCTGTCCTCACAGCTATCTAGGAAACACTGTTTGGTCACTTGCGGTCCAATATCCATTTAGCATTTATGATGGAATCAAGCAGATTGAACACCCACACAAATCTAACATGGAGCTCCTAACTCAAGGCGCTCAAAACTCCACAGAAAAAGAAAAAGTTAGGCGCACTAGCCTTTTCCCGCTGCCATGGAAACCAAGTGCTCTGGAAGCACATATGTCTGAAAGTTGATGTTACACCTGGGGAACAAAGTGTGGTGGTGAATGGCAACTGCTTGAAGCAGAAGCACAGCTCTTCCATTGCCAAAACAACTCCACCTGGCTAATGAACTTCACATACCATCAGATGTCAGGGCAGCTCTCTAGGAAACCCTGTTTGGTCACTTCCACTCCAACGCAAATGGAGACCAGAGGGTAGGAATCAAGGAGGTTGAACACTCACACAAAACTAACATGGAGCTCGTCATTCAGGGTGAACAAAAGGCCACAGTCAGACACCAGTTCAGCACCCAAGCCATTTGCCTTTGCCATGGAAACCAAGTGATCTGGCAGCACATATATGGAACTTTGGATGTGACACCAAGGGAATATATGTTCATTGGTGAATGAACACTGTCTGAAGCAGCAGATCAGGTCTTCCAGTGCCAAAACAACTACACCTAGCTCATGAACTTCACATACCATCAGTTGTCTTGGCTGCTATCTAGGAAACTTTGTTTGATCACTTGTGATCCAATGACAATTGTGTCCAGAGTGATGGAAACAAGCAGCTTGGGCACCCACACAAAAATAACATAAAGCTCCTCACTCAAGGGGCTCAAAACTCCACAGTCAAACACATGTTCAGCGCCCAAGCTATTTCATCCTGCCATGGTAGTCAAGTGCTCTGGCTGCCCATATGCGGAACAGTGGATATGTTACCTGGGGAAGGTAGTGTGGTGGTGAATGGACAGTGCCCGAAGCAGCAGCACAGCTCTTCCAGTGCCAAAATAACTCCACATGGCTCATGAACTTCACATAACATCAGCTGTCCTGGCAGCTCTCTTGGGAACCCTGTTTGGTCAGTTCCAGTCCAATGCACACTTTTCCCAGTGTGATACAATCAAGCAGGTTGAGCACCAACACAAAACTAGCATGAAGCTCCTCACGGAAGGCGCTGAAAACTCCACAACCAAAGCCAAGTACACAACCCGAAACATTTCCCGTTGCCATATAAACCAAGTGCTCTGGAAGCACATATATGAAACAGTGGAAGTGACGACTGGGGAACAACGTGTGGTGGTAAATGGCAATAGCAAAAAGCAGCAGCACAGCTCCTCCAGAGCCAAAACAACTCCACCTGGCTCATGAACTTCACATACCATCAGCTGTCCTGGCAGCTATCTAGGAAACCCTGTTTGGTAACTAGCGCTCAAAGACCCGTTGGTTAAAGTGGGATGGAATCAAGCATATTGAGCACCCAAACAAAACTAACATGTAGCTCCTCACTCAAACCGCTCAGAACAACACAGCCAAAGACAAGTTCAGCGCCCAAGCCATTTCCCGTTGCCATGGAAACCAAGGGCTGTGGCAGCACGTATGTGGAACACTGAATGTTACATCAAGGGAATGCAGATTCTCTAATGAATGACAACTGCCCAAATCAGCAGCACAGCTCTTCCAGTGCCAAAACAACTCCACCTGGCTCATGAACTTCACATACCATCAGCTGTCCTGGCAGCTATCTAGGAAACCCTGTTTTATCAGTTCCGCTCCAATGCCTGATGGGCCCAGTGGGATGGAATCAAACAGCTTGAGCACCCAAAAAAAACTAACATGGAGCTGCTCCTGAATCAAGGCGCTCAAAACTCCACAGCGAAACACAAGTTCAGCTCACAAGCCATTTCCCGTTCCCATGGAAACCAAGTGCTCTGGCAGCACATATTTCTGAAAATGGATATGACACCTTGGGAAGGTATTGTGGTTGTGAATGGCCACTGCACGAAGCAGCAGCACAACTTTTCCAGTGCCAAAACAACTCCATCTGCTCATGAACTTCCCACACCATTAACTGTCCTAGCAGCTATCTAGGAAACCCTGTTTGGTCACTTGCAGTCCCAATGCATATGGAGCCCAGTGTGATGGAAAAAACCAAGTTGAGCACCCACACACACACAACTAACATGCACCTCTTCACTCAATGCGCTCAAAACTCCACAGCCATAGACAAGTTCAGCGCCCTAGCCACTTCCCGTTGTCATGGAAACCAAGTGCTCTGGCAGCACATACGTCTGTAACTGCATATGACACCTATGGAAGTTATTTTGGTGGTTGAATGGCCACTGCCCGAAGCAGCAGCACAGCTCTTTCAGTGCCAAAACAACTCCACCTGGCTCATCAACTTCACATACCATCAGCTGTCTTGGCAGCTATCTAGGAAACCCTGTTTGGTCAGTTCGGCTACAATGCCCGTTGGGCCCAGTGTGATGGAATCTAGCAGCTTGAGCACCCAAAGAAACCTAACATGGAGCTGCTCCTGATCCAAGGCGTACAATATTCCATCACCAAAGACAAGTTCAGCGCCTAAGCCATTTCCCCTTGCCATGGAAAGCAAGAGCTCTTGCAGCACATACGTTTCTAAGTGGATATGACACATAGGAAGGTAATGTGGTGGTGAATTTGAACTCTACGAAGCAGCAGCACAGCTCTTCCAGTGCCAATACAACTTCACATACCATCAGCTGTCCTGGCAGCTATCTAGGAAACTCTGTTTGGTCACTTCTGAACCAATGCAAATTTGGCCCAGTGGAATGCAGTCAGGCATATTAAGCACCCACACAAAACTAACATCTTGCTCCTCAATCAAGGCGCTTAAAACTCCACAGCCAAATCCAAGTTCAGCGCCCTAGCCATTTACCGTTGCCATGGAAACCAAGTGCTCTGGCAGCACATATTTGTGAAAGTGGATATGAAACCCTAAGGAAGATAGTGTGGTTGTCAATGACCACTGCCCGAAGTAGCACCACAGCTCTTCCAGTGCCAAAACAACTCCTCCTGGCTCATGAATTTCACATATCATCCCCTGTCCTGGCAGCTATCTAGGAAACCCTGTTTGTCACTTGCGGTCAAATGCCCGTTGAGCAGAGAGTGATGGAATCAAGCAATTTGAACACCCCCACCACACAACTAACATACAGCTCCTCACTCAAGGCGCTCAAAACTCTACAGCCATAGACCTGTTCAGCGCGCAAGCCATTTCCCGTTGCCATGGAAACCAAGTGCTCTGGCAGCACATATGTCTGAAAGTGCATATTACACCAATGGAAGGTATTGTGGTGGTGATTGACCACTGTCCGAATCAGCAGCACAACTCTTCCAGACCAAAACAACTCCACTTGGATCATGAACTTCACATACCATCAGCTGTCCTGGCAGCTATTTAGGAAACCCTTTTTGGTCACTTCCGGTCCCAATGCCCATGGAGCCCAGTGTGATAGAAACAAGCAGGATGATCACACACACAACTAACATGGAGATCCTTACTGAAGGAGCTCAAAACTCCATTGCCAAAGAGAAGTTCAGCGCCCAAGCCTTTTCCCGTTGTCATGGAAACCAAGTGCTCTGGCAGCACATATGTGGAACACAGAATGTGACACATAGAGAACACAGTGTGTTGGTGAATGGCAACTGGCAGGAGAAGCAGCTCAGTTCTTCCAGTGCCAAAACAACTCTACCTGGCTCATGAGCTTCCCATACCATCATCTGTCCTGGCAACTATCTAGGAAACCCTGTTTGGTCACTTGCGGTCCAATGTTCATTGAGACCACGGGGAAGGAATCAAGCACAATGAGCACCCAGACAAAACTACCATGTAGATCCTCACTCAAGGCGCTCAAACTCCACAGAAAAACATAAGTTCAGCGCCCTAGCCTTTTCCCGTTGCTTTGGAAACCAAGTGCTCTGATAGCACATACGTCTGTACGTGGATATGACACCAAGTGAAGCTAGTGTGGTGGTGAATGTCCAGTGACCGAAGCAGCAGCACAGCTCCTCCAGTGCCAAAACAACTCCACCTGGCTCATGAACTTCACATAGCTTCAGCTGTCCTGGTAGCTACTAGGAAAACCTGATTGGTCAGTTCGGCTCCAATGCCCGTTTTGCCCAGGGTGATGGAATCAAGCAGGTTGAGCACCCACACAAAACTAACATTGAGCTGCTCCTGATTCAAGGCGCTCAAAACTCCCCAGCGAAAGACAAGTTCAGCGCCCAAGCCCTTTCCCCTTGCCATGGAAACCAAGTGATCTGGCAGCATATACGTCTCTAAGTGGATATGAAACCTAGGAAGGTAGTGTGGTGGTGAAATTGAACTCTACAAGGCAGCAGCACAGCTCTTCCAGCGCCAATACAACTCCACCTGGTTCATGAAATTCACATACCATCACCTGTCCTGGAAGCTATGTATGAAACCCTGTTTGGTCAATTCTGCTCCAATGCCAATTGAGCCCAGTGGGGTGCAATGAAACATATTGAGCACCCGTACAAAACTAACATCTTGCTCCTCACTTAAGACGCTCAAAACTCCACAGCCAAAAACAAGTTCAGTGCACAAGCCATTTCCCGTTGCCATGGAAACCAAGTGCTCTCGCAGCACATATGTCTCTAAGTGGATATGACACCTAGGAAATGTAGTGTGGTTCTGAACGTCCCCTGCCTGAAGCAGCAGCACAGCTCTTCAGTGCCAAAACAACCCCACCAGGCTCATGAACTTCACATACCATCATCTCTCCTGGCAGCTATCTAGGAAATCCTGTTTGGTCACGTCCGCTCCAATGCCCTTTGAGACCAACGGGATGGAATCATGGATGTTGAGCACCCAAACAAAACTAACATGGAGCTCCTCACTCAAGGCGCTCAAAACTCCACAGCCAAAGACAAGTTCAGTGCCTAAGGCATTTCCCGTTGCCATGGAAACCAAGTGCTCTGGCAGCACATAGGTCTGAAACTGGATATGACACCTAAGGAAGGTAGTGTGGAGGTGAGTTTCAACTGTCCGAAGCAGCAGCATAGCTCTTGCAGTGCCAAAACAACGCCATCTGCTCATGAACTTCCCATACCCTCATCTGTCCTAGCAGCTATCTAGGAAACCCTGTTTGGTCACTTGGGTTCAAACGCCCATGAAGCCCAGAGTGATTTAAAGAAGCAGGATGATCACACACGCACAACTAACATGGAGCTCCTCACTCAAGGCGCTCAAAACTCCACAGCCAAAGACAACTTCAGCGCCCAAGTCTTTTCTCGTTGCCATTAAACACAAGGGCTCTGACAGCACATATAACTTACATGGATATGACACCTATGGAAGGTAGGGTGGTGGTGAATGGCCACGGACAGAAGCAGCAACACAGCTCTTCCAGTGCAAAAACAACTCCACCTGCCTCATGACCTTCACATGCTATCAGCTGTCCTGGCAACTATCTAGGAAACCCTGTTTGGTCACTTGCGGTACAAATGCCCATGGGGCCCAGAAGGATCAAATCAAGCAGCTTAAGCACCCAACCAAAACTAACATGGAGCTGCTGCTCACTCAAGGCGCTCAAAAATCCACAGCGAAAGACAAGTTCAGCGCAAAACCCATTTTCCTTTGAAATGGAAACCAAGTGCTCTGGCAGCACATATGTGGAACAGTGGATGTGATATATATAGAACACAGTTTGGTGGTGAATGGCAACTGCCCGAAGCAGCAGCACAGCTCTTCCAGTGCCAAAACAACTCCTCCTGGCTCATGAACTTCACATAAGATCAGCTGTCCGTCCTGGCAGCTATCTAGCAAACCCTGTTTGATCACTTGAAGTCAAATGCCCATTAAGTCATGTGTGACAGAAACAAGCAGCTTGAGCACCAAGACAAAACTAACATATTGCTCATCACTCAAGGCGCTCAAAACTCCACAGCCAAAGACAAATTCAGCACCTAAGCCATTTCCTGCTGCCATGGAAACCAAGTGCTCTGGCAGCACATATGTCTGTAAGTGGATATGACACCTAAGGATGGTGGTGTGTTGGTTAATTTCACCTGCCCGAAGCAACAACAAAGATCTTCCAGTGTCGAAACAACTCCACCTGGCTCATCAACTTCACATACCATCAGCTATTTTGACAGCTATCTAGGAAACCCTGTGTGGTCACTTGCGGTCCAATGCTCGTTGGGAACAGAATGATGGAATTAAAACCTTGAATACCCAAACAAAACTAACATGGAGAAACTCACTGAAGGCTCTCAAAACTCCACAGCCAAAGACAAGTTCATCGCCCAACCCACTTCCCGAGGCCATGGAAACCAAGTGCACTGGCAGCACATATGTAGAACAGTGGATATGACACCTAAGGAAGGTTGGGTGGTGGTGAATGGCCACTGCCCGAAGCAGCATCACATCTCTTGCAGTACCGAAACAACTCCACCTGCCTCATTAACTTCACATACCATCAGCTATTTTGACAGCTATCTAGGAAACCCTGTGTGGTCACTTGAGGTCCAATGCCCATTGAGCCCAGTTGGATGGAATCAAACAGCTTGAGCACCCAAACACAACTAACATGCAGCTCCTCACTCAAGGCGCTAAAAACTCCACAGCCAAACACAAGTTCAGCGTCCAACCCACTTCCCGTTGCCATGGAAACCAAGAGTTCTGGCAGCACATATGTCTGTAAGTGGATATGACACCTAAGGAAGGTAGTGTGGTGGTGAATGGCCACTGCCCGAAGTAGCAACACAGTTCTTCCAGTGCCAAAACAACTCCACCGGACTCATTAATTTCACATACCATCAGCTGTTCTAGCAGCTATTTGGGAAAGCCTGTTTGGTCACTTCCGGTCCAAATGCGCTGTGAGCCAAGTGTGATTTAAAGACGCAGGATGATCACACACACACAACTAACAAGCAGCTCCTCACTAAAGGTGCTCAAAATTCCACAGCCAAAGACACTTCAGCGCCTAAGTCATTTCCCGTTTTCATGGAAACCAAGTGTTTTTGCAGCACATATGTGGAGCTGTGAATACGACACCTAAGGAAGGTAGGGTGGTGGTGAATGGCCACTGCCCAATGCAGCAGCACAGCTCTTCCAGTGCCAAAACAACTCCACCTGGCTCATCAACTTCACATACCATCAACTCTCCTCGCAGCTATCTAGGAAACCCTGTTTGGTCATTTGTGGTCCAATGCACATTGAGCCCAGTGAGATGGAATCAAGCAGGTTAAGCACCCAAACACAAATAACATGTAGCTGCTCATTCAAGGGGCCCAAAACTCAACAGAAAAGACAAGTTCAGCGCCCAAGCCATTTTCCTTTGCCATGGAAACCAAGTGTTCTGGCAGCACATATGTCTGTAAGTAGATATGACACCTAAGGAAGTTAGTGTGGTGGTGAATTTCAACTGCTTGAAGCAGCAACACAGCTCTCCCAGTGCCAATACAACTCCTCGTGGCTGATGAACTTCACATACCATCATCTGTCCTGGCAGCTATCTCAGAAACCCTGTTTGGTCTCTTGCGGTCAAATGCCCGTTGAGCCCAGTGTGATTGAATCAAGCAGCTTGAGCACCCACACAAAACTAACATGCAGCTCCTCACTTAAGGCACTCAAACTCCACAGCCAAAGACAAGTTCATCGCCCAACCCACTTCCCGAGGCCATGGAAACCAAGTGCTCTGGCAGCACATATGTAGAACAGTGGATATGACACCTATGGAAGGTAGGGTGGTGGTGAATGGCCACTGCCCGAAGCAACAACACAGCTCTTCCAGTGCCATAACAACTCCACCTGTCTGATCAACTTCACATACCATTACTTGTCCAGGCAGGTATCTAGGAAAGCCTGTTTGGTCACTTGCACTCCAATGCCCATTGTGCCCAGTGGGATGGAATCAATCATGTTGAGACCCCACACACAACTAACATGCAGCTCCTCACTCAAGACGCTCAAAACTCCACAGCCAAACACAAGTTCATCGCCCAACCCACTTCCCGTTGCCATGGAAACCAAGTGCTCTGGCAGCATATATGTGTCTAAGTGAATATGACACCTAGGGCAGGTAGTGTGGTGGTGAATCGCCACTGCCCGAAGCAACAACACAGCTCTTCCAGTGCCATAACAACTCCACCTGGCTCATGAACTTCACATACCATCTTCTGTCCTGACAGCTATCTCAGAAACCCTGTTTGGTCAGTTCAGCTCCAATGCCCTTTGAGCCCAGAGTGATGGAATCAAGCATGCTGAGCGCCCAAACAAAACTAACATCTTGCTATTCACTCAAGCCGCTCAAAACTCCACAGCCAAAGACAAGTTCAGCGCCCAAGCCATTTCCCGCAGCCATGGAAACCAAGTGCTCTGGCAGCACATATTTCTGAAAGTGGATATGACACCTATGAAAGGTAGTGTGGTGGTTGATGGCCGCTGCCTGAAGCAGCAACACAGCTCTTCCAATGCCCAAACAACTCCTCCTGCCTCATGAACTTCACATACCATCAGCTGTCCTGGCAGCTATCTAGGAAACCCTGTTTGGTCACTTTCAGTCCAAATGCTCATGGAGCCAATTGTGAATTAAACAAGCAGAATGATTACACACACACACAACTAACATGTAGCTCCTCACTCAAGGCACTCAAAACTCCAAAGCCCAATACAATTTCAGCGCCCAAGCCATTTCCCGCTACCATGGAAACCAAGTGCTCTGGCAGCACATATGTGGAACAGTGGATGTGACACATACAGAACATAGTTTGGTGGTGAATGGCAACTGTCCGAAGCAGCAGCACAGCTCTTCCAGTGCCAAAACAACTCCACGTGGCTCATGAACTTCACATACCATTGGCTGTCCTCGCTGCTATCTGGGAAATTCTGTTTGATCACTTGCCCATTGAGCCAAGTGTGATAGAAACAAGCAGCTTGAGCACCCACAGAAAAGTAACATGTTGCTCTTCACTCAAGGTGCTCAAAACTCCACAGCCAAAGACAAGTTCAGCACCCAAGCCATTTCCAATGGGCATGGAAACCAAGTGCTCTAGCAGCACATATGACTGTAAGTGGATATGACACCTATGGAAGGTAGTGTGGTGGTGAAGGGCCATTGCCCAATGCAGCAGCACAGCTCTTCCAGTGCAAAAACAACTCCTCCTGCCGCATGAAATTCACATAGAATCAGCTGTCCTGGCAGCTATCTAGGAAACCCTGTTTGGTCACTTGTAGTCCAAATGCTCATGGAGCCCAGTGGGATGGAATCAAGCAGCTTGACAACCAAAGCAAAACTAACATGGAGCTGCTCACTCAAGGCGCTCAAAACTCCACAGAAAAGACAAGTTCAGCGCCCAACCCAAATCCCATGGCCATACAAACCAAGTTTTCTGGCAGCACATATGTCTGTAACTCGATATGACACCTAGGGAAGGTAGTGTGGTGGTGAATGGCTACTGCCCAAAATAGCAACACAGCTCTTCCAGTGCCAAAACAACTGCACCTGGCTCATGAACTTCAAATACAATCAGCTGTCCTGGTAGATTTGAAGAAAACCTGTTCGGTCACCGGTGGTCCAATGCCCGTTGGGAATAGTAATGGAATCAAGCAGCTTAAGCACCCAAACAAAACTAACATGGAGCTGCTCACTCAAGACGCTCAAAATTCCACAGCCAAATACAAAATCAACGCCCAAGGGATTTACCGTTGCCATGGAAACCAAGTGCTCTGGCAGCATATATCAGGAAAAGTGGATGTGACACATACAGAACACACTTTGGTGGTGAATGCAACTGCCTGAAGCAACAACACAGCTCTTCCAGTGCCAAAACAACTCCACCTGGCTCATCAACTTCACATACCGTCAGCTTTCCTGGTAGCTATCTAGGAAACCCTGTTTGATCACTTGCGGTCCAAAGCCCATTGAGCCCAGTGTGATAGAAACAAGCAGCTTGATCACCCACACACAACTAACATGTTGCTCTTCACTCAAGCCGCTCAAAACGCCACAGCCAAAGACAAGTTCAGCGCAAAAGCCATTTCCCGTTGCCATGGAAACCAAGTGCTCTGGCAGCACATATTTTGAAAGTGGATATGACACCTATGAAAGGTAGTTTGGTGGTGCATGGCCACTGCCTGAAGCAGCAGCACAGCTCTTCCAGTGCCAAAACAACTCCACCTGGCTAATGAACTTCACATACCATCAGCTGTCCTGACAGCTATCTAGGAAACCCTGTTTGGTCACTTCTGCTCCAATGCCCATTGTGCCTAGAGTGATGGAATCAAGCATGTTGAGCACTCACACACAACTAACATGGAGCTCCTCACTCAAGGCGCTCAAAACTCCATCACCAAAGACAAGTCAGCTTCCAGCCATTTCCAGTAGCCATGGAAATGAAGTGCTCTGGCAGCATATATGTCTGTATGTGGATATGTCAGCTAAGGCAGGAAGTGTGGTGTAAATGGCCGCTGCCTGAAGCAGCAACACAGCTCTTCCAATGCTAAAACAACTCCACCTGCCTCATGAACTTCACATACCATCAGCTGTCCTCATAACTATCTAGGAAACCCTGTGTGGTCACTTCCGGTCCAATGCCCATTGTGCCCTGTGGGATGGAATCAAGAAGGTTGAGCACCCAAACACAACTAACATGTAGCTGCTCACTCAAGGCGCTCAAAACTCCATCGCCAATGACAAGTTCAGCGCCCAAGCCATTTCCAGTGACATGGAAACCAAATGCTCTGGCAGCACATATTTCTGAAACTGGATATGACATTTAAGGAAGGTAGTATGGTGGTGAATGGCAACTGCCCGAAGCAGCAGCACAGCTCTTCTAGTGCCAAAACAACTCCACCTGCCTCATGAACTTCACATACCATCAGCTGTCCTGGCAGCTATCTAGGAAACCCTGTTTGGTCACTTGCAGTCCAAATGCCCATGGAGCCAAGTGTGAATTAAACAAGCAGAATGATTACACACACACACAACTAACATGTAGCTCCTCACTCAAGGCACTCAAAACTCCACAGCCCAATACAAGTTCAGCGCCCAAGCCATTTCCCGCTACCATGGAAACCAAGTGCTCTGGCAGCACATATGTGGAACAGTGGATGTGACACATACAGAACATAGTTTGGTGGTGAATGGCAACTGTCCGAAGCAGCAGCACAGCTCTTCCAGTGCCAAAACAACTCCACCTGGCTCATGAACTTCACATACCATCGGCTGTCCTCACTGGTATCTGGGAAATTCTGTTTGATCACTTGCCCATTGAGCCAAGTGTGATAGAAACAAGCAGCTTGAGCACCCACAGAAAAGTAACATGTTGCTCTTCACTCAAGGTGCTCAAAACTCCACAGCCAAAGACAAGTTCAGCGCCCAAGCCATTTTCCGATGCCATGGAAACCAAGTGCTCTAGCAGCAGATACGACTGTAAGTGGATATGACACCTATGGCAGGTAGTGTGGTGGTGAAGGGCCATTGCCCAATGCAGCAGCACAGCTCTTCCAGTGCAAAAACAACTCCACCTGCCGCATGAAATTCATGTAGAATCAGCTGTTCTGGCAGCTATCTAGGAAATCCTGTTTCGTCTCTTGCAATCCAAATGCCCATGGAGCCCAGTGGGATGGAATCAAGCAGCTTGACAACCAAAGCAAAACTAACATGGAGCTGCTCACTCAAGGCGCTCAAAGCTCCACAGAAAAGACAAGTTCAGCGCCCAAACCAAATCCCATGGCCATGGAAACCAAGTGTTCTGGCAGCACATATGTCTGTAAGTTGATATGACACCTAGGGAAGATAGTGTGGTGGTAAATGGCTACTGTCCGAAGTAGCAACACAGCTCTTTCAGTGCCAAAACAACTGCACCTGGCTCATGAACTTCAAATACCATCAGCTGTCCTGGTAGAGATCTAAGAAAACCTGTTTGGTCACCTGTGGTCCAATGCCCGTTGGCAACAGTAATGGAATCAAGCAGCTTAAGCACCCAAACAAAACTAACACGGAGCTGCTCACTCAAGACGCTCAAAACTCCACAGCCAAATACAAAATCAGCGCCCAAGGTATTTCCCGTTGCCATGGAAACCAAGTGCTCTGGCAGTATATATCAGGAAAAGTAGATGTGACACATACAGAACAGAGTTTGGTGGTGAAGGCAACTGCCCGAAGCAGCAACACAGCTCTTCCAGTGCCATAACAACTCCACCTGGCTCATGAACTTCACATACCATCAGCTGTCCTGGCAGCTATCTAGGAAACCCTGTTTGATCACTTGCAGTCCAACGCCCATTGAGCCCAGTGTGATAGAAACAAGCAGCTTGATCACCCACACACAACTAACATGTTGCTCTTCTCTCAAGCCGCTCAAAACTAAACAGCCAAAGACAAGGTCAGCGCCCAATCCATTTCCCGTTGCCATGGAAACCAAGTGCTCAGGCAGCACATATTTCTGAAAGTGGATATGACACCTATGAAAAGTAGTGTGGTGGTGCATGGCCACTGCCTGAAGCAGCAGCACAGCTATTCCAGTGCCAAAACAACTCCACCTGGCTCATAACCGTCACATACCATCAATTGTCCTGGCACCTATCTAGGAAACCCTGTTTGGTCAGTTGTGGTCAAAGGCCCGTTAGGCCCTGGTTGATGAAATTAAAACCTTGAGCACCCAACAAAACTAAAATGGAGCTGCTCACTCAAGGCGCTCAAAACTCCATCAACAAGGACAAGTTCATCTCCAAAGCCATTTCCCATTGCCATGGAAACCAAGTACTCTGGCAGCACATATGTCTGAACCTGAAAATGATACCTAGGGAGGGTAGTGTGTGGGTGAATGGTACTGCACAATGCAGCACCACAGCTCTTTCAGTGCCAAAACAACTCCACCTGGCTCATCAACTTCACATACCATCAGATGTCCTGGCAGCTATCTAGGAAACCCTGTTAGTCACTTTCAGCCCAATGCCCATTGAGCCAAGTGTGATAGAAACAAGCAGCTTGAGCACCCAAACAAGACTAACAGGGAGCTGCCCCCTCAAAGCGCTCAAAACTCCACAGCCAAAGACAACTTCAGCGCCTAAGCCATTTTCCGTTGCGTGGTAACCCAGTGCTCTGGCAGCACATATTTCTGAAAGTAGATATGACACCTAAGGAAGGTAGTGTGGTGGTGAATGTCCACTGCCCAAAGCAGCAGCACAGCTCTTCCAGTACCAAAAGAACTCCACCTGGCTCATGAACTTCATATAGAATCAGCTGTCCTGGCAGTTATCTACGAAACCCTGTTTGGTCACTTCTGCTCCAGCGCCCATTGGGACCAGGGTAATGGAATCAAGCAGGTTGAGCACCCAAAAAAAACTAACATGCAGCTCCTACTCAAGGCGCTCAAAACTCCACAGCCAAAGACAAGTTCAGAGCCCAAGCCATTTCCCTTTTGCATGGAAACCACGTGCTCTGGTAGCACATATGCCTGAAACTGGATATGACACCTAAAGAAGGTAGTGTGGTGTTGAATTTCAACTGTCCGAAAAGCAACACAGCTCTTCCAGTGCCAAAACAACTCCACCTGGTTCATGAACTTCACATACCATCAGCTGTCCTGGCAGCTATGTATGAAACCCTGTTTGGTCACTTCCGGTCCAATGCCCATTGAGCCAAATGTGATAGAAAGAAGCAGGTTGAGCACCCATACAAAACTAACATGTTGCTCTTCCCTCAAGGGTCTCAAATCTCTACAGCCAAAGACAAGTTCCGTGCAAAAGCCATTTCTTGTTGCCATGAAAACCAAGTGCTCTGCAACACATATTTCTGAAAGTGGACATGACACCTAAGGAAGGAAGTGTGGTGGTGAATGGCCACTGCCCAAAGCAACACAGCTCTTCCAGTGACAAAACACCTCCACGTGGCTCATGAACTTCACATACCATCAGCTGTACTGGAAGCTACCTAGGAAACCCTTTTTGACAACTTGCGATCCCATGCCCATTGAGCCCAGTGGGATGAAATCAAGCATATGAGCACCCACACAAAACTAACAATAGCTCCACAATCAGTTAATGTGACACATAGAAAACACAGTTTGGTGGTGAATGTTAACGGCCCGAAGCAGCAACTCAGCTCTTCCAGTGCCAAAACAACTCCACCTGCCTCATGACCATCACATACAATCATCTCTTCTGGAACTCTCTAGGAAACCCTGTTTTTTCACTTCCGCTCAAATGCCCTTTGGGCCCAGTGTGATTGAATCAAGCAGCTTGAGTACCAATACAAAAGTAACATGGAGCTGCTCACTCAAGCCGCTCCAAACTCCATCGTCAAAGACAAGTTCATCGCCCAAACCGTTTCCCTTTGCCATGGAAAAAAAGTGTTCTGGCAGCACATAAGTCTGAAACTGGATATGACACTTAAGTAAAGTAGTGTGGTGGTGAATGGCCAAGCCTGAAGCAGCAACACAGCTCTTCCATTGCCAAAACAACTCCACCTGGCAAATGAACTTCACATACCATCAGCTGTCCTGGCAGCTATCTAGGAAACCCTGTTTGGTCACTTGCGGTCTAAATGCCCATGGAGCCCAGTGTGATTTAAACAAGCAGGATGATCACACACACACAACTAACATGGAGCTGCTCACTCAAGGCATTCAAAACTCCACAGCCAAAGAAAATTCTGCGCCCAAGCCATTTCCCGCTGCCATTGAAACCAAGTGCTCTGGCACCACATATGTGGAACATTGGATGTGACACATACAGAACACAGTTTGGTGGTGAATGGCCACTGCCCAAAGCAGCAACACAGCTCTTCCAGTGCCAAAACAACTCCACCTGTCTCATGAACTTCACATACCATCAGGTGTCCTGGCAGAGATCTAAGAAAACCTGTTTGGTCACCTGTGGTCCAATGCCCGTTTGTTAACAGTAATGGAATCAAGCAACTTAAGCACCCAAACAAAACTAACATGGAGCTACTCACTCAAGGCGCTCAAAACTCCACACCCAGATACAAGTTCAGCGCCAAAGCCATTTCCCGCTGCCATGGAAACCAAGTGCTCTGGCAGCACATATGTGGAACAGTGGAAGTGACACATACACAACACAGTTTGGTAGTGAATGCAACTGCCCGAAGCAGCAGCACAGCTCTTCTAGTGCCAAAACAACTCCACGTGGCTCATGAACTTCACATAGCATCAGCTGTCCTGGCACCGATCTAAGAAAAACAGTTTGGTCACCTGTGGTCCAATGCCCGTTTGTTAAAAGTAATGGAATCAAGCAGCTTAAGCACCCAAACAAAACTAACATGGAGCTGCTCATTCAAGGCGCTCAAAACTCCACAGTCAAAGACAAGTTCAGCGCCCATGCTATTTCCCGTTGCCATGGAAACCAAATGCTCTGGCAGCACATATGTCTGAAACTGGATATGACACCTATGGAAGGTAGGGTGGTGGTGAATGGAAACTACCCGATGCAGCAACACAGCTCTTCCAGTGTCAAAACAACTCCACCTGGCTCATGAACTTCAGATACCATCAGCTGTCCTTGCAGCTATCTAGGAAACCCTATTTGATCACTTCCGGTCCAATGCCCATTGAGCCAAGTGTGATAGAAACAAGCAGCTTGAGCAACCACACAAAACTAACATGGTGCTGCTCAATGAAGGTGCTCAAAACTCCACAGCCAAAGACAAGTTCATCGCCCAAGCCATTTCCCGCTGCCATGGAAACCAAGTGCTCTGACAGCACATATTTCTGAAAGTGGATATGACACCTAGGGAAGCTAGCAGTGTGGTGGTGAATGGCCACTGCTGGAAGCAGCAGCACAACTCTTCCAGTGCCAAAACAACTGCACCTGGCTCATCAACTTCACATACCATCAGCTGTCCTGGTAGCTATCTAGGAAACCCTATTTGGTCAATTCTTATCCAATGCCCATATGGGCCAGTGGGATGGAATCAAGCAGGTTGAGCACCCAAAGAAAACTAATGTGTATCTCCTCACTCAAGGCGCTCAAACTCCACAGCCAAAGACAAGTTCAGCGCACAAGCCATTTCCAGATGCCATTGAAAACAAGTGTTCTGGCAGCACATACGTTTGTAAGTATAATGACACCTATGGAAGGTAGGGTGGTGGTGAATGGCAACTACCCGAAACAGCAGCACAGCTCTTCCAGTGCCAAAACAACTCCACCTGCCTCATGAACTTCACATACCATCAGCTGTCCTGGCAGCTATCTAGGAAAGACTGGTTGGTCACTTGCGGTCCAAATTCCCATGGAGCCCCGTGTGATTTAAACAAGCAGGATGAACACTCACACACAACTAACATGGAGCTCCTCACACAAGGCACTGAAAACTCCACTGACAAATACAAGCTCAGCGCCCAAGCCATTTCCCGCTGCCATGGAAATCAAGTGCTCTGGCAGCACATAAGTGGAACAGTGGATGTGACACATACAGAACACAGTTTGGTGGTGAATATCAACTGCCCGAAGCAGCAGCACAGCTCTTTCAGTGCCAAAACAACTCCTCCTGGCTCATGAACTTCACATACCATCAGCTGTCCTGGAAGCTATCTAGGAAATTCTGTTTAATCACTTGCAGTCAAATGCCCATTAAGTCATGTGTGACAGAAACAAGCAGCTTGAGCACCCAGACAAAACTAACATGTTGCTCATCACTTAAGGCACTCAAAACTCCACAGCCAAAGACAAGGTCAGCGCCCAAGAAATTTCCTGTTTCCATGGAAACCAAGTGATCTGGCATCACATATGTCTATAAGTGGATATGACACATAGAGAAGGTAGTGTGGTGGTGAATTTCACCTGCCCAAAGCAGCAACACAGCTCTTCCAGTGCCAAAACAACTCCACCTGCCTCATGATCTTCACATACCATCAGCTATTCTGGCAGCTATCTAGGAAAGCCTCTTTGGTCATTGCGGTCCAATGCCCATTGAGCCCTTGGGATGGAATCAAGCAGGTTGAGCACCCAAACACAACTAACATGGAGCTCCTCACTTAAGGCGCTCAAAACTCCACTACCAAAGACAAGTTCAGCGCAAAAGCCATTTCCCGTTGCCATGGAAACCAAGTGTTTTGGCAGCACATATGTCTGTAAGTATATATGACACCTATGGAAGGTATTGTGGTGGTGAAATTCAAATGCCCGAAGCAGCAGCACAGCTCTTCCAGTGCCAAAACAACTCTACCTTCCTCATGAACTTCACATACCATCAGCTGTCCTGTCAGCTATCTAGGAAAACCTGTTTGGTCACTTGTGTTCAAATGCCCGTTGGGTCCAGTGTGATTGAATTCAGCAGCTTGAGCACCCACACACAACTAACATGCAGCTCCTCACTCAAGACGCTCAAAACTGCACAGCCAAAGACAAGTTCATTGCCCAAGCCATTTCCCCCAGCCATGGCAACCAAGAGCTCTATCAGTATATATGTGTCTAATTGAATATGACAACTACGGCAGGTAGAGTGGTGGTGAATGGCCACTGCCAGAAGCAGCAACACAGCTCTTCCAGTGCCAAAACAACTCCACCTGGCTGATGAACTTCACATAACATCAGCTGTCCTGACAGCTATCTAGGAAACGCTGTTCGGTCACTTCCGCCCAAATACACATTGTGCCCAATGTAATGGAATCAAGCATGCTAAGCACCCACACACAACTAACATGGAGCTCCTCACTCAAACCGCTCAAAACTCCACAGCCAAAGACAAGTTCAGCGCCTAAGCCATTTCCAGTAGCCATGGAAACCAAGTGCTCTGGCAGCATATATGTCTGTAAGTGGATATGACACCTAGGGCAGGAAATGTGGTGGTGAATGGCCACTGCCAGAAGCAGCAGCATAGCTCTTCCAGTGCCAAAACAACTCCACCTGGTTCATGAACTTAACATACCATCAGCTGTCCTGGCAGCTATCTAGGAAACCCTGTTTGGTCACTTGCGCTCCAATGCCCATTGTGCCCAGTGGGATGGAATCAAGCAATTTGAGCACCCAAAAACAACACACATGTAACTGCTCACTCAAGGCACTCAAAACTACATCGCCAATGACAAGTTCATCGCCCAAACCATTTCCCGCTGCCATGGAAACCAAGTGCTCTGGCAGCACATATTTCTGAAAGTGGATATGACACCTAAAGAAGGTAGTGTGGTGGTGAATGGCAACTGCCCGAAGCAGCAGCACAGCTCTTACAGTGCCAAAACAACTCCACCTGGCTCATCAACTTCACATACATCAGCTGTCCTGGCAGCTATCTAGGAAACCCTGTTTGGTCACTTGCAGTCCAAATGCCCATGGAGCCCAGTGTGATTTAAACAAGCAGGATGATCACACACACACAACTAACATGGAGCTCCTCACTCAAGGCACTCAAAACTCCACAGCCCAATATAAGTTCAGCACCCAAGCCATTTCCCGCTACCATGGAAACCAAGTGCTCTGGCAGCACATATGTGGAATATTGGATGTGAAACATACACAACACTGTTTGGTGGTGAATGGCAACTGCCCGAAGCAGCAGCACAGCTCTTCCAGTGCCCAAACAACTCCACCTGCCTCATGAACTTCACATACCTTCAGCTGTCCTGGCAGCTATCTAGGAAATCCTGTTTCCTCACTTGCCCATTGAGCCAAGTGTGATAGAAACAAACAGCTTGAGCACCCACAGAAAAGTAACATGTTGCTCTTCACTCAAGGTGCTCAAAACTCCACAGCAAAAGACAAGTTTATCGCACAAGCCATCTCCAATAGGCATGGAAACCAAGTGCTCTAGCAGTACATACGACTGTAAGTGGATATGAACCTATGGAAGGTAGTGTGGTGGTGAATGGCCACTGCCCAATGCAGCAGCACAGCTGTTCCAGTGCCAAAACAACCTCTTCTGCCGCATGAAGTTGACATAGAATTAGCTGACATCGCAGCTATCTAGGAAACCCTGTTTGGTGACTTGCTGTCCAATGCCCATTGAGCCAAATGTGATAGAAACAAGGAGCTTGAGCACCCACACACAACTAACATGAAGCTCCTTACACAAGGTGCTCAAAACTAAACAGCCAAAGACAAGTTCAGCGCCCAAGAAATTTCCCGTTGCCATGGAAACCAAGTTCTGTGGCAGCTCATATGTCTGAAAGTGGATATGACACCTATGGAAGGTAGTGTGGTGGTGCATGGCCACTGACTGAAGCAGCAGCACAGCTCTTCCAGTGCCAAACAACTCCACCTGGCTCATGATCTTCACATACCATCAGCTATTCTGGCAGCTATCTAGGAAACCCTGTTTGGTCACTTGTGGTCAAATGCCCGTTAGGCCCAGGATGATGACATTAAAACCTTGAGTACCCACAAACAACTAACATGGGGCTGCTCACTCAAGGCGACAAAACTCCATCACCAATGACAAGTTCATCACGCAAGGCATTTCCTGTTGCCATGCAAATCAAGTACTCTGGCTGCACACATGTCTGAAACTGGAAATGACAACTAGGGTAGGTAGTGTGTTGGTAATTTGCCACTGCCCAATGCAGCAGCACAGCTCTTCCAGTGCCAAAACTATTCGTCCTGCTGCATGAAATTCACATAGAATCAGCTGTCCTGGCAGTTATCTAGGAAACCCTATTTGGTCACTTTCGCTCTAACGCCCATTGAGATCAGGGTAATGAAATCAAGCAGGTTGAGCACCCAAACACAACTAACATGGAGCTCCTCACTCAAGGCGCTCAAAACTCCACAGCCAAACACAAGTTCGGAGCCTAAGCCATTACCCATTGGCATGGAAACCAAGTGCTCTGGCAGCACATATGTCTGAAACTGGATATGACACCTAAGGAAGGTAGTGTGGTGGTGAATTTCAACTGCCCGAAGAAGCAACACAGCTCTTCCAGTGCCAAAACAACTGCACCTGGTTCATGAACTTCACATACCATCAGCTGTCCTGGCAGCTATCTAGGAAACCCTGTTTGATCACTTTCGGTCCAATGCCCAATGAGCCCAGTGTGATAGAAACAAGCAGCTTAAGCACCCACACAAAAATAACATGTTGAACTTCACTCAAGGCGCTCAAAACTCCATCATAAATGACAAGTTCAGCGCCGAAACCATTTCCCGTTGCCATGGAAACCAAGTGCTCTGGCAGCACATATTTCTGAAAGTGGATATGACACCTAATGAAGGTAGTGTGGTGGTGAATGGCAACTGCCCGAAGCAGCAGCACAGCTCTTCTAGTGCCAAAACAACTCCACCTGCCTCATGAGCTTCACATACCATCAGCTGTCCTGGCAGCTATCTTGGAAACCCTGTTTGTTCACTTGCGGTCCAAATGCCCATGGAGCCCAGTGGCATTTAAACAAGCAGGATGATCACACACACACAACTAACACGTAGTTCCTCACTCAAGGCACTCAAAACTCCACAGTCAAACACAAGTTCAGTGCCCAAGCCATTTTCCATAGTCATGGAAACCAAGTGCTCTGACAGCACACACGTTTGTAAGTAGATATTACACCGTTGGAAGATAGGGTGGTGATGAATGGCCACTGCCCAATGCAGCAGCACAGCTCTTCCAGAGCCAAAACAATTCCACCTGCCTCATGAAATTCACATCGAATCAGCTGTCCTGGAAGCTATCTAGGAAACCCTGTTTGGTCCCTTATGGTCCAATGCCCAAGGTGCCCAGGGGGATGGAATCAAGCAGCTTGAAAACCCAAGCAGAACTAACATGAAACTCCTCACTCAAGGGGCTCAAAACTCCACGGAAAAAACAGGTTCAGCGCACAAGCCATTTCCCGCTGCCATGGAAACCAAGTGTTCTGGCAGCACATATGTCTGAAGGTGGATATCACACCTAAGGAAGGTTGTATGGTGGTGAATTTCAACTGCCCGAAGCAGCAACACAGCTCTGCCAGTGCCAAAACAACTCCTCCTGGCTCATTAACTTCACATACCTTCAGCTGTCCTGGCAGCTATTTGGGAAACCCTGTTTGGTAACTTCCGCTCAAATGCTCGTTGGGCCCAGTGTGATGAAATCAATCAACTTGACAACTCACACAAAATTAACATGGAGCTACTCATTCAAGGCGCTCCAAACTCCATAGCCAAAGACAAGTTCATCGCCTAAGTCTTTTCCCGATGGCTTGGAAACCAAGTGCTCTGGCAGTACATATGTGTGTATGTGGATATGACACCTACTGAAGATAGTGTGGTGGTGAATGGCCACTGCCCGAAGCAGCAACACAGCCCTTCTAGTGCCAAAACAACTCCACCTGGCTCATCAACTTCACATACCATCAGCTGTCCTGGCATCTATCTAGGAAACCCTCCTTGTTCAGTTGCGGTACAATGCCCATGGAGCCCAGTGTGATTTAAACAAGCAGGATGATCACACACACACAACTAACATGGAGCTCCTCACTCAAGACACTCAAAACTCAACAGCCAAACACAAGTTCAGAGCCCAAGCAATTTCCCGTTGCCATGGAAACCAAGTGCTCTGGCACCACATATGTGGAACATTGTATGTGACACATACAGAACACAGTTTGGTGTTGAATGTTCAGTGCCCGAAGCAGCAACACAGTTCTTCCAGTGCCAAAACAACTCCTACTGGCTCATTAACTTCACATACCATCAGCTGTCCTAGCAGCAATCTAGGAAACCCTGTTTGGTCACTTATGCTCTAATGCCCATTGAGCCCAGTGTAATGGAATCAAGCAGCTTAACCACCCAAACAAAACTAACATGGAGCTGCTCACTCAAGGCACGCAAAACTCCACTGCCAAACACAAGTTCAGTGCTCAAGCCATTTCCTCTTGCCATGGAAACCAAGTCCTCTGGCAGCACATATGTTGAACAGTGGATGTGAAAACTACAGAACAGATTGGTGGTGAATGCAACTGCCCGAAGCAGCAGCACAGCTCTTCCTGTACCAAAACAACTCTACCTGGCTCATTAAATTCACATACCATCAGCTATCCTGGCGCCTATCTAGGAAACCCTGTTTGGTCACTTGGGCTCCAATGCCCATTGAGCCAAGTGTGATTTAAACAAGCAGGATGATCACACACAAACAACTAACATGGAGCTCCTCACTCAAAGCGCCCAAAACTCCGCAGCCAAACACAACTTCAGCGCCCTAACAATTTCCCGCTGCTATGGAAACCAAGTGCTCTGGAAGCACATATGTGAACCAGTGGATGTGACAAAAAGGGAATTTAGGTTCTCTGGTGAATGACAACTGTCCGAAGCAGCAGCACAACTCAGCCACTGCCAAAACTATTGCACCTGGCTCAGGAACTTCACATACCATCAACTGTCCTGGCACCTATCTAGGAAACCTTGTTTTGTCACTTCTTCTCCAATGCCCATTGAGCTCAATGTGATGCAATCAAGCAGCCTGATCAGACACACAAAACTAACATGGAGCTCCTCACTGAACGTGCTCAAAACACCACAGCAAAGACACGTTCAGCCCCCTAGCCATTTAACGCTGCCATGGGTACCAAGTGCTCTGGAAGCACATATGTGGAACACTGGATGTGACACCTAGGGAAGCGTGTGTGTTGGTGAATAACCACTGCCCGAAGCAGCAGCATTGCTCTTCCAGTGCCAAAACAACTCCACCTGGATCATGAAGTTCACATGCCATCAGCTGTCCTTGCAGCTATCTAGGAAACCCTGTTTGGTCAATTCCGGTCCAATGCCTATTGAGCCCAATGTGATGGAAACAAGCAGGTTGAGCACCCACTCAACTAACATGGAGCTCCTTATTCAAGGCGCTCAAAACTCCACAGCCAAACAGAAGTTTAGTGCCAAAGCCATTTCCCGCTGCCATGGAAACCAAGTGCTCTGGCGGCACATATGTCTGAAAGTTGATATGACACCTAGAGAACTCAGTGTCGTGGTGAATGGCAGCAGTCCGAAGTAGCAGCACAGCTCTGCCAGTGCCAAAACAGCTCCACCTGGATCATGAACTTCACATACCATCAGCTGTCCTGTCAGCTATCTAGGAAACCCTGTTTGACCACTTTCAATTAGTTGATCATTGTGGGGCCTCCATCGCTCTCTCCATGGCGCTTGGTTTTTTCCTTTCCCTCCCTCTGAGACGGACCTCAGATCAGAAGGGGCGACCGGCTGAATTTAAGCATATTATTCAGCGGAGGAAAAAAACTAACCAGGATTCCCTCAGTAACGGCTAGTGAACACCGAAGAGCAGCTCTGAATCCCCGCCCCGCGGTGGGGCGCGGAAAATGTGGCTTATTGAATCCCCACTCCCTGGCGCCGTGCATGGGGGACCCAAGTCCTTCTGATCCAGGGCCGGCCCGTGGACAGTGTGAGGATGGTAGCAGCCTCTGGCTCCCCGGGCCCGGGTCTTCCCGGAGTCTGGTTGCTTAGGAATGCAGCCCAAAGCGGGTGATAAACTCCATCTAAGGCTAAATACTGGCACGACACAGATAGTCAACAAGTACCTTAAAGGAAAGTTGAAAAGAACTTGGAAGAGAGAGTTCAAGAGGGCGTGAAACCGTTAAGAGAAAGAAAGGAACACTCGTTCCAGTAGGGGAAGCTGGGCTCAACGTTCAGTGATGACCTGCCTATGCTGGCCCCACCAAGATGCTCAGGATAAGCGGCTGCTGTGCATAGGTGGATGAAGAGGGAGGGAGCGAGCACCTCATTGGGAACAAGAGGTGGATGAAGAGAACGTGTCTTCCCCGATGCTGCCACCCCCGGCGCCGGAAGGACCCATCCTGCCACCAGTGGTATGCCCCATCACCCCCGACACACCCAACAGCACCCACGTTTCTGCTCCCGAATGCCCCTACCGATGTCTGCCTTGCTGCTGCGATGGGGGAAGCCTGACATTGCTGCCACCATCTACTTCCACTATGTGTCCCGTTCAATAAAGTTTTCCTCTGAGCCATTAAAAAAAAATGACCATTGTGCCCAGTGTGATGGAAACAAGCAGCTTGGGCACCCACAAAAAACTAACATAAAGCTCCTCAAGGTGCTCAAAACTCCACAGCCAAACACAAGTTCAGTGCCCTAGCCATTTTTCTCTGCCATGGAAACCAAGTGCTATGGCAGCACATATGTCTGAAAGTGGATATGACACCTAGGGAAGGTAGTGTGGTGGTGAATGGCAACTGTACGAAGCAGCAGCACAGCTCATCCAGTGCCAAAACAACTCCACCTGGCTCAAGAAATCAAATACCATTAGCTGTCCTGGCAGCTATCTAGGAAACCCTGTTTGGTCACTTTCGGTCCAATGCCCATTGAGACTAGTGTGATGCAACCAAGCAAGCTGAGCACCCACACAAAATTAACATGGAGCTCCTCACTCAAGGCGCCCAAAACTCCACAGCAAAACACAAGTACAGTGATCAAGCCATTTCCCGCTGCTATGGAAACCAATTACTCTGGCAGCACATAAGTCTGTAAATGGATATGACACCTAAGGAAGTTGTGTGGTGGTGAATGGCAACTTCCTGAAGCAGGAGCACAGCTCTTCCAGTGCCAGAACAACACCACCTGGCTCATGATCTTTACATACCATCAGCTGTCCTGGCAGCTATCTAGGAAACCCTGTTTGGTCACTTACGCTGCAAAGCCGATTGAGCCAAGTGTGATGGAATCAACCAGGTAGAGCACCCACACTAACTAGCATGGAGCTCCTCACTGAAGGTGCCCAAAAACTGCACAGCCAAAGACAAGTTCAGTGCCAAAGCCATTTCCTACTCTCATGGAAACCAAGTGCTATGACAGCTCATATGTCTGTAAATGGATATGATATCTAAGGAAGTTAGTGTGGTGGTGAATGGCAACTTCCTGAAGCAGGAGCACAGCTCTTCCAGTGCCAAAAAAACTCTACCTGGCTCATGAACTTAACATACCATCAGCTGTCCTGGCAGCTATCTAGGACACCCTGTTTGGTCACATTCGGTCCAATGCCCATGGAGCCCAGTATCATGGAACCATTCAGGTTGAACAACCACACAGAGCTAACATGAAGGTCCTCAATCAAGGCGCTCAAAACTCCACAGCAAAAGAAAAGTTCAGCACCCGATCGATTTTCCGCTGCCATGGAAACCAAGTGCTCTGGCAACAAAAATGTCCTAAGGTGGCTAAGACAACTAGGGAAGGTAGTGTGGTGTTGAATGGCACCTGTCCGAAGCAGTAGCACAGCTCTTCCAGTGAGAAAACAACTCCACCTGCCTAATGAGCTTCACATACCATCAGCTGTCCTAGAAGCTAGCTAGGAAACCCTGTTTTGTCACTTGCGGTCCAATGCTCCTTGAGCCCAGTGTGATGGAAATAAGCAGCTTTATCATACACACAACTAACATGGAGTTCCTCACTCATGGCATTGAAAACTCCACAGCAAAAGACAAGTTCAGCGCCCAAGCCATTTCCTGCTGCCATGGAAACCAAGTGCTCTGGCAGCACTTATGTGGAACACTGGATGTGACACCTAGGGAGGGTAGGTTCGCAGAAGAATGACAACTGCCTAAGGCAGCAGCACAGCTCTTTCAGTGCCATAACAACTCCACCTGGCTGAGGAACTTCACATATCATCAGCTGTCCTGGCAGCTGTCTAGGAGACCCTGTTTGGTCACTTCCAGTCCAATGCCAATTGAGTCCAGTGTGATGGAATCAAGCAGGTTGAGGACCAACACAAAACTAACATGGAACTCCTCATTCTATGTAAACAAAACAGCAAAGCTAAAGACAAGTACAGCTTCCAATCCATTTCACGCTGCCATGGAAACCAAGTGCTCTGGCATCATATGTGTGGAACACTGGATGTGACACCTAGGGAACATGGTGTGGTGGTGAATGGCAACTGCACAAAGCAGCAGCACAGCTCTTCCACTGCCAAAACAACTCCACCTGGCTCATGAACTTCACATACCTTCAGCTGTCCGTCCTGGCAGCTATTTAGCAAACCCTGTTTGATTATTTTCGGTAAAATGCCAATTGAGCCCCGTGTGATGCAATGAAGCAGACTGAGCACCCACACAAAACTAACATGGAGCTCCTGCCTGAAGGTGCACAAAACTCAACAGCCAAACACAAGTACAGTGATCAAGCCATTTACCGCTGCTATGGAATCTAAGTGCTCTAGAAGCACATATGTGGAACAGTGGATGTGACACCTAGGGAACACAGAGTGGTGGTAAATGGCACCTGTCCGAGACAGCAGCACAGTTCTTCCAGTGCCGAAACAACTCCACCTGGCTCATGAACTTCACATACCATCAGCTGTCCTAGCAGCAATCTAGGAAACCCTGTTTGGTTACTTCTGCTCTAATGCCCATTGAGCCCAGTGTAATGGAATCAACCAGGTTGAGCACTCAAACAAAATTAGCATGGAGCTCCTAATTCAAGGCGCCCAAAACTCCACAGCCAAAGACACGTTCAGCGCCCAAGCCATTTTCCCGCTGCCATGGAAACCAAGTGCTCTGACAGCACATATGTCTGTAAGTGGATATGACCTAAGGAAGGTAGTGTGGTTGTGAAGGGCAAATTCCTGAAGCAGCAGCACAACTCTTCAAGTGCCAAAACAACTCCACCTGGCTCAGGAACTTCACATGCCATCAGCTGTCCTGGCATCTATCTAGGAATCCCTGTTTGGTCACATTCGGTCCAATGCCCATTGAGACCAGTGAGATGGAATCAAGCAGGTTGAGCACACACACAAAACTAACATGGAGCTCCTCAATCAAGGCGCTCAAAACACCACAGCCAAACGCAAGTTCACTGCCCAAGCCATTTCCCACTGCCATGGAAACCAAGTGCTCTGGCAGCACATATGTGGAACAGTGGATGTGACACCAGGGGAAGGTAGTGTGATGGTGAATGGCAACTGCCCAAAGCACCAGCTCAGCTCTTCCAGTGCCAAAACAACTCTTTCTGCCTCATGAACTTCACTTACCATCAGCTGTCCTTTCAGCTATCTAGGAAACCCTGTTGATCACTTCCGCTGCAAATCCCATTGAGGCCAGTGGAATGGAATAAAGAAGGTTGACCACCCACACAAAACTATCATGGAGCTCCTCACTAAACGCGCACAAAGCTCCACAGCTAAAAACAAGTTCAGCGCCCTAGCCATTTCCCGCTGCCATGGAAACAAATTGCTCTGGCAGCACATATGTCTGAAAGTGGATATGACACCTAATCTAAAAATGTGGTGATCTGCAACTGCCTAAAGCAGCAGTACAGCTCTTCCAAAGCCAAAACAACTCCACCTGCCTCATGAACTTCACATACCATCAGTTATCCTGGCAGCTATTTAGGAAACCCTGTTTCGTCACTTGCGGTTCAATGCCCATTGAACCAAGTGTGATGGAATCAAGCAGGTTGAGCACCGAAACAAAACTATCACATAGCTCCTCAATCAAGACGCGCAAAACTCCATAGCCAAAGACAAGTTCAGCGCCCAACCCATTTCCCGCTGCCATGGCAACCAGGTGATCTGGCAGAACATATGTTTGAAAGTGGATATGATATAAAGGAACTCAGGGTTGTGGTGAATGGCTGGGTTGTGTTCTGGCAGCACATATGAGGAACAGTGGTTGTGACACCAAGTTAAGGTAATCTGGTGATGATGAATGGCAACTGCTCGAAACAGCAGCACAGCTCTTCCAGTGCCAAAACAATTCCATCTGGCTCATGAACTTCACATACCATCAGCTGTCCTGGCAGCAATCTAGGAAACCCTGTTTGGTCACTTGTGGTCCAATGCCCATTCGACCCAGTGTGATGGATAAAAGCAGTTTGAGCACCAACACAAAACTAACATGGAGCTCCTCAATCAAGGCGCTCAAAATTCGAAAGCCGCACACTTTTCCGTACCCAAGCCATTTCCCACTGCCATGGAAACCAAATGCTCTGACCACCAAATACATCTGAACAGTGGATGTGACACATAGGGAAGGTAGTGTGGTGGTGAATGGCAACTGCTCAAAGAAGCAGCACAGCTCTTCCAGTGCCAAAATAACTCCACCTGGCTCATGAACTTCACATACCACCAACTGTCCTGTCAGCTCTCTAAGAAACCATGTTTGGCCACTACCTGTTTAATGCACATGGAGCCCAATGGGATGGAATCAAGCAGCTTGACCACCCAGAGAAAACTAACATGCATCTCCTCACTCAAGGCGCTCAAAGTTCCACAGCCAAACGCAAGTTCAGCACCCAAACAATTACTCGCTGCAATGGAAACCAAGTGCCCTGGAAGCAGATATGTCTGAAAGTGGATGTGACACCTAGGGAACTCAGTGTGGTGGTGAATGGCAACTGTGCGAAGCAGCAGCATAGCTTTTCCAGTGACAAAACAACTCCACCTGGCTCATGAACTTCACATAGCATCAGCTGTCCTGGCAGCTATTTAGGAAAGCCTGTTTGGTGACTACCGGTTCAATGCCCATGAAGCAACTTGATTACCCACACAAAACTAGCATGTAGGTCTTCACTCAATACGCACAAAGCTCCAGATCAAAGACAAGTTCAACGCCTTAACCATTTCCCATTGCCATGGAAACCAAATGCTCTGGTAGCACACAAGTCTCAAAGTGGATACGACAGCTAGGCATGGAAATGTGGTGATGAATGACAACTGCCCGAAAAAGCAACAAAACTCTTCCAGTGCCGAAACAATTCCACCTGCCTCATGAACTTCACATACCATCAGCTGTCCTGGCAGCTATCTAGGAAACCCTGTTTGTTCACTTGTGCTCTAATCCCCATTGAGCCGAGTGTGATGCAATTAAGCAAGATGAGCGCCCACATAAAACTAACATGCAGCTCCTAACTCAAGGCGCTCAAAACACCATAGCCAAGCACAAGTTTAGCGCCCAAGCCATTTCCCACTGCCATGGAAACCAAGTGCTCTGGCAGCACATATGCGGAACATTTAATGGGACACCAAGGGAATATAATTTTGCTGGTGAATGGCAACAACCTGAAGCAGTACCACAGCTCTTCCAGTGCCAAAACAACTCCACCTGGCTCATGAACTTCACATACCATCAGCTGTCCACAGGCAGCCTCCTTTGCGGAGTGGAGAAAGATGGTGAGTGGTTCAAGCTCTGCTTCCTTTGTTCCTTCTCGCCACAGGCCCTAGCAGAGAAGACGTGCAGACTCCATGGAAGCCAGCAGAGCGTGAGTGTGTGGGGTTGGGTTTCCCTTGAATGTGAGTTTGCAAATCTGCATACAATGTAGTGAAGATTAGGGCCTTTTCAACAGCGGTACCATGAAAGCATTTTCATTTTCCGTCGATGAGAATCCTTGTGTCTCTTCAAGGATCCATTCTAATCCTAGTTCTCCATTAGAGGTAGTGTGGAAAAACCTATGTAATGTGGAAGAGCCAAGCCAAGCTGATTTCCATAGGCAGACCTTACATCCCATTTCCTATCATGGCTCTCAGTGAAGTTTTCCTAGTGCAGTCCAGTGTCATGTAAGTGGGTCACCATAGTGTAAAAGATGTGACTTGCGGGAGATGGTTGGGATCAATACCATGGTTGGATACAGGGTTGGAATCAGGGTTAGAATGCTATCTAGGCTTATGGTTGCAGTGATGTCAAAGCCTAGATTTCAGGTTAGGGCAAGGTGGAGTGTTAAGGTTCAATTGAGGCTTCTGATTTGGGTTACTAGTAGGAATAGAGCTAGGATTATGCTTAGGTGGAATTAAGGTGAGAGCTAGGTCTAATGCTAAAGGTCAAGTCTAGTAGTGAGGTTACTGTTAGGTTTTGAGATTTGAGTTATGGTTATCTCTATGGTTAGGGTTAGGGTGAGGGTTTATCTAACAAAGAAGATTAGGTCCAGACTTAGGTATTGTATGTGGCATGAAGTAGGATTTGTGTGCGAATTAGTATTAGGTAAAAAATAGTGTTTGGATTAATGCCAGATAGAGAGTTTGGGTTCCATTTCTGGTTCAGGCTTGGTTTGAGTTAGTGCTTTGATTGAGGGTTATTGTTAGAACTGTGGAAAGGACTGTGTGGAATCAGAATACAGTTAGGGTTACACTTGAGGTTAGGATGAAAGCTGTGGCTGCATTGAGGATGAAGAAGTCGTTTTGTGTGAATTTGACTATCATGGTGAGGTTCCAGTCTATGTCTGAATGATTATGCTTAGAACTAGATTTCCAGTTTCATTCGATGGTGGGCTGTGAGGGTTCATGTTATGATTCCTATATTTTTGAAGTTATTTAGGTTTTCTTTGTGTCCTATCACGTGGTCGATCCTTTGGAAGGTGCCATGTACTGATGAAAAAAATGTATAATCTTTGGCTCTAGCTCTAAGCAGGGGAAGCCTTTCTAATTTTAGATGATATAGACTTCAAGCTGACAGACATCAAAAAAGACAGGGAAGGTCATTATATATTGGTGAAGTGACTGATACATCAGGAAGTAATCACCCTTGTAAATATATATGCACCAAATTCCCACGCACCTAGCTACGTGAAGCAATTACTTACAGACCTAAGAGGAGATATTGATATGCACACAATAATAGTGGGTGACATTACCATCCCGCTAACAACAATAGACAGATCAACAAAAGAAAAACTCAACAAAGAAACAACAGAGCTCATACAAACCATAGAATAACTGGACTTGGTAGACATTTATAGAACTTTTTACCTCAAGGCCAGAGATTATACATTTTTTTCAGCAGTATATGGCACCTTCCCCAGCAATTCAAAATGCCCCAGGAAATACAGAAACACCTGGAGGTTGAAAAATATGCTATTAAACGAGCAATGGGTCAGAGAAGAAATTAAAGATGAGATCAAAAATTTATGGAAACCAATGAAACCTCTGAAACAACATTCCAAAACTTATGGGACACAGCCAAAGCAGTTTTGCGGGGTAAATTCATCACAATTGGAGCCCATGTCAAGGCCCAAGGGAGGCACCAAATACACGAACTAAACACACACCTCCAGGATTTGGAAAAAGAACAGCAGAAGAGCCACACACACAACAGGAAACAAGAAATCATCAAAACAAGGGAGGAAATTAATCAGATAGAAATAAAAAAACTATACACAAAATCAATGAATCAAAAAGCTGGTTTTTTGAAAAGATAAACAAAATAGACACCCTGCTGGCCCAACTGACAAAGAAAAAACAAGAAAAGGCAAGAATTAACAGCATCAAAGATTAAAAAGGCAACATAACAACAGACACTGCAACCATTAAGAACATAATTAGAAATTACTACAAAGCATTGTGCTCCAACAAATCAGAAGACCACCAAGAAATGGAAAAGTTCATAGACTTCTACCACCTGCCAAAACTTAGCCCAGAGGCAACAAACTAACTGAACAAAAACATAACTGAAGCAGAGATTGAATCAGTGATTAAAGATCTCCCAACAAAGAAAAGCCCAGGCCAAGATGGCTTCACTGCAGAATTCTACAAAATATTCTGAACAGAACTGACCCCAATCCTCTACAAACTCTTCAAAACAATAAAAAAAGGCAACTCTTAAAAAAACTCAATCTATGAAGCCAACATCACCTTAATCCCAAAACCCGACAGAGACCCAACTGAGAAGGAAAACTACAGACCTATTTCTCTGATGAACATCGACACTAAGATTCTCAACAAAATCCTAGCCAATAGAACTCAAAAACACATCAGACAGATTATTCATCCAGATCAAGTAGGATTCATCCCTGGAATGGGGGGTGTTTCAACATCCGGAAATCCAAAAATGTGATGCACCACATCCAAAAATTGCAAAACAAGTACTACATGATAGTATCAATAGACGCAGAAAAAGCTTTTGACAAAATCCAACACCACTTCCTGCTAAAAACCCTAACCAAGGAAGGCATAGATGGAAAAATCCACAACATAATCAAAGCAATATATGAAAAACCCAACGCCAGCATCATACTGAATGGAGAAAAACTGGAACCCTTCCCACTGAAATCTGGAACAAGACAAGGATGTCAGCTTTCTCCACTGCTGTTCAACATAGTTCTAGAGGTACTCGTTGAGGCCATAAGACAAGAAAACGAAATCAAAGGAATCCAAATGGGAATCGAAGAAGTCAAGCTTTCACTACACGCAGATGACCTGATTATCTAGATAGAAGACCCAAGAGACTCAATACAGAAACTGCTAGATCTTAAACGAGAGTTTGGAAGAGTGGCAGGATACAAAATTAATGAACAAAAATCAACAGCCATAGTGTATGCGAACAGCCCAAAGATGGAAAAAGACCTAACCAGCAAGATACCATCCAAAATAACAGAGAAAAGTATGAAGTATCTGGGAAATAACCTAACCAAAAATGTAGGAGACCTATTTGAAGAAAGCTACAAACTACTTAAAAAAGAAATCAAGCAGGACCTCAAAAGATGAACTAACATCCCATACTCCTGGATAGGTAAAATCAATATCATTAAAATGTCTATACTGCCAAAAGCAATATATACTTTCAATGCAATCCCAATCAAATTGCCCTAAACATTCTTCACAGATCTGGAAACAATGATTCAAAGGTTCATTTGGAAACACAAAAAACCATGAATAGCTAGAACCGTTCTCAAGAACAGGAAGTTAGCAAGGGGAATCACAGTCCCAGACCTCTGGACATACTATAGGGCAGTGGTTATCAAAACAGCGTGATACTGGAAAAAAATAGAGAAGAAGATCAATGGAGCAGAATAGAAACACCAGATGGGAACCCACACAAATACAGCCAAATACTCTTTGACAAAAAGACAAACGACAATCCAGGCAAATGGGAAGGTCTGTTCAATAAATGCCATTGGGACAACTGGTTGATAGCCTGCAGAAACAAAAAGCTAGACCCGCATCTCTCACCATACACTAAGATCAAATCAAAATGGATAAAGATCTAAACCTACATCCAGAAAGCTTCAAACCTTTGGAAGAAAATGTCGGAAATACTCTGCAAGATCTAGGGGTAGGGCCCTAATTCCTAAAAAAAAAAAAAAAAAAACAAAACACAAAAAGCAATAGAAATCAAGACGACAATAAACAAATGGGACCTCATCAAACTAAGAAGCTTCTGTACAGCTAGAGAAACAATCAACAAAGTAAAAAAACAACCCACAGAATGGGAGAAGATCTTCGCGCACTACATAGGTGATAGAGGGTTTATTTCCAGAATGTACAAAGAACTACAAAATAACCAAAGTGTCAAAACAAACAAGCCACTCAAGAAATGAGCATGGGAAATGGGCAGACACTTCACAAAGGAACAAACCCAAATGGCAAATAAACATATGAAAAAATGCGCAAGTTCTCTGGCAATGAGGGAAATCCAAATTAAAACATCAATGAGGTAAACCTGACGCCAGTAAGACTGGCCCACATGAATAAAAGCACCAACACTTGTTGGCGAGGTTGTGGGGAAAAGGGAAGCCTACTCCACTGCTGGTGGGGCTGCAGGTTGTTACAGCCTCTATGGAAATCAGTATGGAGAACATTCAAACAACTTAAAATCGACATACCGTATGATCCAACAATAGCACTGCTAGGAATATACCCAAAACACCTGTTTTATGAGAAGCCAACATGCACCGCTATGCCCATAGCAGCACAATCAATAATTGCAAAAACCTGGAAGCAACCGAAATGCCCATCAGCAGAAGACTGAATAAGAATGATATATTTCATCTACTCCATGGAATACTACTCAGCTATTAAAAAAACAAAAACAAAATGCAGTTCTTTGTGGCCAAATGGGCCGAACTGGAAACCATAATGCTAAGGAAAATGAGCCAATCCCAAAAGGTTAAGATACTACATGTTTGCCTTAATTTAAGATGATATGATGTTATGTATAACATGTTATGTTATGGATGTTATGTCATATATCGTATATAAACTAAAACTGAATTAACAATGGGGTGATCACAGAAGGTTAAGAAATTGCAATTGTTTTTAACATAATGATTACTCAATATTATAACTACTGATTAGACAACAAAGTTAATAGGTGCTGACGGTATGTTGGAGCCTTTAACTGATCAGATTACTTGCTTTCCAATGCTCATTGAGCTGAGTCAGATGGAAAAAAGCAAGATGAGCACTCACACATAACAAAGGTGGAGAATGACAGTGAGGCACGAAAAAATTCAGAGCCAGAGAGATGTCCAGCCCTCAAGCCATTTCCAGCTGAAATGGAAACCAAGTGCTCTGGCAGCACGTATGTCTGAAAGTGGATGTGACACCCAGGGAAGTCAGTGTGGCGGTGAATGGCAACTGCCTGAAGCATCAATTCAGGTTTTCCAGTATTAAAAGAACTCCACTGGTCATTCACTTCACAAACCATCAGCTGTCATAGCAGGTCTCTCGGATATCCTGTTGGTCCCTTCCTGTCCTATGCCCTTTTAGCCCAGTGTGTGGAATCAAGCAGGTTGAACACCAACACAAAACAAACATGGAGATCCTCACTCAAAGCGCTCAAAATTTCACAGCCAGAGAGAATTCAACACCTAAGCCATTTCCACCCTCAGGGAAACCAAGTGCTGTGGCAGCACATATGTCTGAAAGTGGATGTGACATCTAGGGAACTCAGTGTGGTGGTGAATGGCAGCTGTCGGAAGCAGCAGCAAAGGTCTTCCAGTGCCAGAAAAACTCCACCTGACTCATTCACTTCACATACCATCAGCTTTCATATCAGATCTCACGGAAACCCTGTTTGATGACTTCCTGTCCAATGCCCATTCAGCCTGGGGGGTGGAAACAAGCAGGTTGAGCCACACACAAAACAATGATGGAGATCCTCACTGAAGGCGCTCAAAACTCCAGACCTAGAGAAGATCAGCGCCAAAGCAATTTCCAGCTGCTATGGAAACCAAGTGTTCTGGAGACACATATGTCTGAAAGTGGGTGGGACACCTAGCAAACTCATTATGGTGGTAAATGGCAACTGCCTGAAGCAGCAGCATACGTCTTCCCCTGACAAAACAACTCCACTTAGCTCATTCACTACACATACCATCAGCTGTCCTAGCATGTCTCACAGAAACCCTGTTTTGTCAGTTCCTCCCAAAATCCAATTGAGCAAAGCTTGAAGGAATCAAACAGTTAGAGCAGCTGCACTAAAGAATCATGGAGATTCTCACTAAAGGCGCTAAAATCTCAAAATGCAAAGAGAAGTTCAGCGGCCAAGCCATTTTCAACTGCCATGGAAACCAAGTGCTCTGACAGCATATAAGTCTGAAAGAGGATGTGATACCTAAGGAACACAGCTTAGAGGTAAATGGCAACTGAAGGAAGCATGAGCACAGGTCTTCAGTGTGAAAACAACTCCGCTGGCTCATTCACTTCACATACCATCAGATGTCCTACCAGGACTCCCAGAAACCATGTGTGGTCACTTCCTGTCCAATGCCCATTGAGCCCAGGGGGATGGAATCAAGCAGGTTGAGCACACACAGAAAACATAGATGGAGATCCTAACACAAGGCGTGAAAAAATCCAGAGCCAGAGAGAAGTTCAGCGCCGAAGCCAGTTTCAGCTGCCATGGAAACCAAGTGCTCTGGAAGCACATCTGTCTGAAAATGGATGTGACACCTAGGAAACTCAGTGTTGTGGTGAATGGCAGCTGCTTGAATCACCAGCACAGGTCTTCCAGTGCCAAAACAACTCCACTTGGCTCATTCACTTCACATACCATCAGCTATCCTGACAGGTCTCCCAAAAAACCTGTATGGTCCCTTCCTCTCCACTGCCAATTGAGCCCAGTGTGATGGAACCAAGCAGGTTGAGAACACACAGTAAACATAAATGGAGATCCTCACACAAGGCGCAAAAAAATCCAGAGCCAGAGAGAAGTTCAGCGCCCAAGCCATTTCCAGCTGCAATGGAATCCAAGAGCTCTAGCAGCACATATATCTGAAAGTGGATGTGACACCTAGGGTACTCAATGTTGTGGTGAATGGAAACTGCCCACAGTAGCAGCACAGTTCTTCCAGTACCCAAACAACTCCACCTGGCTCATTCACTTCTCATGCAATCAGCTGCCCTGGCAGGTGTCCAAGAAACCATGTTTAGTCACTTCCTGTCCAATGCCAATTTAGCAAAATTTGAAAGAATCAAACTGCACTAAACAAAGATGGAGATCCTCACTCAAGGCGCTAAATTTCGAAAACCAGAGAAAAGTTCAGCAGCCCAGCCTTTTGTAGCTGCCTTGGAAACAAGTGATCTGGCAGCATATATGTCTGAAAGTGGATGTGAAACCTGGGAAAATCATTTAGGTTCTGGTGAATGGCAACTACCTGAAGCAGTAGCACAGGCCTTACAATTCGAAAGCAGCTCCACATACAATCAGCTCTCTTAGCAGGTCTCCCGGAAATCCTGTTTGGTCACTTTGTGTCCAATGAGTACTGAGCCCAATGGGATGGAAACATACAGGTTGAGCACACACACTAAACAAAGATGGAGATCTTCACTCAAGGCGCTCAAAACCCGACATCCAGAGAGACATTCGAAGCACAACCCATTTCCACCTACCATGGAAACCAAGTGCTCTGGCAGCACATATGTATGAAAGTGGCTGTGACAACTGGGAAACTCAGTGTAGTGGTGAATGGCAACTGCATGAAGTAGCAGCACAGATCTTCCAGTGGCAAAATAACTCCATCTGGCTCATTCACTACACTTAGAATGAGCTGTCCTCGCATGTCTCCGGGAAACCCTGTTTGATCACTTCCTGTCCAATGACAACAGAGCCCAGTGCAATGGAATCAAGCTGGCTGAGAACCAACAGAAAACATGGAGGAGATCCTCATTAAGGCGCCAAAAACTCCACTGCAAGAGAGAAATTTAGTGCCCAACCATTTCCAGCTGCCAAGGAAACCAAGTGCTCTGGCAGCACATATGTCTGAAAGCGGCTGCGACATCTAGGGAACTCAGTGTGGTAGTGAATTGCAATTGCCTGAAAAAGCAGCACAGGTCATCCGGTCCAGAAAAACTACAACTTCGTCAGTCAAATCACATACCATTGGCTGTCCTTACTGGTCTACCAGATACCCTGTTTGAACAATTCCTGTTCAATGTCGATTGAGCCCCGTGTGATGGAATCAAGCATGTTCAGCATACGTACAGAAAAAAGATGGAGATTTCACTCAAAACGTTGAAAATTTCACAGCAGGAGGATTTCACCATCAAAGCCATTTCCACCTGCCATGGCAACCAAATGCTCTGGCAGCACATTTGTCTGAAAGTGGATGGGACACCTAAGGAACTAAGTGTAGTGGTGAATGGCAACTGCCTGAAACAGCAGCACAGGCCTTCCAGTGCCAAACATCTCCACCTGGCTATTCACTTCACATACCTTCAGCTATCATGGTTGATCTCCCGGAAACCCTGTTTGGTCACTTCCTGTCCAATGCGAGTTGAGCCCCGTGGGATGGAATCTAGCAGGTTGAGCACACTCACAAAACAAAGATGGAGATTCACACTCAAGGTGCTCAAAACTCCACAGACAGAGGGAAGTTCACTGCCCAAGCCAGTTTCAGCTGCCATGGAAACCAAGTGCTCTGGCAGCACATATGTGGAACACTGGATGTGCCACCTAGGGAACTCAATGTGTTGGTGAATGGCAACTTCCCGAAGCAGCGCGCAGGCCTTCTAATGCCAAAACAACACCTCCAGGCTAATTCACTTCACATACCATCAGCTGTACTTCCAGGTTTCATAGAAAACCCTGTTTGGACACATCCTGTTAAATACCGATTGAGCCCAGGGTAATGGGACCACGAATGTTGAGCACACACACAAAATAAAGATGGAGATCCTCACTCAAGGCGCTAATAACTCCATAGCCATAGTGAAGTTCAGGGCCCAAGCCACTTCCAGCTGCCATGGAATCCAAAAGATCTGGCAGCACATATGTCTGAAAGTGGATGGGACACCTAGGGGACATAGTGTGCTTGTGGATAGCAACTGCCCAAATCAGCAGCACAGGAATTCATTGCAAAACAACTCCACCTGGATCATCCAACTCCCATACCATCAGCTGTCCTTTTAGGTCTCCCAGGATCCATGTTTGGTCACTTACTGCCCAAAGCACATTGAGATCACTCAGTTGGAATCAATCAGGTTGAGCACACACACAAAACAAAGTTGGAGATTAGCACTCAATGCACATAAATTTTTTGTGCCAGAGAGAATTTCAGTCGGCAACCAATTTCCAGATGCCATAAAAACCAAGTGCTCTGGCAGCACATATGTCTGAAAGCGAATGTGATACTTGAGGAACTCAGTGTGGTGTTGAATGGACTCTACTGTTAGCAGCATCACATGTTTTAGTGCTAAAAAAAACTCCTCCTGGCTCATTCACTTCACATACCATCAGTTATTCTTGCAGGTCTCTGGGAAACACTGTTTGGTCACTTCCTTTCTAATGCCCATTGAGCCCAGGGGGAAGGAATCAAGCAGGTTGAGGATGCACACAAAACAAAGATGGAGATCCTCACAGAATTCATGTAAAAATCCACAGCCAGGTAGAAGTTCAGTGTACAAAGCCATTTCCAGCTGCCATGGAAACCTAGTGCTCTGGTAGCACATATGTTCTAAAGTGGAAGTGACACGTGAGGAACACATTGTGTTGGTGAATGTCAACTGCCCAAAGAAGCAGCACATGTCTTCCTGTGCCAAAACAACTCCACCTGACTCATTCAATTCACATACCAGCAGTTTCCTAGCAGTACTCAAAGAAATCCTGTTTGGTCCCTTCTTATAAATGCCACTTGAGCAAAGTGGGATGGAATCAAGCAGGTTGAGAACACATACAAAACAAGAATAGAGATCCTTACTCAAGGCGCTCAAACTCGACAGCCAGAGAGAAGTTCAGTGCGCAGGCCATTACTAGTTGTCATGGAACCACGTGCTCTGGCAGCATTATGTGTGAAAGTGTAAGTGACACCTAGGCAATCCGTGTGGTGGTGAATGGCAGCTGGCCGAAGCAGCAGCACAGCTCTTCCTGTGCACAATCATCTCCACCTGGATCATTCGCTTCACATATCATCAGCTGTCCTACCAAGTTTCTGAGAACCCTTGTTTGGTCACTTCATGTCTAATGCCCATTGAGCAGAGGGGGATGGAATCAAGCAGGTAGAGCACACACACAAAATAAAGTTGGAGATCCTAGCTCAAGACATTGAAAACTCCAGAGCTAGAGACAAGTTCAGCGCCTATGCCACTTCTAGTTGCCATGGAAACCAAAGACTTCTGCCAGCACATATGTCTGAAAGTAGACATGACACTTGTAGAAGTCAGTGTGGTGGTGAATGGCAACTGCCTGAGGCAGCAGCACAGCTCTTCCACTGCCAAAACAACTCCAACTGGCTCCAACTGGATAGAATCAAGCAGGATTAACACACACAAAAAACAAAGATGGATATCCTCACAGAATTCATGTAAAACTTCACAGCCAGAGAGAAGCTCATCGCTTAAATAATTTCCAACTGCCACGGAAACCTAGTGCTCTGGCAGCAGATATGTCTGTAAGCGGATGTGGCACTTGAGGAACTGAATGTGGTGGTGAATGGCAACTGCCCGAAGCAGCAGAGCAGCTCTCCAATGTCAAAACAACTGCACCTGGCTCATCAACTTCACATACCACCAGCTGTCCTAGCAGGAAACTGTGTTTTGTCACTTCCTGTCCAATGCCAATTGAGCCCAGGGGAATACAATAAAGTAGCTTGAGCATGCACACAAAACACAGATGAAGATATTCACTCAAGGCACTCACATCTCCGCAATCAGAGAGAATTTCAGCACCCAAGCCTTTTCCAGCTGCCATGGAAATCTAGTGCTCTGGCAGCACATATTTCTGAAAATGGCTGGGAGGTGACACGTGAAGAACTCAGTGCGGTGGTATATGGCAACTGCCTGAAGCAGCAACACACGTCTTCAAGGACCCAAACAACTCCACCTGGCTCATTCACTTCACATACCATCAGCTGTCCTATCAGTTTTTCCAAAAACACTGCTTGGTCACTTCCTGTCCAATGCCCATTGAGCCCAGAGGGATGGAATCATACAGGTTGAGCACATACTCAAAACAAAGATGGAGATCCTCACTCAAGGTGCTCTAAACTCCACAGCCAGAGAGAAGATCAGCATACAAGATATTTCCCAGCTGCTTCGGAAACCTAGTGCTCTGGAAGCACCTATTTCTGAAAGAGCCTGGGACATGACACTTGGGGAAATCAGTGTTGTGGAGAAAGTCAACTGCCTGAAGCAGCAACACAGCTTGCCAGTGCCAAAACAACCCCACCTGCTTCATTCATTCACATAACTTCAGCTGTCCCTGCAGGTCTTCAGGATTTCTTGTTTGGTCACTTCCTGTCCAATGCCCATTGAACCCAGTGTGATGTAATATATAGGTTCAGCAACCGCACAAAACAAAGATGGAGATTCTCACAGAATTCATGTAAAACTCCACAGCCAGACAAGAGGTCAGCGTCCAAGCCATTTCCAGCTGCCATGGAAACCAAGTGCTCTGTCAGCACATAAGTCTGAAAGTGGATGTGACACCTATGGAAAACTGTTGGAGAATGGAAACTGCCAAAAGCAGCAGCAGAGCACTCCAATGCCAAAACAACACCACCTAACTCATTCACTTCCCATACCATCAGTTGTCCAGCAGGTGTCCAGGAAATCTTGCTTGATCATGTCCAGTCCAATGATCATTGAGCACAGTGTGATGGAATCTGTAGGTTCAGCAATCGCACAAAACAAAGATGGAGATCATAACTAAAGGCGCTCAAAACTCCACACCCAGGGAGAAGTTCAGAGATCAAGCCATTTACAGCTGCTATGGAAACCAAGTGCTCTGGCAACACATTTGCCTGAAACTGGCTGGGACGTGACACTTGGGAAAGCAGTGTGGTGGTGAATGGCAACTGCCCGAAGCAGCAGCAGCACAGAACTTCCAGTACCAAAACAACTCCAACTTGCTCATTCACTTCACATACCATCAGCACTCCGTGAGGTCTCCCTGAAACCCTGTTTGGTCACTTCCTGTCTAATGCCAATTGAGCTCAATGTGATGTAATCTGGAGTTTCAGCAACCGCACTAAACAAAGAAGTAGATCCTCACTAAAGGCATGACAACCTCGACAACACGATATAAGTTCAGTGCCCAAGCCATTTCCAGCTGCCATGGAAACCAAGTGCTCTGGCTGCACATATGTCTGAAAGTGGCTGTCACACCTAGGAACACAGTGGATTGTTAAATGACAACTGCCCGAAGCAGCAGCATAGCTTTTCTTGTGCCAAAACAGCTCAACCTGGCTCATTCACTTCATATACCAACAGCAGTCATTGCAGGTCTCCCCCAAATCCTGGTTGGTCACTTATGTCAAACGCCCATTGAGCCCAGGTGGATACAATGAAGCAGGTTGAGCACACTCACAAAACAAAGATGGAGATCCTCACAGAATTCATGTAAAACTCAACACTCAGAGAAGAATTCAGCGCTCAAGCCATTTCCAGTTTACATGGAAACCAATTGCTGAGCCAGCACATATGTCTGTAATTGGATGTGACACTTGAGGAAATCAGTGTGGTGGTGAATGGCAACTGCCCCAAAAAGCAGAAGAACAGTTCGTCCAGTGCCAAAACAAATGCACCTGGGTCATTCACTTCACATATCATCAGCTGTCCAATCAGGTCTCTGGTAAATCTTGTTTGGTCCTTTCTCTCCAATGCCTATTGAGCCCAGTGTTATGGAGATCCTCACAGAATTCATATAAAACTGCACAGCCAGAGTAGATTTTGGTGCCCCAGCCATTTCTAGCTACAATGGAAACCAAGTGCTCTGACAACACACATGTCTGAACATGAACGTGACACTCCAACTCGCTCCTTCAATTCACATCCCACCAGCTGTCCCTGCAGACCTCCCTGAAACCTTGTTTGGTTTTCCTTTCCAATGCCCATTTAGCCCAGGAGATGGAATCAAGCAGGTTGAGCACACACAAAACAAAGATGGAGATACTCACTCAAGGTGCTCAAATCTACACAGCCAGGGAGAACCTCAGCACACTAGACATTTTCACCTGCCATGGAAAGCAAGTGTTCTGGCAGCACATATGTCTGAATGTGGTTGGGACATGACACTTTGAGAACTTAGTGTGGTGGTGAATGGCAACTGCCAGAAATAGCAGCACAGCCCTTCCAGTGCCAAAACAGCTCCAATGCCAATTGAAACAAGGGTGATGGAATCAAGCAGGTTGAGCCCGAACATAAAACAAAGATGACAATCCTCACTCAGGGCGCTCAAAGCTTCACAGCCAGAGAGAAGTTCAGCTCCCAAGCCATTTCCAGCTGCCATGGAAACCAAGTGCTCTGACAGCACATATTTGTGAAAGTGGCTGGGAGGTGACACTTGAGGAACTCAGTGCGGTGGTATACGGCAAACGCCTGAAGCAGCAACACACGTCTTCCAGGACCCAAACAACACCACCTGGCTCATTCACTTCACATACCATCAGCTGCCCTGTCACGTCTCCGGGAAATCTTGTTTGGGCACTTCCTGTCCAATGATCATTGAGCACAGTGTAATGGAATATGTAGGTTCATCAATCCCGCTAAACAAAGATGGAGATCCTCATTCAAGGCACTCAAAACTCGAAACCCAGGGAGAAGTTCAGCTCACTAGCCATTTCCAGCTGCCATGGAAATCAAGTGCTGTGGCAGCACATTTGTTTGAAGTGGATGTGACACCTAGGTAACGCAGTGTGCTGATAATTGGCAACGGCCCGAAGCAGCAGCACAGGTCTAACAGTGCCAAAACACCTCCACCTGTCTCCTCCAATTCACATACCATCTGCTGTCCTTGCAGGTCTCCCAGAAACCCTATCTGGTCTCTTCCTGCCCCATGCCCATTGAGGCCAGTGGGATGGAATCAAGCAGGATGATTTCTTCCCCCTGCTCTCAAACAATATTGCACAGGAAGTGACCAGACATGCTTTTCAGGAGACCTTCTTAGACGTTTATGTAAAATCCTTTTTGGTCACTTCTTGTCCAATGCCCACTGAGCCCTGTGGGATGGAATCAAGCAGGTTGAGCACACACAAAAAACAAAGATGGAAATCCTCACTGAAGGCGTGACAAATTACACAGCCAGAAAGAAATTCAGCGCCATGACATTTCAGCTGCCATGGAAACCAAAAACTCTGGCAGCACATAATCTAGCAGTGTTATTGCACCTAGGAAACTCAGTGTGGTGGTAACTTCCAACTGCTCAAAGCAGCAGCACAGCTCGTCTAGTGCAAAACAACCCCATCTGGCACATTCACTCAAATAGCATCAGTTGTCCTAGCAAAGCTCCCAGAAATCTTGTTTGTTCACTGCATGTCCAATGCCCATTGAGCCCTGGGACGTGGAATTTGTAGGTTGAGAACACACACACAAAACAAAGATGGAGATCTTCACTAATGACGCTTATAGTCCACAATCAGAGAGAAGTTCAGCGCCCAAACCATTTCCAGCTGCCATGGAAACCAAGAATTCTGGCAGCACATATGTCTGAAAGTGGACGTGACACTTGGGGACTCAGTATGTTGATCAATGGCAACTGCCTGAAGCAGCAGCACAGCTCTTCCAGTGCCAAAACAACTACATCTGAGTCATTCACTTCACATAACATCAACAATCTTTGCAGGTCTCCCGGAAACCCTGTTTGGTTCCTTCCTGTCAAATGCCCAAGGAGCCAAAAGGGATGGAATCAAGCTGGATGAACACTCACAAATAACATAGATGGAGATCCAAACTAAAGGCACTCAAAACTTCAGAGCCAGAGAGAAGTTAAGCACCCAAGCCAATTCCAGCTGCCATGGAAACAAAAAGCTCTGGCAGCACATAAGTCTGAAAGTGGGCGTGACACATGCTTAACTCTGTCTGCTGGTGAATGGCTACTGCCCTAAGCAGCAGCATAGCTCTTCCAGTGCCAAAACAATTCCACATGGGTTATTCACTTCACCTATCATCAGTTGTCCAAACAGGTCTCCAGGAAATCTTGTTTGGTCACTTTCTGTCCAAAGCCCATTGAGCCCCAGCTGATGGAATCTGTATGTTCAACAACTGCACAAAACAAAGATGGAGATCCTCACTCAAGGCATGACAAACTTGATAGCCAGAGAGAATTTCAATGCCCAAGCCATTTCCAGCTGCCTTGGAAACCAAGTGCTCTGGCAGCACATTTGTCTGAAAGTGGATGTGACACCTAGGGAACACAGTGTGCTGGTAAATGGCAACTGCCCGAAGCAGCAGCTCATCTTACATTGGTAAAACAACTCCACCTGGGTCATTCACTTCACATACCGTCAGCTCTCTTTGCAGTTCTCCTGGAACCGTACTTGGTCACATCCTGTCCAATGCCCAGTGAACACAGGGGGATAGAATCAAGCAGTTTGCGCAACTACAAAAAACAAAGATGGAGATCCGCACTCAAAACGTTCAAAACTTCACAGCGTAAGAGAAGTTCAGCGCCCCAGCCATTTCAAGCTGCCATGGAAACCAAGTTCTCTGGCAGCCCATATGTCTGAAAGTGGCTGGGTCGTAACACTTGAAAAATTCAGTTTGTTGGTGAATGGCAACTGTACGAAGCAGCAGAACAGCTCATCCAGGGAAAAAAACAAATCCACCTGAGTTTTTCACTTCACATACCATCAGCTGTCCTTGCAGGTCTCCCGGAGCCCTGTCTGGTCACTTCCTACCCAATGCTATTTATCCTGAGGGGATGTAATCAAGCAGGATGAGTACACACAGAAATAAAAAAGGGAGATACTCCCTCAAGACGCTCGAAACTCCACAGTCTGGGAGAATTTTATCGCCCAAGCCATTTCCAGCTACCATGGAAACCAAGTGCTCTGGCAGCACATATTTCTGAAAGTGGCTGGGATGTGACACTTGGGGAACTCTGTGTGTTGGTGAAGGGAAACTGCCTGAAGCAGCAGCACAGCTCATCCAGTGCCAAAACCACTCCACCTGGCTCATTCATTTCACATACCAACTGCTGTCCTTGCAGGTCTCCTGAAACCCGGTTTGATCCCTTCCACTCCAATGTCTTTTGAACCCAGTGTGATGTTATCAAATAGGTGGAGCACCCACAAAAACAAAGGTGGAGATCCTCACTCAAGGCACTCAAAACTCCAAAGCCAGAGAGAATTTCAGCGCCCAAGTCATTTCATGCTGCCATGGAAACTAAGAACTCTGGCAGCACATATTTCTGAAAGTGGCTGGGAGGTGAACTTGGGCAACTGCTTGTGGTGGTGAATGGCATCTGCCCGAAGAAGCAGCACAGCCCTTCTAGTGCCAAAAAAATGCACCTGGGTCATGAACTTCACATACCATAGCTGTCCTGGCAGCTATCTAGGAAACCCTGTTTGGTCAGCTCCGTTCCAATGCCCATTGAGCCCAGTGGGAGAGAATCAAGCAGGCTGAGCACATGTAAAACTGACAGCCAGAGACGAGTTCAGCTCCCAAGCCTTTTCCAGCTGCCATGGAAACAAAGTGCTCTGGCAGCAAATCTGTCTGAAAGTGGACGTGACACTTGAGGAAATCAGTGTTTTGATGAATGGCAACTGCCCAAAGCAGCAGGACAGCTAATCCAGTAACGGAACAACTCCACCTGGCTCATTCACTTCACATACCATCAGCTGTCCTGTCAGGTCTCCAGGAAATTTTGTTTGGTCATTTCCTGTCCAATGCCCATTGAGCCCAGTATAATATAATTTATAGGTTCAGCAACCGCACAAACACAGATGGAGATCGTCATAGAATTCATGCAAAAGTTAACAGCCAGGGAGAATTTCAATGCCCAAGCCATTTCCAGCTACCATCGAAACCAAGTGCTGAGGAACCAAGATGATGGCATAGAGTTCAGCACGTTTGATAAGGTAGAGAATCTTTAGGCAGGGAGTAGTACAATAAGTAGATTACAAGGGATAAGTAGGGCTCAGGCAGTAAGCAGTGTTACCAGGAACCCCCCTGGACACAGGGAAGCTCTGAAATGAGACAGCAGTGTTGTAGTGGATCAAAGTTCCCACCAGCAGTCGACAAGCAGCAACTCAAATCCCAGTGATCAGGTCTCCAACGATCCAGACTCCGGTGATCCAGGCTCCAGCAATCCGTTTCCAGCGCCAGCCAAACATCCAGCAGTGGCCTCCACACAGACATTGTGACCACCAGGTGAGAGCTTGTGTCCACGTGGTGAGCTAGGAAAGTGAGTGTGCTCTGGGAGCAGACAGACAAGCTGAGTGACTGGGACTAGCTGCAGGCAGAGAAAGTCAGGGACTGAGGGCACCATCTTGTGTGGAGAGACAGAACACGGAGTTGACAGAGCAACACACAGGCTCCTTTCTGGCTGTTCATAGGGAACTGATCCAAGGGTGGAGGGGAGCACCAGCTTTGCTCCCTGCAGGGTCTGTGTGGTCCGTGGAACTGAAAGCCAGCAGCTGCAGTTCTCCACCTGGAGCCATATCGGGTGGCAGGGCAGCAGGTGTGAACCCTAAGTGGCGATCCAGAGTGGGCGTGTTGCTGGTTAATTGCACGGAGCTGAGCCCACAGCAACAACCTTGCAGCCTGTAGGGTTGTGTGGTCCCTGGAGTTGATGGCAACAGCCCCCTGATCTTTACTGTTGTCTCATACGGGCGCCATCTTGAACACTGACGCATGTGCTCCAAACACTGATAAATTGCAAGAGGAGGAGTGGCAAACTGCGCAAGCGCTATTTCAGCAACTCTCAGATAACAGTGTCACGGGAGCAGATGCTCTTACACTGAAGGGAGGTCAGCTGAATCACCCAAGAGCTGACCTGGGGACAAAAATACCTCCATCTTAGAGGACTGCATAGGCTCCATGGATAAAAACAGCCCCAAAAAGGCACGCCTGCAACTCCACCCAAAATAACCCCAGGAGGTACTTAGACTTATTGGCCAGCAGGGGGCGACAAGCTCAGTGCTGCTTACAAAATCAGTGCCACAGACAAAGCAATTATTCCTGGCAGCTGTGTTCCCCAAACCCAGGGCACTGATTGAACATAACAATCAACTTATAGACCTGTAGGTAATACACCATAGAGATGATTTCATCAACCAGATTGGCAACTACAAAAGGTAAAAGACAAGACAAAAGCACCATGAATGTTACTGAAGTCTCTCCAACAAAGGAGCAAAAGCTTCGCCAACTCCCAGAGTTAACTGAGGAAGACATTGAGAAAATGGGGGACAAAGAACTCAGAAAACTCATTGCAAAGCTGCTGGTCAACAATGAGAAGTACAAACAAAAGTTCAAAGAAGAAATAGCAGTAATACATCAAATTAAGGCTGATATATCACAAATGAAGAATACAGTAGAGCAAAATAAAAATACAGTGGAGAGTCTCAACAACAGAATGAATGAGGCAGAAGAAAGAATTTCAGAACTAGAAGATAGTTTCTGTCACCATGAAGAAACAAGCAAAAAGCTGGAAGCAGAGCTAGGTCAAGCTAAAAAAAAGTATCCAAGAATGAAAAGATAAAATTAAAAGGTCTAACATAAGAATTATGGGAGTTCCAGAAGGTGCAGAAAGAGAAGCTGGGATTAGAGGCCTATTCAGTGAAATAATACAGGGAAACTTCGCTAATCTGAGCAAAGAATTAGAAAGTAATATACAGGAGGGCTACAGAACTCCCAACAGAGTTGACCAAAAACAAACTTCCTCACAACACATGATAATCAAGCTCTCTTCAGTTGAACAAAAAGAAAAAATCCTTAAATGTGCACGAGAAAAAAATCAGGTGTCATATAGGGAAACCCCAATCAAACTCACAGCTGACCTTTCAGAGGAAACACTACAGGCCAGAAGAGACTGGAGTGACATATTCCAGATTCTAAAAGAGAAAAATTTTCAACCCAGAATAACTTATCCTGCAAAGTTCTCCTTTGTCTTTGAAAATGAAATAAAATTCTTCCACAATAAAGAAAAACTTCAAGATTTTGTCTCATCTAAACCTGCCCTACAAATGATACTCAAGGATGTTCCCATGAAAGAAAAAAGAAATAGCAACCACCAGAAATAAATGCAAATGTGGAGAACATCCCACTAAAAGGCTAACCGAAGACCCAATCATAGAACAACACATCGCAAAAATGACAGGTCCAAACTGCCCCTTATCCATAATAACGCTGAATGTAAATGGCTTAAACTCATCAGTTAGTTGAGATTCCCCCATTGCAAGCATACACCAAACATAGAGTGCAGCATCTTATTGTCCAGTCAAGTTCAACGTAAACAAAGTGGCGGAATCCACCATGGTGGGAGGGTTTGGGGAGGGGTGGGAGAACCCAAGTATCTATGTAACTGTGTCACATAATACAATGTAATTAGTGAAGTTAAATAATAAAAAAAAAATAAGTAAATAAAAAAAAACTCATCAGTCAAACGCCATATATTGGAGGATTGGATCAAAAAACAAAACCCAACTATCTGCTGCTTACAGGAGACGCAACTCCCCAACAAAGATCAGAAAAAATTGGAAGTGAAAGTATGGAAAAAGATATTTCAAGCTAATGGTAAAGAAAGATGAGCAGGTGTAGCCATTCTTACATGAGATGACATACACTTTGATGTGAAGAGCCTCAAAAGAGACAAAGAAGGATACCACATAATGATCAAAGGAAGCCTCCAGCAGGAAGAGATCAGCCTAATAAATGTTTACGCTCCAAATGCCAAAGCATCTAGCTACATCACACAAATATTAACGGGCTTAAAGGGAGAAATAGACTCCAATACGATCATAGTGGGAGACCTTAATACCCCATTAACGCAAATGGGCAGATCAAAAAAACCAGAAACTCAGCAAAGAAATGATAGAACTCACCCAAACTCTAGAGCAAATGGACTTAGTTGACATCTATCGAACCTTTCATCCTACAGACAGAGAATACACCTTGTTTTCATCAGTACATGGAACTTTCTCCAGAATTGATCATATTATAAGCCATAAAACAAGCCTCAGCAAATTTAAAAAAGTGGAAATCATACCATGCATCTTCTCAGACCACCAAGGAGTGAAGCTTGAGACCAAGAATTCAAAACACCAAGGAAGACTTACAAACATATGGAGGCTGAATAATATGTTACTATGTGAGCAATGGGTTAGAGAGGAAATCAAAGGGGAAATTAAAAAATTGCTGGAAACAAATGAACGCATCAACACAACTTATCCAAACTTATGGGACACAATCAAGGCGGTGCTGAGAGGTAAGTTCATTTCGATCAGTGCTTATGTCAAGAAACAAGAAAAGCACCAAGTAAATTAGCTAACCTTACAGTTGAAGGAACTAGAAACACAACAACAAAGCAATCCCAAGATGAGTAGGAAAAAGAAATCATCAAAATAAGGGAGGAAATAAACCAAATAGAGACCAAGATCAATCAATCAAAGAGCTGGTTCTTTGAGAAAATCAACAAAATAGACTCCCCACTAGCTCGACTAATTACAAAAAGGAGGGAGAAAATACACATCAATAGCATCCGAGATGAGAAAGGAGATATAACAACAGATACCTCAGAAATACAAAGAATCATCAGGAACTATTACAAGCAACTATATGCGAACAAATCAGAAAAAATAAAGTCAAGAAGCAATTAACAATCTAAACAGCCCAATAACATATACTGAGATTGAATCAGTAATTAAAGCCCTCGCAACCAAGAACAGTCCAGGACCAGATGGCTTCACTGCTGAATTCTACCAAACATTCCAAGAGGAACTTACCCCAATCTTACACAAGCTTTTCCAAACGATAGAAAAAGAGGCAATCCTTCCAAGCTCTTTCTATGAAGCTAATATCACCTTAATACCAAAGCCAGAGAGAGAAACAACAGAAAAAGAGAACTACAGACCAATATCCTTGATGAACACAGATGCAAAGATCGTCAATAAAATACTAGCCAACACGCTCCAACAACACATCAGGCAGATCATTCACCCGGACCAGGTGGGATTCATCCCAGGCATGCAAGGACGGTTCAACATTCGCAAAACAATAAATGTGATACATCACATCAACAAATTGACAAATAAAAACCATATGATCCTCTCAATAGATGCAGAGAAGGCATTTGATAAAATCCAGCACCACTTCATGTTAAAAATCCTAAACAAGATAGGCACAGAGGGAACAATCTATAACACAATCAAAGCAATTTACGATAAACCCAATGCCAGTATCATACTAAATGGGGAAAGACTGGAAGCCATCCCGCTAAAATCTGGAACTAGACAGGGATGTCCACTCTCACCGCGACTCTTCAATGTAGTTTTGGAAGTCCTTGCCAGAGGTATTAGGCAAGAAAAAGCAATTAAAGGAATGCAAATTGCAAATGAGGAATTGAAATTATCGCTATTCGCAGATGACATGATTCTCTACATAGGAGAACCAAAAGACTTAGTCAAGAGACTATTGAAACTCATAAGAGACTTTGGCAAAGTAGCAGGATACGAAATTAATTAACACAAATCGATGGTACTCCCAGACCTTCACCACAAACTATTAATATGAGCAACAATGACTATATCCCAACTGCCAAGGAGGCCACAGGGAATTGGATGCCCTCGGAGGCCGAGTACTCTGAGGTCACCCACCCCCAACCGGAGCTTCCACAGGGGATGGAAGAAGTCCAAACACTACCGTGCAGAAACCAACGTCACCGGAAAGACAACCAGAAACCCTGAGTGGTCTGCAGAAACAGAAAAACAATAAACGTCCTTCGGGACTAGGGAGGAGAGCTTTCTCTGGTCCGAGCCTGGCTCCACCTCTGGACCCCCCCTCCCTCGCTTTGACCATTGAGATCGCTTGGAAAACCCCTCACAGCAAACAAACAATCATACAAACTAAAAAAAAAAAAAAAAAAAAAAAAAAAAAAAAAAAAAAAACCTAAAATAAATAAACAACAGAAAGTAGAACTTGAAATCTGACAGGAAAGAGCTGGCATGGATAGGCTCATGAATCGCTGGGTGGGTCACAAAGATTAGTTACTCCTCACCATGGTGTTGAGGATTTTCCTGCACACCCCCCCCCCCAAAAAAAAATGTTCTGCACCTAAAATGTTGACATATATCTTGTTAGAGTTACAAGCCAGTCTGGATTATCCTAAAATCTTCCAAGATCAGTAAAATTTTACTTCAACACAACAACTGGCTAAATACTAAGATGAAATGGACACAAAACAGCTGAATGGTGCCTTATCGTCATTTTAAGGTTTAGAGCAGCCGGTTCTGTATATGAACTAAAATTGAAATGTCAATGAGCTAATCATACGTTGTGGCTAGGACTTGTTTTCCTTTTTTTTTTTTTCTTTTTAATACACTGGTTACTCAAAATCATGTCAATTCCATAACATTGCAAATTGCTGTTGATGTTATATTGGGACTCTTAATTGACTGTGATGATATTCTGCCAGCTCAAACTTCAGACCAGAAAAGGTCTCCCCAAGAAACTGTTCAACCAATCTGGACAATAAGTAGCTGGACTCTATGCTTGGTAAATGTTTGCAATGAAAGAATCTTGATTGAATTTGAACTGTAATACTGCATCAAGGTGGAAGAATCCACCAGGGGGAGGGGACGGGGAGGGAAGGGGGATTCCCAGAGCCTATGAAACTGTCACAGAATGCAAAATAATTAACAATAAAAAAAAAAAAACAAATCGATGGTACTAGTGTACACAAATAATTCCACTGCTGAGAAAGAAATTGTAAGTACAGTTCCCTTTAAAATAAAGGAAAGGAATCTTAAATACCTAGGAATTAAGCTAACTAAAGATGTGAAAGACCTCTATGATGAAAACTATAAATCATTTGAAAAACAAATAGAAGAAGACCACGAAAAATGGAGGACCTTACCATGTTCTTGGATTGGCAGGATCAACATTATCAAAATGGCAGTATTACCAAAAGCAATATATAGATTCAACGCAATCCCAATCAAAATCCCAGCAACATTCTTCTCAGAAATAGAAAAGATGATACAGAAGCTCATCTGGAATCACAAAAGACCACGAGTAGCTAAAGCTGTCCTGAAAAATAGAAATCAAACTGGAGGAATCACAATTGCAGACCTCAAGACATATTACAGAGCAGTGGTTATCAAAACAGTCTGATACTGGTACGGAAACAGAGAAGAAGATCAGTAGAACAGAATAGAAACACCAGAAGGGAATCCACACATGTATAGCCAACTAATCTTTGACAAGAAAACGGAAAACAATCCAGGTTAAAAAAACCTGGTCTATTCAACAAATGCTGTTGGGACAACTGGATAGCAGCTTGCAAAATAAAGAAGCAAGACCCGCACCTGTCGCACTATACAAAAAGCAGTTCTAACTGGCTCAAGGACCTAAATCTACACCCAGAAACCATCAAACTATTAAACGAAAACATAGGAAACACATTCCAAGATATAGGAACAGGGAAAGACTTCTTTGAAAAGACGCCTAAAGCAAAGGCAATCAAATCCAAAATGAACAAATGGGACCACATCAAACTAAAAAGCTTCTGTACAGCAAAAGAAACAATTAACAAAGTGAAGAAGCAACCAACAGAATGGGAGAAAATGTTTGCATTCTATCTGAATGATAGGGGACTAACATCCAGAATCTACAAAGAGCTTCAGAAACACAGGCACAGTAAAATGAACTAACCCTGTAGCAAAATGGGCAAAAGAAATGAACAGACATTTCTCAAAAGAACAGGTTCAAATGGCTAACGGACATATGAAAAGATGCTCAGGCTCTCTAGCCATCACAGAGATACAAATGAAAACCACCTTGAGGTACCACCTAACTCCAGTGAGACTGGCCTACATTCAGAACCTGAAAAACAACATCTGCTGGCGTGGATGTGGGGAGAAAGGCACCCTCCTGATGGGGTCCATGCAGTAGGTGTAAATAACACGAAGGTGTGAAGAGAACAGCTCCCTGACTGGCAGGACCCGGGGAGCTACCAGCTGCTAGCAGGGCTAAGTGGATTCATTTCTGACCACCTTGATGCAGTTTTCACCCCCCTTCGCATGGGCACTCAACCACCCCACTAAGAATTTTGTAATCTATTGAGGCATTGTCTGTCCCTGTGAGATGGCTTTTACAACCAACGTGAGGTTAAGAGTTAATGTGACTGAGGATGTCCTGGTGACTGGGCCTTTAACTACACACAGGAGTATAATTAAGTCTGTGCTGTTTACCCCTTGCCAGAAAATCTGGCCCAGATATTTATCATGCTTTCTAGGAAATGGCTTGGTAAGAGCGACCCTAAAAGTTATCCTGTTACTGTGACCCTAAAGGTCATTCTGCTATGACAAAGAATATAGTTACTGTGACCCTAAAGGCCATTGTGCTATGACGAAGAATATAGCTGCTGTAACTCTGAAGGCTATCCTGCTAAGGCAAAAATATAGTTACTGTGGTCTTAAAAGGTTAACCTGTCCTTGCAATTCTTTAGAATATAGAAAATGTAGTTGCTTTAGTTGTTTTCATAAATTTTTAGCTAGAGGAAATACAGGGTGATTTCACTAATATCATAAAGATATATTTTTGATTATTGTTTGATCACTTATGAAGTTGTAGAGCATGCAGTTGTAGAGGAATGTAATGTTTAAAACTTTTTTGTCTTCGATCTTCATGTTTTTTCTCTCGTGATGTATTTCTCCCATTTAGTGATAGCTAAGTTGTAGAATATAGGTGAGGTGGTCACAGAAGGTGGCTGGGAACCCGCATTTACTTTTAACATATTGGTTACTCATTACTATGTCAATTAATTCCATAATGATGTAAATTTTTGCTGATGGTATGTTGGAGCTTTCAATTGACTGGGATGATACTCTGCTGGCTCTGTCATCAGACCAGAGAGGGTATACCTAAGAAACCGTTGAACTTGACGGGACAATAAGATGCTGGACTCTATGTTTGGTATACGCTTGCAATGGGGAAATCTCAACTGAACTTGAGCTGTGGTTATGCAATAAGGTGGAGGAATCCACCATGGTGGGAGGGTTTGGGGAGGGGTGGGGAGAACCCAAGTATCTATGTAACTGTGTCACATAATACAATGTAATTACTGAAGTTAAATAATAAATAATTAAAAAAAAAAAAAAAAAAAAAAAAAAAAAAAAGAATTGTAGTAGGAGTGTATTACTGCATAAGATGTGTTGTCTACTGAGAAACTCTTGGCTGCAACGTTGGAATGGATAATGCCTTGTCTAATACTGGAACAATTTGTAGAATTGTCTTTGGAAACACTCACTCATCCATTTTAGAGTTGAAACTTAAATAGAGTAACTTAGCTCATTGCTAACTTCAATTCTTCCCGCCGTTATAATCCTTGCTTTACTTGTTTGGTCAACAAACTGTGTGAGCTTACAGACCTAATGGCCAACTAATGTCAATAACCCCGATCCCCATAGACCAAGGCCCCAGACCTTTTAACTCATACAAGATAGGGGTCTGGTTGACACAGGCGGCGCCTAGGTTATAGTGCAGACCTGAGGAGAGCAGATGAAGACTGGCAAGTCAAGATAAGCAAGGAATATGGAATCCTTCCTCAATCATTTCTCAAGAAGTTGTAAATTGTGCCCCCCTGAAGCTATGTCAATATGCCCTAAGAAAAAAAATTTGTACTGCTTCTGTATAAATAAAGCGGACAGCCTTCTGGCTTTGTCCACTACTTTCAAGGAATCCTGGTGGTCCATCTCCTTTCTTTCTCTCTTCTCGTCTCATCCACGCACGCTTCCCCCTCTTTTGTGAGGACCATCAGGATTGCTCCAGAAATCTCTCATAACAAACACGAACAAACAAGCTAGAATAGATAGACAGAAAACAGATGGGAAGGCTTGAAAATGGACAGGAAGTGGCCAGCCAGGATGGACTTGTGACTCACTGAGCGGGACACAAAGATCAGATACTTCTCTCTGGGGTGTTGAGGATTTCTCTGCACACCCCTCCCAAAAACATTCACCTGAACTGTTGACATTTGTCCTGTTAAAGTTATAGAGTTGGACTACCCGAAAAACAGCCAGGTTCAGCAAAATCATGCTTCAATGGTATAAAATGCTAAATACTAACATTGAAATAGATAAGAGACAGCTGAATAGCAATCTATAGCCATTTTAAGGTATATAGACCATGGTTGAATGTAATTCAAAGTTGAAATGTCTATGAGGAAGTCACAGGTTGTGGTCGAGAATATGCATTTTCCTAGTAACATATTGGTTAATCCATACCATATCAATTAATGCCATAATGCTGTAAAAGGTTGTAAATATTAGGTTGAGTTTTTAATTGATTGGGATGATACTCTTCTGGTTCTTCCTTTTGATCAGAGATGGTCTCACCAGGAAGCCATTGAACTTGCCAGGACAATTAGAGGCTGGACTTTATGATTGGTCAAAATCTCCAATGAAAGAATCTCAACTGAGTTTGAACCATGGAAATACAGCGGGGTGGAGCTATCCACCGTGGGTGGGGGGAGGGTTTACGGAGGGGCGGGGGGAATTCCAGTGCATAGAAAAAAAAAATGTGTGTCACATAATGCAATGAAATTAAAAAAAAAAAAAGAACCCATGATACTTGGAAATGGGGAGGAAGAGCAGAGAAATCTTGCATCACCCAGGAGATGTGAGGAAGACGGGAAATATAACCTATCAGGATCATAACTGGTAACTCATAGACAACAGACTCGAATTAGCATTAGAGAATAGCAAAACTACAAAGGCAAATGCGGGAATCAAGAGTAATCCTAACAACCTCTTAACAGGAGGTCATGCCCTTAGAGCAGGAAGGGGTCCCCAGAGTGGAGCAGGAGGACAGAAGGAGGCTTTTATCCCAAACCTGAAGACTCCTAGATCCTCACCAAGGACTATCAGTATGAGCACCGAGGACTACATCTTTACTGCCAAGGAGACCATGGGGAAATGGAGTGCCTTCGGAGACCAAGAACTCTGAGGTCACCCACCCCCATTTGGATCTACCACATAGGATGGAAGAAGGCCAAATCCTACCTTGCAGGATCCAAGGTCATTGGAACAACAACCAGGATCCCTGAGCGGTCCGCAGAAACAGAAGAACAGTAAACATCCTTTGGGACTAGGGAGAGGAGGTCTCTCTGGTCCTTTTCTGCTTCCAATTTTGGGTCCCCACCCCTCTCGTAATAACCATCAGGAGCATTCCGGAAACCCCTCAAAACAAACAAACAAACAAAACTAGAATAGATAGAGAACAACAAGGAAAGCTTAGAAACAGACAGGAAATGGTCAGCGGGGATGCACTTATAACTCACTGGGTGGGACACAAAGATTAGTTACTCCTCACTGGGGTATGGATGATTTCTCTGCACACCCCTCCTAAACATGCTCACCTAAACAGTTGACTTATATCCCGTTACAATCGTAGAGTTAGACCACCTGAAAAACAGCCAGATTCGGCGAAAACATGCTTCAATGCTATAAACTGCTAAAGACTAAAATTAAAATACGCATGAGACACCTGAATAGCAATCTACAGCCATTTTAAGGTGTATAGAGCACGGTTGAATATAAAGCAAAATTGAAATGTCTAAGAAGAAGTCACAGGTTGTGGTTGAGAACGTGCATTTTCCTAGTAATATATTAGTTAATCAATACCATGTCAATTATTGGCACAATGTTGTAAATTGTTGGAAATATTATGTTGGGGCTTTTAATGGATTGGGATGATACTCTGCCGGCTCTACAATCAGACCAGAGATGGTCTCACAAACAAACCATTGAACTTACCAGGACAATAAGATGCTGGACTTGATGCTTGGTAAATACCTCCAATGAAAGAATGTCAACTGAATTTGAATTATGGAAATGCAACAAGGTGGAGCAATCTATCGTAGGGGAGGGTGTGGGTAGGGGCGGGGGGAATCCCAGTACATAAAAAATGTATCACATAATGAAATGTAATTAATTAAAAAAATGAAATGCAATAAAAATATGTTTAAAAAAAAAAGAAACCAAGTGCTCTCACAGCACATATGTATGAAAGTGGACGTGACACTTGGCGAACTCAGTGCGTTGGTGAATGACAATTGCCTGAATCAACAGGACAGCACTCCCAGTGTCAAAATAACTCGACCTGTCTCATTCACTTCACATACCATCAGCTGTCCAAACATGTCTCCACGAAATCTTTTTTGGTCACTTTGTCTCCAATGTTCGTTGAGCCCAGGCTGATGGATTGTGTAGGCTCAGCAACAGCACAAAACAAAGATGAAGATCCGCACTCAAGGCATGACAAACTCAACACCCAGAAACAATTTCAGCACAAAAGCCAATTGCATCTGACATGGCAACCAAGTACTGCGGCAGCATATATCTGAAAGTCGACATGACACCTGGGCAAACTCAGTGTGTTGGTGAATGACAATTGTGCGAATCAACAGGACAGCTCTCCCAGTGCCGAAACAACTCGACCTGACTCATTCACTTACACACCATCAGCTGTCCAAAAAGGTCTCCAGAAAATCTTGTTGGGACACTTCCTGTCCAATGCTCATTGAGCCCAGGCTGATGGACTGTGTAGGCTCAGCAACAGCACAAAACAAAGAAGGAGATCCTGACTCAAGGCGTGATAAATTCGACACCCAGAAACATTTTCAGTGCAAAGCCATTTCCACCTGCCATGGCAACCAAGTGCTCTGGTAGCACATATATCTGAAAGTCGACATGACATCAGGGGAACTCAGTGTGTTGGTGAATGACAATTGCCCGAATCAACAGGACATTTTCCTAGTGCGGAAACAATTCTACCTGGCTCATTCACTTCACATACCATCATCTGTCCTGGAAGGTCTCCCGAAAACCAAGTTTGGTTACTTCCAATCCAATGTCAACTGAGCCCAAGTTGATGGAATCAAGAGGGCTGAATATCCACACAAAAGAAAGATGGAGATCCTCATTCAGGGCATGAAAACCTGGACGGCCAGAGAAAATTTCAGCGCTCAAGCCATTTCCCGCTGCCATGGAAACCAAGTGCTGTGGCAGCAGATATGTGGGATAGTGGAAGGGACACTTGGAGAACTCAGTGTGGTGGTGTATTGCAACTGCCCGAAGCAGCAGAAAAGGTCTTCCACTGCCAAAACAACTCCATCTGGCTCATTCACTTCACATACCATCACCTGACACAAAGTATCCGGGAAATCTTTTTGGTCACTTGCTGTCCAATGCCTAATGAGCCCAGTTGGATGGAATCAAGAAACTTGAGCAAACACTCAAAACAAAGATGGAGATACTCACTCAAATCGCTCAAAACTGCACAGCCACAGAGAAGTTCAGTGACCAAGCCATTTCCCGCTAACATGGAAACCAAGTGCTCTGGCAGCACACATTTCTGAAAGTGGCTGGGAGGTGACACTTGGAGAAGGCTGTGTGTTGGTGAATGGCAACTGCCCGATGCAGCAGCACAGCTCTTCAAGTGCCAAAACAATTCAACCTGGGTAATTCACTTCACATACTATAAGCTGTCCTTGCAGTTCTTGGGGAAAACTTCTTTGGTCACTTTTGTTCCAACGCCTATTTTATAGGTTCATATACCATCAACTGTCCTGGCACCTATCTAGGAAACGGTGTTTGGTCACTTGCGCTCCAATGCCCATTGAGCCCAGTGTGATGGAATCATGCAACTTGAGCACCCACACAAAACTAACCTGGAGCTCCTCACTCAAGGAGTACAAAACACCACAGCCCAAGACAAGTTCAGCGCTAAAGCCATTTCCCGCTGCCAAGGAAAACAAGTGCTGTGGCAGCACATATGTGGAACACTGGATGTGTCAATTAGTGAACTAAGTGTGGTGGTGAATGGCAACTACACGAAGAAGTAGCACAGCTCTTCCAGTGCCAAATCAACTCCACCTGCCTCATGAACTTCACATGCCATCTGCTGTCTTGGCAGCTATCTAGGAAACCCTGTTTGGTCACTTCTGGTCAAAATGCTCATTGAGCACAGTGTGATAGAATCAAGCAGGTTGAGCACCCACACAAAACTAGCATGGAGCCCTTCATTCAAAACTCTCAAAACTCCACAGCCAAACACAAGTTCAGTACCCAAGCCAGTTACCGTTGCCATGGAAACCAAGCGCTCTGACAGCATATATGTGTAACACTGGATGTGACACCAAAGGAATGAAGTTTCGCTGGTGAATGGCAACTACCCGAAGCAGCAGCACGGCTCTTCCAGTGCAAAAACAACTCCACCTGGCTCATCAACTTCACATAACATCAGCTGTCCTGGCAGCTCTCTAGGAAAACCTGTTTGTTCACTTCCGGCCCAATGCCCATTGAGCCCAGTGTGATGGAATCAAGCAGATTGAGCACCCATACAAAACTAACATGGAGCTTCTCATTGAAGGCGCACAAAACACCACAGCCCAATACAAGTTCAGCACCCAAGCCATTTCCTGTTGCCATGGAAACCAAGTGCTCTGGCAACACATATGTGGAACAGTGGATGTGAAACCAAGGGTATGTAGGTTCGGTGGTGAATGACAACTGTCCGAAGCATCAGCAAAGCTCTTCCTGTGCCAAAACAACTCCACCTCGCTCATGAACTTCACATACCTTCAGCTGTACTGGCAGCTATCTAGGAAACCTTGTTTTGTCACTTGTGGTCCAATTAACATTGACCCCATTGGGATGGAGACAAGCAGCTTGATCACACAGAAACAACTAGCATGGAGCTCTTCACACAAGGCGCACAAAACACCACAGCCCAAGACAAGTTCAACGCACAAGCCATTTCCCACTGCCATGGAAACCAAGTGTTCTATCAGCACATAGGTGGAACACAGAAAGTGACACCTAGGGAACTCAGTGTGGAGGTGAATAACAACTGCCCGAAGCAGCAACACAGCACTTCCAGAGCCAAAACAACTCCACCTGGCTCAAGAACTTCACATACCATCAGCTGTTCTGGCACCTCTCTAGGAAACCATGTTTGTTCACTTTCGGTCAAACGCCCAGAGCCCTGTGTGATGATACCAAGCAGCTTGAGCACCCACACAAAACTAACATGGAGTTCGTCATTCAAGGCGAAGAAACTCCAAAGCCAAACACAGGTTCTGTGCCCAAGACATTTCCCGCTGACATGGAAACCAAGAGCTCTGGCAGCACATATGTGGAACACAGGATATGACACCAAAGGAACCTAGCTTCTCTGGTGAATGACAACTGCCCGAAACAGCAGCACAGCTCTGCCGGTGCCAAAATACCTCCACCTGGCTCATGGACTTCATATGACATCAGCTGTCCTGGCAGCTATCTAGGAAAACCTGTTAGGCCACTTGGAGTTCAAAGACCATGGAGCCCAGTGTGATGGAATCATGCAGCTTGAGCACACACACACAACTAACATGGAGCTAATCACTCAAGGAGCTCAAACCTGCACATCAAAAGACAAGATCAGCGCCCAAAACATTTCCGTTGCCATGGAAACGAGGTGCTCTGGCAGCATATATGTGGAACACTGGATGTAACACCTAGGGAACTCAGTGTGGTGGTGAATGGCAACTGCCAGAAGAAGCAGCACAGCTCTTCCAGTACCAAAATAATTCCACCTGGCTCAGGAACTTCACATATCATCAGCTGTCCTGGCAGCTCTCTAGGAAACCCTGTTTGGTCACTTGCGGTCCAATAGCCATTAAGCCTAGTGGGATGGAATCCAGCAGGTTCAACACCCACACAAAACTAACATGGAGCTCCTCACACAAGGGGCACAAAACGCCACAGCTCAAGACAAGTTCAGCACCCAAGCCATTTCCCGTGCCGTGGAAACCAAATGCTCTGACAGCACATATGTCTGAAAGTGGATATGCCACCTAGGGAAATCAGTGTGGTGGTGAATGACAACTGCCCGAAGAAGCAGCAGAGCTCTTCCAGTGCCAAAATAACTCCACCTGGCTCATGAACTTCACATGACATCAGTTGTCCTGGAAGCTATCTAGGAAACACTGTTTGGTCTTTTGCGGTTAAATGCCCATTGAGCCCAGTGTGATGCAATCAAGCAGCTTGATCACCCACAGACAACTAACATGGAGCTCCAAGCTCAAGGTGCTCAAGTCTCCAGAACCAAGCACAAGTTCAATGCCCAAGACATTTCCTGCTGCCTTGGAAATCATGTACTCTGGCAGCACATATATATCTGCAAGTGGATGTAACACCTAGAGAACTCAGGGTGGTGGTGAATGGCAACTGCCCGAAGAAGCAACACAGCTCTTCCAGTGCCAAAACAACTCCACCTGGCTCATGAACTTCACATACCATCAGCTGTCCTGGCAGATATTTAGAAAACAATGTTTGGTTATCTCCGGTCCAATGTCCATTGAGCCCAGTGTGACCTAACCATGCAGCTTGAGCACCCACACAAAACTAACATGGAGCTCCTCACTCAAGGAGCACAAAACACCACAGCCCAAGACAAGTTCAGCACCCAAGCCATTTCCCGCTGTCATGGAAACCAAGGGCCCTGGAAGCACATATGACGAACACTGGATGTGACTCCTAGGAAACTCATTTTGGTGGTGAATGACAACTGCCTGAAGCAGCAGCACAGCTCTACCAGAGCCAAAAAACTCCACCTGGCTCATGAACTTCACATACCATCTGCTGTCTTGGCAGCTATCTAGGAAACCATGTTTGGTCACTTGTGGTCCAATGCACTTTGAGCCCAGTGTGAAAACATTATGCAGCTTGATCACCCACACAAAACTAACATGGAGCTCCTCACTCAAGGCACTCAAAACTCCCCAGCCAAACACAAGTTCAGTGCCCAAGCCATTTCCCGTTGCCATGGAGGCCAAGTGCTCTGGCAGCACATATGTAGAACAGTGGATATGACACCAAAGGAATGTAGGTTCGCTGGTGAATGACAACTGCCTGAAGCAGGAGCACAGCTCTGCCGTGCCAAAATACCTCCACCTGGCTCATGGACTTCACATGACATCAGCTGTCGTGGCAGCTATCTAGGAAACCCTTTTGGGAACTTCTACTCCAAAACCAGTTGAGCACATTGTGATGGAATGAAGCAGCTTGAGCACCCACACAGAACTAACATGGAGCTAATCACTCAAGGCGCTAAAAACTCCACATCCAAAGACAAGTTCAGCGCACATGCCATTTCCTGCTGGCATGGAAACCAAGTATTTAGGAAGCACATATATCTGTGAGTAGATGTGACACCTAGAGAACTCAGAGTGGTAATGAACGGCACCTGTCCGAAGAAGCAGCACAGCTCTTCCAGTACCAAAACAACTCCACCTGGCTCATGAACTTCACATACCATCAGCTGTCCTGGCAGCTCTCTAGGAAACCTTATTTGATCACTTGAGGTCCAATACCCATTGAGAACAGTGGGGTGGAATCCAGCAGGTTCAACACCCACACAAAACTAACATGGAGCTCCTCACTCAAGGCGCTCAAACCTCCATATCCAAACAAAAGTTCAGCGCCCAAGCCATTTCCCGCAGCCATGGAAAACAAGTGCTCTGGCAACACATATGTGGAACAGAGGTTGTGAAAACAATGGAATATAGGTTCCCTGCTGAATCGCACCTGTCCGAAGCAGCACCATAGCTCTTCAGGTGCCGAAACAAATTCACCTGGCTCATGAAATTCACATGCCTTCATTGTGCTGGATGCTATCTAGGAAAGCCTGTTTGGTCACTTCTGGTCCAATGTCCATTGAGCCAGTGTGATGGAATCTAGCAGGTTGAGCACCCACACAAAACTAACATGGAGCTCCTCACACAAGGTGCACAAAACGCCACAGCTCAAGACAAGTTCAGCGCCAACGCCATTTCCAGCTGGCATGGAAACCAAGTGCTCTAGCAGCACATATGTCAGAAAGTGGATAAGACACCTAGGGAAAATAGTGTGGTGGTGAATGGCAACAGCCCGAAGAAGCAGCAGAGCTCTTCCAGTGCCAAAATAACTCCACCTGGTTCATGAACTTCACATGCCATCAGCTGTCATGGCAGCTATTTAGAAAACCCTTATTCATCACTTGCGATCCAATGCTTATTGAGCCCACTGTGATGCAATCAACCTTCTTGAGCAACAACAGAAAACTAACATGGAGCTCGACACTCAAGGCGCTCAAATCTCCAGAGCCAAAAACAAGTTCAGTGCCCAAGACATTTCCCACTGCCTTTGAAACCAAGTGCTCTAGTAGCATATATGTCTGAAAGTAGATGTGACACTTAGAGAACTCACTGTGGTGGTGAATGGCAACTGCCTGAAGCAGCAGCACAGCTCTTCCAGTACCAAAACAACTCCACCTAGCTCATGAAGTTCACATACCATCAGCTGTCCTGGCAGCTATCTAGGAAACCCTGTTTGATTTCTTTGAGTCAAATGCCCATGGGGACCAGTGTGATGGAATCAAGAAGCTTAAACACCTACAGAAAATGAACATGGAGCTCCTCACTCAAGGCACTAAAATTTTACAGCCAAACACAAGTTCAGTGATCAATCCATTTCCCGATGGCATTTATACGATGTGTATGGCATCACATATTTCTGAAAGTGAATATGACACATAAGGAAGGTAGTGTGGTGGTGAATGGTAACTACCCGAAGCAGCAACACAGCTCTTCCAGTGCCAAAACAACTCCACCTGGCTGATGAACTTCACATACCATCATCTGCCCTGGAACATCTCTAGGAAACCCTGTTTGGTCACCTCAACTCCAATGCCATTGAGCCCAGTGTGATGGAATCAAGCAGCTTGAGCACAAAAAGAAAATTAACACGGAGCTCCACACCCAAGGCACTCAAAACTCTAGAGTGAAACACAAGTTTAGTGCCCAAGACATTTCCTGCTGCCATGGAAACCAAGAGCTCTGACAGCACATATGTCTGAAAGTGGATATGCCACCTAGGGAAATCAGTGTGGTGGTGAATGACAACTGCCAGAAGCAGTAGCACAGCTCTGCCAGTGCCAAAATAACTCCACCTGGCTTTTGATCTTCACACACGATCAGCTGTCCTGGCAAATATCTAGGAAACCCTGTTTGGTCTTTTGCGGTCCAATGCCCATTGAGCCCAGTGTGATGCAATCAAGCAGCTTGAGCATCCACACAAAACTAACATGGAGTTCCTCACTCAAGGCGCTTAAAATGACAAAGCCAAAGAAAAGATCTGTGCTCAAGCCATTTCCCGCTGCCATGGAAACCAAGTGCTCCTGCAGCAATTATGGGGAACATTGGATGTGACACATGGGGATCTCAGTGTGGTTTGCTGGTGAATGGCAACTGCCCGTAGCAGGACCACAACTCTTCCAGTGCCAAAACAACTCCACGTGGCTCATGAACTTCACATACCATCAACTGTCCTGGCAGCTATCCAGGAAACGCTGTTCGGTCTCTTCCTGTCCAAATCCCAATGAGTCCAGTGTGCTGAAATCTAGCAGCTTGAGCACCCAAACATAATTAACATGCAGCTCCTCACTCAAGACGCCCAAATCTCCACAGCCAAAGACAAGTTCAGCACCCAAGGCATTTCCCACTGCCATGGAAACCAAGTGCTCTGAAAGCACATATGTGAAACACCAGATGTGACACCTAGGAAACTCAGTGTGGTGGTGAATGGCAACTACCCAAAGAAGCAGCACAACTCTTCCAGTACCAAAACAACTCCACCTGGCTCATGAACTTCACATACAATCTGCTGTCCTGACTGCTATCTTGGAAACCCTGTTTGGTCACTTGCTGTCCAATGCTCATTGAGCACACTGTGATAGAATTAAGCAGCTTCAGCACCCACAACAAAGCAATATGTAGCTCTTCACCTAAGGCGTCAAATCTCCACTGTCAAAGACAATATCAGCGCCCAAGCCATTTCCCACTGCCATGAAAACCAAGTGCTCTGGCGTCACATATGTGGAACACTGCATATGAAACCTAGAGAACAAAAGTGTGGTTTGCTATGGCAAAAGCCCGAAGCAGCAGCACAATTCTTCCGGTGCCAAAACAACTCCACCTGGCTCATGAACTTCACATACCATCAGCTGTCCAGGCAGCTATCTATGAAACGCTGTTTGTTTGCTTTCGGTCAAATGCCCATTGAACCCAGTGTGATGGAATCAAATAGCTTGAGCACCTACACAAAATTAACATGGAGCTCCTCACTCAAGGCACTCAAAATTCCACAGCCAAAGACAAGTTCAGTGATCAAGCCATTTCCCGCTGCCATTTATATCAAGTGCTCTGGCATCACATGTTTCTGAAAGTGGATATGACACATTAGGAAGGTAGTGTGGTGGTGAATGACTACTGCCCGAATTAGTAGTACAGGTCTTCCAGTGCCAAAACAACTCCACCTGGCTCATGAACTTCATATACCATCAGCTGTCCTGGCAGCTATCTAGGAAACAATGTTTGGTCACCTCTGCTCCAATGCACATTGATTCCAGTGTGATGGAATCAAGCAGTTTGAGCACCAACAGAAAACTAACATGGAGCTGCATACTCAAGGCGCTCAAAACTCTAGAGCCAAACACATGTTTAGTGCCCAGGAAATTTCCTGCTGCCATGGAAACCATGTGCTCTGGCAGCACATATGTCTGAAAGTGGATGTGACACATGGGGAACTCAGTGTGGTGGTGAATGGCAACTGCCTGAAGAAGCAGCACAGCTCTTCCAGTGGCATAACAACTCCACCTGGCTCATGATTTTCTCATACCATCAGCTATCATGGCAGCTCACTAGGAAACCCTGTTTAGTCACTTGCGGTCAAATGCCCTTTGGGCCAGTGAAATGGAATCAAACAGCTTAAGCATCCAAACAAAACTAACATGGAGCTCCTCACTCAAGGCACTCAAAACTCCCCAGCCAAACACAAGTTCAGTGCCCAAGCCATTTCCCGTTGCCATGGAGGCCAAGTGCTCTGGCAGCACATATGTAGAACAGTGGATATGACACCAAAGGAATGTAGGTTCGCTGGTGAATGACAACTGCCTGAAGCAGGAGCACAGCTCTGCCGTGCCAAAATACCTCCACCTGGCTCATGGACTTCACATGACATCAGCTGTCATGGCAGCTATCTAGGAAACCCTTTTGGGAACTTCTACTCCAAAACCAGTTGAGCACATTGTGATGGAATGAAGCAGCTTGAGCACCCACACAGAACTAACATGGAGCTAATCACTCAAGGCGCTAAAAACTCCACATCCAAAGACAAGTTCAGCGCACATGCCATTTCCTGCTGGCATGGAAACCAAGTATTTAGGAAGCACATATATCTGTGAGTAGATGTGACACCTAGAGAACTCAGAGTGGTAATGAACGGCACCTGTCCGAAGAAGCAGCACAGCTCTTCCAGTACCAAAACAACTCCACCTGGCTCATGAACTTCACATACCATCAGCTGTCCTGGCAGCTCTCTAGGAAACCTTATTTGATCACTTGAGGTCCAATACCCATTGAGAACAGTGGGGTGGAATCCAGCAGGTTCAACACCCACACAAAACTAACATGGAGCTCCTCACTCAAGGCGCTCAAACCTCCATATCCAAACAAAAGTTCAGCGCCCAAGCCATTTCCCGCAGCCATGGAAAACAAGTGCTCTGGCAACACATATGTGGAACAGAGGTTGTGAAAACAATGGAATATAGGTTCCCTGCTGAATCGCACCTGTCCGAAGCAGCACCATAGCTCTTCAGGTGCCGAAACAAATTCACCTGGCTCATGAAATTCACATGCCTTCATTGTGCTGGATGCTATCTAGGAAAGCCTGTTTGGTCACTTCTGGTCCAATGTCCATTGAGCCAGTGTGATGGAATCTAGCAGGTTGAGCACCCACACAAAACTAACATGGAGCTCCTCACACAAGGTGCACAAAACGCCACAGCTCAAGACAAGTTCAGCGCCAACGCCATTTCCAGCTGGCATGGAAACCAAGTGCTCTAGCAGCACATATGTCAGAAAGTGGATAAGACACCTAGGGAAAATAGTGTGGTGGTGAATGGCAACAGCCCGAAGAAGCAGCAGAGCTCTTCCAGTGCCAAAATAACTCCACCTAGCTCATGAAGTTCACATACCATCAGCTGTCCTGGCAGCTATCTAGGAAACCCTGTTTGATTTCTTTGAGTCAAATGCCCATGGGGACCAGTGTGATGGAATCAAGAAGCTTAAACACCTACAGAAAATGAACATGGAGCTCCTCACTCAAGGCACTAAAATTTTACAGCCAAACACAAGTTCAGTGATCAATCCATTTCCCGATGGCATTTATACGATGTGTATGGCATCACATATTTCTGAAAGTGAATATGACACATAAGGAAGGTAGTGTGGTGGTGAATGGTAACTACCCGAAGCAGCAACACAGCTCTTCCAGTGCCAAAACAACTCCACCTGGCTGATGAACTTCACATACCATCATCTGCCCTGGAACATCTCTAGGAAACCCTGTTTGGTCACCTCAACTCCAATGCCATTGAGCCCAGTGTGATGGAATCAAGCAGCTTGAGCACAAAAAGAAAATTAACACGGAGCTCCACACCCAAGGCACTCAAAACTCTAGAGCGAAACACAAGTTTAGTGCCCAAGACATTTCCTGCTGCCATGGAAACCAAGAGCTCTGACAGCACATATGTCTGAAAGTGGATATGCCACCTAGGGAAATCAGTGTGGTGGTGAATGACAACTGCCAGAAGCAGTAGCACAGCTCTGCCAGTGCCAAAATAACTCCACCTGGCTTTTGATCTTCACACACGATCAGCTGTCCTGGCAAATATCTAGGAAACCCTGTTTGGTCTTTTGCGGTCCAATGCCCATTGAGCCCAGTGTGATGCAATCAAGCAGCTTGAGCATCCACACAAAACTAACATGGAGTTCCTCACTCAAGGCGCTTAAAATGACAAAGCCAAAGAAAAGATCTGTGCTCAAGCCATTTCCCGCTGCCATGGAAACCAAGTGCTCCTGCAGCAATTATGGGGAACATTGGATGTGACACATGGGGATCTCAGTGTGGTTTGCTGGTGAATGGCAACTGCCCGTAGCAGGACCACAACTCTTCCAGTGCCAAAACAACTCCACGTGGCTCATGAACTTCACATACCATCAACTGTCCCGGCAGCTATCCAGGAAACGCTGTTCGGTCTCTTCCTGTCCAAATCCCAATGAGTCCAGTGTGCTGAAATCTAGCAGCTTGAGCACCCAAACATAATTAACATGCAGCTCCTCACTCAAGACGCCCAAATCTCCACAGCCAAAGACAAGTTCAGCACCCAAGGCATTTCCCACTGCCATGGAAACCAAGTGCTCTGAAAGCACATATGTGAAACACCAGATGTGACACCTAGGAAACTCAGTGTGGTGGTGAATGGCAACTACCCAAAGAAGCAGCACAACTCTTCCAGTACCAAAACAACTCCACCTGGCTCATGAACTTCACATACAATCTGCTGTCCTGACTGCTATCTTGGAAACCCTGTTTGGTCACTTGCTGTCCAATGCTCATTGAGCACACTGTGATAGAATTAAGCAGCTTCAGCACCCACAACAAAGCAATATGTAGCTCTTCACCTAAGGCGTCAAATCTCCACTGTCAAAGACAATATCAGCGCCCAAGCCATTTCCCACTGCCATGAAAACCAAGTGCTCTGGCGTCACATATGTGGAACACTGCATATGAAACCTAGAGAACAAAAGTGTGGTTTGCTATGGCAACAGCCCGAAGCAGCAGCACAATTCTTCCGGTGCCAAAACAACTCCACCTGGCTCATGAACTTCACATACCATCAGCTGTCCAGGCAGCTATCTATGAAACGCTGTTTGTTTGCTTTCGGTCAAATGCCCATTGAACCCAGTGTGATGGAATCAAATAGCTTGAGCACCTACACAAAATTAACATGGAGCTCCTCACTCAAGGCACTCAAAATTCCACAGCCAAAGACAAGTTCAGTGATCAAGCCATTTCCCGCTGCCATTTATATCAAGTGCTCTGGCATCACATGTTTCTGAAAGTGGATATGACACATTAGGAAGGTAGTGTGGTGGTGAATGACTACTGCCCGAATTAGTAGTACAGGTCTTCCAGTGCCAAAACAACTCCACCTGGCTCATGAACTTCATATACCATCAGCTGTCCTGGCAGCTATCTAGGAAACAATGTTTGGTCACCTCTGCTCCAATGCACATTGATTCCAGTGTGATGGAATCAAGCAGTTTGAGCACCAACAGAAAACTAACATGGAGCTGCATACTCAAGGCGCTCAAAACTCTAGAGCCAAACACATGTTTAGTGCCCAGGAAATTTCCTGCTGCCATGGAAACCATGTGCTCTGGCAGCACATATGTCTGAAAGTGGATGTGACACATGGGGAACTCAGTGTGGTGGTGAATGGCAACTGCCTGAAGAAGCAGCACAGCTCTTCCAGTGGCATAACAACTCCACCTGGCTCATGATTTTCTCATACCATCAGCTATCATGGCAGCTCACTAGGAAACCCTGTTTAGTCACTTGCGGTCAAATGCCCTTTGGGCCAGTGAAATGGAATCAAACAGCTTAAGCATCCAAACAAAACTAACATGGAGCTTCTCACTCAATTCGCTCAGAACTTCATCGCCAAAGGAAATTCAGCGCCCAAGCCAATTCCCGCCCCCATGGAAACCAAGTGCTCCTGCAGCACATATGTTTGTAAGGGGATATGACACCTAGGGAAGGTAATGTGTTGGTGAATGGCAACTGCCCGAAGCAGCAACACAGCTCTTCCAGTGACAAACAACTCCACCTGGCTCATGAACTTCACATACCGTCAGCTGTACTGGTATAGGAAACCCTGTTTGGTCATGTCTGGACCAATGCCCATTGAGCTCAGTGTGATGGAATCAAGCATGTAGAGCACCCAAACACAACCAACATGTAGCTCCCCACTTAAGGCGCTCAAATCTGCACAGCCTAACACAATTTCATCGCCCAAGGAATTTCCTGCTGCCATGGAAACGAAGTCTCCTGCAGCAAATATGTGGAACATTGGATGCGACACATGGGGAACTCAGTGTGGTGGTGAATGGCCACTGCCCAAAGCAGCAGCACAGCTCTTCCAGTGCCAGAACAACTCCACCGGGCTCATGAACTTCACATACCATCAGCTGTCCTGGCAGCTATCTAGCAAACCCTGTTGGTCATTTGCGCTCCAATGCGCATTGAGCCCAGTGTGCTGGAAATAATCCAATTGAGCACACACACAAAACTATCATGGAGCTCCTGACTCAAGGCATTCAGAACTCCACAGCTAAACGCATGTTTAGCACCCAAGTCATTTCCCCTTGCCATGCAAGCCAAGTGCTCTGACAGCACATATGTCTCTAAGTGGATATAACAACCAGGGAAGGTACTGTGGTGGTGAATGGCCACAGCCCGAAGCAGCAGCACAGTTCTTCCAGTGCCAGAACAACTGCAACTGGCTCATGAACTTCACATATCATCAATTGTCATGGTAGCATTCTAGGAAACCCTGTTTGGTCACTTCCAGTCCAATGCCCATTGAACCCAGTGTGATAAAATCAAGAAGCAGGATCACATACACAAAACTATCATGGAGCTCTTCACTAAAGGCGCTCAAAACTCCAGCCCAAAGACAAGTTCAGCGCCCAAGCCATTTCACGCTGCCATGGAAACCAAGTGCTCTTACAGCATATATGTCTGAAAGTGGATATGACACCTTGAGAAATCATGTGGTGGTGAATGGCAACTGCCTGAAGCAGCAACACAGCTCTACCAGTGCCAAAACAACTCCACCTGATTCATGAACTTGACATACCATCAGCTGTTCTCGCAGCTATCTAGGCAACCCTGTTTAATCACTTGCAGTCCAAAGCCCAAGAAGACCAGAGGGCTGAAATCAAGCAGGTTGACCACCCACACAAAACTAACATGGAGCTCCTCACTCAAGGCTCTCAAAGCTCCACAGCTCAAAACAAGTTTACGCCCAAGCCATTTCCCGCACCCATGGAAACCAATTGCTTTGCTTCATATATGTGGAACACTGGATGTGACACCTAAGGAATGTCGTTTCGCTGGGAATGGCAAGTGTCTGAAGCAGCAGCACAGCTCTTCCACTGTCAAAATAACTTCACCTGGCTCATGAACTTCACATACCATCAGCTGTCCTGGCAGGTATCTAGGACACCCTGTTTGGTCACTTCTGGTGCAATGCCCATGGAGCCAAGTGGGATGGAAATAATCAGGTTGATCACACACACACAACTAACATGGAGCTCCTCACTCAAGTCGCTCAAAACTCCACACGCAAAAACAAGTTCAGCGCCCAAGCCATTTCCCGTTGCAATGGAAACGAAGTGCCCTGGGAGCGTATATGTATGAAAGCGGATGTGACCCCGAGGGAACTCAGTGTGGTGGTGAAAGGTAACTGCCCAAGGCAGCAGCACAGCACTTCCAGTGCCAAAACAACTCTACCTGACTTATGAACTTCACATACCATCAGCTGTCCTGGCAGCTATCTAGGAAACCCATTTTGGTCACTTCCGGTCCAATGCTCATTGATCCCAGTGTGATGGAATTAATCCACTTGAGCATGCACAGAAAACTAACATGGAGCTCCTGAATCAAGGCGCTCAAAACTCCATAGCCAAAGACAAGTTTAGCGCCCAAGACATTTCCTGCTGCCATGGAAACCAAGTGCCCTGGGAGCATATATGTGGAACAGTGGATGTGACACAGAGAGAACACAGTATCGTGGTGAATGGCAAGCAGCAGCACAGCTCTTTCAGAGCTGAAGCAACTCCACCTGGTTCATGAACTTCACATACCGTCAGCCTTACTGGCAGCTATCTAAGAAACCCTGTTTGATCATATCCCATCAAATGCCCAAGGAGACCAGTGGGATGGAATATAGCAGGTTGAGCACCCACACAACACTAACATGTAGCTCCTCACTCAATGCGCTCAGAGCTCCACAGCCAAAGACAAGCTCAGCGTCCACGACATTTCCAGCTGCCATGGAAAACAAGTGCTCTGACAGCACATATGTCTGAAAGTGGATATGACACCCAGAGAACACATGTGGTGGTGAATGGCAACTGCCCCAAGCAGCAGCACAGCTCTTCCAGAGCCAAAACAACTCCACCTGGCTCATGAACTTCACATTCCATCAGCAGTCCTGACAGCTATCTAGGAAACACTGTTTGGTCACTTCTGTTCGAATGCCCATTGAGTCCAGTGGGATGGAATCAAGCATATTGAGCATTCACACACAACTAACATGAGCTCCTCACTCAAGGCGCTCAAAACTCCCCAACCAAAGACAAGTACAGCTCCCAACCTGTGTCCCATTGTCATGGAAACCAAGTGCTCTGGCAGCACACATGTCTGTATGTGGATATGACACCTAGGGAAGGTAGTGTGGTGAATGGCCACTGCCCGAAGCAGCAGCACATCTCTGCCAGTGCTAAAATAACTCTACCTGGCTGATGAACTTCACTTACCATCATCTGTCCTGGCAGCTATCTGGGAAACCCTGTTTAGTCACTTGCGGTCAAATGCCCGTTGGGCCAGTGAAATGGAATCAAACAGCTTGAGCATCCAAACAAAACTAACATGGAGCTCCTCGCTCAAGGCGCTCATAACTTCATCGCCAAAGAAAGGTTCAGCGCCCAAGCCATTTCCCGCCCCCATGGAAACCAAGTGCTCTGGCAGCACATATGTTTGTAAGTAGTAATGACACTTAGGGATGGTAGTGTGGTGGTGAATGGCCACTGCCCAAAGCATCAACACAGCTCTTCCAGTGACAAAAGAACTCCACCTGGCTCATGAACCTCACATACCGTCAGCTGTCCTGGCAGCTATCTAGGAAACCCTGTTTGGTCACCTGCGGTCCAAAGCCCATTGAGCCCAGTGTGATGGAATCAAGAAGGTTGAGCATCCATACAAAACATTCGTGTAGCTCCTCAATCCAGTTCTCAAACCTCCAGAGCCAAGCACATGTTCAGCGCCAAAACCATTTCACGCAGCCATGGAAACCAAGTGCTCTGCAAGCACATATGTATGAAAGAGGATATGACACCAAGGGACTCAGGGTTGGGGTGAAGGGCAACCTACGAAGAAGCAGCACAATTATTCTACTGCCAAAACAACTCCACCTGGCTCATGAACTTCACATACCATCAGCTGTCCTGGCAGCTATCTAGGAAACCCTGTTTGGTCACTTGCGGTGCAATGCCAATTGAGCCAGTGTGATGGAATCAAGCAGATTGAGCACCCACAAACAACTAACATATAGCTCCTCATTCAATATCAGAATTGGAAGACAATCCTAATTGGAGACAAATCTAGAGAAAGCCAATAGGTCCATACAGGAAATGAAAGACAACCTCAAAAAATCAAATATTAGAATAATAGGCCTTCCCGAAGGAGTGGAAAAGGAGACAGGCTTGCAACGGGTGCTCAACGAGATAACACAGGAGAACTTCCAGAATACTGGAAATATAAATCCAGCACAAATCCAGGAAGAACAATGAACCCCCAGTAGATATGACCCAAACAAATCTTCACCCAGAGATGTGGTCCGCAAGCTACCTTCAAGTGAATACAAGGAAACCATTCTAAGACAAGTAAGAAAAAAGGATAAGATTACTTTCAGAGGAAGGGAAATCAGGATCACAGCTGACCTATCAGAAGAAACGCTCCAAGCAAGGAGAGAATGGGGTAAAACCTATCAAATCCTGAAACAAAACAACTGCCAACCAAGAATAATGTACCCAGCAAAGCTCTCATTTGTATTTGAGAATGAAATCAAATACTTCAACAGTAAACAGAAACTCGAAGAATACATCACCACGAAACCAGCTCTGGAAAATCTCCTCAGGAAGGTTCTAAACCCAGAAAGAAAAAATGAAAACCAAAATCAAAGATGGCAAATGGGAAGACCTCCCCACTAAAATCCATACAAGAAAAGTCAACCAATCAGAAACTCTAATAGTCGCAAATACACACTTGCACAATTACACTCATGGCAGCCCAAAATCAATTTCTCTCAATATTATCTCTAAACACAAATGGCTTAAACTCACCAATCAAAAGGCATAGATTACCGGAATGGATCATCAAACAACACCCAATTATATGTTGCCTACAAGAGACACATCTAACCAGAAAATCCTGTAAGAAATTTAAAGTGAAGGGATGGAAAAAGACATTTCATGCCAATGGATGAGAAAAAACGGCTGTATGGAGTAGCTGTTCTAACCTCAGATGACCTAGACTTCAAGCTGACAGACATCAAAAAGGACAGAGAAGGACATTATATATTGGTGAAGGGACTGATCCATCAAGAAGTAATTACAATCGTGAACATATATGCACCAAATTCCAATGCACCTAGCTTCATGAAGCAATTACTTACAGACTTAAGGGGAGACATAGATATACACACAATAATAGTGGGCGATCTTAACACTCCACTAACAACAATAGACAGATCAACAAAATAAAAACTCAACAAAGAAACAACAGAGCTCATACAAACATTAGAACAACTGGACTTGGTAGACATTTATAGAATTTTTTACCCTAAGAACACAGATTATACATTTTTTTCAGCAGTGCATAGCACCTTCTCCAGGATCAACCACATGACAGGACACAAAGCAAATCTAAATAACTTCAAAAAGATAGGAATCATACCATGTACCCTCTCAGACCACCACGGTATAAAACTGGAAATCAGCAATTCAAAATGCCCAAGGAAATACAGAAACTCTTGGAGGTTGAACAATATGCTATTAAACCAACAATGGGTCAGGAAAGAAATTAAAGATGAGATAAAAAAATTTATGGAAACCAATGAAAACTCTGATACAACATTCGAAAACTGATTGGACACAGCCGAAGCAGTGCTACGGGGTAAACTCATCGCAATTGGAGCTCATGTCAAGGCCCAAGAGAGGCGCCATATAGAAGAACTAACCACACACCTCCAGGAATTGGAAAAGCAGCAGCAGATGAGCCGCCCACACAACAGGAAACAAGAAATCATCAAAACAAGGGAGGAAATCAACCGGATAGAAATAAAAAAAACCCGATACACAAAATCAATGAATCAAAAAGCTGGTTTTTTGAAAAGATAAACAAAATAGACACCCCGCTGGCCCGTCTGACAAAGAAAAAACAAGAGAAGGCAAGAATTAACAGCATCAAAGATGAAAAAGGCAACAGAACAACAGACATTACAACCATTAAGAACATAATTAGAAATTACTACAAAGCACTGTACTCCAACAAATCAGAAGATCACCAAGAAATGGAAAAGTTCTTAGACTTCTATCACCTGCCAAAACTTAGCCCAGAGGCAACAAATGACCTGAACAAACCCATAACTGAAGCAGAGATTGAATCAGTGATTAAAGACCTCTCAATAAAGAAAAGCCCAGGCCCAGATGGCTTCACTGCAGAATTCTACAAAACATTCCGAATAGAACTGACCCCAATCCTCTACAAACTCTTCAAAACAATAGAAAAAGAGGCAACCCTTCCAAACTCATTCTATGAAGCCAACATTACCTTAATCCCAAAACCAGGCAGACATCCTACAGAGAAAGAAAACTACAGACCTATCTCTCTGATGAACATTGCTGCTAAGATACTCAACAAAATTCTACCCAATAGAATTCAAAAAATCATCCGACATATCATTCATCCGGATCAAGTAGGATTCATCCCTGGAATGCAGGGGTGGTTCAACATTCGGAAATCCATAAATGTGATACACCACATCCAAAAACGGAAAAACAAGAATCACATGATAGTATCAATAGATGCAGAAAAATCTTTCGACAAAATCCAACACCACTTCATGCTAAAGACCCTAACCAAGGTAGACAAAGATGGAAAAATCCACAACATAATCAAAGCAATATATGAAAAACCCAACGCCAGCATCATACTGAATGGAGAAAAACTGGAACCCTTCCCACTGAGATCTGGAACAAGACAGGGATGTCCGCTTTCTTCGCTGCTATTCAACATAGTTCTAGAGGTACTTGCTGAGGCCATAAGACAAGAAAACGAAATCAAAGGAATCCAAATGGGAATCGAAGAAGTCAAGCTTTCACTACACGCAGATGACATGATTCTTTATATGGAAGAGCCAAAAGGCTCAACACAGAGACTACTAGAACTTTTACGAGAGTTTGGAAGAGTGGCAGGGTACAAAATTAATGAACAAAAATCAACAGCCATAGTGTATGCGAACAGCCCCAAGATGGAAAAAGACGTAACCAGCAAGATACCATTCAAAGTAACAAAGGAAATTATGAAGTATCTGGGAATTAACCTAACCAAAAATGTAGGAGACCTATTTGAGGAAAACTACAAACTACTTAAAAAAGAAATTGAACAAGATCTAGAAAGATGGAGTAATATCCCATGCTCCTGGATAGGTAAAATCTATATCATTAAAATGTCTATATTGCCAAAAGCAATATATACATTCAACGCAATCCCAATCAAATTGCCCAAAACATTCTTCACAGATCTGGAACAATGATTCAAAGGTTCATCTGGAAACACAAAAAACCACGAATAGCTAGAACTATTCTCAAGAACAGGAAGTTAGCAGGGGGAATCACAGTCCCAGACCTCTGGACATACTATAGGGCAGTGGTTATCAAAACAGCGTGGTATTGGCACAAAGATAGAGAAGAAGATCAATGGAGCAGAATACAAACACCAGATGGGAATCCACACAAATACAGCCAAATACTCTTTGACAAAAAACAAATGACAACCCAGGCAAATGGGAAGGTCTGTTCAATAAATGCTGTTGGGACAACTGGTTGATAGCCTGCAGAAACAAAAAGATAGACCCACATCTTTCACCATATACTAAGATCAAATCCAAATGGATAAAAGATTTAAACCTACATCCAGAAACCTTTAAACTTTTGGAAGAAAATGTTGGAAACACACTGCAACACTTAGGGGTAGGCCCTCACTTCCTAAAAAAGACTCCAATTGCAGTAGAAATCGAGACCAAAATAAACAATTGGGACCTCATCAAACTAAGAAGCTTCTGTACAGCTAGAGAAACAATCAACAAAGTAAAAAGGCAACCCACAGAATGGGAGAAGATCTTCGAACACCGCATAGGAGACAGAGGGCTAATCTCCAGAATATACAAAGAGCTACAAAAGAGTCAAAATGTCAAAACAAACAAGCCACTCAAAAAATGGGCACGGGATATGGGTAAACACTTCACAAACACTTCACAAAACCCAAATGGCAAATAAACATATGAAAAAATGCTCATTTTCCCTGGCATTAAGGGAAATCCAAATTAAAACATCAATGAGGTACCACCTAACGCCAGTAAGACTGGCACACATGAATAAAAGCACCAACAACACTTGTTGGCGAGGTTGTGGGAAAAGGGATCTCTACTCCACTGCTGGTGGGGCTGCAGGCTGGTACAGCCTCTATGGAAATCAGTATGGAGAACATTCAAACAACTCAAATTCAACATATCATATGATCCGGCAATAACACTCCTAGGAATATATCCAGAACAATTGTTTTATGAGAAACCAACATGCACTACTATGTTCATAGCAGCACAATCAGTAATTGCAAAAACATGGAAGCAACCAAAATGCCCAACAACAGAGGATTGGATAAGAAACCTATGGTTCATCTACTCCATGGAATACTACTCAGCTATTAAAAAAAACAAAATGCAGTTCCTTGTGGCCAAATGGGCCAAACTGGAAACCATAATGCTAAGGGAAATGAGCCAATCCCAAAAGGTTAAATACCACATGTTTGCCTTAATTTAAGATGACACGATGTTATGATTAACAAGTTATGATATGAATGTTATATGTTGTGTATAAACTAAAATGGAAATGTCAATGAGGTGGTCACAGAAGGTGGTTAAGAACTCGCATTTATTTTTAACATATTGGTTACTCATTACTATGTCAATTAATTCCATAATGCTGATGGTATGTTGGAGCTTTTAATTGATCGGCATGATACTCTGCTGGCTCTGTTTTCAGACCAGAGAGTGTATACCTAAGAAGCCATTGAACTTGACTAGACAATAAGATGCTGGACTCTATGTTTAGTATATGCTTCCAATGGGGGAATCTCAACTGAACTTGAACTGTGGTTATGCAATAAGGTGGAGGAATCCACCATGGTGGGAGGGCTTGGGGAGGGGTGGAGAGAATCCAAGTATCTATGAAAATGTGTAACATAATGCAATGTAATAAATGAATTTAAAATAAAATTTAAAAAAATTGCAAAAACAAAAATAAATAAATAAATAAATAAATAAAAATAGTGGATATGACACCTAAAGAACTCAATGTGGTGGTGAATGGCAACTGCCAGAAGCAGCAGCGCAACTCTCCCAGTGCCAATACAACTCTACCTGGCTCATGAACTTCACATACCATCAGCTGTACTGGCAGTTATCTTGGAAACCCAGTTTTGTCACTTCCGGTCCAATGCCCATTGAGCCCAGTGTGATGGAATCAAGCAGCTTGAGCACCAACATAAAACTAACATGTAGCTGCACACTCAAGGTGCTCAAAACTCGGGAGCCAAAGACAAGTTCAGTGCCCAAGACATTTCGTGCTGCCATGGAAACCAAGTGCACTGGCAGCACATAGGTCTCAAAGTGGATATGAAACATAGGCAAGGTAGTGTGGTGGTGAATGGCAAATGCCCGAAGTAGTAGCACAGCTCTTCCAGGGCCAAAACAACCCCACCTGGCTCATGAACTTCACATACCATCAGCTGTCCAGGCAGCTATCGAGGAAACCCTGTTTGGTCATGTGCGGTCCAAATGCCCATGGAGCCCAGTGTGATTGAATCAAGCAGCTTGATCACACAGTCACAATCAACATGGAGCTCCTCACTCAAGGCGCTCAAAACTCTAGAGCCAAAAACAAGTTCAGCGCCCAAGCCATTTCCTGCTGCCATGGAAACCAAGTGCTCTGCCAGCACATATGTGGAACAGTGGATATGAAATCTAGAGAACACAGTGTAGTGGTGAATGGCACATGTTCGAAGCAGCAGCACAGCTCTTCCAGTGCCAAAACAAATCCATCTCGCTCATGAACTTCACATACCATCAGCTGTCCTGGCACCTCTCTAGGAAACCCTGTTTGGTCACTTGCGATCCAATGACCATTGAGCCCAGTGTAATTTAAACAAGCAGCTTGGGCACCCACAGAAAAATAACATAAAGCTATTCACTCAAGGCGCTCAAAATTCCACAGCCAAAGACAAGTACACTCATCAAGCAATTTCCCGCTGCCATGGAAACCAAGTGCTCTGGCAACACATATGTGGAACAGTGGATGTGACAAAAAGAGAACATATTGTGGAGGTAAATGGCAAAAGCCCAAAGCAGCAGCACTTCACGTGCCAAAACAACTCTACCTGGTTCATAAACTTCACATACCATCACCTGTCCTGGCAGCTATCTAGGAAACCCTGTTTGGTCACTTGCGGTCCAAATGCCCATAGAGCACAGGGTAATTGAATCAAGGAGGCTGAGCACCCAATAAAACTAACATGGAGCTCCTCACTCAAGGTGCAAAAACCTCAACAGCCAAAAACAAGTTCAGTGCCAAAGACATTTCCTGCTGCCATGGAAACCAAGTGCTCTGGCAGCACATATGTGGAACAGTGGATGTGACACCTAGGAAAGTTATTGTGGTTGTGAATGCCAACTTCACGACACAGCAGCACAGCTCTTCCAGTGCCAAAACAACTGCACCTGGCTCATCAACTTCACATACCATCAGCTGTCCTGGCAGCTATCTAGGAAACCCTGTTTGATGACTTTAAGTCTACTTCCCAATGAGCCAAGTGGGATGGAATGAAGCAGGTTAAGCACCAACACAAAACTAATATGGAGCTCCTCCTTCAATGCGCTCAGAAGTGCACGGCCAGAAACAAGTTTAGTGCACAAGCCACTTCCCGCTGCCATGGAAACCAAGTGCTCTGGCAGCAGATATGTGGAATAGTGGATGTGACACCTAGAGAACTCAGTGTTGTGGTGAACGGCAACAGCCCTAAGAGGCAGTACACCTCTTCCAGTGCCAAAAAAACTCCACCTGGCTCATGAACTTCACATACCATCAGCTGTCAGGGAGCCTATCTAGGAAACCCTGTTCGGTCACTTCCTGTCCAATGCCCATGGAGACCAGAAGGATGGAATCATGCAGGTGGAACATACACACAAAACGAACATGTAGCTCCTCACGCAAGGCTCTCAAAATTCCACAGCCAAAGACAAGTTCAGCGCCCAAGCCAGTTCCCGCTGCCAAGGAAACCAAGTGTTCTGGCAGCACCTATGTGGACCAGTGATTGGGACAACTAGGGAACTCAGTGTGGTGGTGAATGGCCACTGCTGGAAGCAGCAGCACAGCTCTTCCAGTGCCAAAACAACTCCACCTGGCTCATCAACTTCACATACCATCAGCTGTCCTGACAGCTCGCTAGGAAACGCTATTTGGTCCCTTGAAGTCTAATGAGCACATTGGGATGGAATTCAGCTGGATTAACACATACACAAAACTAACATGGAGCTCCTCAATCAAGACACTCAAAAGTAAACAGTAAAACAGAAGTTCAGCGCCCAAGAAATTTCCTGCTGCCATGGAAGCCAAGTGCTTTGTCATCACATATGTGGAACGCTGCATGTGACACCAGGGGAAGGTAATGTGATGGTGAATGGCAACTGCCCGAAGAAGCAGCACAGCAATTCCAGTGCCAAAACAAGTCCACCTGGCTCATAACGTCAAATACCATCAGCTGTCCTCGCAGGTATCAAGGAAACTCTGTTTGGTCACTTCCGGTCCAAAGCCCATGGAGCCCAGTGTGATGGAATCAAACAACATGAGCACACACACAAAACTAAATCGGAGCTAATCACTCAAGGCACTCAAAACTCCACAGCCAAAGACCAGTTCAGCGCCCTACCATTTCCCGCTGCCATGGAAACCAAGTGCTGTGCCACCACATATGTCTAAAATGGATATGACACCTATAGAACTCAATGTGGTGGTGAATGGCAACTGCCAGAAGCAGCAGCACAACTCTCCCAGTGCCAATAAAACTCTACCTGGCTCATGCACTTCACATATCAACAGCTGTCCTGGCAGCTATCAAAGAAACCCTGTTTGATCATTTGAGGTCAAATGGGACCCAAACGGATGGAATCAAGCAGGTTGAACACCCACACAAAATTAACATGTAGCTCCTCACTCAAGGCTCTCAACACTCCAGAGCCAAACACTAGTTCAGCGCACAAGCCATTACCCTTGCCATGGAAACGAAGTGCTCTGGCAGCACATATGTGGAACACTGGATGTGACACCTAGGAAAGTTAGTGTGGTTGTGAATGCCAACTTCACGACGCAGCAGCACAGCTCTTCCAGTGCCAAAACAACTGCACCTGGCTCATTAACTTCACATACAATCAGCTGTCCTGACAGCTATCTAAGAAACCGTGTTTGTTCACTTGCAGTCCAAAGCCCATTAAACACAGTGTAATGGAATCAATAGGTTGAGCACCCACACACAACTAACATGGAGCTCCTCACTCAAGGTGCACAAACTCAACAGCAAAACACAAATTCAGTGCCATAGCCATTTTCCTCTGCCACGGAAGCCAAGTACTCTGGCAGCACCTATGTCTAAAAGTGGATATGACACCAAGGGAAGGTACTGTGGTAGTGAATGGCAACTGCCAGAAGCAGCAGCACCGCTCTTCCAGTGCCAAAACAACTCCACCTGGCTCATGAACTTCACATACCATCAGCTGTCCTGGCAGCTCTCTAGGAAACCCAGTTTGGTCACTTGCAGTTCAATGCCCATTGAGCCAGTGTGATGAAATCAACCAGGTTCAACATCCACACAAACTAACATGAAGCTCCTCACTCAAGGCGCGTAAAACTCCACAGCCAGACCAAGGTTCATCGCCCAAGCCATTTCCCGCTGCCATGGAAACCAAGTGCTCTGTAAGCACATATGTGGAACATTGGATGTGACGCCAAGGGTATGTAGGTTCATTGGGGAATGGCAACTGTCTGAAGCAGCAGAACAGCTCTTCCAGTGCCAAAAAAACCTCCACCTGGCTCATGAATTTCACATACCACGTGCTGTCCTGGAAGCTCTCTAGGAAACCCTGTTTGGTCACTTCCGGTCCAATGCGCATTGAACTTAGTGTGATGGAAGAAGCAGCTTCAGCACACAAACAAAACTAACATGGAGCTCCTCACGCAAGGCGCTCAAAACTATATAACCAAACACAAGTTCAGCGCCCAAGCCATTTCCCGCTGCCATGGAAACCACGTGCTCTGGCATCACATACGTCTGAAAGTGGATATGACACCTAGAGATCTCAGGGTAGTGGTAAATGGAACATGTCCGAAGCAACAGCACAACACTTCCAACGCCAAAACAACTACACCTGGCTCATGAATGTAACATACCATCATTGTCCTGGAGGCTATCTAGGAAACCCTAATTGATCAATTGAGGTCCCATGCCCATGGAGACAAGAGGGATGGAATCAAGCAGGATGAGCACCCACACAAAACTAACATGAAGCTTCTAAATCAAGGTGCTCAAAACTCCACAGGAAAAGACAAGTTCAGCGCCCAAGGCATTTCCAGCTGCCATGGAAACCAAATGCGCTAGCAGCACATATATATGTAAGTGGATGTGACACCTAGTGAATGTAGGTGTGCTGGTGAATAGTCACTGCCCGAAGCAGCAGCACAGCTCTTCCAGTGCCAAAACAACTCCACCTGGCTCATGAACTTCACATACCATCAGCTGTCCTGGCAGCTATCCAGGAAAACTTGTTTGGTCACTTGCGGTCCAATGCCATGGAGCCAAGTGGGATGGAAATAATCAGGCTGATCACACACACACAACTATCATGGAGTTCCTCACTCAAGGCGCTCAAAACTCCACACCCAAAGACAAGTTCAGCACCCAAGCCATTTCCCGTTGCAATGGAAACCAAGTGCCCTGGGACCGTATATGTCTGAGTGGATGCGACCGCTAGAGAACTCAGTTTAGTGGTGAAAGGCAACTGTCCAGGCAGTAACACAGCTCTTCCAGTGCCAAATGAACTCCACCTGACTCAAGAACTTCACATAACATATGCTGTCCTGGCAGCTATCTAGGAAACCCTTTTTGGTCACTTCCGGTCCAATGCGCATTGAGCCCAGTGTGATGGAATTAATCCACTTGAGCATCCACACAAAACTTACATGGAGCTCCTCAATCAAGGAGCTCAAATCCATAGCCACAGAAAAGTTTTGTGCCCAAGCCATTTCCTGCTGCCATGGAAACCAAGTGCCCTGGCAGCACATATGTGGAAAGTGGATGTGACACATAGAGAACACAGTGTGGTGAATGGCAACTGCCCGAAGCAGCAGCACAGCTCTTCCCGAACCGAAACAACTCACCTGGTTCATGAACTTCACATACCATCAGCTGTCCTGGGAGCTCTCTAAAAAACCCTGTTTGATCATATCCTATCAATTGCCCAAGGAGACCAGTGGGATGGAATCAAGCAGGTTGAGCACCCACACAAAACTAACATGGAGCTTCTCACTCAAGGCGCTCAAAGCTCCACAGCTCAAAACAAGTTCAACGCCCAAGACATTTCCCACTCCCATGGAAACCAATTGCTTTGCCAGCATATATGTTGAACACTGGATGTGACACCTAAGAAATGTCGTTTCGCTGGGAAATGGCAAGTGTCTGAAGCAGCAGCACAGCTCTTCCAGTGCAAAAACAATTCCACCTGGCTCATGAACTTCACATACCAAACAGGCTGTCCTGGCAGCTATCTAGGAAACCCTGTTTGGTCACTTCCGGTTAAATGCAGATGGAACCATCGTGATTTTATCAAGCAGCTTGATCACACACACTCAACTAAAAGTGAGCTCCTCATTCAAGGCACTCAAAAATCCACAGCCAAACACAACTTTAGCTCCAAAGCCATTTCATGCTGCCATGGAAACCAAGTTCTCTGGCAGCACACATGTCTCAAAGCGGATACGACACCTAGGGATTTAAATGTGGCGGTGAAATACAACTGCCTGATGCAGCAGAACAGCTCTTCCAGAGCCAAAGCAACTCCACCTGGCTCATGAACTTCACATACCATCAGCTGTCCTGGCAGCTATCTAGGAAACCCTGTTTGGTCACTTCCCGTCCAATGCCAATTGAGCCAGTTTGATGGAATCAAGCCAGCTGAGCACCGAAAAAAAACTAACATATAGCTTCTCACGCAAGGCACTCAAAAATCCACCGCCAAAGACAAGTTCAGCGCCCAAGCCATTTAACTCTGCCATGGAAACCAAATTCTCTCGCAGCATGTACGTGGAACATTGGATGTGACACCTAGGGAATATAGGTTCGCTGGTGAATGGCAACAGCCTGAAGCAGCAGCACAGTTCTTCCAGTGCCAAAACAACTCCACCTGGCTCATGAACTTCACATACCATCAGCTGTCCACAGGCAGCCTCCTCTGTGGAGTAGAGAAAGATGGTGAGTGGTTCAAGCTCTGCTTTCTTTGTTCTTTCTCGCCACAGGCCCTAGCAGAGAAGACGTGCAGACTCCATGGAAGCCAGCAGAGCGTGAGTGTGTGGGGTTGGGTTTCCCTTGAATGTGACTTTGCAAATCCGCTGACAATGTAGTGAAGCCTAGGACCTCTTGAACAGCGGTACCATGAAAGCATTTGCATTTTCTGTCTTTGAGAATCCTTGTGTCTCTTCAAGGAGCCAATCTAATCCTACTTCTCCATTAGAGGTAGTGTGTGGAATAACCTATGTAATGTGGAAGAGCCAAGCCAAGCTAATTTCCATAGGCAGACATTACATCCCATTTCCTGTCACGGCTCTCAGTGAAGTCTCCCTAGTGCAGTCCAGTGTCATGTAAGTGGGTCACCATAGTGTAAAAGAGAAGACTTGCGGGAGATGGTTGGGATCAATACCATGGTTGGATACAGGGTTGGAATCAGGGTTAGAATGCTATCTAGGCTTATGGTTGCAGTGATGTCAAAGCCTAGATTTCAGGTTAGGGCAAGGTGGAGTGTTAAGGTTCAATTGAGGTTTCTGATTGGGGTTACTAGTAGGAATAGAGCTAGGATTATGCTTAGGTGTAATTAAGGTGAGAGCTAGGTCTAATGCTAAAGGTCAAGTCTAGTAGTGAGGTTACTGTTAGGTTTTGAGATTTCAGTTATGATTATCCCTATGGTTAGGGTTGGGGTTAGGGTTAGGGTGAGGGTTCAACTGACAAATAAGATTAGGTCCAGACTTAGGTTTTGTATGTGGCATGAAGTAGGATTTGTGTGAGGATTAGTATTAGGTAAAGAATAGTGTTTGGATTAATGCTGGATAGAGAGTTTGGGTTCCATTTCTGGTTCAGGCTTGGTTTGAGTTAGTGCTTTGATTGAGGGTTATTGTTAGGACTGTGGAAAGGACTGTGTGGAATCAGAATACAGTTAGGGTTACACTTGAGGTTACGATGAAAGTTGTGGCTCCATTGAGGATGAAGAGGTTGTTTTGTGTGAATTTGAGTATCATGGTGAGGTTCTAGTCTATGTGGGAATGATTATGCTTAGAGCTAGAGTTCATGTTAGGGTATGGGCTAATGGTAGTGTGAAAGTTGTTGTAGGATTAAGGTTAGGTCCAAATCTAGTGTTAGGTGCAAATCTTGTGGTGAAGGTTTAGGCTAGAGTTGGATTTAGGCTTAGTGTTCTAATGAGGGTGATGATTCAAATTAGCATTGCGGTTTAGGTTTAGAAATGTCGCTGGGATTGGGTTCAGTGTTAGGGCTAGGCTTAGTATGACAGTGATGCCTCCATCTGTGTCAGGGTTGGAGTTGGTGTTGGAACTAGGGATTTGGTTGGGATTAGGGCTAGGATCACTTTTAGGATTGGGGCTAGAGCTAGAGCTAGTATTAGCATGCGGGTTAGGATGATGGCCAGGGTTGGAGATCAGAATGTCTGGCTTTGGGTGTGCTCTAGGTTTTAATTAGCATTCGTGGTAGTGTTTGAAATAGGGGTTGCGTAAGTGCTGTATATCTTACTTTCCAATACAACATCGTAATTTTTAAAAGCCAAACAGTTTGGCTACTCTAGTTTGAAATTATACTAGGGTCAACGTGAGGTTTAGGATTAGGCCTATAGCCTGTCTGCTGATTACATCTATGAAAAGTCAAGGGGAAGACTCGCAAGATGGCCAACATTGGAGGAAGACTATGAGCAAGCTCACAGACAGAGAGGGCTAGAACGCGAAAAAAGCGTAAATGGAGCAGCATAGAACTACAGGGATAAGAACGTGAAGTTCCCAGGACAGTCTGGAGCCAAAAAAATCCACACAACTCGGAAGAGCAACCAGGGAAAAACAAAACAAAGGGCAGGAAAGACGACTTTCCGCTCCTGACCTGCTGAGTCACTTTTGAGTGCAGCCGCTGAAAGCCGGAGTCGAGCAGCCGCTGAGAGCTGCAGTCGAGCAGCCGCTGAAAGCTGCAGTCGACTGCAGACCTCAGGACCCGCAGATGCTGTGGCCATGAGGACCGATGTTGATCGGGACCTGCTGGCATCTGCTCACCCTGGTTACCAGGACCCGCCAGGACCTGCGCCCGCTGAGGACATCAGGGCCTGGAGTCGTCGGGACCTTCTGGCATCCGCTCACCCTGGTCGCCAAGCCCCGCCGGGACCTGCACCAGCCACAGCCTCCAGGTTCCATACGCCTGCACCCGCCGGGACCTGCACCGGACACAGTAGCTGGCAGACCCACCCGGGGCGAGGATTCCCACCAGAGGAAGAGGCAGACTGCAAGAACCTGAGGTTTGAGTGAGTTGGGAGAGGACAGTGGTGGGTCAGAGGCTCCCGGAGTTGGCCCCATCTTCCCGCCCCTCCACTCCGAGACTCCAGCGTCTAGGTACACAGGGCGAGTGCCTTGAAACTGCCAAAACTGTGTCTGTAAAGTGACGCACAGTGGTCCTGTGCACTGAGGAGAAAAGCAAAAGGCACACTGAATACTCCCCTGTACCTTTGCGGCCTGGCATTCAGCTGGGAGGTGCTATCCCACAGGAACCCAAGCACACCTCTGGGCTGGGCAGTCCCGTGCTAGCGCTGGGGCGGTCGGTTCCCTGCAAGCGCTGGGGTGGGCGGGCCTGCGAAGGAGGTGCTTCCAGAGAGCACCTGGAACACTCCACACCCTATAGTCCCATGCTTGGGAGACGCACAAGGAGAGCACTGCGGACCCGCGTACAAGAGGCGTTCCCAGAGAGCACCTGGAACCTCCACACCCTGCAGTCCCTGGCACTGGGGACACACCGAGAAAGCATCTAGAATCCTCCGAGCCCTGTGATCGCGCACACAGGGGGCGCGCACAGTGAGTGCCTTCTCTCCCCCACGCCCTGTGGTAGCATACATATAGGGGATGAGCTGAGAGTGCGCTTTGAATCCGCTAGGCCCTGGAAGCGGCACCACCCTGAGGTCCAGTGTTCTGGAGACGCACCAAAAGTGCCTTGAAAATTCCCACACCCTGCTACTCCACGCCTGCAGACTCCGATCTCTACAGGATAGTGCTTGGAGACCCCTCAGCACACTGGTGCCTAGGTCTCTCAAAAAAGAAGCACTAACACAATGGGAAGAAATACCAGAAAAGGTAATGATCCAGATGAGAGAGCCAACACCCTACCAATAAAGGATCGAAAGCCAATGTCTATTTCGGAGATGCGAGATGAAGACATAGAAGATCTACCAGACAAGGAATTAAAAAAAATAATGTTACAATATGTCAGAGACAATGAGAAGAATTGGGAAGACTTCAAGGAATTCAAGAACCACATAGCCTCAGAAATACAACAAATGACAATAAAATCCTTGACTTAGAGCACAAAATTGAGAGCCTAACCAACAGAACAAATACAACAGAAGAGAGGATCTCTGAAACGGAAGATACACAAAACGAACATACCCAGTCCATTAAACAGCTGGAGACAAGTCTGAACAAAGCCAATAAGACCATACAAGAAATGAAAGACAACCTCAGAAAATTGAATATTAGGATTATTGGCCTTCCTGAAGGAGCAGAAAGAGTCAGGAATGCAAATGGTGCTCGACGAAATTATGCAGGAAAACTTTCAAAACACTTGGAACATGAACCCAGCCCAAATCCAGGATGGTCAGAGGACTCCCAGCAGATATGACCCAAAGCGATCTTCACCCAGACATATGGTGCTCAAGTTCCACTCCAACAAAGACAAAGAAAGAATCCTAAGACAAGTACGAAGCAGAGAAAAGATCACATACCGGGGAAAACAAGTCATAATCACTGCTGACTTCTCTGAAGAGACTTTACAAGCAAGAAGAGAATGGACAAAGATCTTCCAAATCCTAAATCAGAACAACTGTCAACCAAGAATATTGTACCCAGCAAAGATCTCATTCGTATTTGAAAATGAAATCAAATACTTTCACAGCAAAGAGAAATTAGAAGAATATGCCAGCACAAAACCAACTTCACAAAATCTCCTTAGAAATGCACTAAATCCAGAAAAAAAGGAGGTGAATCATAAGCAAAGATGGAAAACAGGAAGGCCTCCCCACTAAAATCCACACAAGGAAGGGCAATTACACAGACATCAACACCCACAAAAGCAAGTATGGCAGGGCAAAATCACAACCTCTCAATTTTAACTCTTAACACAAATGGCCTGAACTCACTAATCAAAAGGCATAGATTAACAGAATGGATTATGAAACAGCACACAACTATCTGTTGCCTACAAGAGACACATCTAACTAGAAGAGATTCTAAGAAGCTGAAAGTGAAAGGTTGGAAACAGATATTTCATGCCAATGGACGAGAAAAAAAGGCTGAGGTAGCTGTCTTAATTTCAGATGATGTGGACTTCAATCTGACACACATCAAAAAGGACAGGGAAGGACATTATATATTGGTGAAGGGACTGATCCATCAAGAAGTAATTACAATCGTGAACATATATGCACCAAATTCAAACGCACCTAGCTACGTGAAGCAATTCCTCACCGACTTAGGGGAGACATAGATATACACACAATAATAGTGGGTGATCTTAACACCCCACTAACAACAATAGACAGATCAACAAAACAAAAACTCAACAAAGAAACAACAGAGCTCGTACAAACAACAGAACAACTGGACATGATAGATATTTCTAGAATTTTTTACCCTAAGGCCACAGATTATACACTTTTTTCAGCAGTGCATGGCACCTTCTCCAGGATCGACCACATGATAGGACACAAAACAAACCTAAATAACTTCAAAAAGATAGGAATCATACCATGTACCCTCTCAGACCACCATGGAATGAAACTGGAAATCAGCAATTCAAAATGCCCCAGGAAATGCAGAAACTCTTGGAGGTTGAACAATATGCTATTAAACGAACAATGGGTCAGGGAAGAAATTAAAGATGAGATCAAAATTTATGGAAACCAATGAAAACTCTGACACAACATTCGAAAACTGATTGGACACAGCCGAAACAGTGCTACGGGGTAAACTCATCGCAATTGGAGCTCATGTCAAGGCCCAAGAGAGGCGCCAAATAGAGGAACTAAACACACACCTCCAGGAATTGGAAAAACAACAGCAGAAGAGCCACACACACAATAGGAAACAAGAAATCATCAAAACAAGGGAGGAAATTAATCAGATAGAAACAAAACAACCGATACACAAAATCAATGAATCAAAAAGCTGGTTCTTTGAGAAAATAAACAAGATAGATACCACACTGGCCCGACTGACAAAGAAAAAACAAGAGAAGGCAAGAATTAACAGCATCAAAGATGAAAAAGGCAACATAACAACAGACACTGCATCCATTAAGGCCATAATTAGAAATTACTACAAAGCACTGTACTCCAACAAATCAGAAGATCACCAAGAAATGGAAAAGTTCTTAGACTTCTACCACCTGCCAAAACTTAGCCCAGAGGCAACAAACGACCTGAACAAACCCATAACTGAAGCAGAGATTGAATCAGTGATTAAAGACCTCCCAACAAAGAAAAGCCCAGGCCCAGATGGCTTCACTCCAGAATTCTACACAACATTCCGAACAGAACTGACCCCAATCCTCTACATACTCTTCAAAACAATAGAAAAAGAGGCAACCCTTCCAAACTCATTCTATGAAGCCAACATTACCTTAATCCCAAAACCAGACAGAGAACTAACAGAGAAGGAAAACTACAGACCTATCTCTTTGATGAACATTGATGCTAAGATTCTCAACAAAATTCTAGCCAACAGAACTCAAAAACACATCAGACAGATTATTCACTCAGATCAACTAGGATTCATCCCTGGAATGCAGGGATGGTTCAACATTCGTAAATCCATAAATGTGATACACCACATCCAAAAACGGAAAAACAAGAATCACATCATAGTATCAAGAGATGCAGAAAAAGCTTTTGAAAAAATCCAACACCACTTCCTACTAAAAACCCTAACCAAGGTAGACATAGATGGAAAAATCCACAACATAATTAAAGCCATATATGAAAAACCCAACGCCAGCATCATACTGAATGGAGAAAAACTGGAACCCTTCCCACTGAGATCTGGAACAAGACAGGGATGTCCACTTTCTCCACTACTATTCAATATAGTTGTAGAGATACTTGATGAGGCCATAAGACAAGAAAAAGAAATCAGAGGAATTCAAATGGGAAACGAAGAAGTCAAACTCTCCCTATACGCAGATGATATGATTCTTTATATGGTAGAGCCAAGAGACTAAATACAGAAACTGCTGGAACTTGTACGGAGTTTGGTAGAGAGGCAGGGCACAAAATCAATGAACAAAAATCAACAGCCATAGTGTATGCTAACAGCCCCAAGATGGAAAAAGACTTAACCAGCAAGATACCATTCAGAATAACAGACAAAAGCATGAAATATCTGGGAATAAATCTAACCAAAAATGTAGGAGACCTATTTGAAGAAAACTACAAACTACTGAAAAAAGAAATTGAACAAGACCTCAAAACATGGAGTAATATGCCATGCTCCTGGATAGGTAAAATCAATATCATTAAAATGTCTATACTGCCAAAAGCAATATATACATTCAACGCAATCTCAATCAGATTGCCAAAACATTCTACATGGAACTGGAAACAATGATCCAAAGGTTCATCTGGAAGCACAAAAAACCACGGATAGCTAGAACCATCCTGAAGAACAGGAAGTTAGCAGGGGGAATCACAGTCCCAGACCTCTGGACATACTATAGGGCAGTGGTTATCAAAACAGCGTGGTATTGGCACAAAGATAGAGAGGAAGATCAATGGAGCAGAATAGAAACACCAGATGGAAACCCACACAAATACAGCCAAATAATCTTTGACAAAAAGACAAATGACAACCCAGGCAAATGGGAAGGTCTGTTCAATAAATGCTGTTGGGACAACTGGTTGATAGCCTGCAGAAACAAAAAAAATAGATCCACATCTCTCACCATACACTAAGATCAGATCTAAATGGATAACAGATCTAAACCTACATCCAGAAACCTTTAAACGTTTGGAAGAAAATGTTGGAAACACACTGCAACACTTAGGGGTAGGCCCTCACTTCCTAAAAAGATTCCAAATGCAGTAGAAATCGAGACCAAAATAAACAATTGGGTCCTCATCAAACTAAGAAGCTTCTGTACAGCTAGAGAAACAATCAACAAAGTAAAAAGGCAACCCACAGAATGAGAGAAGATCTTCGCACACCGCATAGGAGACAGAGGGCTAATCTCCAGAATATACAAAGAGCTACAAAAGAGTCAAAATGTCAAAACAAACAAGCCACTCAAGAAATGGGGACGGGAAATATGCAAACACTTCACAAAGGAACAAACCCAAATGGCAAATAAACATATGAAAAAATGCTCAAGTTCCCTGGCATTAAGGGAAATCCAAATTAAAACATCAGTGAGGTACCACCTAACGCCAGTAAGACTGGCCCACATGAATAAAAGCACCAACAACACTTGTTGGCGAGGTTGCGGGGAAAAGGGATCTCTACTCCACTGCTGGTGGGGCTGCAGGCTGGTACAGCCTCTATGGAAATCAGTATGGAGAATATTCAAACAACTCAAATACAACATACCGTATTATCCAGCAATAGCACTCCTAGGAATATATCCAGAACAATTGTTTTATGAGAAACCAACATGCACTCCTATCTTCATAGCAGCACAATCAGTAATTGCAAAAACATGGAAACAACCAAAATGTCCATCAACAGAGGATTGGATAAGAAAGCTATGGTTCATCTACTCCATGGAATACTACTCAGCTATTAAAAAAAACAAAATGCAGTTCTTTGTGGCCAAATGGACCAAACTGGAAACCATAATGCTAAGGGAAATGAGCCAATCCCAAAAGGTTAAATACCACATGTTTGCCTTAATTTAAGATGATATGATGTTATGTATAACATGTTATGTTATGAATGTTATATGTTGTGTATAAACTAAATTGAAGTATAGGTGAGGTGGTCACAGAAGGTGGCTGGGAACTCGCATTTACTTTCAACATGTTGGTTCCTCATTACTATGTCTCTTAATTCCATAATGACGTAAATTTTTGCTGATGGTATGTTGGAGCTTTCAATTGACTGGGATGATACTCTGCTGTCTCTGCTCCAGACCAGTGAGGGTATACCTAAGCAGCCGTTTAACTTGACTGGACAATAAGATGCTGGACTCTATGTTTGGTATATGCTTGCAATGGGGGAATCTCAACTGAACTTGAGCTGTGGTTATGCAACACGGTGGAGGAATCCACCATGGTGGGAAGGTTTGGGGAGGGGTGGGGAGAACCCAAGTAACTATGTAACTGTGTCACAGAAAACAATGTAATTAATGAAGAAAAAAAAATGAAACACACAAATCAGAAAAAAAAAAAGAAATATTGTGGAAGGATTATTGAAAAAGAAGAAAGAGATAAGAGAAGACAGAGAGAGACAGATTTTACTTGGGTATAGTCATGTGTGAAATGTGATAGAACTTGATCTTTCATGAAAGGATGACAATATATAATTATTTAAGTTTAAAAAAATAAAAAAAAAAGTCAAGTGACTCAGTCAGCCTTACAGGCAGGGTTAGTCTCAACTCTTCCTGTAGAAGTAGCCCTAATTCTAATCTTACACCTAGCTCTACTCTCATCGACCTCTGCTTTGACTTAACCCTGTCCCAAATACTAACCTTAATCTTTGTCCATCTCTACTCCTCGCCCTAACCTTAGTCCTACGCCAATCGTAATCCCAACATTTTTACAACAATCTAACTGAAATAGCAGCATTCAAGCTCAACAGAAAGCCAAGCAGAGTCATAGCCCCAAGTGTCAAAAACAACACTAAAGATTCCCTTTATCCTGAACCAGCTGGGTTCCTGAAACTAATCTTCCCTGAGGCCAGCCCTTTCTGTAACTCTAAGCCAAGCCCTAGACTTTACCTGATCATACCCCTAGACCAAATCATGCCCCGATTTCTACTACTACTACTAAGTGCATCCCTAGCTCAAACACCAATCGAACTCCTAAAGCTAACCCTAACTCCTTTTGTTCTATTGTTTCCAATCTTTACATAGTTGATTTAGGTCAAAGGGTTCAAGAGCTACAGGACAGTGAGTAAGGCTATTATTTCCACATCCTCTTATTTGACTGTATCTGGGGGTAAATGGGGAGGGAGATAAAGGAAGAAGCTCCACCCAGTCTCCTCCCGACCCCAGGTCCCTGATGTGGGGCATGCTGCGAGGGTCCTGCTCAAGTGGGTTTCTTGTTTGTTTCTTTGTTTCTCAAGTGGTTTTGATATGAATGAATTGCTGCCAATCTTGCAACTGCAAGCACGATGAGGTCTCTGCAGCATACACTGATTGACACAGTCCATCTTAGAGTCTGCGTTTGCCCAGGTTTTCTCTGCCAATACGTGGCTGAAGTGGGTGATTGACTTGTTCTGTTCTCTGTCTTCTCATGGTTAGGGTTCTGAGTGCAGCAGTTTCAATGGGGAGATCCCCACAGATCTCCTCTGTGTCTGAGGTATTCCCAGTCCAGATTCTGTCTATACTAGCAAGTCAGGGCCCGGCACAGCCCATCAGCCCGATCAGCTGGTTGTTGCAGTTGCTGGGTTGGTTGTGTTTGCAGGCCTGTGTTCCACTGGAACCAATGCGTCTTGCAGTCCAGCCTGATTCTGCCCAGCACACTCTCGGGCATCACTCTTGCTTCACTCACGTCACTCCCTGTGGCTGTCCTGATGACAGGGAGCATTCTGATTGGCTGCATCTCTAAGACCTCACAGGGCTGTGTGGCCCTACAAGCTGTCCAATCAGCAGCTGCCTGGTCATGGCAGCCCAGAATCCTGTAGCCTCAGCATTCTAGAAAAGCCATGGTGACAGGCAGCCTCCTCTGTGGAGTAGAGAAAGATGGTGAGTGGTTCAAGCTCTGCTTTCTTTGTTCCTTCTCGCCACAGGCCCTAGCAGAGAAGACGTGCAGACTCCATGGAAGCCAGCAGAGCGTGAGTGTGTGGGGTTGGGTTTCCCTTGAATGTGAGTTTGCAAATCCGCTGACGATGTAGTGAAGCCTAGGACCTCTTCAACACCGGTACTATGAAAGCATTTGCATTTTCTGTCTTTGAGAATCCTTGTGTCTCTTCAAGGAGCCAATCTAATCCTAGTTCTCCATTAGAGGTAGTGTGTGGAATAACCTATGTAATGTGGAAGAGCCAAGCCAAGCTGATTTCCATAGGCAGACATTACATCCCATTTCCTGTCATGGCTCTCACTGAAATTTCCCTAGTGCAGTCCAGTGTCATGTGAGTGGGTCACCATAGTGTAAAAGAGATGACTTCCGGGAGATGGTTGGGATCAATACCATAGTTGGATACAGGGTTGGACTCAGGGTTAGAATGCTATCTAGGCTTATGGTTGCAGTGATGTCAAAGCCTAGATTTCAGATTAGGCAAGGTGGAGTGTTAAGGTTCAATTGAGGCTTCTGATTTGGGTTACAAGTAGGAATAGAGCTAGGATTATGCTTAGGTGTAATTAAGGTGAGAGCTAGGTCTAATGCTAAAGGTCAAGTCTAGTAGTGAGGATACTGTTAAGTTTTGAGATTTGAGTTATGGTTATCCCAATGGTTAGGGTTAGGGTTAGGGTTAGGGTGAGGGTTATAATTATGGTGAGGGTTCAACTGACAAATAAGATTGGGTCCAGACTTAGGTTTTGTATGTGGCATGAAGTAGGATTTGTGTGAGGATTAGTATTAGGTAAATAGTGTTTGGATTAATGCCAGATAGAGAGTTTGGGTTCCATTTCTGGTTCAGGCTTGGTTTGAGTTAGTGCTTTGATTGAGGGTTATTGTTAGGACTGTGGAAAGGACTGTGTGGAATTAGAATACAGTTAGAGTTACTCTTGAGGCTACGATGAAAGTTGTGGCTCCATTGAGGATGAAGAGGTTGTTTTGTGTGAATTTGAGTATCGTGGTGAGGTTCTAGTCTATGTCTGAATGATTATGCTTAGAGCTAGATTTCCAGTTTCATTCCATGGTGGTCTGTGAGGCTACATGGTATGATTCCTATATTTTTTGAAGTTATTTAGGTTTGCTCTGTGTCCTATCATGTGGTCAATCCTTTGTAAAATGTCATATACTGCTTTAGAATATGTATAATCTGTGGCTCTTGCTCTAAGCATGGGTAGCCTTTCTAATTTCAGATGATACAGACTTCAAGCTGACAGACATTAAAAAAGACAGGGAAGGTCATTATATATTGGTGAAGGGACTGATACAGCAGGAAGTAATCACCATTGTGCATATATATGCACCAATTTCCAAAGCGCCTATGTATATGAAGCAATTACTTACAGACTTAGGAGGAGACATTGATATGCACACAATAATAGTGGGTGACCTTACCACCCAGCTAACAACAATAGGCAGATCAACAAAACAAAAACTCAAAAAAGAAACAACAGAGCTCATACAAACAATAGAATAACTGGACTTGATAAACATTTATAGAACTTTTTACCCCAAGGCCACAGATTATACATTTTTTTCAGCAGTATATGGCACCTTCCCCAGCAATTCAAAATGCCCCAGGAAATACAGAAACACCTGGATGTTGAAAAATATGCTATTAAACGAACAATGGGTCAGAGAAGAAATTAAAGATGAGATCAAAAATTTATGAAACCAATGAAAACTCTGACACAACATTCGAAAACTGATTGGACACAGCCGAAGCAGTGCTACGGGGTAAACTCATCGCAATTGGAGCCCATGTCAAGGCCCATGAGAGGCAACAAGTACAGGAACTAAACACATACCTCCAGGAATTGGAAAAACAACAGCGGAAGAGCCACACACACAACAGGAAACAAGAAATCATCAAAACAAGGGAGGAAATTAATCAGAAAGAAACAAAAAAACTATACACAAAATCAATGAATCAAAAAGCTGGTTTTTTGAAAAGATAAACAAAATAGACACCCTGCTGGCCTCACTGATAAAGAAAAAAAACAAGAGAAAGTAAGAATTAACAGCATCAAAGATGAAAAAGGCAACATAATAACAGACACTGCAACCATTAAGAACATAATCAGAAATTACTACAAAGCACTGTACTCCAACAAATAAGAAGACCACCAAGAAATGGAAAAGTTCTTAGACTTCTACCACCTGCCAAAACTTAGCCAAGAGGCAACAAACGACCTGAACAAACCCATAACTGAAGCAGAGATTGAATCAGTGATTAAAGATCTCCCAACAAAGAAAAGCCCAGGCAAAGATGGCTTCACTGCAGAATTCTACAAAACATTCCGAACAGAACTGACCCCAATCCTCTACAAACTCTTCAACACACACAAAAAAGGCAACCCTTCCAAACTCATTCTATGAAGCCAACATCACCTTAATCCCAAAACCCGACAGAGACCCAAATGAGAAGGAAAACTACAGACCTATTTCTCTGATGAACATCGACACTATCCTACCCAACAAAATCCTAGCCAATAGAACTCAAAAACACATCAGACAGATTATTCACTCAGATCAACTAGGATTCATCCCTGGAATGGGGGGTGTTTCAACATCCGGAAATCCAAAAATGTGATGCACCACATCCAAAAATTGCAAAACAAGTACTACATGATAGTATCAAGAGACGCAGAAAAAGCTTTTGAAAAAATCCAACACCACTTCCTGCTAAAAACCCTAACCAAGGTAGGCATAGATGGAAAAATCCACAACATAATCAAACCAATATATGAAAAACCCAACGCCAGCATCATACTGAATGGAGAAAAACTGGAGCCCTTCCCACTGAGATCTGGAACAAGACAAGGATGTCAGCTTTCTCCACTGCTGTTCAACATAGTCCTAGAGGTACTTGCTGAGGCCATAAGTCAAAAAAAAAAATAAATTGAATCCAAATGGGAATCGAAGAAGTCAAGCTTTCACTACACGCAGATGACATGATTCTCTACATAGAAGACCCAAGAGACTCAATACAGAAACTGCTAGATCTTAAACGAGAGTTTGGAAGAGTGGCAGGATACAACATTAATGAACAAAACTCAACAGCCATAGTGTATGCAAATAGCCCAAAGATGGAAAAGACCTAACCAGCAAGATACCATCCAAAATAACAGAGAAAAGTATGAAGTATCTGGGAATAAACCTAACCAAAAATGTAGGAGACCTATTTGAGGAAAACTACAAACTACTTAAAAAAGAAATCAAGCAGGACCTCAAAAGATGAAATAACAACCCATACTCCTGCATCGGTAAAATCAATATCATTAAAATGTCTATACTGCCAAAAGCAATATATACATTCAACGCAATCCCAATCAAATTGCCCAAAACATTCTTCACAGATCTGGAAGCAATGATTCAAAGGTTCATTTGGAAACACAAAAAACCATGAATAGCTAGAACCGTTCTCTTGAACAGGAAGTTAGCAGGGGGAATCAAAGTCCCAGACCTCTGGACATACTATAGGGCAGTGATTATCAAAACAGCCTGGTACTGGCACAAAAATAGAGAAGAAGATCAATGGAGCAGAATAGAAACACCAGATGGGAACCCACACAAATACAGCCAAATACTCTTTGACAAAAAGACAAACGACAATCCAGGCAAATGGGAAGGTCTGTTCAATAAATGCCATTGGGACAACTGGTTGATAGCCTGCAAAAACAAAAAGCTAGACCAGCATCTCTCACCATACACTAAGATCAAATCGAAATGGATAAAGATCTAAACCTACATCCAGAAACCTTCAAACTTTTGGAAGAAAATGTCAGAAATACTCTGCAAGATCTAGGGGTAGGCCCCTACTTCCTGAAAAGGACTCAAGACTCTTGGTTGAATGGGATGATATTCTGCCAGCTGTTACAACGGACCAGAAATGGTCTCCCCAAGAGACTGTTCAATCCATCTGGACAATAAATAGCTACACTTTATACTTGGTATATGTTTACAAGGAAAGAATCTTGATTGAATTGGAACTGTAATACTGCCTCTAGGTGGAGGAAGTCACCAAGGTGAAGGGGCGTGAGGGGATTCCCAGAGCCTATGAAACTGTAACATAATGCAAAATAAATAATAAAAAAAATTAAAAAATAAAAGAGAAAAAAAGCAAAAGAAATCAAGACGACAATAAATAAGTGGGACCTCATCAAACTAAGAAGCTTCTGTACAGCAAAGGAAATAATCAACAATGTAAAAAAGCAACCCACAGAATGGGAGAAGATCTTCGCGCACTACATAGGTGATAGAGGGCTAATTTCCAGAATATGCAAATAACTACAAATTAACCAAAGTGTCAAAACAAACAAGCCACTCAAGAAAAGGGCATGGGAAATGGGCAAACACTTCACAAACACTTCACAAAACCCAAATGGCAAATAAACATATGAAAAATACGCAAGTTCCCTGGCAATAAGGGAAATCCAAATTAAAACATCAATGAGGTATTACCTGATGCCAGTAAGACTGGCCCACATGAATAAAAGCACCAAAAACACTTGTAGGCGAGGTTGTGGGGAAAAGGGAAGCCTACTCCACTGCTGCAGGGGTTGCAGGCTGGTACAGCCTCTATGGAAATCAGTATGGAGAACATTGAAACAACTTAAAATCGACATACCGTATGATCCAACAATAGCACTGCTAGGAATATACACAAAACACCTGTTTTATGAGAAGCCAACATGAACCCCTATGCCCATAGCAGCACAATCAGTAATTGCAAAAACATGGAAACAACCGAAATGCCCATCAGCAGAAGACTGGATAAGAAAGCTATGGTTCACCTATTCCATGGAATACTACTCAACTATTAAAAAAAAATAAAAATGTAGTTCTTTGTGGCCAAATGGGCCAAACTGGAAACCATAATGCTAAGGAAAATGAGCCAATCCCAAAAGGTTAAGATACTACATGTTTGCCTTAATTTAAGATGATATGATGTTATCTATAACATGTTATGTTATGGATGTTATGTCATATATTGTATATAAACTAAAACTGAATTAACAATGGAGTGATCACAGAAGAAGGTTAAGAAATTGCAATTGTTTTTAACATATTGGTTACTCAATATTAGAACTATTGATTAGACAACGAATTTAATTGTTGCTGGTCGTATGTTGGAGCCTTTAATTGATCGGATCACTTGCTTTCCAATGCTCATTGAGCCGAGTCAGATGGAAAAAAGCAAGATGAGCACTCACACATAACAAAGATGGAGAACGACAGTCAAGGCATGAAAAAATTCAGAGCCAGAGAGATGTCCAGCCCTCAAGCCATTTCCAGCTGAAATGGAAACCAAGTGCTGTGACAGCTAGGGAACTCAGTGTGGTGGTGAATGGCAACTGCCCGAAGCATCAGCTCAGGTTTTCCAGTATCAAAAGAACTCCACTGGTCATTCACTTCACAAACCATCAGCTGTCATAGCAGGTCTCTCGGATATCCTGTTGGTCTCTTCCTGTCCTATGTCCTTTTAGCCCAGTGTGTGGAATAAAGCAGGTTGAACACCAACACAAAACAAACATGGAGATCCTCACTCAAGGCGCTCAAAATTTCACAGCCAGAGAGAACTTCAGCACCTAAGCCATTTCCACCCTCAGGGAAACCAAGTGCTGTGGCAGCACATATGTCTGAAAGTGGATGTGACATCTAGGGAACTCAGTGTTGTGGTGAATGGCAGCTGCTTGACGCAGCAGCATAGCTTTTCCAGTGCCAAAAAAAACTCCACCTGACTCATTCACTTCACATACCATCAGCTGTCATAGCAGATCTCATGGAAACCTGTTAGATGACTTCCTGTTCAATGCCCACTCAGCCCAGGGGGATGGAATCAAGCAGGTTGAACACCACACAAAACAATAATGGAGATCCTCACTGAAGGCGCTCAAAACTATAGACCCAGAGAGAAGTTCAGCGCCCAAGCCATTTCCAGCTGCTAAGGAAACTCAGTGTTCTGGAGGCACATATGTCTGAAAGTGGGTGGGACACCTAGCAAACTCATTATGGTGGTAAATGGCAACTGCCGAAAGCAGCAGCATATGTCTTCCCCTGACAAAACAACTCCACTTGGCTCATTCACTACACATACAATCAGCTCCTGGCAGGTCTCACAGAAACCCTGTTTTGTCAGTTCCTCCCAAAAGCCAATTGAGCAAGGCTTGAAGGAATCAAACAGTTAGAGCAGCTGCACCAAAGAATCATGGAGATTCTCACTAAAGGCGCTAAAATCTCAAAATCCAAAGAGAAGTTCACCACCCAAGAAATTTTCAACTGCCATGGAAACCAAGTGCTCTGACAGCATATAAGTCTGAAAGAGGATGTGGTACCTAGGGAACACAGTGTAGTGGTGAATGACAACTGCAAAAAGCATGAGCACAGGTCTTCATTGCGAAAACAACTCCACTGGCTCATTCACTTCACATACCATCAGCTGTCCTAGCAGGACTCCCAGAAACCCTGTTTGGTCACTTCCTGTCCAATGCCCATTGAGCCCAGGGGGATGGAATCAAGCAGATAGAGCACACACAGAAAACATAGATGGAGATCCTAACGCAAGGCGCGAAAAAATCCAGAGCCAGAGAGAAGTTCAGCGCCCAAGCCAGTTTCAGCTGCCATGGAAACCAATTGCTCTGGCAGCACAGATGTCTGAAAGTGGATGTGACACCTAGGAAACTCAGTGTTGTGGTGAATGGCAGCTGCTTGAAAAACCAGCACAGGTCCTCCAGTGCCAAAACAACTCCAGTTGGCTCATGAACTTCACATACCATCAGCTATCCTGACAGGTCTTCCAAATAACCTGTATGGTCACTTCCTCTCCACTGCCAATTGAGCCCAGTGTGATGGAATCAAGCAGGTTGAGAACACACAGTAAACATAAATGGAGATCCTAACACAAGGCGCGAAAAAATCCAGAGCCAGAGAGAAGTTCAGCGCCCAAGCCATTTCCAGCTGCCATGGAGACCAAGTCCTCTGGCAGCACATATATCTGAAAGTGGATGTGACACCTAGGCAACTCTGTGTGTTGGTGAATGGAAACTGCCCGAAGCACCAGCACAGGTCTTCCAGAACAAAAACAACTCCACCTGGTTCATTCACTTCTCATGCAATCAGCTGTCCTGGCAGGTGTCCAACAAACCATGTTTAGTCACTTCCTGTCCAATGTCAATTAAACAAAATTTGAAAGAATCAAACTGCACTAAACAAAGATGGAGATCCTCACTCAAGGCGCTAAATTTGGAAACCAGAGAAAAGTTCAGCACCCTAGCCTTTTGCAGCTGCCTTGGAAACAAGTGATGTCGCAGCATTTATGTCTGAAAGTGGATGTGAAACCTGGGAAAATCATTTAGGTGGTGGTGAATGGCAACTGCCCGAAGCAGTAGCACAGGCCTTCCAATGCGAAAGCAACTCCACGAGTCTGATTCACTTCACATACAATCAGTTGTCTTAGCAGGTCTCCCGGAAATCCTGTTTGGTCACTTTGTGTCCAATGAGCACTGAGCCCAATGGGATGGAAACATACAGGTTGAGCACACACACTAAACAAAGATGGAGATCTTCACTCAAGGCGCTCAAAACCCGACATCCAGAGAGACATTCAACGCACAACCCCTTTCCACCTACCATGGAAACCAAGTGCTCTGGCAGCACATATGTATGAAAGTGGCTGTGACATTGGGGAACTCAGTGTAGTGGTGAATGGCAACTCCATGAAGCAGCAGCACTGGTCTTCCAGTGGCAAAATAACTCCATCTGGCTCATTCACTACACATAGAATGAGCTGTCCTCACATGTTTCCTGGAAACCCTGTTTGATCACTTCCTGTCCAATGACAACAGAGCCCAGTGCAATGGAATCAAGCTGGCTGAGAACCAACAGAAAACATGGAGCAGATCCTCATTAAGGTGCCAAAAACTCCACCGCAAGAGAGAAATTTAGTGCCTAAGCCATTTCCACCTGCCAAGGAAACCAAGTGCTCTGGCAGCACATATGTCTGAAAGCGGCTGCAACATCTAGAGAACTCAGTGTGGTAGTGAATTGCAATTGCCTGAAAGAGCAGCACAGGTCTTCCAGTATCAAAACAACTCCACCTGGCTCATTCAATTCATATAGAATCAGCAGTCCTATCAGGTTTCCTGCATACCCTATTTGGACACTTTCTGTCCAATGCCCACTCAGCCCAGTGTAATGGAATCATTCTGTCTGAACACCCACACACATAACAAAGATGGAAATCCTCACTCAAGGTGCTCAAAACTCGATATCCAGAGAGAAGTTGAGCGCACAAGCCATTTGAAGCTGCCATGGAGACATGGCCTCATTCATGTCACATACTATCTGCTCTCTTATTAGGTCTCCCAGAAACCATGTTTGGTCATTTTCTGTCCAGTGACCATTGAGCCTAATGGGATTAAACATGCAGGTTGATCCCCCACACAAGACTCGACAACAAGAGAAAAGTTCAGAAGCCTAGCCGTTTGCAGCTGCGTTGGAAACAAGTGATCTGGCAGCACATATGTCTGAAAGTGGAGGTGTAACCTGGGAAAAATATTTAAGTGGTGAATGGCAACAGCCCGAGGCAGTAGCAGAGGCCTTCCAGTGCCAAAACAACTCCAACAGGGTCAGTCACTTCACATAAAATCAGCTCTCCTAGCAGGTCTCCCGGCAACGTTGTTTGGTCACTTCCTGTCCAATGCCTGTTGAGCCCAAGGGGATGGAATCAAGCATGTTGAGCACACACACAAAACAGATCATCACTCAATTCGCTAAAAATTCCAGAACCAGAGAAAAAGTTTAGCACCCAAGCCATTTCCCGCTGCCTGGAAACCAATTGCTCTGGCAGCACATATATCTGAAAGTGGATGTAACACCTGGGGAACTCAGTGTGGTGGTGAATTGCAACTGCCCAAAATAGCAGCACAGCTTTTCCAGTTTCAGAAAAACTTGACTCACATCAGTCAAATCACATACCATCAGCTCTCCTTACAGGTCTACCAGATACCCTGTTTGAACACTTCCTGTTCAATGCCAATTGAGCCTCGTGTGATCAAATCAAGCATGTTCAGCATGTGCAAAGAAAAAAGATGGAGATCCTTACGAAAAACACTGAAAATTCAAGAGCAAGAGAGGAGTTCAGCATCAAAGCCATTTCCACCTGCCATGGCAACCAAATGCTCTGGCAGCACATATGTCTGAAAGTGGATGGGACACCTAGGGAACTCGGTGTGGTGGTGAATGGCAATTGCATGAAGCAACAGCACAGGCCTTCCAGTGCCAAGCATCTCCACCTGGCTCATTCACTTCACATACCATCAGCTATCATGGCTGATCACCCAGAAACCCTGTTTGGTCACTTCCTGTCCAATGCCCATTGAGCCCAGTGGAATGGAATCAAGCAGATTTGGCACCCACACAAAACAAAGATGGAGATTCACACTCAAGGTGCTCAAAACTCCTCAGACAGAGGGAAGTTTAAGGCCCAAGCCAATTTCAGCTGCCATGGAAACCTAGTGCTCTGGCAGCGCATAGGTTAATCACTGGATGTGTCACCTAGGGAACTCAGTGTGGTGTTGAATGGCAACTGTCCAAGGCAGCCTGATAGGTCTTCCAGTGGCAAAACAACTCCACATGCCTCATTCACATCAATTACCTTCAGCTATCCTTACAGGTCTCCTGAAACCATGTTTGCTCACTTCCCAACCAATGCCCATTGACACCAGTGAAAAAGAATCATGCAGTTTCAGCACACACACAAAACAAGGATGCAGATCCTCACTCTAAGCGCTCATAACTCCAGAGCCAGAGAGAAGTTCAGTTCCCAAGCCATTTCCAGCCGCCATGAAAACTAAGTGTTCTGGAAGAACGGATGTCTCAAAGTGGCTGATAAGCTAGGCAACTCATTGTGGTGTTGAACGGTAAGTGCTCAAAGCAGCAGCACATAATTCCAGGGCCAAGACAACTCCACCTGGTTCATTCACCTCCCATACCATCAGCTGTCTTTTTTTTTTTTTTTTTACATATCTTTTTTTTTTAATTTTATTTTAAATTCATTAATTACATTGTATTATGTGACAGTTTCATAGGTACTGGGATTCTCCCCACCCCTCCCCAAACCTTCCCACCATGGTGGATTCCTCCACCGTGTTGCATAACCACACCACAGTTCAAGTTCAGTTGAGATTCCCCCATTGCAAGCATATACCAAACATAGAGTCCAGCCTCTTATTGTCCAGTCAAGTTCAACGGCTTCTTAGGTATACACTCTCTGGTCTGAAGACAGAGCCAGCAGACTATCATCCCGATCAATTAAAAGCTCCAACATACCATCAGCAAAAATTTACATCACCATGGAATTAATTGACATAGTAATGAGTAACCAATATGTTAAAAGTAAATGCGAGTTCCCAGCCACCTTCTGTGACCACCTCACCTATACTTCAATTTTAGTTTATACACAACATATAACATTCAAAACATAACATGTTATACATAACATCATATCATCTTAAATTAAGGCAAACATGTGGTATTTAACCTTTTGTGATTGGCTCATTTCCCTTAGCATTATGCTTTCCAGTTTGGCCCATTTGGCCACAAAGAACTGCATTTTGTTTTTTTTAATAGCTGAGTAGTATTCCATGGAGTAGATGAACCATAGCTTTCTTATCCAATCCTCTGTTGATGGACATTTTGGCTGCTTCCATGTTTTTGCAATTACTGATTGTGCTGCTATCAACATAGGAGTGCATGTTGGTTTCTCATAAAACAAGTGTTCTGGATATATTCCTAGGAGTGCTATTGCTGGATAATACGGTATGTTGTATTTGAGTTGTTTGAATATTCTCCATACTGATTTCCATAGAGGCTGTACCAGCCTGCAGCCCCTCCAGCAGTGGAGTAGGCTTCCCTTTTCCCCGCAACCTCGCCAACAAGTGTTGTTGGTGCTTTTATTCATGTGGGCCAGTCTTACTGGCAGCAGGTAATATCTCATTGATGTTTTAATTTGGATTTCCCTTATTGCCAGGGAACTTGAGCATTTTTTCCTATGTTTATTTGCCATTTGGGTTTGTTCCTTTGTGAAGTGTTTGCCCATTTTCCATGCCCATTTCTTGAGTGGCTTGTTTGTTTTGACATTTTGGTTGTTTTGTAGCTCTTTGTATATTCTAGAGATCAGCCCTCTATCACCTAAGTCGTGTGCGAAGATCTTCTCCCATTCTGTGGGTTGCCTTTTTACTTTGTTGATTGTTTCTCTAGCTGTACAGAAGCTTCTTAGTTTGATGAGGTCCCAATTGTTTATTTTGGTCTCGATTTCTACTGCATTTGGAGTCTTTTTTAGGAAGTGAGGGCCTACCCCTAAGTGTTGCAGTGTGTTTCCGACATTTTCTTCCAAACGTTTGAAGGTTTCTGGATGTAGGTTTAAATCTTTTATCCATTTGGATTTGATCTTAGTATATGGTGAGAGATGTGGGTCTATCTTTTTGGTTCTGCAGGCTATCAACCAGTTGTCCCAACAGCATTTATTGAACAGACCTTCCCATTTGCCTGGGTTGTCGTTTGTCTTTTTGTCAAAGATTATTTGGCTGTATTTGTGTGGGTTCCCATCTGGTGTTTCTATTCTGCTCCATTGAACTTCTTCTCTATTTTTTTGCCAGTACCAGGCTGTTGTGATAACCACTGTCCTATAGTATGTCCAGAAAAGCTTTAACTTCATCAGTCAAATCACATACCATCGGCTATCCTTACCGATCTATCAGAGACGTTGTTTGAACAATTCCTGTTCAATGCCAATTGAGTGCCGTGTGATGGAATCAAGCATGTTCAGCATACGCACAGAAAAAGCTGGAGATTCCCACTCAAAACATTGAAAATTCAAGAGCCAGAGCGGATTTCAGCATCAAAGCCATTTCCACCTGCCATGGCAACCAAATGCTCTGGCAGCACATATGTCTGTAAGTAGATGGGATATCTAGGTAACTCAGTGTAGTGGTGAATGTCAACTGCCTGAAACAGCAGCACAGGCCTTCCAGTGCCAAACATCTCCACCTGGCTCATTCGCTTCACATACCATCAGCTATCCTGGCTGATCTCCCGGAAACCCTGTTTGGTCACTTCCTGTAAAATGCCCGTTGAGCCCAGTGGGATGGATTCAAGCAGGTTTAGCACACTCACAAAACAAAGATGGAGATTCACACTCAAGGTGCTCAAACTCCACAGACAGAGGGAAGTTCATCGCCCAAGCCAGTTTCAGCTGCCATGGAAACCTAGTGCTCAGGCAGCACATATGTGGAACACTGGATGTGCCACCTAGGAAACTCAGTGTGGTGTTGAATGGCAACTGTCCATGGCAGCCTGATAGGTCTTCCAGTGCCAAAACAGCACCTTCGGGCTAATTGACTTCACATACAATCAGCTGTCCTTTCAGGTTTCCTAGAAAACCCTGTTTGGACAAATCCTGTTTAATGCCGATTGAGCCCAGGGTAATGGAATCACGAATGTTGTGCACACACACAAAACAAGGATGGAGATCCTCACTCAAGACGCTAATAACTCCAGAGCCAAAGTGAAGTTCAGCATCCAAGCCACTTCCAGCTGCCATGGAATCTTAAAGCATTGGCTGCACATATATCTGAAAGTGGATGGGACACCTAGGGGACACAGTGTGGTTGTGAATAGCAACTGCCCAAAGCAGCAGCACAGGCATTCCAGTTGTAAAACAACTCCACCTGGATCATCCAACTCCCATACCATCAGCTGTCCTTTTAGGTCTCCCAGAATCCATGTTTGGTCACTTACTGCCCAAAGCACATTGAGATCACTCAGTTGGAATCAATCAGGTTGAGCACACACACAAAACAAAGTTGGAGATTAACACTCAATGCACATAAATTTCTTGAGCCAGAGAGAATTTCAGTCCCCAACCAATTTCCAGATGCTATGGAAACCAAGTGCTCTGGCAGCACATATATCTGAAAGCGAATGTGATACTTGAGGAACACAGTGTGGTGTTGAATGGCCTCTACTGTTAGCAGCGACACATATGTTTCAGTGCCAAAAAAACTCCTCCTGGCTCATTCACTTCACATACCATCAGTTATTCTTGCAGGTCTCTGGGAAACACTGTTTGGTCACTTCCTTTCGAATGCCCATTGAGCCCAGGGGGAAGGAATCAAGCAGGTTGAGGATACACACAAAAGAAAGATGGAGATACTCACTCAAGGCATGTGAAACTCCACAGCCAGGTAGAATTCAGCGCTCAAGTCATTTCCAGCTGCCATGGAAACCAAGTGCTCTGGCATCACATATGTTCTAAAGTGGATGTCACACGTGAGGAACTCATTGTGTTGGTGAATGTCAACTGCCCAAAGAAGCAGCATATGTCTTCCTGTGCCAAAACAACTCCACCTGACTCATTCACATACCAGCAATTTCCTAGCAGGACTTAAAGAAATCCTGCTTGGTCCCTTCCTATAAATGCCACTTGAGCAAAGTGGGATGGAATAAAGCAGGTTGAGAACACACACAAAACAAGAATAGAGATCCTTACTCAAGGCGCTCATACTCGAGTGCCAGAGAGAAGTTCAGTGCGCAAGCCATTACTAGTTGTCATGGAACCACATGCTCTGGCAGCATTATGTGTGAAAGTGTATGTGACACCTAGGCAATCCGTGTGGTTGTGAATGGCAGCAGCCCAAAGCAGCAGCACAGCTCTTCCTGTGCACAATCATCTCCACCTGGATCATTCGCTTCACATACCATCAGCTGACCTACCAAGTTTCTGAGAACCCTTGTTTGGTCGGATGGAAACAAGCAGGTTGAACACACACACAAAATAAAGTTGGAGATCCTAACTCAAGACACTGAAAACTCCAGACTTAGAGAGAATTTCAGGGCCTATCCCATTTCTAGTTGCCATGGAAACCAAAGACTCTGCCAGCACATATGTGTGAAAGTGGACATGACACTTGTAGAAGTCAGTGTGGTGGTGAATGGCAGTAGCACAGCTCTTCCACTGCCAAAACAACTCCAACTGGCTCCTTCACTTCACTTCACATACCATCAGCTGTCCTTACAAGTATCCCAGAAACCCTCTAAGGTCACTATCTGTTCAACGCCAATTGAGGCCTGTAGGATAGAATCAAGCAGGATGAACACACACAAAAAACCAAGATGGATATCCTCACAGAATTCATGTAAAACTCCACAGCCAGAGAGAAGTTCATCGCTCAAATCATGTCCAGGTGCCATGGAAACAAAGTACTCTGGCAGCACATATGTCTGTAAGCGGATGTGACACATGAGGAACTCAATGTGGTGGTGAATGGCAACTGCCCGAAGCAGCAGAGCAGCTCTCCAATGTCAAAACAACTCCACCTGGCTCATCAATTTCACATACCACCAGCTGTCCTAGCAGGTCTCCAGGAAACTGTGTTTGGTCACTTCCTATCCAATGACAATTGAGCCAAGGGAGATACAATAACGTAGGTTGAGCACACACACAAAACAAAGATGAAGATACTCACTCAAGGCACTCACATCTCTACAGCCAGAGAGAATTTCAGCACCCAAGCCTCTTCCAGCTGTCATGGAAATCAAGTGCTCTGGCAGCACATATTTCTGAATGTGGCTGGAAGGTGAAACGTGAAGAACTCAGTACGGTGGTATATGGCAACTGCCTGAATTAGCAACGCAGGTCTTCCAGGACACAAACAACTCCACCTGGCTCATTCACTTCACATACCATTAGCTGTCCTAGTAGGTCTTCCAGAAACACTGTTTGGTCACTTCCTGTCCAATGCCCATTAAGCCCAAGGGGGATAGAATCATACAGGTTGAGCACACACTCAAAACAAAGATGGAGATCCTCACTCAAGGTGATCTAAACTCCACAGCCAGAGAGAAGATCAGCATACAAGATATTTCCCGGCTGCTTCGGAAACCAAGTGCTCTGGCAGCACCTATTTCTGAAAGAGCCTGGGACATGACACTTGGGGAAATCATTGTCGTGGAGAAAGGCAACTGCCCGAAGCAGCAACACAGCTTGTCCAGTGCCAAAACAACTCCACCTGGCTCATTCATTCACATACCTTCAGCTGTCCCTGCAGGTCTCCAGGATTTCTTGTTTGGTCACTTCCTGTCCAATGCCCACTGAACCCAGTGTGATGTAATATATAGGTTCAGCAACCGCACAAAACAAAAACGGAGATTCTCACAGAATTCATGTAAAACTCCACAGCCAGACAAGAGGTCAGCGTCCAAGCCATTTCCAGCTGCCATGGAAACCAAGTGCTCTAGCAACACATATGTTTGAAAATGGATGTGACACCTATGGAAAACTGTGTTGGTGAATGGCAACTGCCAAAAGCAGCAGCAGAGCTCTCCAGTGCCAAAACAACACCACCTAGCTCATTCACTTCCCATACCATCAGTTGTCCAGCAGGTGTCCAGGAAATCTTGCTTGATCACGTCCTGTCCAATGATCATTGAGCACGTCCTGTTAATGATCATTGAGCACAGTGTGATGGAATCTGTAGGTTCAGCAACCGCACAAAACAAAGAAGGAGATCATAACTAAAGGCGCTCAAAACTCCACACCCAGGGAGAAGTTCAGAGATCAAGCCATTTACAGCTGCTATGCAAACCAAGTGCTCTGACAACACATTTATCTGAAACTGGCTGGGACATGACACTTGGGAAAGCAGTGTGGTGGTGAATGGCAACTGCCTGAAGCAGCAGCACAGAACTTCCAGTACCAAAACTATTCTACCTTGTTCATTCACTTCACATACCATCAGCACTCCATGAAGTCTCCCTGAAACCCTGTTTGGACACTTCCTGTCTCTTGCCCATTGTAATGTGATGTAATCACATTAATGTAATCAATGTGATGTAATCTGGAGTTTCAGCAACCGCACTAAACAAAGAAGTAGATCCTCACTAAAGGCATGACAACCTCGACAACACGATATAAGTTCAGTGCCCAAGCCATTTCCAGCTGCCATGGAAACCAAGTGCTCTGGCTGCACAGATGTCTGAAAGTGGCTGTCACACCTAGGAAACACAGTGGATTGTTAAATGACAACTGCCCGAAGCAGCAGCACAGCTTTTCCAGTGTCAAAACAGCTCAACCTAGCTCATTCATTTCACATACCAACAGCAGTCATTGCAGGTCTCCCCCAAATCCTGGTTGGTCACTTCCTGTCAAATGCCCATTGAGACCAGGTGGATACAATCAAGCAGGTTGAGCACACTCACAAAACAAAGATGGAGATCCTCACAGAATTCATGTAAAACTCAATAGTCAGAGAAGATTTCAGCGCTCAAGCCATTTCCAGTTTACATGGAAACCAATTGCTGTGGCAGCACATATGTCTGTAATTGGATGTGACACTTGAGGAAATCAGTGTGGTGGTGAATGTCAACTGCCCCAAAAAGCAGAAGAACAGTTCGTTCAGTGCCAAAACAAATGCACCTGGGTCATTCACTTCACATACCATCAGCTGTCCAATCAGGTCTCTGGTAAATCTTGTTTGGTCCCTTTTGTCCAATGCCTATTGAGCATAGGGTATTGGAGATCCTCACAGAATTCATATAAAACTGCACAGCCAGAGAAGATTTCGGTGCCCCAGCTATTTCCAGCTACAATGGAAACCAAGTGCTCTGACAACACACATGTCTGAACGTGAACGTGACACTCCAACTTGCTCCTCCACTTCACGTACCATCAGCTGTCCCTGCAGAACTCCTGGAAACCTTGTTTGGTCACTTCCTTTCCAATGCTCATTTCGCCCAGGGGGATGGAATCAAGGAGGTTGAACACACACACAAAGCAAAGATGGAGATACTCACTCAAGGCGCTCAAATCTACACAGCCAGGGAGAACCTCAGCACCCTAGACATTCCCAACTGCCATGGAAACCAAGTGCTGTGACAGCACATATGTCTGAATGTGGCTGGGATGTGACACTTTGATAACTTAGTGTGGTGGTGAATGGCAACTGCCTGAAACAGCAGCACAGCTCTTCCAGTGCCAAAACACCTCCAATGCCAATTGAAACAAGGGTGATAGAATCAAGCAGGTTGAGCCCGAACACAAAACAAACATGGCAATCCACACTCAGGGCTTTCAAAGTTCCACAGCCAGAGAGAGGTTCAGCGCCCAAGATATTTCCAGCTGCTTTGGAAGCAAAGAGTTCTGGCAGCACATATTTCTGAAAGTGCCTGGGAGGAGACACATGTGGAAGGTAGTGTGGTGGTGAATGGCAAATGCCCGAAGCAGCAGCACAGCTCGTCTCGTGACAGAACAACACCTCCTAACTCATTCACTTCACATACCATCAGCTCTCCTTGCAGGGCTGCCGGAAATCCTGTTTGATTCCTTTCTGTCCAAAGCCCATTTTGTGATGTAATCAAACAGGTTGAGCACCAACAAAAAACAAGATGGAGATCCTAACTCAAGGCGCTCAAAACTCCAAAGCCAGAGAGAAGTTCAGCACCCAAGTCATTTCCAGCTGCCATGGAAACCAAGTGCTCTGGCAGCACATATTTCTAAAAGTGGCTGGGTGGCAACACTTGGGGAACTCTGTGTCTTGTTGAATGGCAACTACCCGAAGCAGCAGCACAGCTCTTCCAGTGGCAAAACAACTCCACCTGGCTCATTCACTCCACATACCATCAGCTGCCCTGTCACATCTCCATGAAATCTTGTTTGGGCACTTCCTGTCTAATGCCCATTGAGCCCATTGTGATGTAGTCTGTTTGTTCAGCAACCCCGCTAAACAAAGATGGAGATCCTCATTCAAGGCATGAATAACTAGGCAGTCAGAGAGAATTTCAGCGCCCAAATCATTTCCAGCTACCATGGAAACAAAGTGCTCTGGCAGCACATTTGTTTGAACGAACGGGACACCCAGGTAACACAGTGTGCTGGTAAATGACAACTGCCTGAAGCAGCATCACAGCTCCTCCAGTGCCAAAACAACTACATCTGAGTCATTCACTTCACATAACATCAACAATCTTTGCAGGTCTCCCGGAAACCCTGTTTGGTTCCTTCCTGTCAAATGCCCAAGGAGCCCAGGGGGATGGAATCAAGCTGGAGATCCAAACTAAAGGCACTCAAAACTTCAGAGCCAGAGAGAAGTTAAGCGCCCAAGCCAATTTCAGCTGTCATTGAAACAGAAAGATCTGGCAGCACATAAGTCTGAAAGTGGGCGTGACACATGCTTAAATCTGTCTGTTGGTAAATGGCTACTGCCCTAATCAGCAGCATAGCTCTTCCAGTGTCAAAACAATTCCACATGGGTTATTCACTTCACATATCATCGGTTGTCCAAACAGGTCTCCAGGAAATCTTGTTTGGTCACTTTCTGTCCAAAGCCCATTGAGCCCCAGCTGATGGAATCTGTATGTTCAACAACCACACAAAATGAAGATGGAGATCCTGACTCAAGGCGTGACAAACTTGATAGCCAGAGAGAATTTCAGTTCCCAAGCCATTTCCAGCTGCCTTGGAAACAAGTGCTCTGGCAGCACATTTGTCTGAAAGTGGATGTGACACCTAGGGAACACAGTGTGCTGGTAAATGACAACTGCCCGAAGCAGCAGCTCATCTTACATTGGCAAAATAACTCCACCTGGGTTATTCACTTCACATACTGTCAGCTCTCTTTGCAGTTCTCCTGGAACCGTAGTTGGTCACATCCTGTCCAATGCCCAATGAACACTGGGGGATAAAATCAAGCAGGTTGAGCACACACAAAAAACAAAGATGGAGATCCGCACTCAAAACGTTCAAAACTTCACAGCGTAAGAGAAGTTCAGTGCCCAGCCATTTCCAGCTGCCATGGAAACCAAGTGCTCCGGCAGCCCATATGTCTGAAAGTGGCTGCGTCGTGACACTTGAAAAACTCAGTTTGTTGGTGAATAGCACTGTACGAAGCAGCAGAACAGCTCGTCTAGGAAAAAAAATGAATCCAACAGAGTCATTCACTTCACATACCATCAGCTGTCCTTGCAGGTCTCCCGGAGCCCTGTCTGGTCACTTCCTATCCAATGCTATTTATCCCGAGGGGATGTAATCAAGCAGAATGTGTACACACAGAAATAAAAAATGGAGATACTCCCTCAAGGCGCTCAAAACTCCACAGTCCGGGAGAAGTTTACCGCCGAAGCTGTTTCCAGCTACCATGGAAACCAAGTGCTTTGGCAGCACATATTTCTGAAAGTGGCTGCTAGGTGATACTTGGGGAACTCTGTGTGTTGCTGAATGGCAACTGCCTGAAGCAGCAGCACAGCTCTTCCAGTGCCAAAACCACTCCACCTGGCTCATTCACTTCACATACCAACTGCTGTCCTTGCAGGTCTCCTGAAGCCCGGTTTGATCCCTTCCAGTCCAATGTCCATTGAACCCAGTGTGATGTTATCAAACAGGTTGAGCATCCAAATAAAACAAAGGTGGAGATCCGCACTCAAGGCGCTCAAAACTCCAAAGCCAGAGAGAATTTCAGTGCCCAAGTCATTTCCAGCAGCCGTGGAAACTAAGAACACTGGCAGCACATATTTCTGAAAGTAGCTGGGAGGTGAACTTGGGGAACTGCTTGTGGTGGTGAATGGCATTTGCCCGAAGCAGCAGCACAGCTCTTCCAGTGCCAAAACAACTCCACCTGGGTCATGAGCTTCACATAGCATAGCTGTCCTGGCAGCTATCTAGGAAACCCTGTTTGGTCACTTCCGTTCCAATGCCCATTCAGCATAGTGGGAGAGAATCAAGCAGGCTGAGCACATGCAAAACCAACAGCCAGAGAAGAGTTCAGCTCCCAAGCCTTTTCCTAGTGCCATGGAAACCAAGTGCTCTGGCAGCACATCTGTCTGAAAGTGGACGTGACACTTGAAGAACTCAGTGTTTTGATGAATGGCAACTGCCGAAAGCAGCGGCACAGCTCCTCCAGTAACAGAACAATTCCACCTGCCTCATGCAATTCACATACCTTCAGCTGTCCTGTCAGGTCTCCAGGAAATTTCGTTTGGTCATTTCCTGTCCAATGCCCATTGAGCCCAGTATAATATAATTTATAGGTTCAGCAACCGCAGAAAGCAAAGATGGAGATCCTCCTAGAATTCATGCAAAAGTCAACAGCCAGGGAGAATTTCAATGCCCAAGCCATTTCCAGCTACCATCGAAACCAAGTGCCGAGGAACCAAGATGACGGCATAGAGTTCAGCATGTTTGATAAGGTGGAGAATCTTTAGGCAGGGAGCAGTACAATAAGCAGATTACAGGGGATAAGTAGGGCTCAGGCAGTAAGCAGTGTTACCAGGAACTCCCCTGGACACAGGGAAGCTGCAGAAATGAGACAGCAGTGTTGTAGTGGATCGAAGTTCCCACCAGCAGTCGGCAAGCAGCAACTCAAATCCCAGTGATCTGGTCTCCAACGATCCAGGCTCCGGTGATCCAGGCTCCAGCAATCCGTTTCCAGCGCCAGCCAAACATCCAGCAGTGGCCTCCACACAGACGTTGTGACCGCCAGGTGAGAGCCTGTGTCCACGTGGTGAGCTAGGAAAGTGAGTGTGGTCTGGGAGCGGACAGACAAGCTGAGTGACTGGGACTAGCTGCAGGCAGAGAAAGTCGGGGACTGAGGGCGCCATCTTGTGTGGAGAGACAGAACACGGAGTTGACAGAGCAACACACAGGCTCCTTTCTGGCTGTTCATAGGGAACTGATTAAAGGGTGGAGGGGAGCACCAGCTTTGCTCCCTGCAGGGTCTGTGTGGTCCGTGGAACTGAAAGACAGCAGCTGCAGTTCTCCACCTGGAGCCATATCGGGTGGCAGGGCAGCAGGTGTGAACCCTAAGTGGCGATCCAGAGTGGGTGCGTTGCTGGTTAATTGCACGGAGCTGAGCCCACGGCAACAGCCTTGCAGCCTGTGGGGTCTGTGTGGTCCCTGGAGTTGATGGCGACAGCCCCCTGATCTTTACTGTTGCCTCATACGGGTGCCATCTTGGACACTGACGCATGTGCTCCAAACACTGATAAATTGCAAGAGGAGGAGTGGCAAACTGCGTATGGGCTAATTCAGCAACTCTCAGATAACAGTGTCACGGGAGCAGATGCTCTTACACTGAAGGGAGGTCAGCTGAATCACCCAAGGGCTGACCTGGGGACAAAAATACCTCCGTCTTAGAGCACTGCATAGGCTCCATGGAACAAAACAACCCCGAAAAGGCACACCTCCAACTCCACCCAAAATAACCCCAAGAGGTACTTAGACTTATTGGCCAGCAGGGGGCGACAAGCTCAGTGCTGCTTACAAAATCAGTGCCGCAGATGAAGCAATTATTCCTGGCAGCTGTGTTCCCCAAACCCAGGGCACTGATTGAACATAACAATCAACTTATAGACCTGTAGGTAATACACCATAGAGATGATTTCATCAACCAGATTGGCAACTACAAAAGGTAAAAAACAAGACAAAAGCACTATGAATGTTACTGAAGTCTCTCCAACAAAGGAGCAAAAGCTTCGCCCACTCCCAGAGTTAACTGAGGAAGACATTGAGAAAATGGGGGACAAAGAACTCAGAAAACTCATTGCAAAGCTGCTGGTCAACAATGAGAAGTACAAACAAGAAATAGCAGTAATACATCAAATTAAGGCTGATATATCAGAAATGGAGAATATAGTAGAGCAAAATAAAAATACAGTGGAGAGTCTCAACAACAGAATGAATGAGGCAGAAGAAAGAATTTCAGAATTAGAAGATAGTTTCTGTCACCATGAAGAAACAAGCAAAAAGCTGGAAGCAGAGCTAGGTCAAGCTAAAAAAAAGTATCCAAGAATTAAAAGATATAATTGAAAGGTCTAACATAAGAGTTATGGGAGTTCCAGAAGGTGCAGAAAGAGAAGCTGGGATTAGAGACCTATTCAGTGAAATAATACAGGAACACTTCCCTAATCTGAGCAAAGAATTAGAAAGTAATATACAGGAGGGCTACAGAACTCCCAACAGAGTTGACCAAAAACAAACTTCCTCACGACACATGATAATCAAGCTCTCTTCAGTTGGACAAAAAGAAAAAATCCTTAAATGTGCACGAGAAAAAAATCAGGTGTCATATCAGGGAACCCCAATCAAACTCACAGCTGACCTTTCAGAGGAAACACTACAGGCCAGAAGAGACTGGAGTGACATATTCCAGATTCTAAAAGAGAAAAATTTTCAACCCAGAATAACTTATCCTGCAAAGTTCTCCTTTGTCTTTGAAAATGAAATAAAATTCTTCCACAATAAAGAAAAACTTCAAGATTTTGTCTCATCTAAACCTGCCCTACAAATGATACTCAAGGATGTTCCCATGAAAGAAAAAAGAAACAGCAACCACCAGAAACAAAGGCAAATGTGGAGAACATCCCACTAAAAGGCTAACAGAAGACCCAATCATAGAACAACACATCGCCAAAATGACAGGACCAAACTGCCCCTTATCCATAATAACGCTGAATGTAAATGGCTTAAACTCATCAGTCAAACACCATATATTGGAGGATTGGATCAAAAAACAAAACCCAACTATCTGCTGCTTACAGGAGATGCATCTCACCAACAAAGATCAGAAAAAATTGAAAGTGAAAGGATGGAAAAAGATATTTCAAGCTAATGGTAAGGAAAGACAAGCAGGTGTAGCCATTCTTACATCAGATGACATAGACTTTGATGTGAAAAACCTCAAAAGAGACAAAGAAGGATACCACATAATGATCAAAGGAAGCCTCCAGCAGGAAGAGATCAGCCTAATAAATGTTTACGCTCCAAATGCCAAAGCATCTAGCTACGTGAAACAAATATTAACGGGCTTAAAGGGAGAAATAGACTCCAATACGATCATAGTGGGAGACCTTAATACCCCATTAACGCAAATGGGCAGATCAAAAAAACCAGAAACTCAGCAAAGAAATGATAGAACTCACCCAAACTCTAGAGCAAATGGACTTAGTTGACATCTATTGAACTTTTCATCCTACAGACAAAGAATATACCTTTTTTCATCAGTACATGGAACTTTCTCCAGAATTGATCTTATTATAAGCCATAAAACAAGCCTCAGCAAATTTAAAAAAGTGGAAATAATACCATGCATCTTCTCAGACCACCAAGGAGTGAAGCTTGAGACCAAGAATTCAAAACACCAAGGAAGACTTACAAACATATGGAGGCTGAATAATATGTTACTAAATGAGCAATGGGTTAGAGAGGAAATCAAAGGGGAAATTAAAAAATTGCTGGAAACAAATGAAGGCATCAACACAACTTTTCAAAACTTATGAGACACAATCAAGGCGGTGCTGAGAGGTAAGTTCATTTCGATCAGTGCTTATGTCAAGAAACAAGAAAAGCACCAAGTAAATCAGCTAACCTTACAGTTGAAGGAACTAGAAACACAACAACAAAGCAATCCCAAGATGAGTAGGAAAAAGAAATCATCAAAATAAGGGAGGAAATAAACCAAATAGAGACCAAGACGACTATACACAAGATCAATCAATCAAAGAGCTGGTTCTTTGAGAAAATCAACAAAATAGACTCCCCACTAGCTCGACTAATTACAAAAAGGAGGGAGAAAATACACATCAATAGCATCCGAGATGAGAAAGGAGATATAACAACAGATACCTCACAAATACAAAGAATCATCAGGAACTATTACAAGCAACTATATGCGAACAAATCAGAAAAAATAAAGTCAAGAAGCAATTAACAATCTAAACAGCCCAATAACATATACTGAGATTGAATCAGTAATTAAAGCCCTCGCAACCAAGAACAGTCCAGGACCAGATGGCTTCACTGCTGAATTATACCAAACATTCCAAGAGGAACTTACCCCAACCATACACAACCTTTTTCAAACAATAGAAAAAGAGGCAATCCTTCCAAGCTCTTTCTATGAAGCTAATATCACCTTAATACCAAAGCCAGAGAGAGAAACAACAGAAAAAGAGAACTACAGACCGATATCCTTGATGAACATAGATGCAAAGATCTTCAATAAAATACTAGGCAACAGGCTCCAACAACACATCAGGCAGATCATTCACCAGGACCAGGTGGGAATCATCCCAGGCATGCAGGGATGGTTCAACATTCGCAAAACAAAAAATGTGATACATCACATCAACAAATTGACAAATAAAAACCATATGATCCTCTCAATAGATGCAGAGAAGGCATTTGATAAAATCCAACACCACTTCATGTTAAAAACCCTGAACAAGATAGGCACAGAGGGAACAATCTATAACACAATCAAAGCAATTTACGATAAACCCAATGCCAGTATCATACTAAATGGGGAAAGACTGGAAGTCATCCCACTAAAATCTGGAAGTAGACAGGGATGTCCACTCTCACCGCTTCTCTTCAATGTAGTTTTGGAAGTCCTCGCCAGAGCTATTAGGCAAGAAAAAGCAATTAAAGGAATGGAAATTGCAAATGAGGAATTGAAAGCATCGCTATTCTCAGATGACATGATTCTCTACATAGGAGAACCAAAAGACTCAGTCAAGAGACTATTGAAACTCCTAAGAGACTTTGGCAAAGTAGCAGGATACAAAATTAATTAACACAAATCGATGGTACTAGTGTACACAAATAATTCCACTGCTGAGAAAGAAATTGTAAGTACAGTTCCCTTTAAAATAGAGGAAAGGAATCTTAAATACCTAGGAATTAAGCTAACTAAAGATGTGAAAGACCTCTATGATGAAAACTATAAATCATTTAAAAAACAAATAGAAGAAGACCATGAAAAATGGAGAACCTTACCATGTTCTTGGATTGGCAGGATCAACATTATCAAAATGGCAGTATTACCAAAAGCAATATATAGATTCAATGCAATCCCAATCAAAATTTCTGCAACATTCTTCTCAGAAATAGAAAAAATGATACAGAAGTTCATCTGGAATCACAAAAGACCACAAATAGCTAAAGCTGTCCTGAAAAAAATAGAAATCAAACTGGAGGAATCACAATTGCAGACCTCAAGACATATTACAGAGCAGTGGTTATCAAAACAGTCTGATACTGGTACAGAAACAGAGAAGAAGATCAGTGGAACAGAATAGAAACACCAGAAGGGAATCCACACATGTATAGTCAACTAATCTTTGACAAGAAAATGGAAAACAATCCAGGTAAATAAAACCTGGTCTATTCAACAAATGCTGATGGGACAACTGGATAGCAGCCTCCAAAATAAAGAAGCAAGACCCGCACCTGTCGCACTATGCAAAAACCAGCTCTAACTGGCTCAAGGACCTAAATCTACACCCAGAAACCATCAAACTATTAAACGAAAACATAGGAAACACATTCCAAGATATAGGAACAGGGAAAGACTTCTTAGAAAAAAACGCCTAAAGCAAAGGCAATCAAATCCAAAATGAGCAAATGGGACTACACCAAACTAAAAAGCTTCTGTACAGCAAAAGAAACAATTAACAAAGTGAAGAAGCAACCAACAGAATGGGAGAAAATGTTTGCATTCTACATGAGTGATAGGGGACTAACATCCAGAATCTACAAAGAGCTTCAGAAACACAGGCACAGTAAAATAAACCAAACCTGTAGCAAAATGGGCAAAAGAAATGAACAGACATTTCTCAAAAGAACAGGTTCAAATGGCTAACAGACATATGAAAAGATGCTCAGGCTCTCTAGCCATCACAGAGATACAAATGAAAACCACATTGAGGTACCACCTAACTCCAGTGAGACTGGCCTACATTCAGAACTTGAAAAACAACACCTGCTGGAGTGGATGTGGGGAGAAAGGCACCCTCCTGATGGGGTCCATGCAGTAGGTGTGAATAACACGAAGGTGTGAAGAGAACAGCTCCCTGACTGGCAGGACCCGGGGAGCTACCAGCTGCTTAGCAGGGCTAAGTGGATTCATTTCTAACCACCTTGACGCAGTTTTTGCCCCCCTTCGCATGGGCACTTAACCACCCCACTAAGAATTTTGTAATCTATTGAGGCATTGTCTGCCCCTGTGAGATGGCTTTTACAACCAACGCGAGGTTAAGAGTTAATGTGACTGAGGATGTCCTGGTGACTGGGCCTTTAACTACACACAGGAGTATAATTAAGTCTGTGCTGTTTACCCCTTGCCAGAAAATCTGGCCCAGATATTTATCATGCTTTCTAGGAAATGGCTTGATAAGAGCGACCCTAAAAGTTATCCCGTTACTGTGACCCTAAAGGCCATCCTGTTATGACAAAGAATATAGTTACTGCGACCCTAAAGGCCATTGTGCTATGACTGTAACTCTGAAGGCTATCCTGCTAAGGCAAAAAATATAGTCACTGTGGTCTTAAAAGGTTAGCCTGTCCTTGCAATTCTTTAGAATATAGAAAATGTAGTTGCTTTAGTTGTTTTCATAAATTTTTAGATAGAGGAAATACAGGGCGATTTCACTAATATCATAAAGATATATTTTTGATTATTGTTTAATCACTTATGAAGTTGTAGAGCCTGCAGTTGTAGAGGAATGTAATGTTTAAAACTTTTTTGTCTTCGATCTTCATGTTTTTTCTCTCTTGATTTATTTCTCCCATTTAGTGATGGCTAAATTGTAGAATTAGAATTGTAGTAGGAGTGTATTACTACATAAGACGTGTTGTCTACTGAGAACCTCTTGACTGCAACGTTGGAATGGATAATGCCTTGTCAAATACTGAAACAATCTGTAGCATTGTCTTTGGAAACACTCACTCATCCACTGTAGAGTTGAAACTTAAATAGAGTAACTTAGCTCATTGCTAACTTCAATTCTTTCCACCATTATAATCCTTGCTTTACTTGTTTGGTCAACAAACTGTGTGAGCTTACAGACCTAATGGCCAACTAATGTCAATAACCCCGATCCCCATAGACCAAGGCCCCAGACCTTTTAACTCATACAAGATAGGGGTCTGGTTGACATAGGCAGCGCCTAGGTTATAGTCCAGACCTGAGGAGAGCAGATGAAGACTGGCAAGCCAAGATAAGCAAGAAATATGGAATTCTTCCTCAATCATTTCTCAAGAAGTTGTAAATTGTGCCCCCCTGAAGCTATGTCAATATGCCCCTAAGAAAAAAACTTTGTACTGCTTCTGTATAAATAAAGCAGACACTTTCTCGCTTTGTACACTACGTTCAAGGAATCCTGGTGGTCCATCTTCTTTCTTTCTCTCTTCACGCCTCATCCACACACCCTTCCCGAGCTCCAAACTGAGCTGGAGCTGGACTCTGGCACCCTCCTTCACTGCTGGTGGGAGTGTAGGCTAGTACAACCACTGTGGAAATCATTATGGAGAGTGCTTGGAAAATTGCAAATAAACCTGCCTTATGACCCAGCAATCCCACTCTTAGGAATATACCCAAAAGTGTGAAATCTGCATATGAGAAGGGGATCTTTAATCCTATATTTACAGCAGCACAATCTACAATAGCAAAGTCATGGAAACAAAGCAGATGTGCATCCAAGGAAGAGTGGTTAAAGAAACTGTGGTACATCTACTCTTTGGAATATTATTCAGCTATTAAGAAGAATGATATTATTCTATCTAAATCCAGGTGGTCCCAACTAGAAGTCATTATGCTCAGTGAAATGAGTCATTCACAAGAGAACAAATACCATATATTCTCTTTCATATAAGGAGGCCAACATGGAAAGTGTAACTCCAACAGTCCAGTCTATACTTTTATTTTTCGGTGATTATCTGTTTGCTCTTTTGGCTGTATCACATATGTTTTGATGTTTTTATGTCAGTTTGTTTGCTTCCAAATAATCTCTATTCTCTAATAGAAGTCATCAAGTGCTCATGATGTATACGAGGGCATCACATTTCCCAAAAGTCTTCTGTGTTTCCTTTTACTTAAGTATGTGTTGCATACTCAGTGGCACATTATTTTAACAGGGTGCTACAATTTGTTGTTGATATTGTTGTTGTTATTGTGATCGATGTGGCTGTTATGAATGATGTCAATCCAAAAAACAGTAATATTATCTCAACACCAAAGAGCCTGTATCTCATGCAATAAGATTTTGTGAAGTAACCAATGATATGAGGCAGATTGCTTATGATCTACATCAAGAATTGTAAAACCTAATGTACTTGTAAGAACCCATGATACTTGGAAATGGGGAGGAAGAGCAGAGAAATCTTGCATCACCCAGAAGGTGTGAGGAAGACGGGAAATATAACCTATCAGGATCATAACTGGTAACTCATAGACAACAGACTCGAATTAGCATTAGACAATAGCAAAACTACAAAGGCAAATGGGGGAATCAAGAGTAATCCTAACAACCTCTTAACAGGAGGTCATGACCTTAGAGCAGGGAGGGGTCCCCAGAGTGGAGCAGGTGGAGAGAAGGAGGCTTTTATCCCAAACCTGAAGACTCGTAGATCCTCACCAAGGACTATCAGTATGAGCACCGAGGAATACATGCCTACTGCCTTTGGAGACCACGGGGAAATGGAGTGCCTTTGGAGACCAAGAACTCTGAGGTCACCCACCCCAATTTGGATCAACCACATAGGATGGAAGAAGCCCAAATCCTGCCTTGCAGGATCCAAGGTCATTGGAACAACAACCAGGATCCCTGAGCGGTCCGCAGAAACAGAAGAACAGTAAACTTCCTTTGGGACTAGGGAGAGGAGCTTTCTCTGGTCCTTTTCTGCTTCCAATTTTGGGTCCCCACCCTGTTTGCCTTAATTTAAGATGATATGATCTTATGTATAACATGTTATGTTTTGAATGTTACATGTTGTGTATAAACCAAAATTGAAATGTCAATGAGGTGGTCACAGAAGGTGGCTGGGAACTCGCATTTACTTTTAACATATTGGTTACTCATTACTATGTCAATTAATTCCATAATGATGTAAATTTTTGCTGATGGTATGTTGGAGCTTTCAATTGACGGGGATATTACTCTGCTGGCTCTGTCTTCAGGCCAGAGAGGATATACCTAAGAAGCTGTTGAATTTGACTGGACAATAAGATGCTGGACTCTATGTTTGGTATACGCTTGCAATGGGGGAATCTCAACTGAACTTGAACTGTGGTTATGCAACAAGGTGGAGGAATCCACCATGGTGGGAGGGTTTTTTTGGGGGGGGGGGAGAACCCAAGTATCTATGTAACTGTATCACATAATACAATGTAATTAATGAAGTTAAATAATAAATAATTTAAAAAAATAACCATCAGGAGCATTCCAGAATCCCCTCAAAACAAACAAACAAACAAAACTAGAATAGATAGAGAACAACAAGGAAAGCTTACAAACTGACAGGAAACAGTCAGCGGGGATGCACTTATAACTCACTGGGTGGTACACAAAGATGAGTTACTCCTCACTGGGGTATGGATGATTTCTCTGCACACCCCTCCTAAACATGCTCACCTAAACAGTTGATATATATCCTGTTAGAATCATAGAGTTAGACCACCTGAAAAACAGCCAGGTTCGGCGAAAACATGCTTCAATGCTATAAACTGCTAAACACTAAAATTAAAATACACATGAGACAGCTGAATAGCAATCTATAGCCATTTAATGTGTAGAGAGCACGGTTGAATATAAAGCAAAATTGAAATGTCTAAGAAGAAGTCACAGGTTGTGGTTGAGAACCCGCATTTTCCTAGTAATTAGTTAATCAATACCATGTCAATTATTGGCACAATGTTGTAAATGGTTGGAAATATTATGTTAGGGCTTTTAATGGATTGGGATGATACTCTGCCAGCTCTACCATCAGACCAGAGATGGTCTCACAAACAAACCATTGAACTAACCAGGACAATAAGATGCTGGACTTTATGCTTGGTAAATACCTCCAATGAAAGAATGTCAACTGAATTTGAATTATGGAAATGCAACAAGGTGGAGCAATCCGTCGTAGGGGAGGGTGTGGGTAGGGGCGGGGGGAATCCCAGTACATAAAAAATGTATCACATAATGAAATGTAATTAATTAAAAAAATGAAATGCAATAAAAATATGTTTTAAAAAAAAAAAGAAACCAAGTGCTCTCACAGCACATATGTATGAAAGTGGACGTGACACTTGGCGAACTCAGTGCGTTGGTGAATGACAATTGCCTGAATCAACAGGACAGCACTCCCAGTGTCAAAATAACTCGACCTGTCTCATTCACTTCACATACCATCAGCTGTCCAAACAGGTCTCCACAAAATCTTGTTTGGTCACTTCCTCTCCAATGCTCATTGAGCCCAGGCTGATGGAATGTGTAGGCTCAGCAACAGCACAAAGCAAAGATGGAGATTCGCACTCAAGGCATGACAAACTCGACACCCAGAAACAATTTCAGTTCAAAAGCCAATTCCACCTGCCATGGCAACCAAATGCTCTGGCAACACATATATCTGAAAGTTGACATGACACTTGGGGAACTCAGTGTGTTGGTGAATGACAATTGTGCAAATCAACAGGACAGCTCTCCCAGTGCGAAAATAACTCGAACTGTCACATTCACTTCACATACCATCTGCTGTCCTAACATGTCTCCAGGAAATCTTGTTGCGACACTTCCTGTCCAATGCTCAACGAGCCCAGGTTGATGGAATGTGTAGGCTCAGTAACAGCATAAAACAATGATGGAGACCCTGACTCAAGGCGTGAAAAACTCGACACCCAGAAACAATTTCAGTGCAAAAGCCATTTCCACCTGCCATGGCAACCAAGTGCTCTGGCAGCACATATATCTGAAAGTTGACATGACACCTGGGGAACTCAGTGTGTTGGTGAATGACAATTGCCCGAATCAACAGAACAGCTCTCCCAGTGCCAAAACAACTCCACCTGTCTCATTCACTTCACATGCCATCATCTGTCCTGGCAGGTCTCCCGAAAACCTTGTTTGGTCACTTCTTGTCCAATGTCAACTGAGCCCAGGTAGATGGAATCAAGAGGGCTAAATAACCATAAAAAACAAAGATGGAGATCCTCATTCAAGGCATAAAAACATGGACGGACAGAGGGAATTTCAGCGCCCATGCCATTTCCAGCTGCCATGGAAACCAAGTGCTGTGGAGGCAAAAATGTGTGATAGTGGACGGGACACTTGGAGAACTCAGTGTGGTGGTGTATCGCAACTGCCAGAAGCAGCAGGAAAGCTCTTCCACTGCCAAAACAACTCCATCTGGCTCATTCACTTCACAAACCATCACCAGTCCAAACGGTATCCAGGAAATCTTGTTTGGTCACTTGATGTCCAATGCCGATTGAGACCAGTTGGATAGAATCAGGCAACTTGAGCAAACACTCAAAACAAAGATGGACATCCTCACTCAAATCGCTCAAAACTGCACAGCCAGAGAGAAGTTCAGTGACCAAGCCATTTCCAGCTGCCATGGAAACCAAGTGCTCTGGCTGCACACAATTCTTACAGCGGCTGGGAGGTGACACTTGGAGAAGGCTGTGTGTTGGTGAATGGCATCTGCCCGAAGCAGCAGCACAGCTCTTCTAGTGCCAAAACAACTCAACCTGGGTCATTCACTTCACATACTGTAAGCTGTCCTGTCAGGTCTCGGGGAAAGCTTGTTTGGACACTTTTTTTCAATGCCTATAGAGTCCAGTATGATGTAATTTACAGGTTCAATAACCGCACAAAACAAAGAAGGAGATCCTCACTCAAGGCATGACAAACTCGAAGCCACAGAGCATTGCAGCACCCAAGACATTTCAAGCTGCCATGGAATCCAAGTGCTCTGGCAGTACATATGTCTGAAAGTAGCTGGAAGGTGAAACTTGGAGAACTCTGTGTTGGTTAATGACAACTGCCAGAAACAACAGCACAGGTCTTCCAGTGTCAAAACATCTCCACCTGTTTCTTTCATTTCACATACCATCCATCAGCTGTCCAGTCAGGTCTCTGGGAAATTTTGTTTGGTCACTTCCTCTGAAATGCGCATTGAGCCCAGGGTGATGTAATTTATATGTTCAGTACAGTAGAAAAAAAAGATGGATATCATCACAAAATCAATGAAAAATGACACAGCCAAAGAAAAATTCAGTGCCGAAGCCATTTGCAGCTCCCATGGTAAACAAGTGATCTGGCAGCACTAATGTATGTAATCGGATGTGAAACGTAGGGAACTCAGTGTGGTAGTAAATGGCAACTGCCGAAGAGGCAGCGCAGCTCTACCCGTGCCAAAATACCTCCACCTGGCTCATGAACTTCACATATCATCAGCTGTCCTAGCAGGTGTTCTGTCACTTGCAGTCCAATGTCAACAGAGTCAGAGTGATGGAATTCAGCAGGTTAAGAACACACACAAAATTAACATGGAGCACCTAACACAAGGCGCTCAAAACTCCACAGCCAAACACAAGTTCAGTGCAAAAGACATTTCCAGCTGCCAGGCAAACCAATTGCTTTAGTAGCACATATGTCTGCAGAGTGGATTTGACACCTAAGAAAGGTAGTGTGGTGTTGAATGGCACATGTCCGAAGCAGCAGCACAGCTCTTCCAGTGCCAAAACAACTCCACCTGGCTCATGAACTTCAGATACCATCAGCTGTCTTGGCAGCTATCTCGCAAACCCTGTTTGGTCACTTCCGGTCCAATGCCTATTGAGCACAGTGTGATGGAATCAAGCATGTTGAGCACCAACACACAACTAACATGGAGCTCCTCACTCAAGGAGCTCAAAACTCCACAACCATACACAAGTTCAGTGCCCAAGCCATTTCCAGCTGCCATGAAAACCTAGTGCTCTGGCAACAGATATGTCTGAAAGTAGATATGACACCTAGGGAACTCAGTGTGGTGGTGAATGGCAGCTGTCCGAAGCAGCAGCACTGCTCTTCCAGTGCCAAAACAACTCCACCAAGCTCATGAACTTCAAACACCATCAGCTGTCCTGGAAGATATCTAGGAAACCCTGTTTGGTCACTTCCGGTCAAATGCTAATTGAGCCCAGTGGGATGCAATTAAGCACCTTGAGCACCCACACAAAAATAACATGTAGCTCCTCTCAAGGCGCTCACTACTCCACAGCAAAACACAAGTTCAACGCCAAGGCATTTCCCGTTGCCATGGAAACCAAGTGCTCTGGCAGCACATATGTGGAAAACTGCATGTGACACCTAGGGAGCTCAGGGTGGTGGTGAATGGAAACTACCCGAAGAAGCAGCACAGTTCTTCCAGTGTCAAAATAACTCCACCTGGGTAATGAAACACACATTTCATCAGCTGTCCTGGCAGCTATCTAGGAACTAGGTATGGTCATTTCCGGTCCAATGCCCAATGAGTCCAGTGTGATGGAAACAAGCAGCTGGAGCACCCACACACAACTAACATGGAGCTAGTCACTCAAGGCGCTCTAAACTCCACAGCAAAACACAAGTTCAGTGCCCAAGCCATTTCCCATTGCCATGGAAAGCAAGTGTTCTGGCAGCACATATGTGGTACAGTGGATGTGACATCAAAGAAATGTAGGTTTGCAGGTGAATGACAACTGCCCGAAGCAGCAGCACAGCTCTTCAAGTGACAAAACAACTCCACCTGGCTCATGAACTTCACATACCATCAGCTGTCCTGGCAGCTATCTAGGAAACCCTGTTTGGTCATTTCCGGTCCAATGCCAATTGAACCCAGTGTGATGGAATCAATCCACTTGAGCATCCAAACACAACTGACATGGAGCTAATCAAACAAGGCGCCCAAACCTCCACAGCCAAGAAAAATTCAGCACCCACGACATTTCCCGCTGCCATGGATACCAAGTGCTCTGGCAGCACATATGAGGAACACTGGTTGTGACATCTAGGGAACTTAGTGTTGTGGTGTATGGCAACTGCCCTAAGCAGCAGCACAGCTCTTCCAGTGCCAAAACAACTTCACCTGGCTCAGGATTTTCACATGCCATCAGCTGTCCTGGCAGCTATCTAGGAAACCCTGTTTGGTCACTTCTGGTCCAATGCCCATTGAGTCCAGTGGAATGGGGAATGGAATCAAGCATGTTGAGCACCCACACAGAAGTAACATGGAGATCCTAACTCAAGGTGCTCAAAACTTCACAGCCAAAGACAAGTTCAATGCCCAAGCCATTTCCTGCTGCCATGGAAACCAAGTATTCTGGAAGTTCATATATCTGAAAGTAGATATACCACCTAGAGAACTCAGAGTGGTGATGAATGGCACCTGTCTGAAGCAGCAACACAGCTCTTCCAGTGCCAAAACAACTCCACCTCGATCAGGAACTTCACATATCATCAACTGTCCTGGCAGCTATCTAGGAATCACTGTTTGGTCACTTGCGGTCCAATGCCCATTGAGCCAAGTGGGATGGAATCAAGCAGCTGGTTCGCACACACACAACTAACATGGAGCTAATCACTGAAGGCGCTCAAAACAACATAGCCAAAGACAAGTTCAGCGCCCAAGCCATTTCCCATTGCCATGGAAACCAAGTGCTCTGGGAGCATATATGTGGAACATTGGATATGACACCTAGAGAACCCAGTTTGGTTCGCCTTTGAATGACTACTGTCCTAACCAGCAGCACAGCTCTTCCACTACCAAAACCACTACACCTGGCTCATGAACTTCACATACTATCAGCTGTCCTGGCAGTTATCTAGGAAACAATGTTTGGTCACTTCCTCTCAAATGCCAATTGATCTCAGTGTGATGGAATCAAGCAGCCTGAGCACACAAACACAAATAACATGAAGCTCCTCACTACAGGCGCACAAATCTCCACAGCAAAACACAAGTTTAGCACCCAAGCATTTCCCGCTGCCAAGGAAACCAAATGCTGTGACAGCAGATATGTGGAACACTGCATGTGACACCTAGGGAACACTGTGTGGTAGTGAATGGCAACTGCCCCAAGCAGCAGCACAGCTCTTCCAGTGCCAAAGTAACTCCACCTGGCCCATGAAATTCACAGACCAACAGCTGTCCTCACAGCTATCTAGGAAACCCTGTTTGGTCACTTCAGGCCTAATGCCCAAGGAACCAGTGTGATGGAATCAAACTGCTTGATCACACACACACAACTATAATGGAGCTCCTCAAATAATCCGCAAAAAACAGAACAGCCAAAGAAAGCTCAACACCAAAGCAAATTACCGTTGACATGGAAATCTAGTGCTCTGACAGCACATATGTCTGAAAGTGGATGTGACAGCTGGGAAACTCATTGTGGTGGTGAATGGCAAAAGCCCGAAGCAGCAGCACAGCTCTTCCAGTGCCAAAACAATTCCACCTGGCTCATGAACTTCACATGCCATCAGCTGTCCTGGCAGCTATCTAGGAAACCCTGTTTGGTCACTTCCTGTCAAATGCCCATTGAGCCCAGTGGGATGGAAACAAGCAGGTTGAGCAACCAAACACAAGTAACATGGAGCTCCTCACTCAAGGCGCTCAGAATTCCACAGCCAAAGACAAGTTCAGTGCCCAACCCAGTTTCCATTGCCATGGAAACCAAGGGCTCTGGCAGCGTATATGTGGAACAATGGATGTGACACATAGAGAACAGTGTGGTGGTGAATGGTAACTGCCCGAAGCAGCAGCACAGCTCTTCCAGTGCCAAAACAACTCCGCTAGGCTCATGAACTTCACATGCAATCAACTGTCCTGGCAGTTATCTAGGAAACCCAGTTTGGTCACTTCCTGTTCAATGCTAATTGATCTCAGTGTGATGAAATCAAGCAGCTTGAGCACACAAACACAAATAACATGGAGCTCCTCATTAAAGGAATTCAAAGCTCCACAGCCAACAAGTTCAGCGCCCAAGCCATTTACCACTGTCATGGAAACCAAGTGCTGTGGCAGCACATATGAGGAACACTCCATTGACATCTAGGGAACAGTGTGTGGTGGTGAATGACAGCTGCCCAAAGCAGTAGCACAGCTCTTACAGTGCCTAAATAAGTTGAAATGGCTCAGGAACTTCACATACCATCAACTGTCCTGGCAGCTATCAAGGAAACTCTGTTTGCTCACTTGGGGTCCAATGCCCATTGAGCCCAGGGTGAAGGAATCAAGCAGGGGGATCACACACAACTAACATGGAGCTCCTCATTCAAGGCGCTGAAAACTCCAAGCCCAAGAATGTTCAGTGCGTAAGCAATTTCCCGTTGCCATGGAAACCAAGTTCTCTGGAAGCACATATATCTGTAAGTCGATATGAAACCAAAGAAAGGTAGTGTGGTGGTGAATGGCAACTGCCCGACGCAGCAGCTCAGCTCTTCCTGTGCCAAAACAACTCCACCTGGCTCATGAAATTCACATACCATCAGCTGTCCTGGCAGCTGTCTAGGAAACCCTGTTTGATTTCTTTCAGTTAATTACCCATGGAGACAAGTATGATGGAATCAAGAAGCTTGAGCACAAACAGAAAACTAACCTGGAGCTCCTCACTCAAGGCTCTCAAAACTCCACAGCCAGACACAAGTTCAGTACCCAAGATATTTCTCGCTGCCATGGAAACCAAGTGCTCTGGCAGCACATATATCTGAAAGTGGATGTGACACCTAAGGAACTCGGTGTGGTAGTGAATGGCAAATGCCCGACGCAGCAGCACAGCTCTTCCAGTGCCAAAACAACTCCACCTGGCTCATGAGCTTTACATACCATCAACTGTCCTGGCAGTTATCTGGGAAACCCTGTTTGGTCACTTCCAGTCAGATGCCCATGGACCAGAGTGTGATTTAATCAAGCAGGTTGATAACACACACACAACTAAAATGGAGCTCCTCACTCAAGAGGCTCAAATGTTCATAGCCAAAGACAAGTCCGGTAGCCCAAGTCATTTTCTGTTGCCATGGAAACAAAGTGCTCTGGCAGCATGTAAATGGAACAGTGGATGTGACAATAGAGAACACAGTGTGGTGGTGAATGGTAAGTGCCCGAAGCAGCAGCACAGCTCTTCCAGTGCCAAAAAAACTCCACCTGGCTCATGAACTTCACATACCATCAGCTGTCCTGGCAGCTATCTAGGAAACCCTGTTTGGTCACTTCCAGTCCAATGCCGATTGAGCCTGTTGTGATGGAATCAAGCACGTTGAGAACCAACACCAAATTAACATGTAGCTCCTCACTCAAAGCACTCAAAACTCAACAACCAAACACAAGTTCTTTGCACATCCCATTTCCCGTTGCCATGGAAACCAAGTGCTCTAGCAGCAAATACGTCTGAAAGTGGATATGACACTTAGGCAAGGTAGTGTGTTCGTGAATGACAACTTCACTAAGCCGTAACACAGCTCTTCCAGTGCCAAAACAACTTCACCTGGATCATGAACTTCACATATCATCAGCTGTCCTGCCAGCTGTTTGGAAACCCTGCTGGTTCACTTCCGGTCCAATCCCCATTTAGCTCAGTGTAACGAAATCAAGAAGCTTGAGCACCCGCAAAAAACTAACATGGAGCTCTTCAATCAAGGTGCTCAAAACTCCAGAGCCAAAGACAAGTTCAGCGCCCAAGTCATTTCCCGTTTCCATGAAAACCAAGTGCTCTGACAGCATATACGTCTATTAGTGGATATGAAAACTAGGGAATGTAGTGTGGTGGTGAATGGCAACTGGCCGAAGCAGCAGAACAGCTCTTCCAGTACCAAAACAACTCCACCTGCCTCAAGAAATTCACATACCATCAGCTGTCCTCGCAGCTATGTAGGAAACCTGTTTGGTAACTTCCGGTCTAATGCCCATGGAGCCCAATGCGATGGAATCAAGCAGCTGGATTACCCACACAAAACTAACATGCAGCTCCTCATTCAAGACGCTCAAAACTCGACAGCCAAAGACAAGTTCAGTGCCCAAGCCATTTCCGGCCGCCATGGAAACCAAGTGATCTGGCAGCACACATGTCTGAAAGTGGATGTGAAACATAGAGAACACAGTGTCTTGGTGAATGACAACTGCCCCAAGCAGCAGTACAGCTCTTCCGGTGCCAAAAGATCTCCATCTGCCACAAGGACTTCACATACCATCAACTTCCTAGCAGCTATCTAGGAAACCCTGTTTGTTCACTTCCTATCCAATGCCCATTGAGACCAGTGGGATGGAATCAAGCAAGTTAGGCACCCACAAAAAACTAACATGGAGCTCCTCACTCAAGGCTCTCAAAACTCCACACCCAAAGACAAGTTCACTGCCAAAGTCATTTCTCATTGGCATGGAAATCGAGTGCTCTGGTAGCACATATGTCTATAAGTGGATATGACAACTGGTGAAAGTAATGTGGTGGTGAATGGCAACTGCCCGAAGCAGCAGTACAGCTCTTCCACTGCCAAAACAGCTCCTCCTGCTTCATGAACTTCACAAACCATCAGCGGTCCTGGCAGCTATCTAAGAAACCCTGTTTGGTCACTTGTGGTCCAATGACCTTTGAGCCCAGATGGATGGAATCAAGCACGTTGAACACCCAAACAGAACTAACATGGAGCTCCTCACTCAAGGCGCTCAAAACTCCACAGCCAAGGACAAGTTCAGCGCCCAAACCATCTCCCGTTGCCATGGAAACGAAGTGCTCTGGCAGCATATATGTGGAACATTAGATATGACACCTAGAGAACTCAGTTTGGTTCGCCTTTGAATGGCCACTGCTGGAAGCAGCATCACAGCTCTTCCAGTACCAAAACAATTCCACCTGGCTCATGAACTTCACATACCATCAGTTGTCCTGCCAGCAGTTATCTAGGAAACCCTGTTTGGTCACTTCCTCTCAAATGCCCATTGATTTCAGTGTGTTGGAATCAAGCAGCTTGAGCACACAAACACAAATAATATGGAGCTCCTCATTCAAGGTGTACAAAGCTCCACAGAAAAACACAAGTTCAGCGCCCAAGCCATTTCCCGCTGCCAAGGGAACCAAGTGCTGTGCCAGCACATATGTGGAACAGTTGATTTGACACCTAGGGAAAATTGTATGGTAGGGAATGGCCACTGCCTGAACCAGCAGCACAGCTCTTCCAGTGCCAAAATAACTGCACCTGGCCCATGAACTTCACAGACCAACAGCTGTCCTCGCAGCTATCTAGGAAGCCCTGTTTGGTCACTTGCTGTCCATTGCCCAAGGAACCAGTGTGATGGAATCAAGCTGCTTTATCATACACACAAAACTAACATGGAGCTCCTCACACAAGGCGCAAAAAACACCACAGCCTAAGAAAGTTCAGCGTCCAATCCAATTCCCGTTGCCATGGAAACCTAGTGCTCTGGCAGCAAATATTTCGGAAAGTGGATGTGACAGCTGGGGAAATCATTGTGGTGGTGAATGGCAAAAGCCCACAGCAGCAGCTCAGCTCTTCCAGTGCCAAAACAACTCCACCTGGCTCATGAACTTCACAAACCCTCAGCTGTCCTGTCAGCTGTCTAGGAAACCCTGTTTGATTTCTTTCAGTTAAATGCCCATGTAGACCAGTATGATGGAATCAAGAAGCTTGAGCACAAACAGAAAACTACCATGGAGCTTCTCACTAAAGGCACTCAAAATTCTGCAGCCAAACACAAGTTCAGTGATGCAGCCTTTTCAAGCTGCCATTTATACCAAGTGCTCTGGCAGCACGTATTTCTAAAAGTGGATATGACACCTAAAGAAAGAATTGGGGTGGTGAATGGGTACTGCCCGAAGCAGCTGCACAGCTCTTCCAGTGCCAAAACAACTCCACCTGGCTCATGAACTTCACATACCATCAGCTGTCCGGACAGCTATGTAGGAAACCCTGTTTGATCACTTCAGCTCCAATGCCCATTGAGCCCAGTGGGATGGATTCAAGCAGCTTGAGCACCAACAGAACTAACATGGAGCTCCACTCACAAGGCGTTCAAAGCTCCCCAGCAAAACACAAGTTCAGTGCCCAAGACATTTCTAGCTGTCATGGAAACGAAGTGCTCCGGCAGGACATATGTCTGAAAGTGGATATGACACCTAGGGATGGAAATTCGTTGTGAATTTTTCAACTTCCAGAAGCAGCAGCACAGCTCTTCCAGTGCCAAAACAACTCCAACTGGCTCATGAACTTCACATACCATCAGCTGTCCTGGCAGCTATCTTGGAATCCCTGTTTGGTCACCTCAGGTCCAATGCCGATTGAGCCTGTTGTGATGGAATCAAGCACGTTGAGAACCAACACCAAATTAACATGTAGCTCCTCACTCAAAGCTCTCAAAACTCGACAATCAAACACAAGTTCAGTGCACATCCATTTCCCGTTGCCGTGGAAACCAAGTGCTCTGGCAGCACATACGTCTGAAAGTGGATATGACACTTAGGCAAGGTAATGTGTTCGTGAATGACCACTGCCCAAAGCAGCAACACAGCTCTTGCAGTGCCAAAACAACGCCAAGTGGCTCATGAACTTCACATACCATCAGCTGTCCTGCCAGCTGTTTGGAAAATCTGCTGGGTCACTTCTGGTCCAATGCCCTTTGAGCTCAATGTGACGGAATAAAGCAGCTTTAGCACCCACAAAAAACTAACATGGAGCTCCTTAATCAAGGCGCTCAAAACACCAGAGCCAAAGACAAGTTGAGCGCCTAAGTCATTTCCGGTTTCCATGGAAACCAAGTACTCTGACAGCATATATGTCTGTAAGTAGATATGACAACTAGGGCAGTTAGTGTGGTGGTGAATGGCCACAGGCCGAAGCAGCAGCACAGCTCTTCTAGTGCAAAAATATCTCCATCTGCCAGAAGAAATTCACATACCATCAGCTGTTCTGGCAGCTGTTTGGAATCCCTGCTGGGTCACTTGCGTTCCAATGCCCATTGATCACAGTGGGATGGAACCAAGCATGTTCAGCACCCACACAAAACTAACATGCAGCTACTCACTCAAGGCGCTCAAAACTCCACAGCGCAAAACAAGTTCAGCGCCCAAGCCATTTTCCCCTGCAAAGGAAACCAAGGGCTCTGGCAGTACAATTGTGGAAGTGTGAATGTTGCAGCAAGGTATTGTAGGTTCAGTGTGAATAGCAACAGCCCGAAGCAGCAGCACATCTCTTCCACTGCCAAAAAAACTCCACCTGGCTCATCAACTTCACATACCATCAGCTGTCCTGGAAGCTACCTAGGAAACGTTGTTTGGTCTCTTCCGGTCTAATGCCCATGGAGCCCAATGCAATGGAAACCAGCAGCTGGATTACCCACACAAAACTAGCATGCAGCTCCTCACTCAAGGCGCTCAAAACTCCACAGCCAAAGACAAGTTCAGTGCCCAAGCCATTTCTGGCTGCCATGGAAACCAAGCGCTCTGGCAGCACACATGTCTGAAATTGGATGTGACACATAGAGAACTCAGTGTCGTGGTGAATGACAACTACCCGAAGCAGCAGTACAGCTCTTCCAGTGCCAAAAGATCTCCATCAGCCTAATCAACTTCACATACCATCAGCTGTCCTGGCAGCTATCTAGGAAACCCTGTTTGGTCACTTGCGTTCCAATGCCCATTGAACACAATGTAATGGAATTAAGCATATTGAGCACCCACACAAAACTAACATGCAGCTCCTCACTCAATTTGCTGAAAACTCCACAGCCAAAGACAAGTTCAGCGCCCAAGCCATTTCCCGAAGCCATGGAAACCAAGTACTCTGGCAACACTATTGTGGAACAGTGAATTTTGCACCAAGGTATTATAGGTTTACTGTGAATAGCAAAAGCCTGAAGCAGCAGCACAGCTCTTCCAGTTCCAAAACAACTCCACCTGGCTCATGAACTTCACATACCGTCAGCTGTCCTGGCAGCTATTTAAGCAACCCTGTTTGGTGACTTGTGGTCCGATTCCCATTGAGCCCTGTGTGATAGAATCAAACAGGTTGAGCACCCACACACAACTAACATGGAGCTCCTCACTCAAGGCGCTCAAAACTCCACAGCCAAAAACAAGCTCAGCGCCCAAACCATCTCCCGTTGCCATGGAAACCAAGTGCTGTGCCAGCAAATATTTCTGGAAGTGGAGATGATACCTAAGAAAGGTAGTGTGGTGGTTAATTTCAACTGTCCGAAGCAGCAGTACTGCTCTTCTAGTGATAAAACATCTCCACCTGCCTCATGAACTTCACATACCATCAGCTGTCCTGGCCGCTATCTAGGGAACCCTGTTTGGTCAATTCCTGTCAAAAGCCCGTTGATCCCAGTGGGATGGAACCAAGAATGTTCAGCACCCTCAAAAAACTAACATGTAGCTCCTCACACAAGGTGCTCAAAACTCCACAGCCAAAGACAAGTTCAGTGCCTAAGCCATTTACTATTGCTATGGAAACCAAGTGCTCTGGCAGCACATTTGTGGAACAGTGGATATGACACCTAGGAAAGGTAGTGTGGTGGTGAATGGCACATGTCTGAAGTAGCAGTAAGCTCTTCCAGTGCCAAAACACTCCACCTGGCTCATCAACTTCACATACCATCAGCTGTCCTGGAAGCTATCTAGGAAACCCTGTTTGGTCACTTGCACTCCAATGCCCATAAGCACAGTGGGATGGAATCAAGAGCGTTGAGCACCCACACAAAACTAACATGGAGCTCCTCACTCAAGGTGCTTAAAACTTCACAGCCAAAGAGAAGTTCAGCGCCCAAGTCATTTCCCGTTGCCATCGAAACCAAGTGCTTAGGCAGCATATATGTCAGTAGGTGGATATGACAACTAGGGCAGCTGGTGTGGTAGTGAGTGGCAACTTTACGAAGCAGCACCACAGCTCTTCCACTGCCAAAACAACTCCACCTGGCTCATGAACTTCACATACCATCAGCTGTCCTGGAGCTATCTATGAAAGCCTTTTTGATCACATCCTTTGAAATGCCCATTGATCCCAGTGGGATGGAATCAAGCATGTTGAGCACTCACACACAATTAAGATGTAACTCCTCACTCAAGGCGCTCAAAACTCGACAACCAAACAAAAGTTCAGCGCACATTCCATTTCCCGTTGCCATGGAAACCAAGTGCTCTGGCAGCACATACGTCTGAAAGTGGATATGACACTTAGGCAAGGTAATGTGTTCGTAAATGACAGCTTCCCAAAGCCGCAGCACAGCTCTTCCAGTGCCATAACAACTCTACCTGGCTCATCAACTTCAGATACCATCAGCTCTCCTAGCAGCTACGTAGGAAACCCTGTTTGGTCACTTCCGGTCCAATGCTCATGGAGCCCAATGCGATGGAATCAAGCAGCTGGATCACACACACAAAACTAACATGCAGCTCCTCACTCAAGGCGCTCAAAACTCCACAACCAAAGACAAGTTCAGTACCCAAGCTGGATTGGGCTGTGGAGCTGATTTACATTGCTTTAGCTGAGCACTCAGGAATCAGGCCTAAGGCAGTAGCACCTTGCCTTTGCAGACTCATTGGCGTCCTATTGTCCTGTTAATAGACTTGGTGGGAAGAGGAGATAATATGTAACAAATAGGCTTATTAGCAGGCCGCTCCCAGCACTTCTACCACCACCATGGTCTCCGTGTGTCAGTGCTTTTCACTTGGACATTCGCCATGCCTACTATGCGGGCTCAGTAGAAGAATTCTAACCTGTCCAGGCATTTTCGCTATTGTGAGACTGGCTTTTTACACAATGTGAGCTTGGAGGTTAATGTCAATAATAATGTCTTACAAAAGGGCCTTCTATTATTCCTACTGTTTTGGCTGTCCCCATTGACCTTATGCTAATCAAGGGACCTGTATTTAGGGTTTCATCCTTTCCTTAATCTTTAGGTTCTTCTTTTCTTTGTGATGCAAGATTAGGTTGTAGGATAAGGATTGTAGCAGGAATTTCTGTTGTTTTTGGATAAAGCAGATGGCATGGTTGTCCTTAGAAACACCCACTTGACCATGATGTGGAAAGTCTGAGCCAGAGTTTAACTGATTCTGTATAAATAAAGCGGACGGCTTTATTGTCGTGTCCACTATCATCATGGAATCCTAGTGGTCCGTCTCTTTCTTTCTGCGCCTCATCCATGCACCCTTCCTGAGTTCCAAAACCCAGGCTGGAGCTGGACTCCAGCAAGTGGCGCCCAACGTGAGTGACTCCACAAAGGTAGGTCTTTTCTTTCTCTTTGCGGCGTGGACAGGACTTCACCCAGGGCGCTGCAGGCCCGCTGACAGAAGGTCAGGTTAGGAGGGGTGAATAGTCAGAACTTATATTGAGAAGTCGTGTACCCTCTGTGCTGTAAAAATTGGCCAGAGTGAATCTAGTGAAAGAAGTTTATATGCTGATATTATTAAACATACCTTACATAGGAAGAGCATTAAAGTTAGCAGAAAGCAACTATTAGAATTTTTACAATTTGTGCAAAAAGTTAGCCCGTGGTTTATTGAGCAGGTCACTTTAGACTTACACACATGGGATCAGGTAGTGAATGATATGAAAAGGTGGTATCGGAGTAATGGAAGAGTGGGCATGCCATCCTCTGCATATGCCATTTGGAATGCTTTAAGGCAGGCATTAGATGTGGGACTCGAGCCCTATCCCGCACCCTCATCTCAGCGGAGAGAACATACTCCCCTTATTGATCCTGAGAAGGGAGGCTTAGGCCTTGGTTATGGCTCAATATAAAGTGTCTGTCCTGAAGATAATGTAAAATATTGTAAAACTGACCAGGAAGGTTTAACAGATGAGGGAGATTTTTTTAAACCAGAAATATTTGAACCAGGAGTTAGAGATTGTGAAAAGGGGCAAATGGCTGAATTACATGGTAAAAGGTCTCCTCCTGTTAATCACAAGCCTTCAAGGTATTCGGCTAAGCATTCCAAGCCATTTCCAGATAGACTAGATATAGCAAAGATTGGTTTTAAAGGAGCAATGCAGCAAGCTCATAAGGAAGGTGATTTTTTTCTGTTTTCCTGTGATTTATGAATGGGATGAACCTGAATGGGAACCGTTGCCTTATAAGCTTACTAAAGAACTAAAGCATGCTATCTCAGACTACGGGCCAAACTCCCCGTACACTATGGCAATGGTGGAGAGCTTAGGAGCAAAGTGGATGACTCCGTATGATTGGTTTCAGACTACCAAGGCTTGCCTCACAGGAGGAGACTTCCTTGTGTGGAAAATGGAGTATGAGGAATTAGCAAAGGCAGAAGTAAAGTCTCAGGGATCTGTGAGGTGTGGCAAACCTTCTTTTACCTTAGACATGCTTTTAGGAAAGGGCACTCATCTTGGCATTTCAGAACAACTTACTCTGCCTAAGGAGACTCTACAGCTTATCTCCTCCCTGGCATTGGGAGCATGGAAACGCCTGCCACCTCCAGATCAAAAGTCTTCAGGTTTTGTAAATGTTAAACAGAAAGCTGAGGAGCCTTTTGAAGATTTTGTAGCTCGACTCACAGAAGCAGTGAGCCGGACAGTAATTAACAGTACAGCTACAGATCTTATAGTTAAACAGTTAGCTTTTGAAAATGCTACTCCAATTTGCCAAACCTTAATTCAACCAGTGAGAAGGAAAGGAAAGTTGTCAGACTATGTTCAAGCTTGTGCTGAGGTAACTCCATCTTACGTTCAAGGGTTAACTATTGCTGCAGCTCTTCAAGGTCAAACTGCGATTCAGATTTTAAAGAACATAAGAGGCAATCAAAGACGTAAAAAAAGAAACAATTGCTATTCTTGTGGCAGAGTAGGGCATTTTAGCCACAGTTGTTCTGCCAGTAACTCATCTCAAAATTTCAAACAGGAAGAAACTTATAGGGACATTGCTAGACCCAATTTAAATATTCCTCACACTGTCTGTCCACGGTGTGAGAAGGGATTTCATTGGCAGAAGGCTTGTCAGTCTAAATTCCACAAGAATGGAACAGTTCTATTGCCTCGCAGTCGATCTAGATTGGGTAATCAGTCTGTACAGGGTCAGAAGCAGGGAAGTGGGAGGGCCCAGTCCTGGGCCCCCCAAGTAATGGGGTTATGTATGGATATTGTCTCTGAAAGGTACAAAACTAAAATGTTGAGTGCTACCTTAAGCAATGGGTTAAAGCAAAATAGATTTAAATGTCATAATTGTAGGAAACCCAGCCACCTTCCAAAAGAATGCTGAACAGCATCTCTTTTAGCTCAAAAATGTGGCACCTATACTGCTAAGGATCATTGGGCAAAAGTATGTAAATGTAAATCTAAAATTGATCATAATGGCCAGTGCCTGTGGTCAGGAAACTCGTGGCAGGGCCAGTCTTGGGCCTTGAACAATCAGAGGTTTAAAAGACAGCATTATCTTACCCAAGCTGTGCCTGTAGAAGAGTAACAGACTTAAAACCTGATATTGATTGTGGATATGCTAATTAAAAGTTGGTATTTTCATTGGCAATTAATTATACTACCTACTGTTCGTACCCCAACTGGATGCTTGTGGCAACAAGGTCATTAGAGTGGCTCCATCTCTTTTCATGTATAAAAAATTATTACTTCTTATTGTGCTTTGAGCTCCACCTTAATTACAAAGAGATGTCATAAGAATAAGGAGCTTTTTTGGCAAAGATGTAAATAATTATTCCTTATAGCTCTAAACAGCTTACTTTTTTAAATATCCAAGGTTGAGATAAGACAAATAGCATTCTTAACCCTTGTAGATTCAATTTCAAACCAGTTAGCTGAAAATCCTCTCTTACATTTTGTTAAAAGTCCTTTGGTTATATTTCAAAAGATTTGTTTCTTAACATCTTTGTTTTTAACTTTTTTGTTTCCTTAACCTGCTTCTTTAGTCTTTACAGATGGTCATATAACAAAAAAGCTTCTTTAAACATAGATTTTGAAACCGTCCTTACAGGCCAATGGAAAGGACATGGTTTCCTCGTAACTTTTGGAGGAGGGAATGCTTTCTTTTTTCCACAGGGCGTGGACTTGCTGACTAGGGCTCTAGATCTTATCCAATTTACATTTCCACCCCTCTGCCATTTCTCAGCAGCAAGCATCCTCTACAGAAGTTCTTCCTCCTGCCCAGCAACTTCAGGGTTAAATTCTCTTCTCCCCAGCAGGTATGCTCACTCCTGACCCCCTCCTGCTTCTCTTTGTCCCACAAGTGCAGTTTCTCCAGGACGCTTTACCTTTTTTTTTTCCTTTGTGAAGCCTCCTACCTCCAACCTTTTTTAACCAAGAGAAGAGTGATAGGAGATAAACTAAACTGGGTCTCCAGAAGAGCACCTAGCCTCTTGTACTTTATATGCAATGTTTGTTTCATAATTAACATCTCTTTCAACTATTAAGTTTTTATATTGAATTTTTGAATTTTATGAATATAACTCTTAAAGTATTGTTTAAGGCATTGCTTTAAAAATGTAGTAACATTTACACCAAACCTAAATTAGCATAAAAGTAACATCTAATCCACTGTTGAATTTTTCCAGGTATGGGATGTACCCATGTGCTTATATCTGCTAGTTTTTAATTTAGACCTATAGTCTTTAAAATACTGTTTGCAGCATTTTCTAAAATATTCATCATTGATACATGGAATTAAAATCTGCTCCTCTGTCATAACAACAAAGTTTTACAACCAAATATTATAACATCTTCTTAATTGTTTTTATATAATTAATGATCAAATTTTTCTAGTTAGCTCCAGTGAACTCCAGATCTGACCTTGCTGAAGAATCTCAGAATATGATAAGATTCTATATTGAAGTAATCTTTGTGTTTTCTTCCTTTCAATATGCTCACATTGCTTAAGATTGATAAAAGTTATGTACTTATTTTATAGGTATTTAGAGAGATCACTTAATGCCAATAATTACATCTAATCTATATTGTGTTATATAAAGACTCTGTCTCAACTAGATGTTATAGATCTTGACATCCTTGATATGCATTTTAAAAATTCAAAGTTTTATTTAATAGATGCAACTGAGCAAGCATTTGGATTATATTAAAGATACTGCCAGATGCCAAGTGGGGCAAAATTTTGTCATATCAATATACTACTATAAAACAATTTTTTTTTACAGAAGTTAATTCAAATTTCTGTATTTCCAAGAGTTCCAGGACAGGTAATGCTTAACAACAAAAAACCCAGCAAAGGATAAATGTTTACGGTTTTATAAATATGTCTAGGCTGTTGACTGCTTATCTCTTAGGCTAATTTATATTGCTAACTAAAATCAGGGTCTTCAGTAATGACCAATTTTTTCCTCTCAGGGTTTCAGTTTAGACTGAATTATCATTATTGACTTATCACTTAGTAATTTTCTAATGGGTACTGCTATCACCAAGCTTGGTTTATAAAGGCGCCTTAGTTAATCCTAAATTTATCTGACATGATCTCTTGTGCACTTTGTAACATTTTGAAGGCCTCAGTCAGAAGGTAGTAGCCATCCTGAGTTCTAGAGCCTGACTCGGTAGTCTGGGGAGGCCACCGTGATGATTAACACGGTCCCACTGCCAGTCCTGGCTTCCTGGCTCGCAGGATTTGCACTGACCTCTGCCTATATACCGGTACCTCATCATCCAAATTTGCTTGTCTTGAGTACTTATCTGGGACTTGAGAGGACTGGATGCAACACAACTTCTTGAGTCAGGATATGAGAAGTCATGGCTCATTAGCTATTTAAAATTGAGTGAATGTGGTGGCCACGTATGTCTGCCTTGCTGTACGTCTTTTTGTTAAAATTGTTTGAAATTTTACTATTATAATCTTCTATAGTTTAAAAAGAAAGAGGGAGAATGTATATATGTGCGTGTGTTTGTTTTATTGTTTGTCTTCAATGTTCCTTGAGATAAGATGAGAAATGGGTACATGATAGATCTTAGTTTTATGCCATTTTTTCCCAGCTAGTTATTACAGAACAAATTTTAATTGCTATTATACATTACTGCATTTACTAGTTGGGAAATACTATACTTTTAACTAACTCTTAAAGTTTTTGCAACAAAAATTATTTATAGAACAGATATACTTGTCTGATATATGTTCCATAAGCCATCTTGGTAAAATCTTTACTATAATCCATTTTCTATTCTATATTTGTAAACCATCTGAATAACCATGCAAACTTATTTTACTACAAACAACAGGGTAATTCTAACCAATTTATAATTCTAAATGTCTAAAGCTCTTAGATCATTATTGAAGCTACTTTATTGTGCTAAGCTAATATTGTTTTTTGGCTCACTTAATTTAAATCTCAGACTATCATTGAAAATGTTTTTTAGTCAGCCATATGCTTTTGCTTAAGTTCACTTATGGCCAGGTTTCTCATGTTAGACACTCATTGCCTTTTTCAATGTGTTACTTGGGTATGTGCCTTTATTTTAAATTTATAGCAAACATTGGACCTTTGGGCAAATATTTTCTAAGGCTGTTTTTTGATGGTTTTCACCTGATATTGTTACTGAGAGTGATCTATATAATTATTTTTAATTATTTTAACTTTTACTTCGCTTCTCTTATACTTCCTCTCCAAAAACTCCAAAGGGCCTCTCAGAATATACAGTTAGATCTCCAGAGTTTATATAGGTGTGGCTAACTTATGGACCTGAAATCCCAAGGATTGCCTCTACAGCCCACTTTCCCAGAGGCCCAGAGGAAGAATAGCAAGCTAGGTACCAGAGTGCTATCTCTCCTTCTTGCCTCCCTGTGGCCATAACAACGGAAAGAGTTTCTCTAGCCTCCGTGCTACGCTTGCTGGGATCGACAGACACTTCCACCCAGAACTGTTTTAAAGGCTGAGTCTGAAGATCAACACCTGCCATGAGGACACATCATGCGTACATCTGCTGACTACCTTCTACCATGGAAGACATCTCTGCACAGAACTCAAGCCACTTCCAAAAGGACTGTTGATAAGTAACATTTCTCCCTTACAAGATGGAGCCTTAAGCTCCTTCCAACTTCCCTGAGATGGTTCTGTATACATTGTAATTTGTACTAGTGCATTGTTAATTGTTACTTGATGCCTGATACTTTTGGTGTCTTGAGAAGGTCCTCATATGTAATGTTAGCTGTAAATTTGCCTGAACTATGGTATGATGCTGCTACTGTTTTCATTTTGTGTAAACTTAGGAATTGCACTAACTATTCTCCTTTTCGTATTGTTCTCCGGCCCAATCATCCTCCGTGCTATGTTGGGGTCCGTGCAGTGGATGTGGGAGACACAAGGATGTGAGGACATTGTTCCAATGAGGCAGGGCCACAGGAACTTCCCATTGAGGCAGGGCCCGGTGGATGTCTACAGTCACCTGGATGCAGCTCCACCTTCCTTTGCTTGGATACCAGAAGCAGAAGGGTTATGTTATGTGGAAGGACCCCTTGACTGTACAGAAGACACTTCTGAAGTGAATGACACCAAGTTCCGGTGCACCCTGACAGCATGCTGGAATGGCAATTGCGATTCTGATGTTATCCTGCAGCTGCCCTGAATCCTGCCTGTGCCTGTTGGGACTGAATAAGAATAAAAGAGACTTTGGCATAACGACGACCATCATAGCCAGTAACAAGGTCGCAGAACAGACTGCCAGCGTTATGGAACAACAGGAATTTACTGATGAACATGAGTGGGTGGGCATGCTTATGCTGTGACTGTGGGTTGATTTGTTGGAAAAGAAATAGCAGATATTGTTAGATTTGGTCTAAGCCTCCCGGACTCCATCGTATGCCTTTCTGTTGTATTGTATGCATTTCTGGTGTATCATCTGTGCAAGTGCAAAATGTTTTCCCAAGCCTGAGAACTGCTGTCTGCTCATTGCTACTAATCTAAGTTACTCCTAAGTTCATGGCCTCTTGTTTCCCATTCTGCCTTTTATGTATGTTTCACCTGTGAAGTGCTTTGTTTTCCCAAGCCCAAGAACTGGTGTTTGCTCATTGCTACGGAGTTGATGTCGCTCCTAGCCTTGGAACAGGTTTGCCAGCCTCCCCAAGTATGGAATGAGCAGCTACAGCAGACAACACGTTGAAAGGCAACCAGTGACGGGTAAGATGGACACAGGCACGGACGAACTAAGACAGGGACTCCGTCATGCTACGGAGATTCCACATGACGGGTAAGGCTGTTAAACCTGAGAGTCCACAACCTAAGACAGGCGCATTCAAGTCTGCTTTAATACAGAAGGGGGAATATGTTGTGGGCTGTGGAGCTGATTTACATTGCTTTAGCTGAGCACTCAGGAATCAGGCCTAAGGCAGTAGCACCTTGCCTTTGCAGACTCATTGTCGTCCTATTGTCCTGTTAATAGACTTGGGGGGAAGAGGAGATAATATGTAACAAAGAGGCTTATTAGCAGGCCGCTCCCAGCACTTCTACCACCACCATGGTCTCCGTGTGTCAGTGCTTTTCACTTGGGCATTCGCCATGCCTACTATGCGGGCTCAGTAGAAGAATTCTAACCTGTCCAGGCATTTTCGCTATTGTGAGACTGGCTTTTTACACAATGTGAGCTTGGAGGTTAATGTCAATAATAATGTCTTACAAAAGGGCCTTCTATTATTCCTACTGTTTTGGCTGTCCCCATTGACCTTATGCTAATCAAGGGACCTGTATTTAGGGTTTCATCCTTTCCTTAATCTTTAGGTTCTTCTTTTCTTTGTGATGCAAGATTAGGTTGTAGGATAAGGATTGTAGCAGGAATTTCTGTTGTTTTTGGATAAAGCAGATGGCATGGTTGTCCTTAGAAACACCCACTTGACCATGATGTGGAAAGTCTGAGCCAGAGTTTAACTGATTCTGTATAAATAAAGCAGACGGCTATATTGCCGTGTCCTCCATCATCATGGAATCCTAGTGGTTCGTCTCTTTCTTTCTGCGCCTCATTAACGCACCCTTCCAGAGTTCAGAAACCCAGGCTGGAGCTGGACTCCAGCACCAAGCCATTTCCGGCTGCCATGGAAACCAAGTGCTCTGGCAGCACACATGTCTGAAAGTGGATGTGACAGCTAGAGAACACAGTGTCGTGGTGAATGACAACTGCCCGAAACAGCAGTACAGCTCTTCCAGTACCAAAAGAACCCCATGTGCCTCAAGAAATTCACACACCATCAGCTGTTCTCGCAGCTATCTAGGAAACCCTGTTTGGTCACTTGCGTTCCAATGCCCATTGAGCACAGTGTGATGAAATCAAGCAAGTTGAGCATCCACACAAAACTAACATGGAGCCTCTCACTCAAGGCGTTAAAAATACCACAACCCAAAACAAGATCAGCACCCAAGCCATTTCACGCTGCGATGGAAACCAAGGGATGTGGCAGCACAATTGTGGAAGAGTGAATGTTGCACCAAGGTATTATAGGTTCGCTGTGAATAGCAACAGCCCGAAGCAGCATCACAGCTCTTCTACTGCCAAAACAACTCCACCTGGCTCATGAACTTCACATACCATCAGCTGTCCTGGCAGCTATCTAAGAAACCCTGTTTGGTCACTAGCGGTCCAATGCCCATGGAGCCCTGTGTGATGGAATCAACCAGGTTGAGCACCCAAACACAACTAACATGGAGCTCCTCACTCAAGGCTTTCAAAACTCCATTGCCAAAGACAAGTTCAGCGCTCAAGCCATTTCCCGTTGCCATGGAAACCAAGTGCTCTGGCAGCACATATATCAGAAAGTGGATATGACACCTAGGGAAGGTAGTGTGGTGGTGAATGGCCAGTGCCTGAAGCAGCAACACAGCTCTTCCAGTGCCAAAAAAACTCCACCTGGCTCATCAACTTCACATATCATCAGCTATCCTGGCAGCTATCTAGGAAACTCTGTTTGGTCACTTCCAGCCCAATGCCCATTGAGCCTATTATGATGGAATCAAGCATGTTGAGAACCCACACCAAATTAACATGTAGCTCCTCACTCAAGGCGCTCAAAATTCGACAACCAAACACAACTTCAGTGCACATCCCATTTCCTGCTGCCACGTAAACCAAGTGCTCTGGCAGCAAATACATCTGAAAGTAGATATGACACTTAGGCAAGGTAGTGTGTTCATGAATGACAACGTCCAGAAGCAGCAGCACAGCTCTTCCAGTGCCAAAACAACTCCGCCTGGCTCATGAATTTCACATGCCATCAGCTGTCCTGCCAACTATTTGGAAATCCTCCTGGGTCACTTCCAGTCCAAACACATTGAGCTCAGTTGTAGCGCGCCCCTGGCCAGCAGGGAATAAAACGCAGACACCGAAGTTCTTCTCTGATCACACTTTATTGGAGCGCGGCTTGGTTGAGGGCAAGATGGTGGTGGGGGCGCAGGGAGAGCAAAGCGGATGGCTTATATGCAACTCTATGAGAGGCGTGTCTATGGCTCAGTGGCTGGTCGTGATAGGACAGTGAGTGCTTACTTGTCAGATTGGGATAGGTCGCTGCTGTTGCCGGGCAAACTAGGGCAGGAAGCTACGTCAGGGCAGAGTTGTTTACTCTGTGCCTGTCGCCATCTTGTAATGGCGGCTGACTGCGCTCTGCAATTCCCCCTTTTATTTTTTCTATGATACAGCAAAGGTATGGCTCAGTGACTGTGCCTGTCTTAGGTCATCCGACCTCTCGTCAGGTCCTTACCCGTCATGGGAAGCTTAGGCAGATGACAAGGCCTAACTCCTGTCTTAGGTTGGTACCTGACTGGGTCAGAGGTTGCCCGTCTTTGACTACCAGCCCTGGCTACCGCATAGGCGAGAACCAGAATCGAGGGACTTGAGACTACTGATCCCTATCGGGTGCAATGGCTCAAAAGCCTCCGAGTGCAAGGGCATCAGGTAAGGTCTCATCATTCTCCTCTGAGCAAACTGATCCAGGCCTGGGGGGAAGCGCCTGCCTCCATAGCTGCCAAGGCTCGAAAGATGGCGACCTTGTCCCGCCTGACACTTCGCCGAATCCTACAGACCAAAAACAGAGCCAAGACTATACCTCCGAGGCAAAAAATTGCAAACATTCCTACGCCAACCCATTCTTTAAAATAGGAAAAGGTATTCCAAATCCAATCGGTAAAATCTTGAAGGGTCACCACCTCAGCTCGGGTGGCATTCAGGCTCACAATCTCAAGGGTAAGATTATTCATTAATTTTTCAAATTCCCGGGACCAATTTCCTGCAAGAAAGGCGGAGAGTCTTTTGGATTCCTGTAAAGAAGCGGGATAGGGAGTAATACACATATGCTTCTCTCGGCTAACACAACTTATACTAACTATATCAAATAACTCACCTATAGACTGTTCTACCAAATCAACCCTTTTATTGAGAAGTAATAATCCGGTGGCTAAATGGTTGCTAATCCTTTGTTGAGTATATAATGCTTGTGCTGTTTTCTCCACTACTGTATTGACCGTCTGAGCCGTTTGTACTTGGCTAGCCATAGCCACGCCGGCTGTGACTGCGGCTGCCACTGATGACACTACGGCTGTAACAATGGCTGCTGTAATGCCGAAATCTCTCTTTGAACGGAACAAATTAGCTATAGGAAAGGTTTCCGGATTAGCCTGTACTGGTATGGGCACAAACACTGGTAAGCGCATAACAACTGCAGAATCATGTCGTCCAGATTGCCAGCATTGACTTAGGATACAATTCTGTGCCCGGCAATCCAACTGTGCTAAAGAGTAATTAAATTGCAGAAACAGGAAGGGAGGGTGTACACACACTCTTCCACCTGTATAATTGAGTTGGTTTAATTGTTTTTTGTGGGTGACTGTAAAACTCTGAGATGAGGTATTTAAAAATCCAGTAGCATTATACAATATAACAGAGCTATGGGATAAGGTAGCAAATGCTGAAAGATCGCATACAGCACCCTGAGCATTGCCTAATATCCAGGCTGAAAAGGGATTTCCAAGCTTGGTAGAATTATGCTTCCATAAAAAACGAGAAAAATGGGGTGCAATCCAAAAACCATCAGATATGGGCATTGCTCTCATATAACTATCTTTGCAATTCAAAAACTGAGGAGGATAATCTAAATAGGAATTGGAACAGCGAGGCAAAGAAATAGAGACTGTTAAATTCAAAGAAACTCTTTTAGCAAAGGGATAACTAACTAAACTATGAATCATATAGGTGGCAACATTAACGGTAACAGAACCACTACTTCCATCACCACTCCCGGATAAAACTCCTTTAAAAACAATATTAGTTAGCATTTCTGTAAATATTCTACTATCTACCTTTAGATTCATTAAAGGATTGTGGAAACTAGCAAATGTCCCATTCTTAATGAAAAAACAGGGAGCCGATCGATTATAAGAAAAGCACAATGTGCCATTAAGTAAAAATTGAATCTGATTAAAACTTTCCTCATTGCTACTATCATATAATATAGAAGAACAGGGTACTTCAAAACGACAAGCAGTGGCAACAAACTGTGGAAAATTATTGGATTCGTTATGGACAGGAATGGGAATGGGCCAGGTCCTGGTAAAAGACCAGAAGACCTTGTCTGTACTCTCAACTATGCTCAACATCATCAGCCATATCATCCAGGTTATGCTCCGAAGTAAGATCATCTTCTTCATTGCTTTGGCGTGACGTTGCCGCGATCTTCTTGGTCAGTCTTTCCGGAACCCACACAGGATCAGAGCGAGTCTGCGGAAAAACACAAACAGCTCCCCTGGATCTCTGAATCACAGGATCCGGTCCATACCATTTGTTATCTAGAATATCTTTCCACATTACTGTCACAGGTGGAGTATTTACTGGGGATACATGGCGATCAGCCGCTGAGGATTCATGATCGCGTAAAATCAAAAAATTAAGTGTGTAGAGTGCTAGAGACACTCTTTCCTTGGGGGTGGCAAGTCCTAAAACTCCCCCTTTTTGTTTAAGTAACATCTCTTTCAAAGAACGATTCGCTCTCTCAACAATTCCTTGTCCTTGTGGATTATAGGTTAAGCCAGTGGTATGAGAAACCTGTAAGCGAGAACAAAATGTTGCAAATCCTGTGGAAGTATAGGCTGGTCCATTATCAGTCTTTAAATTAAGTGGCTTTCCCCATGCTGCCCAAGCTGCAAGGCAATGAGTCTTGACATGCGTCACTCTTTCTCCTGGCAGCGGGGTGGCATGAATAATGCCGGAGTACGTGTCAACTGACACATGGACATATTTCAGTCTACCAAATTCTGGAATATGAGTAACATCCATCTGCCACAAAGCCAAAGGTTTTAGACCACGGGGATTGAAGCCCACATGGGGGGAAGGATGAAAAGGAACACAAGAACTACAGCTCTTGACAATAGTACGAGCTTGCTCTCTAGTAATCTTGAATTTAGAGAGTAAGACACTGCTAGGAACATGATATAATTTATGAAAATTTTCAGCCAAAACATATGGATCAGTGGCAAGAAAAACCATGGCACGGGTAGCCTTATCCACTAAATCATTCTCCATTGATAATGGCCCTGGGAGTAAAGAATGAGCCCTAATATGGCTTATATAGAATGGATTCTTCCTTGACAAAATACATAACTGGATTTGCTGCAAAATGGGTGCTATCATACTAGCATGATTGATTTCTGCCGCAACCTCTAGTCCGCGGACGGCGTTGACAACATATTGAGAATCTGAATACAAATTAAAAGGTTCCTCAAACTGCTGAAACACGGTAAGAACTATGCGGCACTCAACTACTTGCGCGGCATCTGGTTGAAACATTTGACAGACTGGTTCTCGTCCCTGAACCATATAGGCACCACAACCTGTTTTAGACCCATCAGTGAATATAACCAGTGCCTGTGGCAACGGGTCTCTGGACGTAATCTTAGGAAAATAGACCAGATTTCGATTCACAAATGACAATATTGGATCTTTTGGATAATGATTATCAATATATCCTGAAAAACTGCTACATAGAATAGCCCACTCATCAACAGTGGCCGCCAATACTTCTATTTGGGATCTATTATATGGCACAATCAAGGATTGGGGATCCATACCAAAATGGCTAAGACAAAATTTTAAACCCACTAATGCTAGATGCGCAACAAGCTCAGGATAATACGCGAGGGTTTTCGCTCCTAAAGAATGCCCATGAAGCCACCACAGGGGTCCTTCTTGCCATAGTACCCCTGTTGGATAGGCCTTGGTTTTTAAAAGGCACAAAGCAAGAGGTTTGGAGGGATCATAACGACATAGCTGTGCCTGTTCAATGGCCTTTTCCACTTTACTTAAGGCTACTTTTGCCGCTGGAGTAAGCGTACGCCGTGAAGTCACGTCAGGATCTCCCTCCAGGATAGAATAAAGCGGCTGCAATTCAGCCCGTGGAATAGATAGAAATCCACGTAGCCAATTTATATCTCCTAAGAGTTGCTGAAAATCATTTAAGGTATTCAAGTGATCTGTATAAATTTTGATTTTCTGGGGTCTGACATGTTGAGAATTTACTATAGTCCCCAAGAACTGCACAATCTGAGTGCGTTGCACCTTTTCGGGTGAGACAATCAATCCTTTATCTTCTAATACTGCTATAAGGGCTATGAAAGCTGCATTAAGCAATTCAGAATTATCAGCTGTCAAGAGGATATCATCCATGTAATGAATGATCCGCACCTTTGGGTAGGCCTGACGAATTGGTTGTAAGGCAGCACCTACATAGAGCTGGCATATGGTAGGGCTGTTTGCCATACCTTGAGGCAAGACTTTCCACTGGAATCTTAAATCTGGTTCCTCATGATTTATAGATGGCAAGGTGAAAGCAAATCTTTCTCTGTCCTTGGAATGTAGCGGAATCGAGAAAAAGCAATCTTTAATATCCAGTACAAAAATAGGCCATGTCTTTGGTAATACTGTCAACAGTGGGAGACCACGTTGCACTGGTACCATAATTCACATTTGTGCATTGACCGCTCTAAGGTCGTGCAACAATCTCCATTTTCCAGATTTCTTTTTAATAACAAATATGGGTGTATTCCAAGCGGAAGTTGAGGATTCAATATGTCCTTGAGCTAACTGCTCCATTACTAGTTCCTTTGCTGCGCACAGTTTTTCCGATGAGAGGGGCCACTGAGGCACCCACACAGCTTTAGATGTAGTCCAGGGTATTTGCAAATCTCCCTCAGTGGCCCCTAGGAAAAACCCAGCCCTTTTCTATCTTTCTTGGGGTTTGGGGTAATGGGCGTTGTTCTCCCTTGAAGTCTAGCTCCTAATCCCGACCCAGGGATAAATCCTTGTTTTTTCATTATCTGTTTACTGGTCATAGAATACTCATTTGTTAATATAAGCTGCATCTGTTGCTGAACATCTCTTCCCCATAAATTAATATTAAGATCCACTACAAAAGGGATAAATCTGCCTGATTGATCTTGAGTCCTCCATAATAATTCTTTTGCACTTATAGCTGGTGTATTTGCATAGCCTAATCCCTGCAGACTACACGAAGATTGCTGCAAAGGCCATTCTTTGGGCCAGTCACATTTCCTGATTATACTTCTGTCAGCTCCAGTATCGAGCAGTCCTGAGAACTTTCTACCCTCTATGTCCAGAACTATCATCGGCCGTTCATCTAGTTCCATGGAAAGATAGGCCAAATCTACACCGGTGGAGCCAAAACCTTTATCTCCTCTAGGGATGTTCTTAGCTGGGTATTTATCATGTTCAGATGGGAGGATAAGTAATTGAGCTATCCGATCTCCAGGGCTAATAGACACTACGCCTTGAGGCGCATGACATAAGACCTTTATAACTCCTTGATAATCTGGATCAATGACTCCGGGAAAAACCACAAGTCCTCGTATCGTAGATGAGGAACGACCCAAAACTAGTCCCACAGTCCCCTTTTCAAGATGTCCCTTCATGTCTGTATCAATTGCCTGAATTCCCATTTTTGCTGTCAGTACCAATCCGGAGGCGGCACGGAGGTCCAGCCCTGCGGAGCCTGCCGTCGCTCTCCGGGGGGAGCCGGTGGGCTCATATCCGGTTCCTGAGTGGCCCCAAATATTTTCGGGCCCTGGGGTCGGGGGCCCGTCCACCCGTTTTTTTGCTGTTGATTTTGAGGTATTGGCTGTCCATTGAGATCTTTATAAGATCGACACTCATTAGCCCAATGTTTTCCTCTCTTGCATCTAGGGCAGATGCCAGGCGGCCGAGGCGCAGCAGATCGGCCATAAGTGGGTTGTTTATTCCTTGGGCACTGTTTCCTAAAATGTCCTGCGTTACCACAAGCAAAGCACACACCTGACCTTCGGCCGGATGCGGCCTGTTTCGTGGCTGCTAGGACTGCAGCTGCTAGGCCCGAATTAGTAAGTGGCCCGCCCACTTCTCGGCATGCTTTAAGCCAGGCCTCCAGACCCTTTCCTTTCCATGGAGTAATGGCTCTTCTACATTCTGTGGTACACTGCTCATATACTAACTGTTGTACCAAGGGCAAGGCAGTTTCTATATCTCCAAATATTCTCCCTGCTGCTTCAAGCATCCTGGCTACAAAATCTGAGAAAGGCTCAGAGGGTCCCTGAATAATTTTTGTGAGATTGCCAGATACTTCCCCTTTATTGGGCAATGTTCTCCATGCTCGTGAATATATAGCATTAATCTGACCATATACCTCTACCAGAAAGTTAGTCTGATTAGCCGCCCATTGGCCTTGCCCTAAAAGCATGTCCGCAGTCCAGTAAGGATGCTCATTTTGAACATTAATTCTGGCTTGGGCATGAGCTGCATCCGTGACTATAGATTTAAAATCTAAGTACTGTCCAACGGAAAGACATGCCCGGGCTATCTCGAACCAATCTGCTGGGGTATTTGCCTGTTGACTAATTCTTCCCAGCAGAGTGAGAGTATAATTTGCATTTACTCCATATGTCTTGGATGCTTCTACCAGATCTTTCAACTGTTTATAGGTAATAGGTTCATGATATCTGTCCTCATTTTCCGGATTCTGATAAACCGGAAATGCAGAGTAGAGGCGACTTAGCGCCTTCCGGGGAATAAAGTGCCACCCTCCACTAGATGGGTACGGGGGAGGTCGGCATTCCACGTCTCCAGAAGGCACAAAAGCCTCATGCAGACTATGGTCCTTATCTTCTAATTGTGATAACTCATCGTCAGACGAGTCCTCTTGTATAGCTACCTCTAAATTTCTAAACTCATCTACTTTTAAATTTCTAAACTTATCTAACATTGGATACAGCGGCCGTTTACTATTCTTTTCTTTAACTTCTTCTTTTTTATTCTTTTCTTTATCTTCCAGGGGTCCCTCAGATTGTCCCTCGTGCCCAAAATAGGGAGAGGGTCTGGGGATGAAATCAACTATGCCCCTATTCTTTTCTTTATCTTCCAGGGGTCCCTCAGATTGTCCCTCGTGCCCAGAATAGGGAGAGGGTCTGGGGATGAAATCAACTATGCCCCTATTTAAGCATGCTTCCTTTTTTCTTTTAGGCCTATTCCCCCTCTCATCAATTGATTCTGCTTCCGAGAGGCTCTCTTGAAACTTAATGAGCTGCTCTCGACCCTGTCTAACATGCTCCATGTTCCGTCCTTCTTTTAAACAGGACCGGACCAACTTCCAAAGTGGGAGGGATCCGGGTCCCAGCCTTCCTTCCTCTTTTGCTTTTTCTAAATCTTTGCCTAGTTTGTCCCAGCAGCTCAAGGTCAGGTCTCCTGAGACTGCGAACCATGGCGCAGCTGCGTCGTAATCATTTATTATCTTCTGCACTGACCTTGCTGAAATTTTTAAGCCTCGTTGTTTAAGGAGTCCCAGTATGGGGTCAGCGAACTCGCTGCAGGCTGATATTCGGCCTTGATTATTACCCATTTTCTTAGATCTCGTGAAAGGCCGCTTTATCTACAGCGGAGTTACTTTCACTTTGTCCGGGTTCGAGGCAGCAAAGACACTCACGACCAGGCTGATGTAGGCGCAGGAAAAATCAACACAGCAGTCCCACTATAACCGTACCAAAACAATGAGAGCAACAAGAACAGGGTTTATCATACCTGAGAGGTCACCTACCGGTAGTCCGCTCCGTGTGTAGAGTTCTGAACTTCAACCCCTCACTGGTGTCCGCTGGATTCGAAGTGTCCCGGGTTTCGGCACCAGCTGTAGCGCGCCCCTGGCCAGCAGGTAATAAAACGCAGATACCGAAGTTCTTCTCTGATCACACTTTATTGGAGCGCGTCTTGGTTGAGGGCAAGATGGTGGTGGGGGCGCAGGGAGAGCAAAGCGGATGGCTTATATGCAACTCTATGAGAGGCGTGTCTATGGCTCAGTGGCTGGTCGTGATAGAACAGTGAGTGCTTACTTGTCAGATTGGGATAGGTCGCTGCTGTTGCCGGGCAAACTAGGGCAGGAAGCTACGTCAGGGCAGAGTTGTTTACTCTGTGCCTGTCGCCATCTTGTAATGGCGGCTGACTGTGCTCTGCACTCAGTGTAATGGAATCAAGCTGCTTTATCACCCACACAAAACTAACATAGAACTCCTCACTCAAGGCGCTTAAAACTCCACAGCCAAAGACAAGTTCAGCGACCAAGCCATTTTCCGTTGCCATGGAAACCAAGTGCTCTGACAGCACATATGTCTGGAAGTGGATATGACACCTAGGGATGGAAATGTGTGGTGAATTTTTCAACTTCCAGAAGCAGCAGCACACCTCTTCCAGTGCCAAAACAACTCCACCTGCCTCATCAACTTCACATACTATCAGCTGTCCTGGCAGCTATCTAGGAAACCCTGTTTGTTCATTTGCGGTCCAATGCCCGTGGAGCCCAGCAGGATGAAATCAAGCAAGTTGAGCACCCACACAAAACTAACATGCAGCTCCACACTCAAGGCACTCAAAAATCCACAGCCAAAGACAAGTTCAGTGCAAAAGCCATTTCCCGCTGCTATGGAAACCAAATGCTCTGGCCGAATATATGTGAACGTGTCCATGGGACACCAAGGAAATATAGGTTCCCTGGTGAATAGCTACAGCCCGAAGCAGCACAGCTCTTCCAGTGCCAAAACAACTCCAAATGGCTCATCAACTTCACATACCATCAGCTGTCCTGGCAGCTATCTAAGAAATCATTTTTGGTAACTTGTGCTCCAATGCACATTGAGCCCTGTGTGATGGAATCAACCAGGTTGAGCACCAAAACAAAACTAACATAGAGCTCCTCACTCAAGGCACTTAAAACTCAATAGCAAAAGAAAAGTTCAGCTCCCAAGCCATCTCCTGTTGCCATGGAAACCACGTGCTCTGGCAGAACATATGTCTGAAAGTGGATATGACACCTAAGAAAGGTAGTGTTTTGGTGAATGACAAGTGTCTGAAGCAGCAGCACAGCTCTTCCAATGCCAAAACGCCACTTGGCTAATGAACTTCACATACAATCAGCTGTCCTGGCACATATCTAACAAACCCTGTTTGGTCACTTTCGGTCAAATGCCCACTGGGCCCAGTGGGATGGAATAAAGCACCTTAGCACCAAAACACAACTACCATAGAGCTCCTCACTCAAGGCGTTCAAAATTCCACAGCCAAAGATAAGTTCAGCACCCAAGCCATTTCCTGTTGCCATGGAAACCACGAGAGCTGGCAGCACATATGTGTGTAAGTGGATATAACACCTAGGGAAGGTAGTGTGGTGGTGAGGTCTACTCTCCGAAGCAGCAACACAGCTCTTCTAGTGCCAAAAACTCCACCTGGCTCATAAACCTCACATACCCTCAGCTGTCCTTGCAGCTACCTAGGAAACCCTGTTTGGTCATTTGCGCTCCAATGCCCGTGGAGCCCAGCAGGATGAAATCAAGCAAGTTGATCACCCACACAAAACTAAAATAGAGCTACTCACTCCAGACGCTCAAAACTCCACAGCCAAGGACAAGTTCAGTGCAAAAGCCATTTCCCGCTGCGATGGATACCAAGTGCTCTGGCAGCACAATTGTGGAAGAGTGAATGTTGCACCAAGGTATTATAGGTTCGTTCTGAATAGCAATAGCCCAAAGTAGCAGCACAGCTCTTCCACTGCCAAAACAACTCCACCTGGCTCATGAACTTCACATACCATCAGCTGTCGTGGCAGCTATCTAAGAAACTCTGTTTGATGACTTTTGGTCCAATGCCCATTGAGCCCTGTGTATGGGATCAACCAGGTTGACCACCCAAACAAAACTAAATGGAGCTCCACACTCAAGGAGCTCAAAACTGCACAGCAAAAGAAAAGTTTAGTTCCTAAGCCATCTCCCGTTGCCATGGAAACCAAGTGCTAAGGCAGCACATATGTCTGAAAGTGGATATGACACCTAAGAAAGGTAGTGTTTGGTGAATTTCAACTGCCCGAAGCAGCAGCACAGCTCTTCCAGTGCCAAAACAACTCCAACTGATTCATGAACTTCACATACCATCAGCTGTCCTGGCAGATATCTAACAAACCCTGTTTGGTCACTTCCGCTCCAATGCCCATTGAGCCAAGTGTGATGGAATCAAGCAGCTGAAAAAGCCACACAAAACTAATATGCAGCTCCTTACTCAAGACGCTCAAAACTCCACAGCCAGAGACAAGTTCAGTGCCCAATCCATTTCCTGCTGCCATGGAAACCAAATGCTCTGGCAGAATATACGTGGAACAGTGCATGGGACACAAAGGAAATATAGTTTCGCAGGTGAATGGCAACTTCCCGAAGCAGCAGCACAATTCTTATAGTTGCCAAAACAACTCCACCTGGCTCATGAACTTCACATGCCATCAGCTGTCCTGGCAGCTATCTAGGATACCCTGTTTGGTCCCCTCCTATCAAATACCCATTGAGCCCAGTAGGATGAAATCAAGCAGGTTGAGCATCACACAAACAAACATGGAGCTTCTCCCTCAATACGCTCAAAAATCCACAGCCAAACATGACTTCAGATACCAAGCCATTTCCCGCTGCCATGGAAACCAAGTGCTCTGGAAGCACATATGTGGAACACTGGATGTCACACCTAGGAAACTCAGTGTGGTGGTGAATGTCAACTTCCAGAAGCATCAGTACAGCTGTTCCACTGCCAAAGCAACTCCACCTGGCTCACAAACTTCACATAGCATCAGCTGTCCTGGCAGCTATCTAGGAAACCCATTTAGGTCACTTCCGCTCCAATGCCTGTGGAGCCTAGAGTAATGGAATTAAGCAGCTTGATCTCCCACACAAAACTAATATGTAGCCCCTCACTCAAGGCAATCACAACTGCACAGCCAAAGACAATTTTAGTGCCCAAGCCAATTCACTCTGCCGTGGAAACCAAGTGCTCTGACAGCACATATGTCTGAAACTGGATACTACACCTAGGGATGAAAATGTGGTGTTCAATGGCAAGTGCCCGAAGCAGCAGCACAGCTCTTCCTGTGCCAAAAAACTCCATTGGCTCATGAATTTCACATACCATCAGTTATCCTGGCAGCCCTCTAGGAAACCCTGTTTGGTCACTTCCTTTCTAATGTGCATTGAGTCCAATGTGATGGAATCAAGCATATTGAGCAAACATAGAATTCTAACATGAAGCTCCTCACTCAAGGTGCTCAAAACTCTAAAGACAAAGACAAGTTCAGCAACCAAGAAATTTCCCGCTGCTATGGATACCAAATTGTCTGGCAGCACATATGTGGAACAGATGATGTTACACTTAAGGAAGGTACTGTGGTTCTGAATGGCAACAGCCCGAAGCAGCAGCACAGCTCTTCCAGTGCCAAAACAACTCCACCTGGCTCATGAACTTCACATACCATCAGCTGTCCTGGCAGCTATCTAGAAAACCTTGTTTGGCCACTTGCGGTCCAATGCACATGGAGTCCAGGGTGATGGAATCAACCAGGTTTAGCACCCACAAAAAACTGTCATGTAGCTCTTCAATCCAGGCACTCAAACCTCCAGAGCCAAAGACAAGATAAGCGCCCAAGCCATTTCCCACTGCCATGGAAACCAAGTGCTCTGGAAGCACATATGTGGAACACTGGATGTGACACCTAGGAAACTCAGTGTGGTGGTGAATGTCAACTTCCAGAAGCAGCAGTACAGCTGTTCCACTGCCAAAGCAACTCCACCTGGCTCACAAACTTCACATAGCATCAGCTGTCCTGGCAGCTATCTAGGAAACCCATTTAGGTCACTTCCGCTCCAATGCCTGTGGAGCCTAGAGTAATGGAATTAAGCAGCTTGATCTCCCACACAAAACTAATATGTAGCTCCTCACTCAAGGCAATCACAACTGCACAGTCAACGACAATTTTAGTGCCCAAGCCAATTCACTCTGATGTGGAAACCAAGTGCTCTGACAGCATATATGTCTGAAACTGGATACTACACCTAGGGATGAAAATGTGGTGTTCAATGGCAAGTGCCCGAAGCAGCAGCACAGCTCTTCCTGTGCCAAAAAACTCCATTGGCTCATGATATTCACATACCATCAGTTATCCTGGCAGCCCTCTAGAAAACCCTGTTTGGTCACTTCCTTTCTAATGTGCATTGAGTCCAATGTGATGGAATCAAGCATATTGAGCAAACACAGAATTCTAACACGAAGCTCCTCACTCAAGGTGCTCAAAACTCTAAAGACAAAGACAAGTTCAGCAACCAAGAAATTTCCCGCTGCTATGGATACCAAATTGTCTGGCAGCACATATGTGGAACAGATGATGTTACACTTAAGGAAGGTACTGTGGTTCTGAATGGCAACAGCCCGAAGCAGCAGCACAGCTCTTCCAGTGCCAAAACAACTCCACCTGGCTCATGAACTTCACATACCATCAGCTGTCCTGGCAGCTATCTAGAAAAACCTTGTTTGGCCACTTGCGGTCCAATGCACATGGAGTCCAAGGTGATGGAATCAACCAGGTTTAGCACCCACAAAAAACTGTCATGTAGCTCTTCAATCCAGGCACTCAAACCTCCAGAGCCAAAGACAAGATAAGCGCTCAAGCCATTTCCCACTGCCATGGAAAACAAGCGCTCTGGCAGCACACATGTCTGAACACAGGATGTGACACCAGGAGAACTACATGTGGTGGTGAATGACAACTGCCCAACGAAGCAGCACAGCTCTTCCGGTGCCAAAACTACTCCACCTGGCTCTTGAACTTCACATATCATTAACTGTCTTGTCAGCTATCTAGGAAACCCTGTTTCTTCACTTGCTGCCCAATGCCCATGGAGACCAGTGTGATTTAAACAAGCATGTTGAGCATCCACACAAAACTAACATGGAGCTCCTCACTAAAGGTGCGTAAAACTCCACAACCTAAGACAAGTTCAGCGCACAAGGCATTTCCCATTTCCATGGAAACCAAGTATTCTGGCAGCACATATGTCTGAAAGTGGATATGAAACATAGGAAGGTAGTGTGGTGGTGAATGGCAACAGCCTGAAGCAACAGCACAGCTCTTCCAGTGCCAAAACAACTCCACCTGGCTCATGAACTTCACATACCATCAACTATCCACAGGTAGCCTCCTTTGTGGAGTGAACAATGATAGAATGATGGTGAGTGGTTCAAGCTTTTTTTCCTTTGCTCCTTCTCGCCACAGGCCCTAGCAGAGAAGACGTGCAGACTCCATGGAAGCCAGCAGAGCGTGAGTGTGTGGAGTTGGGTTTCCCTTGAATGTGAGCTTGCAAATCCACTGACAATGTAGTGAAACCTAGGAACTTTTCAACAGCGGTACTATGAAAGCATTTGCATTTTCCGTCGAGGAGAATCCTTGTGTCTCTTCAAGGAGCCAATCTAATCCTACTTCTCCATTAGAGGTAGTGTGTGGAATAACCTATGTAATGTGGAAGAGCCAAGCCATGCTGATTTCCATAGGCAGACATTACATCCCATTTCCTGTCATGGCTCTCAGCGAAGTTTCCCTAGTGCAGTCCAGTGTCATGTAAGTGGGTCATCATAGTGTAAAAGAGATGACTTCCGGGAGATGGTTGGGATCAATACCATAGTTGGATACAGGGTTGGACTCAGGGTTAGAATGCTATCTAGGCTTATGGTTGCAGTGATGTCAAAGCCTAGATTTCAGGTTAGGGCAAGGTGGAGTGTTAAGGTTCAATTGAGGCTTCTGATTTGGGTTACTAGTAGGAATAGAGCTAGGGTTATGCTTAGGTGGAATTAAGGTGAGAGCTAGGTCTAATGCTAAAGGTCAAGTCTAGTACTGAGGTTACTGCTAGGTTTTAAGATTTGAGCTATGGTTATCCCAATGGTTAGTGTTAGGGTTAGGGTTAGGGTGAAGGTGAAGGTGAGGTGAGGGTGAGGGTTCAACTGACAAATAAGATTGGGTCCAGACTTAGGTTTTGTATGTGGCATGAAGTAGGATTTGTGTGAGGATTAGTACTAGGTAAAGAATAGTGTTTGGATTAATGCTGGATAGAGAGTTTGGGTTCCATTTCTGGTTCAGGCTTGGTTTGAGTTAGTGCTTTGATTGAGGGTTATTGTTAGGGCTGTGGAAAGCACTGTGTGGATTCAGATTACAGTTAGGGTTACTCTTGAGGTTAGGATGAAAGCTGTGGCTCCATTGAGGATGAAGAAGTTGTTTTGTGTTGAATTTGAGTATCATGGTGAGGTTCTAGTCTATGTCCGAATGATTATGCTTAGAGCTAGAGTTCATGTTAGGGTGTGGGCTAATGCTAGTGTGAAAGTTGTTGTAGGATTAAGGTTAGGTCCAAATCTGGTGTTAGGTGCAAATCTTGTGGTGAAGTTTTAGGCTACAGTTGGATTTAGGCTTAGTGTTCTAATGGGGTGGTATTCACATTAGCATTGCGGTTTAGGTTTAGAAATGTCGCGGGGATTGGGTTCAGTGTCAGGACTAGGCTTAGTATGACAGTGATGTCTCCATGTGTGTCAGGGTTGGAGTTGGTGTTGGGACTAGGGATTTGGTTGGGTTTAGGGCTAGGATCACTTTTAGGATTGGGGCTAGAGCTAGAGCTAGAGCTAGAGCTAGTATCAGCATGCGGGTTAGGATGATGGCCAGGGTTGGAGATAAACCTGTCTGGTTTGGGTGTGCTCTAGGTTGTAATTAGCATTCGTGGTAGTCTTTGAAATAGGGGTTGGTAAGTGCTGTATATCTTAGTTTCTAATAAAACACCGTAATTCTTAAAAGCAAAAGATTTATGGCAACTCTAGTTTGAAATTATGACTAGGGTCAACGTGAGGTTTAGGATTAGGCCTATAGCCTGTCTGCTGATTACATCTATGAAAAGTCAAGCGACTCAGTCAGCGTTACAGGCAGGGTTAGTCTCAACTCTTCCTGTAGAAGTAGCCCTAATTCTAATCTTACACCTAGCGCTACTCTCATCGACCTCTGCTTTGACTTAACCCTGTCCCAAATACTAACCTTAATCCTTGTCCATCTCTACTCCTTGCCCTAACCTTAGTCCTAGGCGAGTCGTAATCCCAACATTTTTACAACAATCTAACTGAAATAGGAGCATTCAAGCTCAACAGAAAGCCAAGCATAGTCATAGCCCCACGTGTCAAAAATAACACTAAAGATTCCCTTCACCTGAACCAGCTGGGTTCCTGAAACCAATCTTCCCTGAGGCCAGCCCTTTCTGTAACTCTAAGCCAAGCCCTAGACTTTACCTGATCATACCCCTAGACCAAATCATGACCAGATTTCTACTACTACTACTAAGTGCTTCCCTAGCTCAAACACAAATCAAACTCCTAAAGCTAACCCTAACTCCTTTTGCTTTTCTTGAATTCTATTGTTGACAATCTTTACATAGTTGATTTGGGTCAAAAGGTTCAAGGGCTACAGGACAGTGAGTAAGGCTATTATTTCCACATCCTCTTATTTGACTGTATCTGGGGGTAAATGGGGAGGGAGATAAAGGAAGAAGCCCCACCCAGTCTCCTCTCGACCCCAGGTCCCTGATGTGGGGCATGCTACGAGGGTCCTGCTCAAGTGGGTTTCTTGTTTGTTTCTTTGTTTCTCAAGTGGTTTTGATAGTCATGAATTGCTGCCAATCTTGCAACAGCAAGCACGATGAGGTCTCTGCAGCATACACTGATTGACACAGTCCATCTCAGAATCTGCGTTTGCCCAGGTTTTCTCTGACAATACGTGGCTGAAGTGGGTGATTGACTTGTTCTGTCCTCTGTCTTCTCATGGTTAGGGTTCTGAATGCATCAGTTTCAATGGGGAGATACCCACAGATCTCCTCTGTGTCTGAGGTATTCCCAGTCCAGATTCTGTCTATACTAGCAAGTCCAGGGCCCGGCACAGCCCATCAGCCCGATCAGTTGCTTGTTGCAGTTGCTTGGTTGGTTGTGTTTGCAGGCTTGTCTTCCACTGGAACCAATGCGTCTTGCAGTCCAGCCTGATTCTGCCCAGCACACGCTCGGGCATTGCAGGCCCCGGTCTCCCAAGGATTAACTCCACAGCTTAGCTTGTTTCTCAGAGCATAACAGGATTGGTAATTTTGGCCTGATACATATAGCCACTGGCTTAACCGCAAGTTCCTGCTTCCTATTGTCAAGTTATCTGCCAAGGGATTGGATAAAACTCAAGGGATTTAGGGTGGCCACTAGAGGATTGGATAAACACTGGGAGGAACTGAAGGGATTTAGGGTGGCCACTACTGGGAGGAGCTAAGCAGAGTAAAAAAGAAAGTCTGGAGTTGCAATAAAGATCATTCTGTCATCGATCGGCATTCGGTGTACTGCGTGTTGCCTTGTCTTGTCTCTCTGCGTTGTCTGCGTTGCAACCCTAGTCCCTCCGCTCGGCTCGGGGTACGTGGCGACGAGGGTGTTCCCAACATCTGGAGGTTCCACCGAGATTGAGAAAGAGAGGATACGACGAAGGGTCGTCCCAAGAGTCTGGCCAGCTGATTCAGGCAAGTGGGATGTATTGTAAGTCTATCCTAAACTGGTAGGAGAGGGAGGTTTATTTTGAAATATAGTCAGGTTTTAGATTTATTTTGAAGTATAGTTAGGTCTTGGTGTTTAATTTATCCGTTGAAAAGGACGATAAAATGGGTTCTGCCTTCTCACGGGATAAATTGGCCACCGAGCTTGAAGAACTTCTACGTCAACTGGGGATGCCAGTTAAATTTAAAATGATTAGAAATTTTGTTAAAGCCATTCAATCTAGCAGTCCTTGGTTTATTGTTTCAGGCAACTTCAATATTCCCGATTGGGAACAGGTTAAGGCCAATTTACAATCCTGTTTACAAAAAGACCCAGATAATTTCCCCATTGTTAACTTTTCTTTGTGGCGCTTAGTCCGGGATTCATTATTTACTGATAAAGTGAAAGTTGAGAGACAGTTAAGAGAAGTACAGACTACTTTTGAAGGAATCCAGAGGTGGGAAGTTCTACGGTCCTTGGAAGCCTGGAACGAGGTGGCCTCGAGTGAAACCACCCCGAGTGAGACCTCTTCTTTAGAGGAGAGTGAGGTCTCTTCTTTAGAGGAGAGTGAAGCCTCTTCTTCAGATGAGAACGAGGCCTCTTCCTCGGAAGAGAGTGAGGAAAAACGAGATGAGGAGGTTTTCTTAAAGCGGAAAATTAAGGATAAAGAGAAGATTTTCTTAAAGCGGGAAATTAGGGACATTAAAAGAAAGTTAAAGAAAGCAGGAATAGGTGCACGTTCCTCTGGCAAATTGTCCAGTTCAAGACCACCACCATATGCCCCTAATTTTGTGACCCCTACGGCTCCTCCTGAGGAGGAAACCGCAGGCCATTCACCCAATAATTACCCCACGCGGCCATGGAGTGACGGTCTCACTGATCAGCCTGTGGGTGGGGTTCGATGCTTCCCTGTAATAGAGGTCCCAGTTCGAGGGGGTCCCCCTCGCCGGGAGCATCAGCCCCTTCAATTTAAAGACCTCAAAAATGTAAAGCAGGCTGTTAAAGATTATGGTGCCCAGGCACCCTTTACTCTTGCACTCATAGAATCCTTTTCGAGTTTGAATCTTACTCCTAGTGATTGGATGCAATTGTGCCGCTCTGCTCTCGATGGTGGTGACTTTCTCCTATGGAAAGGGGATTTTCAAGATAGGTGCAGATTTTTTGCTGAGCAGAACGCGGCTGGGGGACATGCAGATCGAAGCCTTGAAATGCTTACTGGCACTGGACCTTTTGAGGGCATCCAACAACAAGTTAATTATGACCTAGGAGTTTATGCACAGATAGCAAATGCAGCCCTTGGAGCCTTGAAGGCCTTGCCTAATGCTAATACAGGAGACCAGCTTTCCAAGGTCTTGCAAGGCCCCACAGAACCTTTTCAAGAATTTGTGGACCGTATTATACAGGTTGCTAGTAAGATCTTTGGTAACGTGGAACCAGCAATGCCAGTAATTAAGCATATAGCCTTTGAGAATGCTAATAAATATTGCCAGAATGCTCTCATGTCCCACAGAGATAAGTCCCTGCATGATTATCTCAAAATCTGCAGACATATTGACTCCACCCATGCCCTTGGGCAAGTGATAGCAGCCGCTGTTCAACACCCTCAGCCCAACCCTAGGGCGCCTCCCAAAACCTGTTTCAGATGTGGACAGCCTGGACATTTTAAAAAACAGTGCCCCAAACTTCCGCGACAAGGAAGATCACCCCCAAGATCCTTGCAGGCCCCAGATCTTTGTCCAAGATGCCATAAAGGCTATCATTGGAGCAGTGATTGTAGGTCCAGATATGATGCCCAAGGCAATCCCCTATCGGGAAACGGGGTCAGGGGCCCGCTCCGGGCCCCCCAACCTCAGGTGTACGGAGCCCAGCAGACACCTGTAACTTCCGGAACAGCGCAGACTCCTTCCAGAGTCCCTCTCCCAAGGCGAGGAACACCGACATTTCAACCCTCCTCAGAGCAACACCAGGTAGCGCAGGACTGGACCTCTGTGCCACCTCTGGAGAGGTATTGACCCCGCTCCTGGGACCCCAACGGATAAAAACAGGAGTCAGGGGCCCCTTACCTAAGAATACCTTGGGCCTGATCCTAGGAAGAAGTAGTGCTACTATGCATGGAATCAGAGTACTCCCAGGAGTGATAGATGAGGATACTCCAGCAGAAATAGAGGTCATGGCAGAATCAGCCAAAGGCACTATAATCATTCCACCTGGAGCTAGATTTGCCCAGCTGATCTTGATCCCCAAGGTTCCAACTGACAACCCCATTCTTAAGAGAGATAGACAAGGAGGATTTGGACATTCTGGCCCCTTGGCATTTTGGGTCTCCGACATGCAAACCCGACCCACCTTACAGTTAGAGATAGAAGGGAGAAAATTCACAGGTTTACTTGATACCGGAGCTGATAGTACAGTTATATCCCAGGCACAGTGGCCAAGTTCCTGGCCATTAGAGGCCACCCCAACCGTTCTCCAAGGGATAGGAACTTCTCAGCCACAGAAAAGTGCCAGGTTGTTAAGGTGGAAGGATCAAGAAGGGCATTCAGGAGTTTTCCAGCCGTATGTCTTACCACATATTCCTATCAATCTGTGGGGACGAGATTTGTTGAGTGCCATGAATGTTGTATTGACCTCTCAACCTGTTCCAAATATGCTTAATAGACAGGGATACTTTCCTGGAAAAGGGTTGGGCAGACATCTTCAAGGTGATCCCAACCAGTCTGTGACTGGGTTAAAAATTAGAGGCTGCAATTGAATTGGTAAAGGAACAGCTTGAGAGAAATTAAAAGAAGCCCATTGTTTACAGGCCTTTGCCTATATTTTAATATAACTCACAAAACAGGCATTCCTTATAATCCTCAGGGTCAAGCCATTGTCGAACGTACCCTGGAAAGTTCAGCTTGCTCAGCTGACCCTTCAACTCCTGTGTGTCTGTGAAGTCAGTTTAAAGATAACTGGGGAATGCTCATCTTTCATTCGCCTTTTATGTAGCTCCTACAGAGCGCCATTGGCTTCGCCCTGCTAATGAGAATAAAGGCCAAGTAAAATGGAAAGATCTGGCCACAAATAAATGGCGAGGACCAGATCCAGTACTAACGTGGGGGCGAGGCTCTGTTTGTGTTTTTCCCCAGGATGAAGAAACACCTAGATGGGTTCCCGAGAGACTTACACGACAAATCTCCTTGGCTCCAACTCAACATGATCCCACTCCTAATGATGTTCTTGCAGGATAGGAGACCCTGACAGCAGTGGTGCAACTTCCTGATATCCTGCCCATGGGATCTCCAGCTGCTCCCCGATTTACCATCATATATGTGTTACCCCTGTGAAATGGCATTTAACTGGCAGCATGGATGTTTTAGGAACAAAGCGGAATCTTGGCCATGAGGCTGATGGTCATAGCCATGATTGCAGTACTGTTTAGTCTTCTTTGCCGCCTATGCAGGCAACAAGCCTGGGAGCAGGTCATTATTTGACAAACCATGATGGTTTTAGCTGTGGAAAACCCTAGTGCTGAACATGGTGTGATGGGCAGCCAGAGACGGGTAAGATCTGGCAGCGCTGATGACCAACCTAAGACAGGGATTCCCCAGGTGGGGCTCCCCATGACGGGTAAGGCGTCAACTGACTGCTGGACAACCTAAGACAGGCGTCCATTAAAAAAACAAAAAAAGGGGGACATGCAGGCCCCGGTCTCCCAAGGATTAACTCCACAGCTTAGCTTGTTTCTCAGAGCATAACAGGATTGGTAATTTTGGCCTGATACATATAGCCACTGGCTTAACCGCAAGTTCCTGCTTCCTATTGTCAAGTTATCTGCCAAGGGATTGGATAAAACTCAAGGGATTTAGGGTGGCCACTAGAGGATTGGATAAACACTGGGAGGAACTGAAGGGATTTAGGGTGGCCACTACTGGGAGGAGCTAAGCAGAGTATAAAAGAAAGTCTGGAGTTGCAATAAAGATCATTCTGTCATCGATCGGCATTCGGTGTACTGCGTGTTGCCTTGTCTTGTCTCTCTGCGTTGTCTGCGTTGCAACCCTACTCCCTCCGCTCGGCTCGGGGTACGTGGCGACGAGGGTGTTCCCAACAGGGCATCACTCTTGCTTCACTCACGTCGCTCCCTGTGGCTGTCCTGATGACAGGGAGCATTCTGATTGGCTGCATCTCTAAGACCTCACAGGGCTGTGTGGCCCTACAAGCTGTCCAATCAGCAGCTGCCTGGTCATGGCAGCCCAGAATCCTGTAGCCTCAGCATTCTAGACAAGCCATGGTGACAGGCAGCCTCCTCTGTGGAGTAGAGGAAGATGGTGAGTGCTTCAGCTCTGCTTTCTTTGTTCCTTCTCGCCACAGGCCCTAGCAGAGAAGATGTGCAGACTCCATGGAAGCCAGCAGAGCGTGAGTGTGTGGAGTTGGGTTTCCCTTGAATGTGAGTCTGCAAATCCGCTGACAATGTAGTGAAGCCTAGGACCTTTTCAACAGCGGTACTATGAAAGCATTTGCATTTTCCGTCGAGGAGAATCCTTGTGTCTCTTCAAGGAGCCAATCTAATCCTAGTTCTCCATTAGAGGTAGTGTGTGGAAAAACCTATGTAATGTGAAAGAGCCAAGCCAAGCTGATTTCCATAGGCAGACATTACATTCCATTTCCTGTCACGGCTCTCAGTGCAGTTTCCCTAGTGCAGTCCAGTGTCATGTAAGTGGGTCACCATAGTGTAAAAGAGATGACTTGCGGGAGATGGTTGGGATCAATACCATGGTTGCATACAGGGTTGGAATCAGTTTTAGAATGCTATCTAGGCTTATGGTTGCAGTGATGTCAAAGCCTAGATTTCAGGTTAGGGCAAGGTGGAGTGTTAAGGTTCAATTGAGGCTTCTGATTTGGGTTACTTGTAGGAATAGAGCTAGGACTATGCTTAGGTGGAATGAAGGTGAGAGCTAGGTCTAATGCTAAAGGTCAAGTCTAGTAGTGAGGTTACTGTTAGGTTTTGAGATTTGAGTTATGGTTATCCCAATGGTTAGGGTTAGGGTTAGGGTTAGGGTTAGATTTAGGGTGAGAGTTAGGGTGAGGTGAGGGTTCAACTGACAAATAAGATTGGGTCCAGACTTAGGTTTTGTATGTGGCATGAAGTAGGATTTGTGTGAGGATTAGTACTAGGTAAAGAATAGTGTTTGGATTAATGCTGGATAGAGAGTTTGGGTTCCATTTCTGGTTCAGGCTTGGTTTGAGTTAGTGCTTTGATTGAGGGTTATTGTTAGGACTGTGGAAAGGACTGTGTGGAATCAGAATACAGTTAGGGTTACACTTGAGGTTAGGATGAAAGCTGTGGCTCCATTGAGGATGAAGAAGTTTTTTGTGTTGAATTTGAGTATCATGGTGAGGTTCTAGTCTATGTCCGAATGATTATGCTTAGAGCTAGATTTCCAGTTTCATTCCATGTTGGTCTGTCAGGGTTCATGGTATGATTCCTATTTTTTTGAAGTTATTTAGTTTTGCCGTGTGTCCTATCATGTGGTCAATCCTTTGGAAGGTGCCATATACTGCTGAAAAAAATGTATAATCTGCAGCTCTATCTCTAAGCAGGGGTAGCCTTTCTAATTTCATATGATATAGAATTCAACCTGAGAGACATGAAAAAAGACAGGATGGTCATTATATATTGGTGAAGGGACTGATACATCAGGAAGTAATCACCATTGTGAATATATATGCACCAAATTCAAACGCACCTATCTACATGAAGCAATTACTTACAGACTTAAGGGGAGACATTGATATGCACACAATAATAGTGGGTGACCTTTCCACCACGCTAACAACAATAGACAGATCAACAAAACAATAACTCAACAAAGAAACAATAGAGCTCATACAAACAATAGAATAACTGGAGTTGATAAACATTTATAGAACTTTTTACCCCAAGGCCACAGATTATATATTTTTTTCAGCAGTCATGGCACCATCCCAAGCAATTCAAAATGCCCCAGGAAATACAGAAACACCTGGAGGTTGAAAAATATGTTATTAAATGAACAATGGGTCAGAGAAAATATTAAATATAAGATCAAAAATTTATGGAAAGTAATGAAAACTCTGACACAACATTCTAAATCTGATTGGACACAGCCGAAGCAGGTTTGCAGGGTAAATTCATCGCAATCGGAGCCCATGTCAAGGCCCATGAGAGGCACCAAATAGAGGAACTAAACACACACCTCCAGGAATTGGAAAAACAACAGCAGAAGAGCCACACACACAACAGGAAACAAGAAATCATCAAAACAAGGGAGGAAATTAATCAGATAGAATCAAAAAAAGTATACACAAAATCAATGAATCAAAAAGTTGGTTTTTTGAAAAGATAAAATAGACACCCTGCTGGCCCAACTGATAAAGAAAAAAACAAGAGAAAGTTAGAATTAACAGCATCAAAGATGAAAAAGGCAACATAATATCAGACACTGCAACCATTAAGAACATAGTCAGAAATTACTACAAAGCACTGTACTCCAACAAATCAGAAGACCACCAAGAAATGGAAAAGTTCTTAGACTTCTACCACCTGCCAAAACTTAGCCCAGAGGCAACAAACAAACTGAACAAACCCATAACCGAAGCAGAGACTGAATCAGTGATTAAAGATCTCCCAACAAAGAAAAGCCCAGGCCCAGATGGCTTCACTGCAGAATTTTACAAAATATTCCGAACAGAACTGACCCCAATCCTCTACAAACTCTTCAATACAATAAAAAAAAGGCAACTCTTCCAAGCTCATTCTATGAAGCCAACATCACCTTAATCCCAAATCCCAACAGAGACCCAACTGAGAAGGAAAACTACAGACCTATTTCTCTGATGAACATCGACACTAAGATTCTCAACAAAATCCTAGCCAATAGAACTCAAAAACACATCAGACAGATTATTCATCCAGATCAAGTAGGATTCATCCCTGGAATGCAGGGATGTTTCAACATCCGGAAATCCATAAATGTGATACACCACATCCAAAAATTGCAAAACAAGTAACACATGATAGTATCAATAGACGCAGAAAAATCTTTTGACAAAATCCAACACCACTTCCTGCTAAAAACCCTAACCAAGGTAGGCATAGATGGAAAAATCCACAACATAATCAAAGCAATATATGAAAAACCCAACGCCAGCATCATACTGAATGGAGAAAAACTGGAACCCTTCCCACTGAAATCTGGATCAAGACAAGGATGTCAGCTTTCTCCACTGCTGTTCAACATAGTCCTAGAGGTACTCGCTGAGGCCATAAGACAAGAAAAAAAAAAAAAAAGGAATCCAAATGGGAATCGAAGAAGTCAAGCTTTCACTACACGCAGATGACATGATTCTCTAGATAGAAGACCCAAGAGACTCAATACAGAAACTGCTAGATCTTAAATGAGAGTTTGGAAGAGTGGCAGGATACAAAATTAATGAACAAAAATCAACAGCCATAGTGTATGCAAATAGCCCCAAGATGGAAAAAGACCTAACCAGCAAGATACCGTCCAAAATAACAGAGAAAAGTATGAAGTATCTGGGAATAAATCTAACCAAAAATGTAGGAGACCTATTTGAGGAAAACTACAAACTACTTAAAAAAGAAATCAAGCAGGACCTCAAAAGATGAAATAACAACCCATACTCCTGCATCGGTAAAATCAATATCATTAAAATGTCTATACTGCCAAAAGCAATATATACATTCAACGCAATCCCAATCAAATTGCCCAAAACATTCTTCACAGATCTGGAAGCAATGATTCAAAGGTTCATTTGGAAACACAAAAAACCATGAATAGCTAGAACCGTTCTCTTGAACAGGAAGTTAGCAGGGGGAATCACAGTTCCAGACTTCTGGACATACTATAGGGCAGTGATTATCAAAACAGCCTGGTACTGGAAAAAAATAGAGAAGTAGATCAATGGAGCAGAATAGAAACACCAGATGGGAATCCACACAGATACAGCCAAATACTCTTTGACAAAAAGACAAATGACAATCCAGGCAAATGGGAAGGTCTGTTTAATAAATGCCATTGGGACAACTGGTTGATAGCCTGCAGAAACAAAAAACTAGACCCGCATCTCTCACCATACACTAAGATCAAATCGAAATGGATAAAGATCTAAACCTGCATCCAGAAACCTTCAAACTTTTGGAAGAAAATGTCGGGAATACTCTGCAAGATCTAGGGGTATGCCCCTACTTCCTAAAAAGGACTCAAAAAGCAATAGAAATCAAGACGACAATAAACAAGTGGGACCTCATCAAACTAAGAAGCTTCTGTACAGCAAAGGAAACAATCAACAAAGTAAAAAAGCAACCCACAGAATGGAAGAAGATCTTCGCGCACTACATAGGTGACAGAGGGCTAATTTTGAGAATATGCAAAGAACTACAAAATAACCAAAGTGTCAAAACAAACAAGCCACTCAGGAAAAGGGCATGGGAAATGGGCAAACACTACACAAAGGAACAAACACAAATGGCAAGTAAACATATGAAAAATGCGCAAGTTCCCTGGCAATAAGGGAAATCCAAATTAAAACATCAATGAGATATTACCTGATGCCAGTAAGACTGGCCCACATGAATAAAAGCACCAACAACACTTGTTGGCGAGGTTGTGGGGAAAAGGGAAGCCTACTCCACTTCTGGTAGGGCTGCAGGTTGGTACAGCCTCTATGGAAATCAGTATGGAGAACATTGAAACAACTTAAAATCGATATACCGTATGATCCAGCAATAGCACTCCTAGGAATATACCCAAAACACTTGTTTTATGAGAAGCCAACATGCACTCCTATGCTCATAGCAGCACAATCAGTAATTGCAAAAACCTGGAAGCAACCGAAATGCCCATCAGCAGAAGACTGAATAAGAAAGCTATGGTTCACCTACTCCATGGAATATTACTCAGCTAGTAAAAAAAAAAATGCAGTTCTTTGTGGCCAAATGGGCCAAACTGGAAACCATAATGCTAAGGGAAATGAGCCAATCCCAAAAGGTTAAGATACCACATGTTTGCCTTGATTTAAGATGATATGATGTTATGTATAACATGTTATGTTATGGATGTTATGTCATATATCATATATAAACTAAAACTGAATTAACAATGGGGTAATCACAGAAGAAGGTTAAGAAATTGCAATTGTTTTTTTTTTAAAGATTTATTCATTTTATTACAACCAGATATACACAGAGGAGGAGAGACAGAGAGGAAGATCTTCCATCTGATGATTCACTCCCCAAGTAAGCCGCAACGGGCCGATGCGCGCCGATCTGAAGCCGGGAACCAGGAACCTCTTCCGGATCTCCCACGCGGGTGCAGTGTCCCAATGCATTGGGCCGTCCTCAACTGCTTTCCCAGGCCACAAGCTGGGAGTTGGATGGCAATTGGAGCTGCTGGGATTAGAACCAGCGCCCATATGATATCCTGGGGCTTTCAAGGCAAGGACTTTAGCTGCTAGGCCACGCCATCGGGCCCGAAATTGAAATTGTTTTTAAAATATTGGTTACTCAATATTATAACTATTGATTAGACAATGAAGTTAATTGTTGCTGACGGTATGTTGGAGTCTTTAATTGATCGGATCACTTGCTTTCCAATGCTCATTGAGCCGAGTCAGATGGAATTAAGCAAGATGAGCACTCACACATAACAAAGATGGAGAACGACAGTCAAGGCACGAAAAACTTCAGAGCCAGAGAGATGTCCAGCCCTCAAGCCATTTCCAGCTGAAATGGAAACCAAGTGCTCTGGCAGCACGTATGTCTGAACGTGGATGTGACAGCTAGGGAACTCAGTGTGGCGGTGAATGGCAACTGCCAGAAGCATCAGTTCAGGTTTTCCAGTATTAAAAGAACTCCACTGGTCATTCACGTCACAAGCCATCAGCTGTCATAGCAGGTCTCTCGGATATCCTGTTGGTCCCTTCCTGTCCTATGCCTTTTTAGCCCAGTGTGTGGAATAAAGCAGGTTGAACACCAACACAAAACAAACATGGAGATCCTCACTCAAGGTGCTCAAAAATTTCACAGCCAGAGAGAACTTCAGCGCCTAAGCCATTTCCACCCTCAGGGAAACCAAGTGCTGTGGCAGCACATATGTCTGAAAGTGGATGTGACATCTAGGGAACTCAGTGTGGTGGTGAATGGCAGCTGCCTGACGCAGCAGCACAGCTCTTCCAGTGCCAAAACAACTCCACCTGGCTCATTCACTTCACATACCATCAGCTGTCATAGCAGATCTCACGGAAACCCTGTTAGATGACTTCCTGTCCAATGCCCACTCAGCCCAGGGGGATGGAATCAAGCAGGTTGAACCACACACAAAACAATGATGGAGATCCTCACTGAAGGCGCTAAAACTTCACAACCAGAGAGATGTTCAGCGCCCAAGCCATTTCCAGTTGCTATGGAAACCCAGTGTTCTGGAGGCACATATGTCTGAAAGTGGGTGGGACACCTAGCAAACTCATTATGGTGGTAAATGGCAACTGACCGAAGCAGCATCATAAGTCTTCCCCTTACAAAACAACTCTACTTGGCTCATTCACTACACATACCATCAGCTGTCCTGGCAGGTCTCACAGAAACCCTGTTTTGTCAGTTCCTCCCAAAAACCAATTGAGCAAAGCTTGAAGGAATCAGAGCAGCTGCACTGAAGAATCATGGAGATTCTCACTAAAGGCGCTAAAATCTTAAAATGCGAAGAGAAGTTCACCACCCAAGAAATTTTCAACTGCCATGGAAACCAAGTGCTCTGACAGCATATAAGTCTGAAAGAGGATGTGGTACCTAGGGAACACAGTGTAGTGGTGAATGGCAACTACAACAAGCATGAGCACAGGTCTTCAGTGCAAAAACAACTCCGCTGGCTCATTTACTTCACATACCATCAGCTGTCCTAGCAGGACTCCCAGAAACCATGTGTGGTCACTTCCTGTCCAATGCCCATTGAGCCCAGGGGGATGGAATCAACCAGGTTGAGCACACACAGAAAACATAGATGGAGATCCTAACACAAGGCATGAAAAAATCCAGAGTCAGAGAGAATTTCAGCACCCAAGCCAGTTTCAGCTGCCATGGAAACCAAGTGCTCTGGCAGCACAGATGTCTGAAAGTGGATGTGACACCTGGGAAACTCAGTGTTGTGGTGAATGGCAGCTGCTCGAAAAACCAGCACAGGTCTTCCACTGCCAAAACAACTCCAGTTGGCTCATTCACTTCACATACAATCACAGCTATCCTGACAGGTCTCCCAAAAAACTGTATAGTCACTTCCTCTCCACTGCCCATTGAGCTCAGTGTGATGAAATCAAGCAGTTTGAGAACACACAGTAAACATAAATGGAGATCCTCACACAAGGCGCAAAAAAATCCAGAGCCAGAGAGCAGTTCAGCGCCCAAGCCAGTTTCAGCTACCATGAAAACCAAGTGCTCTGGCAGCACAGATGTCTGAAAGTGGATGTGACACCTAGGGAACTCAGTGTTGTGGTGAAAGGAAACTGCCCGAAGCAGCAGCACAGGTCTTATAGTACCAAAACAACTCCGCCTGGTTCATTCACTTCTCATGCAATCAGCTGTCCTGGCAGGTGTCCAAGAAACCATGTTTAGTCACTTCCTGTCCAATGCCAATTTAGCAAAATTTGAAAGAATCAAACTGCATTAAACAAAGATGGAGATCCTCACTCAAGGCGCTAAATTTCGAAAACCAGAGAAAAGTTCAGCACCCTAGCCTTTTGCAGCTGCCTTGGAAACAAGTGATGTGACAGCATATATGTCTGAAAGTGGATGTGAAACCTGGGAAAATCATTTAGGTGGTGGTGAATGGCAACTGCCCGAAGCAGTAGCACAGGCCTTCCAATGCGAAAGCAACTCCACGAGTCTGATTCACTTCACATACAATCAGCTGTCTTAGCAGGTCTCCCAGAAATCCTGTTTGGTCATTTTGTGTCCAATGAGCATTGAGTCCAATGGGATGGAAACATACAGGTTGAGCACACACACTAAACAAAGATGGAGATCTTCACTCAAGGCGCTCAAAAGCCGACATCCAGAGAGACATTCAACGCACAACCCATTTCCACCTACCATGGAAACCAAGTGCTCTGGCAGCACATATGTATGAAAGTGGCTGTGACAACTGGGGAACTCAGTGTAGTGGTGAATGCCAACTGCATGAAGCAGCAGCACAGGTCTTCCAATGGCAAAACAACTCCATCTGGCTCATTCACTACACATAGAATGAGCTGTCCTCGCAAGTCTCCCGGAAATCCTGCTTGATCACTTCCTGTCCAATGACAACAGAGCCCAGTGCAATGGAATCAAGCTGGCTGAGAACCAACAGAAAACATGGAGCAGATCCTCATTAAGGCGCCAAAAACTCCACCGCAAGAGAGAAATTTAGTGCCCAAGCCATTTCCAGCTGCCATGGAAACCAAGTGCTCTGGCAGCACATATGTCTGAAAGCGGCTGCAACATCTAGAGAACTCAGTGTGGTAGTGAATTGCAATTGCCTGAAAGAGCAGCACAGGTCTTCCAGTGCTAAAACAACTCCACCTGGCTCATTCAATTCATATAGAATCAGCAGTACTATCAGGTTTCCTGCATACCCTATTTGGTCACTTTCTGTCCAAAGCCCACTCAGCCCAGTGTGATGGAATCAGGCTGTCTGAACACCCACACATGTAACAAAGATGGAAATCCTCACTCAAGGTGCTCAAAACTCGAAATCCAGAGAGAAGTTGAGCGCCAAAGAAAATTGCAGCTGCCATGGAAACCAAGGACTCATTTATGTCACATGCTATCTGCTCTCTTATTAGGTCTCCCAGAAACCCTGTTTGGTCATTTTCTGTCCAGTGACCATTGAGCCTAATGGGATTAAACATGCAGGTTGATCCCCCACACAAAACTCGACAACAAGAGAAAAGTTCAGAAGCCTAGCCGTTTGCAGCTGCGTTGGAAACAAGTGATCTGGAAGCACATATGTCTGAAAGTGAAGGTGAAACCTGGGAAAAACATTTAGGTGGTGAATGGCAACAGCCCGAGGCAGTAGCAGAGGTCTTCCAGTGCCAAAACAACTCCAACAGGGTCAGTCACTTCACATAAAATCAGCTCTCCTAGCAGGTCTCCCGGCAACGTTGTTTGGTCACTTCCTGTCCAATGCCTATTGAGCCCAAGGGGATGGAATCAAGCATGTTGAGCACACACACAAAACAGATCATCACTCAATGTGCTAAAAATTCCAGAACCAAAGAACAAGTTTAGCACCCAAGCCATTTCCAACTGCTGTGGAAACCAAGTGCTCTGGCAGCACATATATCTGAAAGTGGATGTGACACCTGGGGAACTCAGTGTGGTGGTGAATTGCAACTGCCCAAAATAGCAGCACAGCTTTTCCAGTTTCAGAAAAACTCGACTCACATCAGTCAAATCACATACCATCAGCTCTCCTTACAGGTCTACCAGATAACCTGTTTGAACACTTCCTGTTCAATGCCAATTGAGCCTCGTTTGATCAAATCAAGCATGTTCAGCATGTGCAAAGAAAAAAGATGGAGATCCTTACGCAAAACGCTGAAAATTCAAGAGCAAGAGAGGAGTTCAGCATCAAAGCCATTTCCACCTGCCATGGCAACCAAAAGCTCTGGCAGTACATATGTCTGAAAGTGGATGGGACACCTAGGGAGCTCAGTGTGGTGGTGAATGGCAATTGCATGAAACAACAGCACAGGCCTTCCAGGGCCAAACATCTCCACCTGGCTCATTCACTTCACATACCATCAGCTATCATGGCTGATCACCTGGAAACCTTGTTTGGTCACTTCCTGTCCAATGCGAGTTGAGCTCTATGGAATGGAATCAAGCAGATTGGGCACCCACACAAAACAAAGATGGAGATTCACACTCAAGGTGCTCAAAATTCCTCAGAGGGAAGTTTAAGGCTCAAACCAATTTCAGCTGCCATGGAAACCTAGTGCTCTGACAGCACATATGTGGAACACTGGATGTGCCACCTAGGGAACTCAGTGTGTTCTTGAATGGCAACTGTCCAAGGCTGACTGATAGGTCTTCCAGTGGCAAAACAACTCCACATGCTTCATTCACTTCAATTATCTTCAGCTGTCCTTGCAGTTCTCCTGAAACCATGTTTGCGCACTTCCTGTCCAATGCCCATTGACACCAGTGAAAAAGAATCAAGCAGTTTCAGCACACACACAAAACAAGATGCAGATCCTCAATAAAAGCGCTCATAACTCCAGAGCCAGAGAGAAGTTCAACTTCCAAGCCATTTCCAGCCGCCATGAAAACTAAGTGTTCTGGAAGAACGGATGTCTCAAAGTGGCTGATAAGCTAGGCAACTCATTGTGGTGTTGAACGGTAAATGCTCAAAGCAGCAGCACATGTCTTCCAGGGCCAAGACAACTCCACCTGGCTCATTCACCTCCCATACCATCAGCTGTCCTGGCAGCTATCTAGGAAACCCTGTTTGGTCACTTCTGCTCCAATGCAAATTGATCCCAGTGTGATCGAATCAACCATATTGAGCACCCAATCAAAACTCAGTGTGGCGGTGACTTCCAACTGCACGAAGCAGCAGCACAGCTCGTCTAGTGCCAAAACAACTCCATCTGGCACATTCACTCAAATAGCATCAGTTGTCCTAGCAAATCTCCCAGAAATCTTGTTTGTTCACTGCATGTCCAATGCCCATTGAGCCCTGGGAGGTGGAATTTGTAGGTTGAGCACACACACACAAAACAAAGATGGAGATCTTCACTACTGGCACTTATAGTCCACAATCAGAGAGAAGTTCAGCGCCCAAACCATTTAAAGCTGCCATGGAAACCAAAAATTCTGGCAGCACATATGTCTGAAAGTGGACGTGACACTTGGGGAACTCAGTATGTTGATCAATGGCAACTGCCTGAAGCAGCAGCACAGCTCTTCCAGTGCCAAAACCACTACATCTGAGTCATCCACTTCACATAACATCAATAATCTTAGCAGGTCCCCCGGAATCCCTGCTTGGTTCTTTCCTATCAAATGCCCAAGGAACCCAGGGGGATGGAATCAAGCTGGATGAACACACACAAATAACATAGATGTTGATCCAAACTTAAGGCACTCAAAACTTCAGAGCCAGAGAGAAGTTAAGCGCCGAAGCCAATTCCAGGTGCCATGGAAACAAAAAGATCTGGCAGCACATAAGCCTGAAAGTGAGCGTGACACATGCTTAACTCTGTCTGTTGGTGAGTGGCTACTGCCCTAAGCAGCAGCATAGCTCTTCCAGTGCCAAAACAATTCCACATGTGTTATTCACTTCACATATCATCGGTTGTCCAAACAGGTCTCCAGGAAATCTTGTTTGGTCACTTTCTGTCCAAAGCCCATTGAGCCCCAGCTGATGGAATCTGTATGTTCAACAACCACACAAAACGAAGATGGAGATCCTCACTCAAGGCGTAACAAACATGATAGCCAGAGAGAATTTCAGTGTCCAAGCCATTTCCAGCTGCCTTGGAAACCAAGTGCTCTGGCAGCACATTTGTCTGAAAGTGGATGTGACACCTAGGGAACACAGTGTGCTGATAAATGGCAAATGCCCGAAGCAGCAGCTCATCTTACATTGGTAAAACAACTCCACCTGGGTCATGAACTTCACATACCGTCAGCTCTCTTTGCAGTTCTCCTGAAACCGTAGTTGGTCACATCCTGTCCAACGCCCAATGAACACATGGGGATAGAATCAAGCAGGATGAGCACACACAAAAAACAAATATGGAGATCCTCACTCAAAGTGTTCAAAACTTCACAGCGAGAGAGAAGTTCAGCACCCTAGCCATTTCCAGCTGCTATGGAAACCAAGTACTCTGGCAGCCCATATGTCTGAAAGTGGCTGCGTCGTGACACTTGAAAAACTCAGTTTGTTGGTGAATGGCAAATGTACGAAGCAGCAGCACAGCTCGTCCAGGGAAAAAAACAAATCCTCCTGAGTCATTCACTTCACATATCATCAGCTGTCCTTGCAGGTCTCCTGGAGCCCTGTCTGGTCACTTCCTATCCAATGCTATTTACCCCGAGGGGATGTAATCAAGCAGGATGAGTACACACAGAAATAAAAAATGGAGATACTCCCTCAAGGCGCTCAAAACTCCACAGTCCGGGAGAAGTTTATCGCCTAAACTATTTCCAGCTACCATGGAAACCAAATGCTCTGGCAGCACATATTTCTGAAAGTGGCTGGGAGGTGACACTTGGGGAATTCTGTGTGTTGGTGAATGGCAACTGCCCGAAGCAGCAGCACAGCTCATCCAGTGCCAAAACCACTCCACCTGGCTCATTCACTTCACATACCAACTGCTGTCCTTGCAGGTCTCCTGAAACCCGGTTTGATCCCTTCCAGTCCAATGTCCATTGAACCCAGTGTGATTTTATCAAACAGGTTGAGCATCCAAATAAAACAAAGGTGGAGATCTGCACTCAAGGCGCTCAAAACTCCAAAGCCAGAGAGAATTTCAGCGCCCAAGTCATTTCCAGCAGCCGTGGAAACTAAGAACTCTGGCAGCACATATTTCTGAAAGTGGCTGGGAGGTGAACTTGGGGAACTGCTTGTGGTGCTGAATGGCATCTGCCCGAAGCAGCAGCACAGTTCTCCTAGTGCCAAAACAAATGCACCTGGGTTATTCACTTCACACACCATAGCTGTCCTGGCAGCTATCTAGGAAACCCTGTTTGATCACTTCCGTTCCAATGCCCATTCAGCCCAGTGGGAGAGAATCAAGCAGGCTGAGCACATGCAAAACCGACAGCCAGAGACGAGTTCAGCTCCCAAGCCTTTTCCAGCTGCCATGGAAACCAAGTGCTCTGGCAGCATATATTTTTGAAAGTGGACGTGACACTTGAGAAACTCAGTGTGTTGATGAATGGCAACTGCCGAAAGCAGCAGGACAGCTCCTCCAGTAACAGAACAACTCCACCTGGCTCATTCACTTCACATATCACCAGCTGTCCTGTCAGGTCTCCAGGAAATTTTGTTTGGTCATTTCCTGTGCAATGCCCATTGAGCCCAGTATAATATAATTTATAGGTTCAGCAGCCGCACAAAACAAAGATGGAGATCCTCCTAGAATTCATGCAAAAGTCAACAGCCAGGGAGAATTTCAATGCCCAAGCCATTTCCAGCTACCATCGAAACCAAGTGCTGAGGAACCAAGATGACAGGATAGAGTTCAGCACGTTTGATAAGGTGGAGAATCTTTACGCAGGGAGTAGTACAATAAGCAGATTACAGGGGATAAGTAGGGCTCAGGCAGTAAGCAGTGTTACCTTGAACCCCCTGGACACAGGGAAGCTGCAGAAATGAGACAGCAGTGTTGTAGTGGATCGAAGTTCCCACCAGCAGTCAGCAAGCAGCAACTCAAATCCCAGTGATCAGGTCTCCAACGATCCAGGCTCCGGTGATCCAGGCTCCAGCAATTCATTTCCAGCGCCAGCCAAACATCCAGCAGTGGCCTCCACACAGACGTGACCGCCAGGTGAGAGCCTGTGTCCACGTGGTGAGCTAGGAAAGTGAGTGTGGTCTGGGAGCGGACAGACAAGCTGAGTGACTGGGACTAGCTGCAGGCAGAGAAAGTCGGGGACTGAGGGCGCCATCTTGTGTGGAGAGACAGAATACGGAGTTGACAGCAACACACAGGCTCCTTTCTGGCTGTTCATACAGAACTGATCCAAGGGTGGAGGGGAGCACCAGCTTTGCTCCCTGCAGGGTCTGTGTGGTCCGTGGAACTGAAAGACAGCAGCTGCAGTTCTCCACCTGGAGCCATATTGGGTGGCAGGGCAGCAGGTGTGAACCCTAAGTGGAGATCCAGAGTGGGCGTGTTGCTGGTTAATTGCACGGAGCTGAGCCCACGGCAACAGCCTTGCAGCCTGTGGGGTCTGTGTGGTCCCTGGAGTTGATGGCGACAGCCCCCTGATCTTTACTGTTGCCTCATACGGGTGCCATCTTGGACACTGACGCATGTGCTCCAAACACTGATAAATTGCAAGAGGAGGAGTGGCAAACTGCGCATGCGCTAATTCAGCAACTCTCAGATAACAGTGTCACGGGAGCAGACGCTGTTACTCTGAAGGGAGGTCATCTGAATCACCCAAGGGCTGACCTGAGGACAAAAATACCCCCGTCTTAGAGCACTGCATAGGCTCCACGGAAAAAAACAGCCCAGAAAAGGCACGCCTCCAACTCCACCCAAAATAACCCCAGGAGGTACTTAGACTTATTGGCCAGCAGGGGGCGACAAGCTCAGTGCTGCTTACAAAATCAGTGCCACAGACAAAACAATTATTCCTGGCAGCTGTGTTCCCCAAACCCAGGGCACTGATTGAACATAACAATCAACTTATAGACCTGTAGGTAATACACCATAGAGATGATTTCATCAACCAGATTGGCAACTACAAAAGGTAAAAGACAAGACAAAAGCACTATGAATGTTACTGAAGTCTCTCCAACAAAGGAGCAAAAGCTTCACCCACTCCCAGAGTTAACTGAGGAAGACATTGAGAAAATGGGGGACAAAGAACTCAGAAAACTCATTGCAAAGCTGCTGGTCAACAATGAGAAGTACAAACAAGAAATAGCAGTAATACATCAAATTAAGGCTGATATATCAGAAATGGAGAATACAGTAGAGCAAAATAAAAATACAGTGGAGAGTCTCAACAACAGAATGAATGAGGCAGAAGAAAGAATTTCAGAATTAGAAGATAGTTTCTGTCACCATGAAGAAACAAGCAAAAAGCTGGAAGCAGAGCTAGGTCAAGCTAAAAAAAAGTATCCAAGAATTAAAAGATATAATTAAAAGGTCTAACATAAGAGTTATGGGAGTTCCAGAAGGTGCAGAAAGAGAAGCTGGGATTAGAGACCTATTCAGTGAAATAATACAGGAACACTTCCCTAATCTGAGCAAAGAATTAGAAAGTAATATACAGGAGGGCTACAGAACTCCCAACAGAGTTGACCAAAAACAAACTTTCTCACGACACATGATAATCAAGCTCTCTACAGTTGAACAAAACGAAAAAATCCTTAAATATGCACGAGAAAAAAATCAGGTGTCATATCAGGGAACCCCAATCAAACTCACAGCTGACCTTTCAGAGGAAACACTACAGGCCAGAAGAGACGGGAGTGACATATTCCAGATTCTAAAAGAGAAAAATTTTCAACCCAGAATAACTTACCCTGCAAAGTTCTCCTTTGTCTTTGAAAATGAAATAAAATTCTTCCACAATAAAGAAAAACTTCAAGATTTTGTCTCATCTAAACCTGCCCTACAAATGTTACTCAAGGATGTTCCCATGAAAGAAAAAAGAAACAGCAACCACCAGAAACAAAGGCAAATGTGGAGAACATCCCACTAAAAGGCTAACAGAAGACCCAATCATAGAACAACACATCGCCAAAATGACAGGACCAAACTGCCCTTATCCATAATAATGCTGAATGTAAATGGCTTAAACTCATCAGTCAAACACCATATATTGGAGGATTGGATCAAAAAACAAAACCCAACTATCTGCTGCTTACAGGAGATGCATCTCACCAACAAAGATCAGAAAAAATTGAAAGTGAAGGGATGGAAAAAGATATTTCAAGCTAATGGTAAAGAAAGGCGAGCAGGTGTAGCCATTCTTACATCAGATGGCATAGACTTTGATGTGAAGAGCCTCAAAAGAGACAAAGAAGGATACCACATAATGATCAAAGGAAGCCTCCAGCAGGAAGAGATCAGGCTAATAAATGTTTACGCTCCAAATGCCAAAGCATCTAGCTACGTGAAACAAATATTAACGGGCTTAAAGGGAGAAATAGACTCCAATACGATCATAGTGGGAGACCATAATACCCCATTAACGCAAATGGACAGATCAAAAAAACCAGAAACTCAGCAAAGAAATGATAGAACTCACCCAAACTCTAGAGCAAATGGACTTAGTTGACATCTATCGAACCTTTCATCCTACAGACAGAGAATACACATTTTTTTTCATCAGTACATGGAACTTTCTCCAGAATTGATCATATTATAAGAAAAAAAACAAGCCTCAGCAAATTTAAAAAAGTGGAAATCCTACCATGCATCTTCTCAGACCACCAAGAAGTGAAGCTTGAGACCAAGAATTCAAAGCACCAAGGAAGACTTACAAACATACGGAGGCTGAATAATATGTTACTAAATGAGCAATGGGTTAGAGAGGAAATCAGAGGGGAAATTAAAAAATTGCTGGAAACAAATGAAGGCATCAACACAACTTATCAAAACTTATGGGACACAATCAAGGCGGTGCTGAGAGGAAAGTTCATTTCAATCAGTGCTTATGTCAAGAAACAAGAAAAGCACCAAGTAAATCAGCTAACCTTACAGTTGAAGGAACTAGAAACACAACAACAAAGCAATCCCAAGATGAGTAGGAAAAAAGAAATCATCAAAATAAGGGAGGAAATAAACCAAATAGAGACCAAGATCAATCAATCAAAGAGCTGGTTCTTTGAGAAAATCAACAATATAGACTCCCCACTAGCTCGACTAATTACAAAAAAGAGGGAGAAAATACACATCAATAGCATCCGAGATGAGAAAGGAGATATAACAACAGATACCTCACAAATACCAAGAATCATCAGGAACTATTACAAGCAACTATATGCGAACAAATCAGAAAAAATAGAGTCAAGAAGCAATTAACAATCTAAACAGCCCAATAACATATACTGAGATTGAATCAGTAATTAAAGCCCTCGCAACCAAGAAGAGGCAGTGCCAAAACAACTCCACCTGCCTCATGAACTTCACATACCCTCAGCTGACCTGGCAGCTATCTAGGAAACCCTGTTTGGTCACTTGCGCACCAATGCGCATTGAGCTCAGTGTGATGGAATCAAGCATATTGAGCAAGCAAACACAACTAACATGGAGCTCCTCACGAAAGGCGCTCAAAACTCCACAGCAAAAGACAAGTTCAGCGCAAAAGCCATTTCCCGTTGCCATGGAAATCAAGTGCTCTGGCAGCACATGTGTGTAAATGTGGATATGATAGCTATGGAAGGTAGTGTGGTGGTAAATGGCCACTGCGCAAGCAGCAGCACAGCTCTTCCAGTGCCAAAACAACTCCACCAGGTTCATGAACTTCACATACCATCAGCTGTCTCGGGAGCTACCTAGGAAACCCTGTTTGGTCACTAGTGGTCAAATGCCCATGGAGCCCAGTGTGATGAAACAAGCACTATGATCACATACACAAAACTAACATAGAGCTCCTCACTCAAGGCGCTCAAAACTCCACAGCCTAAGACAAGTTCAGCGCCTAAGTAATATCCCGCTGCCATGGAAACCAAGTGCTCTGTCAGCACAGAAGTGAAAGTGGAGAAGACACCTAGGGAAGGTAGTGTGGTGGTGAATGGCAAATGCCAGAAGCAGCAGCACCGCACTTCCAGTGTTAAATCAACTCCAACTGGCTCAAGAATTTCACATACCATGAGCTGTCCTGACAGCTATCTTGGAAACCCTGTTTGGTCACTTCCGTTCCAATGCCCATTGAAACCAAAGGTATGGAATCAAGCATGCTGAGTACCCAAACAAAACTAACATGGAGCTCCTCACTCAAGGCGCTGAAACCTCCATTACGAAAGACAAGTTCATCGCCAAAGCCATTTCCCGTTGCCATGAAAACCAAGTGCTCTGGCAGCACATATTTGCACAAGTGGATATGACACCAAGGAGAGGTAGTGTGGTGGTGAATGGCCACTTCCCGAAGCAGCAGCACAGCTCTTCCCGTGAAAACAACTCCAGTTGGTTCAACAAATTCACATACCATCAGCTGTCCTGGCAGCTATCTAACAAACCCTGTTTGGTCACTTCCGGTCCAAAGCCCATGGAGCCCAGTGTGATTAACACAAGCAGGATGATCCCCCACACACAACTAACATGGAAATGCTCACTCAAGGCGCTCAAAACTCCACAGCCAAAGACAAGATCAGCGCTTAAGCCATTTCCCGTGCCATGGAAACCAAGGGCTATGGCAACCACATATGCGGAACAGTGGATGTGACACATACAGAACACAATGTGGTGGTGAATGGCAACTTCCAAAAGCAGCAGCACAGCTCTTCCAGTGACAAAACAACTCCACCTGGTTCATCAACTTCACATATCATCAGCTGTCCTGGCAGCTATCTAGGAAAACCAGTTTGGTCACTTGAGGTCCAAATGCCCGTTGGGCCAGTGTGATTTAACATTCATAATGATCACACACACACAACAAACGTGGAACTACTCACTCAAGGCGCTCAAACCTCCATTACCAAAGACAAGTTCAGTGCTCAATCCATTTCCTGTTGCCATGGAAACCAAGTGCTCTGGCAGCATATTTGTCATTAAGTTGATATGACACCTAGGGAAGGTAGTGTGGCGGAGATTGGCCACTGCCCGAAGCAGCAGCACAGCTCTTCCAGTGCCAAAACTACTCCACCTGGCTAATTAACTTCACGTACCATCAGCTGTCCTTGCAGCTATCTAGGAAACCCTGTTTGGTCACTTCCTCTCAAATGCCCATTGAGCCCAGTGTGATGGAAACAATCACCTCTAACACCCAAACATAACTAACATGGAGCTCCTCACACAAGGTGCTCAAAACTTCACAGCCAAAGACAAGTTCAACGCAAAAGCCATTTCCCGTTGGCATGGAAACAAGTGCTCTGGCAGCATATATGTGTGTAAGTGGATATGACACCTAAGGAAGATAGTGTTTGTGAATGGTCACTGCCCGAAGCAGAACACAGCTCTTCCAATGCCAAAACAACTCCACCTAGGTCATCAGCTTCACATGCCATGAGCTGTCCTGACAGCTATCTAGAAAACCCTGTTTCGACACTTATGGTCCAACAACCTTTGAGCCCAGTGGGATGGAATCAAGCATGTTGAGCATCCACACACAACTATCATGGAGCTCCTCACTCAGGGGCTCAAAACTCCAGGGTAAAGACAAGTTCATCGACCAAGCCATTTGCCGTTGCTATGGAAACCAAGTGCTCTGGAAGCACATAAGTGGAAAAGTGGATGTGACACTTATGTAAGGTAGTTTGGTGGTGAATGGCCACTGCTCAAAGCAGCAGCACATCTCTTCCAGGTCAAAACAACTCCACAAGGCTCATTAACTTCACATACCATCAGCTGTCCTGGCAGCTATCTAGGAAACCCTGTTTGGTCAATTATGGTCCATATGTCCACGGAGCTCAGTGTGATTCAAACAAGTAGGATGATCACTCACACAAAAATAACATGGAGCTGCTCACTCTAGGCGCTCAAAACTCCACAGCCAAGGACAAGTTCAGCGCTCAAGCCATTTTCCGTTGCCATGGAAACCGAATGCTCTGGCATCATATATGTTTCTAAGTAGATATGACACCTAGGGAAGGGAGTTTCTCTGAACATTGACAACTGCCCGAACCAGTGGCACAGCTCTTTCAGTGCAAAAACAACTCCAGCTGACTCATGTATTTCACATACCATCAGCTGTCATGGCAGATATCACGAAAACACTGTTTGGTCACTTCCGGTCAAATGCCCGTTGTGCCCAGTGTGATGGAATCAAGCAGCTTGAGCACCCACACAAAACTAACATGGAGCTGATCACTGAAAGTGCTCAAAACTCCACAGCCAAAGACAAGTTCTACGTAAAAGCCATTTCCCGTTGCCATGGAAACCGAGTGCTCTGACAGTACATATGTGTGTAATTGGATATGACAGCTAGGGAAGGTAGTGTGGTGGTGAATGGCCACTGCCCGAAGCAGCAGCACAGCTCTTCCAGTGCCAAAAAACCACCTGGCTCATCAACTTCACATACCATCAGCTTTCGTGGCAGCTATCTAGGAAACCCTCTTTGGTCACTTCTGCTCCAAATGCCCAGGGAGCCCAGTGTGATTCAAACAAGCAGGATGATCACACACACACAACTAACATGGAGCTCCTCACTCAAGGTGCTAAAAACTCCACAGCCAAAGACAAGTTCAGCGCACAAGCCATTTCCCGTTGCCATGGAAACCAAGTGCTCTGGCAGCACATATGTGGAACAATGGATGTGACAAGTAGGGAACTCAGTGTGGTGTTTAATGACAACTGCCCGAAGCAGCAGCACAGCCCTTTCACTGCCAAAACAGCTCCACCTGCTTCATAAACTTCACATAACATAACCTGTCCTGGCAGCTACGTAGGAAAACATGTTTGGTCACTTGTGGTGCAATGCCCATAGAGCAAAGTGTGATTTAACATGCAGAATGATCACACACACAACTAACATGGAGCTGCTCACTCAAGGCGTTCAAAATTCCACAGCCAAAGACCAGTTCAGCGCTTAAGCCATTACCCGTTTCCATGGAAACCAAGTGCTCTGGCAAAATATATGTGGAACAGTGGATGTGACACCTACAGAACACAGTGTGGTGGTGATTGAGCACTGCCCGAAGAAGCAGCACAACTCTTCCAGTGCCAAAACAACTCCACCAGGCTCATGAACTTCACATAACATCAGCTGTCCTGGCAGCTATCTAGGAAACCCTGTTTGGTCACTTCCGCTGCAATGCAACTTGAGCGCAGTGGGATGCAATCAAGCAGCTTTAGCAACCACACACAACTAGCATGTAGCTCCTCACTCAAGGCGCTCAAACCTCCATAGCAAAAGACAAGTTCAGCGCACAAGTCATTTCCTGTTGCCACAGAAACCAAGTGCTCTAACAGCATATTTGTCTTTAAGTGGATATGACACAAAGGGAAGGTAGTGTGGCGGAATTTGGGCGCTGCCTGAAGCAGCAGCACACCTCTTCCAGTGCCAAAACAACTCCACCTGGCTCATGAACTTCACGTAGCATCAGCTGTCCTGGCAGCTATCTAGGAAACTCTGATTGGTCAATTGCGGTTCAAATGCCCATGGAGCCCAGTGTGATTTAAACAAGCAGGATGATCACAAACACACAACTAACATGGAGCTCCTCACTCAAGGCGCTCAAAACTCCACAGCCAAAGACAAGTTCAGCGCACAAGCCATTTCCCGCTGCCATGGAAACGAAGTGCTCTGGCAGCATATATCTGGAATAAAGGATGTGACAAATATAGAACAAAGTTTGGTGGTGAATGGCAACTTCCAGAAGCAGCAGCACAGCTCTTTCAGTGCCAAAACAACTCCACCTGGCTCATCAACATCACATACCATAACCTGTCCTGGGAAATATCTAGGAACCCCTGTTTAGTCACTTCCTGTCAAATGCCCATGGAGGCAACTGTGATTTAAACAAGCAGGATGATCAAACACAAACTACTAACATGGAGCTGCTCATTCAAGGCACTCAAACCTCCACAGCCAAGGAAAAGTTCAGCGCCTAAGCCATTACCCGTTGCCATGGAAACCAAGTGCTCTGGCAAAATATATGTGGAACAGTGGATGTGACACATAGAGAACAAAGTGTGGTAGTGATTGGGCACTGCCCGAAGCAGCAGCACAGCTCTTCCAGTGCCAAAACAACTCCACCTGGCTCATTGACTTCACATAACATCAGCTGTCCTGCCAGCTATCTAGGAAAACCTGTTTGGTCACTTGCGTTGCAAAGAACATTGAGCCAAGAGTGATGGAATCAACCAGGTTGAGTACCCACACACAACTAACATGCAGCTCCTCACTCAAGGCGCTCAAAACTTCATAGCCAAACACAAGTTCAGCGCCTAAGCCATTTCCCGTTGCCATGGAAACCAAATGCTCTGGCAGCACATATTTCTGCAAGAGGATATGAAAACTAAGGAAGGTAGTGTGGAGGAAATGGGCACTGCCCGAAGCAGCAGCACAGATCTTCCAGTGCCAAAATAACTCCACCTGGATTATCAACTTCACATACCATCAGCTGTTCTGGCAGCTATATAGGAAACCCTGTTTGGTCACTTCCTGTCCAAAAGCCCATGGAACCCAGTGTGATTTAAACAAGCATGATGATCACACACACATGACTAACATGAAGCTGCTTACTCAAGGTGCTCAAAACTCCACAGCCAAAGACAAGTTAAGCACCTAAGAAATTTCCGCTGCCATGAAAAGCAAGTGCTCTGGCAGCACATATGTGGAACAGTGGATGTGACACATACAGAACACAGTATGGTGGTGATTGTGAACTATCCGAAGAAGCAGCACAGCTCTTCCAGTGCCAAAACAACTACACCTAGCACATCAACTTCACATACCATCGGTTGTCCCGGGAGCTATCTAGGAAACCCTCTTTGGTCACTCCAGCTCCAATGCCCATTGAGCCCAGGGTGATGAAATCAAGCCTATTCAGCACCCAAGGAAAACTAACATGGAGCTGCTCATTCAAGGGGCTCAGAACTCCACAGCCAAAGACAAGATCAGCGCCAAAGCCATTTCCCGTTGCCATGGAAACCAAGAGCTCTGGCAGCACATATGTTGAAAACGTATATGACACCTAAGGTAGGTAGTGTGCTGGGGAATTTCAACTGTCCAAAGCAGCAGCAAAGCTCTTCCAGTGCCAAAACAACTCCACCTAGCTCATCAACTTCAAATACCATCAGTTTTCCTGCAGCTATCTAGGAAACCCAGTTTGGGCACTTCCGGTCCAATGCCCATTGAGCCCAGTGTGATGGAATCAATCACCTCTAGCACCCAAACAATACTAACACGGAGCTCCTCACTCAAGGTGCTCAAAACTCCACAGCCAAAAACAAGTTCAGCGCCCATGCCATTTCCCGAAGCCATGGAAACCAAGTGCTCCGGCAACACATATGTGTGTAAGTGGTTATGACACATAAGGAAGATAGTGTTGTTGAATGGCCACTGCCCATAGCAGCAGCACAGCTCTTCCCGTACCAAAGCAACTCCACCTGCCTCATGATCTTCACATACCCTGAGCTGTCCTGGCAGCTAACTAGGTAACCCTGTTTCGACACTTCTGGTCCAATGCCCTTTGAGCCTGTGGGATGGAATAAAGCATGTTGAGCATCCACACACATCTATCATGGAGCCAAAGACAAGTTGTTGCAAAATCCATTTCCCGTTGCCATGGAAGCCAAGTTCTCTGGCAGCACATATTTGGAGCAGTGGATATGACACCTATGGAAGTTACTGTGGTGGTGAATGGCAACTGCCCGAAGCAGCAGCACAGCTCTTCCAGTGCTAAAACAAATCCACCTGTCTCTTCAACTTCACATACCATCAGCTGTCCTGTCAGCTATCCGGGATCATTGTTTGGTCAATTCTGGACCAATGCCCTTTGAGACAGTGGGATGGAATCAAGCATGTTGAGCACCGAAACACAACTAACATGCAGCTCCTCACTCAATGCGCTCAAAACTCCACAGCCAAAGACAAGTTCAGCGCCCAAGCCATTTCCCGTTGCCATGGAAACCAAGTGCTCTGGCAGCCTATATGTCTCTAAGTGGATATGACACCTAGGGAAGGTAGGTTCTCTGTAGAATGAGAATTGCCCGAAGTAGCAACCCAGCTCTTCCAGTGCCAAAAGAGCTACACCTGGCTCATGACCTCCACATACCATCAGCTGTCCTGGCAGCTATCTAGGAAACCCTGTTTGGTCACTTCTGGTCAAATGCCCGTTGGGCCCAGTGGGATGGAATCAAGCAGCTTGAGAACCCACACAAAACTAACATGTAGCTACTTACTCAAAGTGCTCAAAACTCCACAGAAAGATAAGTCCATTGCGCAAGCCATATCCCGTTGCCATGGAAACCAAGTGCTCTGGCAGCACATATTTGTGTAAGTGGATATGACACCTATGGAAATTAGTGTGGTGATGAATGGCAACTGCCCGAAGCAGCAGTACAGCTCTTCCAGTGCCAAAACAAATCCACCTGTCTCTTCAACTTCACATACCATCAGCTGTCCTGTCAGCTATCCGGGATCATTGTTTGGTCAATTCTGGACCAATGCCCTTTGAGACAGTGGGATGGAATCAAGTATGTTGAGCACCGAAACACAACTAACATGCAGCTCCTCACTCAATGCGCTCAAAACTCCACAGCCAAAGACAAGTTCAGCGCCCAAGCCATTTCCCGTTGCCATGGAAACCAAGTGCTCTGGCAGCCTATATGTCTCTAAGTGGATATGACACCTATGGGAAGGTAGGTTCTCTGAAGAATGAGAACTGCCCGAAGCAGCAGCACAGCTCTTCCAGTGCCAAAACAACTCCACCTGGCTCATGACCTTCACATACCATCAGCTGTCCTGGCAGCTATCTAGGAAACCCTGTTTGGTCACTTCCATTCCAATGCTCATAGGGCCCAGTGTGATGGAATCAAGCATATTGTGCACCCACAAAAAACTAACATGGAGTTACTCACTCAAGGTGCACAAAACTCCACAGCCAAAGCGAAGTTCAGCGCCCAAGCCATTTCCAGTTGCCATGGAAACTAAGTTCTCTGGTTGCACATATGTGGAACAGTGGATATGACACCAAAGGAAGGTAGTGTGGTGGTGAATGGCCACTGCCCGAAGCAGCAGCACAGCTCTTCCAGTGCCAAACAACTCCACCTGGCTCATCAACTTCACATATCATCAGCTGTCCTGGAGCTATCTGAGAAAACCTGTTTGGTCACTTCAATTCCAATGTCCATGAGCCCAGTGCGATGGAATTAAGCAGCTAGAGCACAAAACAAAAGTAACATGGAGATGCTCACTCAAGCCACTAAATCTCCTCAGCCAAAGACAAGTTCAGCGCCAAAGCCATTTCCAGCTGCCATGGAAACCAAGTGCTCTGGCAGCTTATTGTCTCTAAGTGGATATCACAGCTAGGGAAGGTAGTGTGGTGGTGAATGGCCACTGCCCAAAGCAGCAGCACAGCTCTTCCAGTGCCTAAACAACTCCACATGGCTCATCAACTTCACTTAGCATCAGTTCTCCTGGCAGCTATCTAGGAAACCCTGTTTGGTCACTTCTGGTCAAATGCCCGTTGGGCCCAGTGGGATGGAATCAAGCAGCTTCAGAACCCACACAAAACTAACATGCAGCTACTCACTCAAAGTACTCAAAACTCCACAGAAAGATAAGTCCATTGCGCAAGCCAATTCCCGTTGCCATGGAAACCAAGTGCTCTGGCAGCACATATTTGTGTAAGTGGATATGACACCTATGGAAGGTAGTGTGGTGGTGAATGGCAACTGCCCGAAGCAGCAGTACAGCTCTTCCAGTGCCAAAACAACTCCACCTGGCTCATCAACTTCACATATCATCCGCTGTCCTGGCAGCTATCTAGGAAACCCTGTTTGGTCACTTGCGGTCCAATGCCCAGGAGCCCAGTGTGATTTAAACACTCAGGATGATCACACACACAACAATTGACATGGAACTCCTCACTCAAGGCGCTCAAAACTGCACAGCCTAAGACAAGTTCAGTGCTTAAGCCATTTCTGTTGCCATGTAAACCAAGTGCTCTAGCAGCACATATGTGGACAGTGGAGGTGACACCTACAGAGCACAGTGTGGTGTTAAATGGCCGCTTCCTGAAGCAGCAGCACAGCTCTTCCAGTGCCAAAACAACTCCACCTGGCTCATCAACTTCACATACCATCAGCTGTTCTGGCAGCTCTCTAGGAAACCCTGTTTGGTCACTTCCGTTCCAATGCCCATTTAGCCCAGTGTGATGGAATCAAGCAGCTTGAGCAGCCAAACCAAACAAAAATGGAGCTGCTCACTTAAGGTGCTGAAAACTCCACAGCAAAAGACCAATTCAGCGACTAAGCCATTTCCGTTGCCATGGAAAAAAAGTGCTCTGGCAGCACATACGTCTGCAAGTGGATATGACATATATGGAAGGTAGTGTGGTGGTTTTGAATGGCCACTGCAAGAAGCAGCAGCACAGCTCTTCCAGTGCCGAAACAACTCCACCTGGCTCATCAACATCACATACCATCAGCTGTGCTGGCAGCTATCTAGGAAACCCTGTTTGGTCACTTGAGGTCCAATGCCCATGGAGCCCGGTGTTGTGGAATCAAGCATGTTGAGCACCCAAACAAAACTAACATGGAGCTCCTCACTCAAGGCGTTCAACACTCCACAGCAAAAGACAAGTTCAGCGCCCTAGAAATTTCCCGTTGCCATGGAAACAAGTGCTCTGGCAGCACATACGTCTGTAAGTGGATATGACACCAAGTGAAGGTAGTGTGGGAGTGAATGGCAACTCCCCGAAGCAGCAGCATATCTCTTCCAGTGCCAAAACAACTCCACCTGGTTCATAAACTTCACATACAATCAGCTGTCCTGACAGCTATCTAGGAAACCCTGTGGTCACTTGCGGCCCAAATGCACATGGACCCAGAGTGATTTAAACAAGCAGGATGATCACACACACACAACTAACATGGAGCTCCTCACTCAAGGTGCTCAAAACTCCACAACCAAGGACCAGTTCAGCGCCTAAGCCATTTCCCGTTGCCATGGAAACCAAGTGCTCTGGCAGCACATATGTAGAACAGAAGATATGACACCTAAGGAATGAAGTGTGGTGGTGAATGGCCACTGCCCGAAGCAGCAGCACAGCTCTTACAGTGCCGAAACAACTCCACCTGGCTCATCAACTTCACATACCATCAGCTGTGCTGGCAGCTATCTAGAAAAACCTGTTTCGACACTTCTGGTCCAATGCCCTTTGATCCTGTGGGATGGAATAAAGCATGTTGAGCATCCACACACAACTATCATGGAGCTCCTCACTCAAGGCGCTCAAAACTCCAAAGCAAAGACAAGTTCATCCACCAAGCCATTTGCCGTTGCCATGGAAACAAAGTGCTCTGGCAGCACATATGTGGAACAGTGGATGTGACACCTATGGAAGGTAGTGTGGTGGTGAATGGCCACTGCCCGAAGCAGCAGCACAGCTCTTCCAGTGCCAAAACAACGCCACCTGGCTCATGAACTTCACGTAGCATCAGCTGTCCTGGCAGCTATCTAGGAAACCCTGATTGGTCACTTCTGGTCCAAATGCCCATTGAGCCCAGTGTGATTCAAACAAGCATGATGATCACACACACACAAATAACATGGAGCTGCTCACTCAAGGCCCTCAAAACTCCACAGCTAAAGACAAGTTCAGCGCCCAAGCCAATTCCCGTTGCCATGGAAACCAAATACTCTGGCAGCATATATTTCTCAAAGAAGATACGACACCTAGGAAAGGTAGTGTGGTGGTGAATGGCAACTGCCCAAAGCAGCATCACAGCTCTTCCAGTGCCAAAAAATCTCCACCTGGCTCATCAACTTCATATACCATGAGCTGTCCTTGCAAATATCCAGGAAACCCTGTGGGGTCACTTGCAGTCAAATGGCCATTGAGACCCGTGTGATGGAATCAAGCAGCTTGAGAACCCACACACAAATCTAACATGGAGCTGTTCACTCAAGGCGCTCAAAACTCCAGAGCCAAAGACAAGTTGTCGCAAAATCCATTTCCCGTTGCCATGGTAGCCAAGTTCTCTGGCAGCACATATTTGGAGCAGTGGATATGACACCTATGGAAATTAGTGTGGTGATGAATGGCAACTGCCCGAAGCAGCATCACAGCTCTTCCAGTGCCAAAACAAATCCACCTGTCTCTTCAATATCACATACCATCAGCTGTCCTGTCAGCTATCCGGGATCATTGTTTGGTCAATTCTGGACCAATGCCCTTTGAGACAGTGGGATGGAATCAAGCATGTTGAGCACCGAAACACAACTAACATGCAGCTCCTCACTCAATGCGCTCAAAACTCCACAGCCAAAGACAAGTTCAGCGCCCAAGCCATTTCCCGTTGCCATGGAAACCAAGTGCTCTGGCAGCCTATATGTCTCTAAGTGGATATGACACCTATGGGAAGGTAGGTTCTCTGAAGAATGAGAACTGCCCGAAGCAGCAGCACAGCTCTTCCAATGCCAAAACAACTCCACCTGGCTCATGACCTTCACATACCATCAGCTGTCCTGGCAGCTATCTAGGAAACCCTGTTTGGTCACTTCCATTCCAATGCTCATAGGGCCCAGTGTGATGGAATCAAGCATATTGTGCACCCACAAAAAACTAACATGGAGTTACTCACTCAAGGTGCACAAACCTCCACAGCCAAAGCGAAGTTCAGCGCCCAAGCCATTTCCAGTTGCCATGGAAACTAAGTCCTCTGGTTGCACATATGTGGAACAGTGGATATGACACCAAAGGAAGGTAGTGTGGTGGTGAATGGCCACTGCCCGAAGCAGCAGCACAGCTCTTCCAGTGCCAAACAACTCCACCTGGCTCATCAACTTCACATATCATCAGCTGTCCTGGAGCTATCTGAGAAAACCTGTTTGGTCACTTCAATTCCAATGTCCATGAGCCCAGTGCGATGGAATTAAGCAGCTAGAGCACAAAACAAAAGTAACATGGAGATGCTCACTCAAGCCACTAAATCTCCTCAGCCAAAGACAAGTTCAGCGCCAAAGCCATTTCCAGCTGCCATGGAAACCAAGTGCTCTGGCAGCTTATTGTCTCTAAGTGGATATCACAGCTAGGGAAGGTAGTGTGGTGGTGAATGGCCACTGCCCAAAGCAGCAGCACAGCTCTTCCAGTGCCTAAACAACTCCACATGGCTCATCAACTTCACTTAGCATCAGTTCTCCTGGCAGCTATCTAGGAAACCCTGTTTGGTCACTTCTGGTCAAATGCCCGTTGGGCCCAGTGGGATGGAATCAAGCAGCTTCAGAACCCACACAAAACTAACATGCAGCTACTCACTCAAAGTACTCAAAACTCCACAGAAAGATAAGTCCATTGCGCAAGCCAATTCCCGTTGCCATGGAAACCAAGTGCTCTGGCAGCACATATTTGTGTAAGTGGATATGACACCTATGGAAGGTAGTGTGGTGGTGAATGGCAACTGCCCGAAGCAGCAGTACAGCTCTTCCAGTGCCAAAACAACTCCACCTGGCTCATCAACTTCACATATCATCCGCTGTCCTGGCAGCTATCTAGGAAACCCTGTTTGGTCACTTGCAGTCCAATGCCCAGGAGCCCAGTGTGATTTAAACACTCAGGATGATCACACACACAACAATTGACATGGAACTCCTCACTCGAGGCGCTCAAAACTGCACAGGCTAAGACAAGTTCAGCGCTTAAGCCATTTCTGTTGCCATGTAAACCAAGTGCTCTGGCAGCACATACGTGGACAGTGGAGGTGACACCTACAGAGCACAGTGTGGTGTTAAATGGCCGCTTCCCGAAGCAGCAGCACAGCTCTTCCAGTGCCAAAACAACTCCACCTGGCTCATCAACTTCACATACCATCAGCTGTTCTGGCAGCTCTCTAGGAAACCCTGTTTGGTCACTTCCGTTCCAATGCCCATTTAGCCCAGTGTGATGGAATCAAGCAGCTTGAGCAGCCAAACCAAACAAAAATGGAGCTGCTCACTTAAGGTGCTTAAAACTCCACAGCAAAAGACCAGTTCAGCGACTAAGCCATTTCCGTTGCCATGAAAAAAAAGTGCTCTGGCAGCACATACGTCTGCAAGTGGATATGACATATATGGAAGGTAGTGTGGTGGTTTTGAATGGCCACTGCCCGAAGCAGCAGCACAGCTCTTCCAGTGCTGAAACAACTCCACCTGGCTCATCAACATCACATACCATCAGCTGTGCTGGCAGCTATCTAGGAAACCCTGTTTGGTCACTTGAGGTCCAATGCCCATGGAGCCCGGTGTTGTGGAATCAAGCATGTTGAGCACCCAAAAAAAACTAACATGGAGTTCCTCACTCAAGGCGTTCAACACTCCACAGCAAAAGACAAGTTCAGCGCCCTAGAAATTTCCCGTTGCCATGGAAACAAGTGCTCTGGCAGCACATACGTCTGTAAGTGGATATGACACCAAGTGAAGGTAGTGTGGGAGTGAATGGCAACTCCCCGAAGCAGCAGCATATCTCTTCCAGTGCCAAAACAACTCCACCTGGTTCATAAACTTCACATACAATCAGCTGTCCTGACAGCTATCTAGGAAACCCTGTGGTCACTTGCGGCCCAAATGCACATGGACCCAGAGTGATTTAAACAAGCAGGATGATCACACACACACAACTAACATGGAGCTCCTCACTCAAGGTGCTCAAAACTCCACAACCAAGGACCAGTTCAGCGCCTAAGCCATTTCCCGTTGCCATGGAAACCAAGTGCTCTGGCAGCACATATGTAGAACAGAAGATATGACACCTAAGGAATGAAGTGTGGTGGTGAATGGCCACTGCCCGAAGCAGCAGCACAGCTCTTACAGTGCCGAAACAACTCCACCTGGCTCATCAACTTCACATACCATCAGCTGTGCTGGCAGCTATCTAGAAAAACCTGTTTCAACACTTCTGGTCCAATGCCCTTTGATCCTGTGGGATGGAATAAAGCATGTTGAGCATCCACACACAACTATCATGGAGCTCCTCACTCAAGGTGCTCAAAACTCCAAAGCAAAGACAAGTTCATCCACCAAGCCATTTGCCATTGCCATGGAAACAAAGTGCTCTGGCAGCACATATGTGGAACAGTGGATGTGACACCTATGGAAGGTAGTGTGGTGGTGAATGGCCACTGCCCGAAGCAGCAGCACAGCTCTTCCAGTGCCAAAACAACGCCACCTGGCTCATGAACTTCACGTAGCATCAGCTGTCCTGGCAGCTATCTAGGAAACCCTGATTGGTCACTTCTGGTCCAAATGCTCATTGAGCCCAGTGTGATTCAAACAAGCATGATGATCACACACACACAAATAACATGGAGCTGCTCACTCAAGGCCCTCAAAACTCCACAGCTAAAGACAAGTTCAGCGCCCAAGCCAATTCCCGTTGCCATGGAAACCAAATACTCTGGCAGCATATATTTCTCAAAGAAGATACGACACCTAGGAAAGGTAGTGTGGTGGTGAATGGCAACTGCCCAAAGCAGCATCACAGCTCTTCCAGTGCCAAAAAATCTCCACCTGGCTCATCAACTTCATATACCATGAGCTGTCCTTGCAAATATCCAGGAAACCCTGTGGGGTCACTTGCAGTCAAATGGCCATTGAGACCCGTGTGATGGAATCAAGCAGCTTGAGAACCCACACACAAATCTAACATGGAGCTGTTCACTCAAGGCGCTCAAAACTCCAGAGCCAAAGACAAGTTGTCGCAAAATCCATTTCCCGTTGCCATGGTAGCCAAGTTCTCTGGCAGCACATATTTGGAGCAGTGGATATGACACCTATGGAAATTAGTGTGGTGATGAATGGCAACTGCCCGAAGCAGCATCACAGCTCTTCCAGTGCCAAAACAAATCCACCTGTCTCTTCAACTTCACATACCATCAGCTGTCCTGTCAGCTATCCGGGATCATTGTTTGGTCAATTCTGGACCAATGCCCTTTGAGACAGTGGGATGGAATCAAGCATGTTGAGCACCGAAACACAACTAACATGCAGCTCCTCACTCAATGCACTCAAAGCTCCACAGCCAAAGACAAGTTCAGCGCCCAAGCCATTTCCCGTTGCCATGGAAACCAAGTGCTCTGGCAGCCTATATGTCTCTAAGTGGATATGACACCTATGGGAAGGTAGGTTCTCTGAAGAATGAGAACTGCCCGAAGCAGCAGCACAGCTCTTCCAATGCCAAAACAACTCCACCTGGCTCATGACCTTCACATACCATCAGCTGTCCTGGCAGCTATCTAGGAAACCCTGTTTGGTCACTTCCATTCCAATGCTCATAGGGCCCAGTGTGATGGAATCAAGCATATTGTGCACCCACAAAAAACTAACATGGAGTTACTCACTCAAGGTGCACAAACCTCCACAGCCAAAGCGAAGTTCAGCGCCCAAGCCATTTCCAGTTGCCATGGAAACTAAGTCCTCTGGTTGCACATATGTGGAACAGTGGATATGACACCAAAGGAAGGTAGTGTGGTGGTGAATGGCCATTGCCCGAAGCAGCAGCACAGCTCTTCCAGTGCCAAAACAACTCCACCTGGCTCATCAACTTCACATATCATCAGCTGTCCTGGAGCTATCTGAGAAAACCTGTTTGGTCACTTCAATTCCAATGTCCATGAGTCCAGTGCGATGGAATTAAGCAGCTAGAGCACAAAACAAAAGTAACATGGAGATGCTCACTCAAGCCACTAAATCTCCTCAGCCAAAGACAAGTTCAGCGCCAAAGCCATTTCCAGCTGCCATGGAAACCAAGTGCTCTGGCAGCTTATTGTCTCTAAGTGGATATCACAGCTAGGGAAGGTAGTGTGGTGGTGAATGGCCACTGCCCAAAGCAGCAGCACAGCTCTTCCAGTGCCTAAACAACTCCACATGGCTCATCAACTTCACTTAGCATCAGTTCTCCTGGCAGCTATCTAGGAAACCCTGTTTGGTCACTTCTGGTCAAATGCCCGTTGGGCCCAGTGGGATGGAATCAAGCAGCTTCAGAACCCACACAAAAGTAACATGCAGCTACTCACTCAAAGTACTCAAAACTCCACAGAAAGATAAGTCCATTGCGCAAGCCAATTCCCGTTGCCATGGAAACCAAGTGCTCTGGCAGCACATATTTGTGTAAGTGGATATGACACCTATGGAAAGTAGTGTGGTGGTGAATGGCAACTGCCCGAAGCAGCAGTACAGCTCTTCCAGTGCCAAAACAACTCCACCTGGCTCATCAACTTCACATATCATCCGCTGTCCTGGCAGGTATCTAGGAAACCCTGTTTGGTCACTTGCGGTCCAATGCCCAGGAGCCCAGTGTGATTTAAACACTCAGGATGATCACACACACAACAATTGACATGGAACTCCTCACTCAAGGCACTCAAAACTGCACAGCCTAAGACAAGTTCAGCGCTTAAGCCATTTCTGTTGCCATGTAAACCAAGTGCTCTGGCAGCACATATGTGGACAGTGGAGGTGACACCTACAGAGCACAGTGTGGTGTGAAATGGCCGCTTCCCGAAGCAGCAGCACAGCTCTTCCAGTGCCAAAACAACTCCACCTGGCTCATCAACTTCACATACCATCAGCTGTTCTGGCAGCTCTCTAGGAAACCCTGTTTGGTCACTTCCGTTCCAATGCCCATTTAGCCCAGTGTGATGGAATCAAGCAGCTTGAGCAGCCAAACCAAACAAAAATGGAGCTGCTCACTTAAGGTGCTGAAAACTCCACAGCAAAAGACCAGTTCAGCGACTAAGCCATTTCCGTTGCCATGGAAAAAAAGTGCTCTGGCAGCACATACGTCTGCAAGTGGATATGACATATATGGAAGGTAGTGTGGTGGTTTTGAATGGCCACTTTCCGAAGCAGCAGCACAGCTCTTCCAGTGCCGAAACAACTCCACCTGGCTCATCAACATCACATACCATCAGCTGTGCTGGCAGCTATCTAGGAAACCCTGTTTGGTCACTTGAGGTCCAATGCCCATGGAGCCCGGTGTTGTGGAATCAAGCATGTTGAGCACCCAAACAAAACTAACATGGAGCTCCTCACTCAAGGCGCTCAACACTCCACAGCAAAAGACAAGTTCAGCACCCTAGACATTTCCTGTTGTCATGGAAACAAGTGCTCTGGCAGCACATACGTCTGTAAGTGGATATGACACCAAGTGAAGGTAGTGTGGGGGTGAATGGCAACTCCCCGAACCAGCAGTATATCTCTTCCAGTGCCAAAACAACTCCACCTGGTTCATAAACTTGACATACAATCAGCTATCCTGACAGCTATCTAGGAAACCCTGTGGTCACTTGCGGCCCAAATGCACATGGACCCAGGGTGATTTAAACAAGCAGGATGATCACACACACACAACTAACATGGAGCTCCTCACTCAAGGTGCTCAAAACTCCACAGCCAAGGACCAGTTCAGCGCCTAAGCCATTTCCCGTTGCCATGAAAACCAAGTGCTCTGGCAGCACATATGTAGAACAGAAGATATGACACCTAAGGAATGAAGTGTGGTGGTGAATGGCCACTGCCCGAAGTAGCAGCACAGCTCTTCCAGTGCTGAAACAACTCCACCTGGCTCATCAACTTCACATACCATCAGCTGTGCTGGCAGCTATCTAGAAAACCCTGTTTGGTCACTTGAGGTCCAATGACCATGGAGCCCAGTGTTGTGGGATCAAGCATATTGAGTACCCAAACACAAAACGAACATGGAGCTGCTCACTCAAGGCATCCAACACTCCACAGCCAAAGACAAGTTCAGCGCCCAAGCCATTTCTCGTTGCCATGGAAACAAAGTGCTCTGGCGACACATACGTCTGTAAGTGGATATGACACCTATGGAAAGTAGTGTTGTGGTGAATACCACTGCCCGAAGCAGCAGCACAGCTCTTCCAGTGCCTAAACATCTCCACGGGGCTCATCAACTTCACATACCATCAGCTGTCCTGGCAGATATCTAGGAAACCATGCTTTGTCCCTTCCGCTCCAATGCCCATTGGGCCCAGTGTGATGGAATCAAGCATATTGAGCACCCACACAAAATAACATGCAGCTGCTCACTCAAGGCGCTCAAAACTCCACAGCAAAGACAAGTTCAGTGCCCACGCCATTTCCCGTTGCCATGGAAACCAAGTGCTCTGTCAACACATATGTCTGAAACTGGGTATGTCACCAAGGGAAGGTAGTGTGGTAGTGAATCTCAACTGTCCGAAGTAGCAACACAGTTCTTCCAGTACCAAAACAACTCCACCTTTCTCATCAGCTTGACATGCCATCAGCTGTCCTGTCAGCTGTTGTGGGCTAAGGAGTTGATTTATATTCCTTAAGCTGATCACTCAGGAATCTGGCCTAGGGCAGTAGCACCTAGCCTTTGCAGACTCATTGGCTTCCTATTGTCCTTTTGATGGGCTTGGGGGAAAGAGGAGATAATATGGTAATAAAGAGGCTTGTGGAGAGACGGCTCGGAGAGAGGGCTCCCAGCACTTGTAACATGATCCTGGTCTCAGTGTGTAGGTGCTTTTCGCTCGGACATTCGCCGTGCCTACTATGCCGGCTCAGCTAGCCGCGACAAATGGCGCCGTAACGTGGGGCACGGCACAGCGCCAAGGATGTCCGAGGGATCCTTGGAACTACGAAGGTAAGGAACTAAGGAATTAGGAATTTTGAATTAAGGATTTGGAATTTAGGAATTTTGCAGGGGCATAACTGATTTAATCCTCAGACCGTCTCCCTGTGCTAGGGCACGAGGGACAATCTGAGGAACCCCTGGAACTCTGGAGTGGCAAATTTATCTCATCCCCAGACCTTCTCCCCATTTAGGGGCACGAGGGACAATCTGAGCGACCCCGGAAATCTAGAGGCAGGTTTTAAAATTTTTGCAGGGGCATAAGTAAAATTTATCATGGGGCAAGAACTCTCTAAAATTCAAGTAATTAAGGGAATCCGAGATCTGCTCCAGTCACTAGGCACCGACACTACGCTTAAGGCCTCGCAGAGTTTTTTTGAAACTGTCTGTGACGTATTCCCATGGTTTGCTTTCATTGTAGTCATCTTTTTTCTCTGGCGCTTGCTAAATATTGCTTGGTCATCCCATCAAGCACTGGTGGAAGCCCGCCGTAAGAAATTGTCTGTTAAAAGTAGGAGACAGCTACAAACCAGGGTAAATAAGCAGAAGGAACCCCAGACAAGACAAAGTCTGGAGAAAGTGCGCAAAGGAGATTTGTGGTCCTCTTCTGAGGAGGCTGAGGAGGAAAAGGATGGAAGTGAGTTTGCTGAGGATCCTCCACCTGTAGAGCATGTGCCAAACAAAAGTCCCTCTTGCACAGGCACAGAGCTCTCTGCGCCACCTGAGCCATTGGTGCCATCATGTCTGAGCACAGCTGTAAAAGGTTTACAGGAGCAACTTCAGCGCCTCTCCCTTCAGTTGAGGCAGGAACAGAGTGGATGCACTGTTACGGCTCGCGCTGGACCCCCGCTTTCAACTTCTCTTTCAGCTGTGGAACGTGCGGTAAAGCAAGCACAGGAGCAGGGAGACTCTGAGGCAGCTACCCTTGCTAGGCGCTTTACCTTCCCAGTAGTTGAGGTAGAGAATCAGCAGGGTCAGAGAATTAGACAGCATCTGGCACTGTCCTTTAAGGACATAAAGAGTCTGAGGGACGCTGTTGCCACATATGGCCCATCGGCCCCCTTCACCGTTTCCATGATTGAAGCCTTAGCACCTAACAATTTGACTCTGGCCGATTGGAAACAGCTCTGTAAGGCTACTCTGGATGGGGGTGATTTTCTAATGTGGAAATCTGAGTTCTTTGAGCTTTGCCTTGACACAGCACAGCAAAATACCCAGGCAGGCTTTCCTGAGAGAAATCATGATATGTTGACAGGAGAGGGGAATTTTGCTAATGTACAGGATCAGATTAATTATGACCTAGGAGTTTATGCACAGACCGCTGCTGCTGCAGTGAGGGCCTGGAAGTCTCTATCACCAAAGGGCTTGCTACATTTACATCTCTCTAAAATTGTCCAAGGCCCGAACGAGCCTTACCAGGCATTTGTAGATCGCCTACTGGTAACTGCAGATAGGGTATTTGGTGATGCAGAAATAGCCATGCCTTTTGTAAAGCAACTAGCATATGAAAATGCCAACAAATGGTGCCAGGAAGCAATTAGACCTTGGAAGCATGAGGCCCTTAACACGTATCTTAAACTTTGTAAGGACATTGGGAAAGGACAGATAATGGGTGCAGCCATTGCAGAGGCATTGCGTGGTGGCACAACCGTGGGCTCAGGAGCTCGTCCAAAACAAGGATGTTTTAAATGTGGCTGGCTAGGACATATCCGCTGGAACTGCCCACTCCAAGGTTGTGCACAGGCTGCTAATATGGACAGGCAGTCCCCAGGAGTTTGCCCTCGATGCCAACGTGGGAAACATTGGACAAATGAATGCAGGTCCAAGACAGACATCTCCAGGCAGCCATCTGTGCCGGGAAACGGGAGCAGGGGCCAGCCCCGGGCCCCGGAAGCACCAATGTATGGGGCAGAGATTCAGTTTGTTCCTCAGGGACAAAGGCCATTTATGACCTTGCCCGAGGGAGCCCAGGCAGTGGGGGATGGGACCTCCATACCACCTCCTACATCGTATTGACACCCCAAATGGGGGTACAGGCTATTCCTACAGGAATTTATGGGCCACTACCCCCTGACACTGTAGGGCTTCTGGTCTGATGTAGCAGCACGGCCTTGAAAGGAGTTCATATTACCCCAGGAGTGATTGATGCAGACTATACAGGAGAAATTAAAATTTTAGCCAGTGTTCATGCTGGAGTTGCAGTTTTGCCCCAGGGGGCACAAATAGCACAGTTAGTGCTGCTCCCCACAGTGAAGTCAGATAATGCTTGCCGGCTTGGACAGAAGAAAGCAGGGTTTGGTTCCAGTGGTGAAGCCTCTGTTTATTGGGTCGCTGATATGGCAAGCCGCACTACTTTGGAGTTGAGTATAGAAGGAAAGAAATTTACTGGGCTTTTAGACACTGGTGCTGACACCACTCTTATTTCACAGAAATATTGGCCCCCAGGTTGGCCTGTTACACCCACCATGACCACTCTGAAAGGATTGGGGATTACCCAAAGCCCCCTTGCTAGCTCCAGGCCTCTAGCCTGGAGGGATAAGGAAGGAAATGGTGGCCATGTTACCCCCTATGTAGTACCAGGTCTGCCAGTTAATTTGTGGGGGAGAGATGTTTTGCAACAAATGGGGGCAGTATTATGCATGTTTTTCCATCTTGGGAACTCTTAAAGTTATCAAAACTGATAATGGTCCTTGCTATACTAGCAGCAAGTTTCATGATTTTGCTGCCTCCCACGATATACAACTAATTACAGGTATTCCTTATAATCCTCAAGGACAAGGTATTGTGGAACGTGCCAACCATACTATTAAGGATTACCTTATTAAAACCAAAAAGGGGAATATAGCACTCCCCGAGATCATTTGAATCTTGTATTATTTATTTTAAATTTTCTAACATTGGATGCTGAAGGACGGTCTGCTGCAGATCATCATTGGAATCCGTCTCAGAAACAGAAAGGTTATGTTATGTGGAAAGACCCCTTGACTGGTAAGTGGCTAGGCCCAGATCCCGTCCTCCTTTGGGGGCGAGGATCAGTTTGTGTTTTCCCAGAAAATGAAAACGATCTGAGGTGGATTCCTGAAAGGCTTGTCCGGCAAGCTTCTGCTGAGGAGTCTTGTGAAAGCTCGGATACTGGCCAAGATGATAGCATTTGAGTCGGAAGATCGACGGGACAAGCAAGTATATTAGGCCTTTATATATAACATAAGTATATCAGTATTTTGTCGCTGTTCTGCAGCATGTTCCCTGACTGATGGCAAAGCCGAAGTTTATCAGTGGCTTTGGACTTTGTTCTCTGAGAGCTATGTGGGATGGGGGAGGAAGTATTGAGCCTTGCTATTACCCATCCATGCTTTGATTTGAAACTCCTTTTGTTTATTTTTTCCCCACCTTGTCTTGGATTCACCAAGGCATGTCTCTCCCAGGACAAATGCTTATCTTAACAGGTACTTACTTCCCCAACAGACAAGGGTGACATTTGCATTTCTATTCCCCACCTGAAGCCTCAGCCCATTTCTCCAGGCATTGCCAAGGAGGAGGGCTTCAGACTGGCCTCTTTATCATTTGAAAGGGACCAAGGAAGTGGGCCAGTGACACCTTTCTGGCCTTTTGTCCCAGGGGCAGGTACCATGGATACCAGGAATTTTCTTTGTTTTTGGAGAAACAGCTTTGAGAGGAAACTTTAAAAAATGCTCTTCCCACCATGAATACAGGTTTTTCTCTCTTGTTTTTCCTCCCGCCACTATGGCAGAGGATTAGTTCCTTCTTTCCTCTGAACCTGAGGACTCGCCCTTGTGAGTGAACCTTAGCTCTTTGAATTTGAAGCTTGTGTTTGCTTGTGTTATCCCTATGCTTCTTTCTTAAGTACAGGAGATGCCTCTGAAAGGAATGACACCAAGTTCCAGTGCACCCTAACAGCATGCTGGAATGGCAATTGCAATTCTACTGTTATCCTGCAGCTGCCCTGTATCCCTCCTGTGCCTGTTGGGACTGACGGAGAGGCCTATGTTGGCCTGATAAGAATAAAAGAGACTTTGGCATAACGGCGTCCATCATAGCCAGTACATCAACAGCCGCCACCACCAGCTATCGTGGTGACAATGAACAAGCTCGCAGAGCAGACTGCCAGAGTTATGGAACAACAGGACTTTACTGATGAACATGAGCGGGTGGACATGATTATGCTAGACTATGGGTTGATTTGTTAGAAAAGGAATAGCAAATGCTGTTAGATTTAGTATTGGCCTCCTGTATCCCATCGTATGCCTTTCTGTTGTATTGTATGCATTTCTGTTTTATCATCTGTGCAAGTGCAAAATGTTTTCCTAAGCCTGGGAACTGCTGTCTGCTCATTGTTACTGAGCTAAGTTACTCCTAAGATCATGGCCTCTTGTCTCCCATTGTGCCTTTAATGTATGTTTCACCTGTGAAGTGCTTTGTTTTCCCAAGCCCGAAAACTGCTGTTTGCTCTTTGCTACTGAGCTGATATTCACTCCTGGCCTTGGAACAGGGTTACCAGCTTCCCCAAGTATGGTTTGAGCAGCTGCAGCAGACAAGGCATTGAATGGCAGCCAGTGACGGGTGAGATGGACCGGGAACTAACCAACCTAGGACAGGGTCTCCGTCATGCTACGGAGGTTCCCGATGACGGGTAAGGCTGATAACCTGAGAGTCCACAACCTAAGACAGGCGCATTCAAGTCTGCTTTAATACAGAAGGGGGAATATGTTGTGGGCTAAGGAGTTGATTTACATTCCTTCAGCTGAGCACTCAGGAATCGGGCCTAGGGCAGTAGCACCTTGCCTTTGCAGACTCATTGGCGTCCTATTGTCCTGTTGATGGGCTTGGGGGAAAGAGGAGATAATATGGTAATAAAGAGGTTTGTGGAGAGACAGCTCAGGGAGAGAGGGCTCCCAGCACTTGTAACACGATCCTGGTCTCCGTGTGTCGGTGCTTTTCGCTCGGACATTCGCAGTGCCTACTATGCCAGCTCAGCTAGCCGTGACAGTCAGCTATCTAGGAAACCCTGTTTGTTCACTTACGCTCCAATGCCCATTGAGCCCAGTGTGATTAAAACAATCAGGATGATCACACACACAAAACTAACATGTCACTCCTCACTCAAGACGCTCAAAACTCCACAGCCAAAGACAAGTTCAGTGCCTAAGCCATTTCCCGCTGTTTGGAAACCAAGTGTTCCTGCAGCATATATGTGTGTAAGTGGATATGACACCTATGTAAGGTAGAGTGGTGGTGAATGGCCACTTCCCGAAGCAGCAGCACAGCTCTTCCGTGCCCAAACAACCCCATCTGGCTCATGATCTTCACATACCATCAGCTGTCCTGACAGCTATCTAGGAAACTCTGTTTGGTCACTTGCTGTCCAAATGCCCTTTGAGACCAGTGTCATTTAAAGAAGCAGTATGATCACACACAAACAACTAACATGGAACTCATCACTCAAGGCGCTCAAAATTCCACAGTCAAAGACAAGTTCAGCGCCTAAGCCATTTCCCGTTGAATGGAAACCAAGTGCTCTGGCAGCACATAGAGGTGACACATACAGAGCACAGGGTGGTGGTGAATGGCCACTTTCCGAAGCAGCAGCACAGCTCTTCCAGTGCCAAAACAACTCCACCTGGCTCATCAAATTCACATGCCATCAGCTGTCCTGGCAGCTATCTAGGAAATCCTGTTTGGTAACTTCTTGTCAAATGCCCATGGGCCCATTGTGATGGAATCAAGCAGCATGAGCACCCTAACAAAACTAACATGGAGCTGTTCACTCAAGGCATCCCACACTCCACAGCAAAAGACAAGTTCAGCGCCCTAGACATTTCCCATTTCCATGGAAACCAAGTGCTCTTCAGCACATACATCTGTAACTGGATAAGACACCTATGGAAGGTACTGTGGTGGTGAATGGCCACTGCCCGAAGCACCAGCACATCTCTTCCAGTGCCAAAACAACTCCACCTGGTTCATCAAGTTCACATACCATCAGCTGTCTTGGCAGCTCTCTAGGAAACCCTGTTTGGTCATTTGCGGCTCAAATGCAGATGGACCCAGTGTGATTTAAACAAGCAAGATGATCACCCACACACAACTCTCATGAAGCTGCTCACTCAAGGTGCTCAAAACTCCACAGTAAAAGACAAGTTCAGCGCATAAGCTGTTGCCCGTTGCCATGGAAACCAAGTGCTCTGGCAGCACATATGTGGAAAAGCGGATATGACACGTATGGAAGGTAGTGTGGCGGTGAATGGCCACTGCCTGAAGCAGCAACACAGCTCTTCCAGTGCCAAAACAACTACACCTGGCTCATGAACTTCACATACTATCAGCTGTCCTGGCAGCTATCTAAGAAACCCTGTTTGGTCACTTCTACTCCAATGCCCTTTGAGAGAAGTGGGATGGAATCAGGCAACTTGAGCACCCACGAAAAACTAACATGGAGCTCCTCACTCAAGGCGCTAATAACTCCACAGCCAAAGACAAGTTCAGCGCCCAAGCCTTTTCCCCATTGCCATGGAAACCAAGTGCTCTGGCAGCACATGTGTGTGTAAATGGATATGACACCAAGGGAAGGTAGTGTGGTGGTGAATGACAACTGACCGAACCAGGAGAACAGCTCTTCCATTGCCAAAACAACTCAAACTCGATAATCAGCTTCACATACCATCAGCTGTCCTGGCAGCTATCTAGGAAACCCTATTTGTTCACTTCCGGTCCAAATGCACACGGACCCAGTGTCATTTCAACAAGCAGGATGATCACAAACACACAACTATCCTGGAGCTCCTCACTCAAGGTGCTCAAAACTCCACAGTCAAAGACAAGTTCAGCGCACAAGCCATTTCCCGCTGCCATGGAAACCAAGTGCTCTGGCAGCACATATGTGGAACAGTGGATGTAACACATACAGAACACAGTGTGGTGGTGAATGGCCACTGCCTGAAGCAGCAGCACAGCTCTTGCAGTGCCAAAACAACTCCACCTAGCTCATCAACTTCACAAGCCATCAGCTGTCCTGGCACATATCTAGGAAACCCTGTTTGTCAATTGCGGTCCAATGACATTTGAGACCAGTGCGATGGATTAAAGCATATTGAGCACCCAAAACAAACTAACATGGAGCTCCTCACTCAAGGCGCTCAATCTCCACCGCAAAAGGCAAGTTCAGCGCCCTAGACATTTCCCATTGAAATGGAAACCAAGTGATCTGGCAGCACATATGTGTGTAAGTGGATATGACACCTAGGGTAGGTAGTGTGATGGTGAATGGCCACTGCCTGAAGCAGCAACACAGCTCTTCCAGTTTCAAAACAACTCCACCTGACTCATGAACTTCACATACCATCAGCTTTCCTGGCAGCTATCTAGGAAACCCTGTTTGGTCACTTCCGGTCCAAATGCAGATGGACCCAATGTCATTAAAGAGGCAGGATGATCACACACACACAACTAACATGGAGCTGCTCACTCAAGGTGCTCAAACTCCACAGTCAAAGGCAAGTTCAGCGCACAAGCCATTTCCCGCTGCCATGGAAACCAAGTGCTCTGGCAGCACATATGTGGAACAGTGGATGTAACACATACAGAACACATTGTGGTGGTGAATGGCCTCTTCCCGAAGCAGCAGCACAGCTGTTGCACTGCCAAAACAACTCCACCTGGCTCATCAACTTCATATACCATCAGCTGTCCTGGCAGCTACCTAGATCCTTGTTTGGTCACTATTGGTCAAATGCCCATGGAGCCAATTGTTATGGAATCAAGCATGTTCAGCATCCACACACAACTAACATGGAGCTCCTCACTCAAGGCGCTCAACACTCAACAGCCAAAGACAAGTTCAGTGGACAAGCCATTTCCCGTTGCCATGGAAACCAAGTGGTCTGACTGCACATAGGTCTGTAAGTGGATATGACACCAAGTGAAGGTAGTGTGGTGGTGAATGGCCACTGCCCGAAGCAGCAGCACAGCTGTTATAGTGTCAAAACAACTCCACTTGGGTCATCAACTTCACATGCCATCAGCTGACCTGACACCTATCTAGGAAAACATGTTTGGTCACTTGCGGTTCAAATGACATTGAGCCGACTGGGTTGAAATAAAGTATATTGAGTACCTAAAACAAACTAACATGCAGCTCCTCACTCAAGGCGCTCAATCTCCACAGTAAAAGACAAGTTCAGCACCTAAGCCATTTTCCGTTGCCATGGAAACCAAGTGCTCTGGCAGCCCATATGTGTGTAAGCAGATATGACACCTATGGAAGGTAGTGTGGTGGTGAATGGCCCCTGCCCGAAGCAGCAACACAGCTCTTCCAGTGCCAAAACAACTCCACCTGGCTCATCAACTTCACATACCATCAGCTGTCCTGGCAGCTATCTAGGAAACCCTGTTTGGTCACTTCTACTCCCATGCCCTTTGAGACCAGTGGGATGGAATCAGGCAACTTGAGCACCCAGAAAAAACTAACATGGAGCTGCTCACTCAAGACGCTAAAAACTCCAAAGCCAAAGACAAGTTCATAGCCCAAGCCTTTTCCCCATTGCCATGAATACCAAGTGCTCTGGCAGCACATGTGTGTGTAAATGCATATGACACCAAGGGAAGGTAGTGTGGTGGTGAATGGCCACTGCCCGAAGAAGCAGTACAGCTCTTCCAGTGCCAAAACAACTCCACCTGGCTCATGAACTTCACATACCATCAGCTGTCCTGGCAGCTATCTAGGAAACCCTGTTATGCTACTTCCGGTTCAAATGAACATGGACCCAGTGTCATTTAAACAAGCAGGATGATCACACACACACAACTAATTGGAGCTGCTCACTCAAGGTGCTGAAAACTCCACAGCCAAAGACAAGTTCAGCGCCCAAGCCATTTCCCGCTGCCACGGAAACCAAGCGCTCTGGCAGCACATAAGTAGAACAGTAAATGTGACAACTACAGAACACAGTTGGTGGTGAATGGCCAATGCCCGAAGCAGCAGCACAGCTCTTCCAGTGCCAAAACAACTCCACCTGGCTCATCATCTTCACATACCATCAGCTGTCCTGGAACATATCTAGGAAACCTGTTTTGTCTCTTAAGGTCCAATGCCCATTGAGCCCAGTGGGATGGAAGCAAGCATGTTGAGCACACAACAAACTAACATGGAGCTCCTCACTCAAGGCGCTAAAAACTCCACAGCAAAAGACAAGTTCAGCGCCTAAGTCATTACCCGTTGCCATGGAAACCAGTGCTCTGGCAGCACATATTTCTGAAAGTGGATATGACACCTAGGAAATTCAGTGTGGTGGTGAATGGCCACTGCCCGAAGTAGCAGCACAGCTCTTCCAGTGCCAAAATAACTCCACCTGTCTCATCAACTTCACATATCATCAGCTGTCCTAGCAGCTATCTAAGAAACCCTGTTTGGTCACTTGAGGTTCAATGCCCATTGAGCCTATTGTGATGGAATCAAGCAGGTTGATCACCCACACACAACTAACATGGAGCTCCTCATCCAAAGCGCTCAAAACTCCACAGCAAATGACAAGTTCAGCGCACAGGCCATTTCCCGTTGCCATGGAAACCAAGTGCTCTGGCAACACATATGTCTGAAACTGGATATGACATCATAGGACAGTAGTTTGTTGGTGAATGGCAACTGCCCGAAGCTGCAGCACAGCTCTTCCAGTTTCAAAACAACTCCACCTGACTCATGAACTTCACATACCATCAGCTTTCCTGGCAGCTATCTAGGAAACCCTGTTTGGTCACTTCCGGTCCAAATGCAGATGGACCCAATGTCATTAAAGAGGCAGGATGATCACACACACACAACTAACATGGAGCTGCTCACTCAAGGTGCTCAAACTCCACAGTCAAAGGCAAGTTCAGCGCACAAGCCATTTCCCGCTGCCATGGAAACCAAGTGCTCTGGCAGCACATATGTGGAACAGTGGATGTAACACATACAGAACACATTGTGGTGGTGAATGGCCTCTTCCCGAAGCAGCAGCACAGCTGTTGCACTGCCAAAACAACTCCACCTGGCTCATCAACTTCATATACCATCAGCTGTCCTGGCAGCTACCTAGATCCTTGTTTGGTCACTATTGGTCAAATGCCCATGGAGCCAATTGTTATGGAATCAAGCATGTTCAGCATCCACACACAACTAACACGGAGCTCCTCACTCAAGGCGCTCAACACTCAACAGCCAAAGACAAGTTCAGTGGACAAGCCATTTCCCGTTGCCATGGAAACCAAGTGGTCTGACTGCACATAGGTCTGTAAGTGGATATGACACCAAGTGAAGGTAGTGTGGTGGTGAATGGCCACTGCCCGAAGCAGCAGCACAGCTGTTATAGTGTCAAAACAACTCCACTTGGGTCATCAACTTCACATGCCATCAGCTGACCTGACACCTATCTAGGAAAACATGTTTGGTCACTTGCGGTTCAAATGACATTGAGCCGACTGGGTTGAAATAAAGTATATTGAGTACCTAAAACAAACTAACATGCAGCTCCTCACTCAAGGCGCTCAATCTCCACAGTAAAAGACAAGTTCAGCACCTAAGCCATTTTCCGTTGCCATGGAAACCAAGTGCTCTGGCAGCCCATATGTGTGTAAGCAGATATGACACCTATGGAAGGTAGTGTGGTGGTGAATGGCCCCTGCCCGAAGCAGCAACACAGCTCTTCCAGTGCCAAAACAACTCCACCTGGCTCATCAACTTCACATACCATCAGCTGTCCTGGCAGCTATCTAGGAAACCCTGTTTGGTCACTTCTACTCCCATGCCCTTTGAGACCAGTGGGATGGAATCAGGCAACTTGAGCACCCAGAAAAAACTAACATGGAGCTGCTCACTCAAGACGCTAAAAACTCCAAAGCCAAAGACAAGTTCATAGCCCAAGCCTTTTCCCCATTGCCATGAATACCAAGTGCTCTGGCAGCACATGTGTGTGTAAATGCATATGACACCAAGGGAAGGTAGTGTGGTGGTGAATGGCCACTGCCCGAAGAAGCAGTACAGCTCTTCCAGTGCCAAAACAACTCCACCTGGCTCATGAACTTCACATACCATCAGCTGTCCTGGCAGCTATCTAGGAAACCCTGTTATGCTACTTCCGGTTCAAATGAACATGGACCCAGTGTCATTTAAACAAGCAGGATGATCACACACACACAACTAATTGGAGCTGCTCACTCAAGGTGCTGAAAACTCCACAGCCAAAGACAAGTTCAGCGCCCAAGCCATTTCCCGCTGCCACGGAAACCAAGCGCTCTGGCAGCACATAAGTAGAACAGTAAATGTGACAACTACAGAACACAGTTGGTGGTGAATGGCCAATGCCCGAAGCAGCAGCACAGCTCTTCCAGTGCCAAAACAACTCCACCTGGCTCATCATCTTCACATACCATCAGCTGTCCTGGAACATATCTAGGAAACCTGTTTTGTCTCTTAAGGTCCAATGCCCATTGAGCCCAGTGGGATGGAAGCAAGCATGTTGAGCACACAACAAACTAACATGGAGCTCCTCACTCAAGGCGCTAAAAACTCCACAGCAAAAGACAAGTTCAGCGCCTAAGTCATTACCCGTTGCCATGGAAACCAGTGCTCTGGCAGCACATATTTCTGAAAGTGGATATGACACCTAGGAAATTCAGTGTGGTGGTGAATGGCCACTGCCCGAAGTAGCAGCACAGCTCTTCCAGTGCCAAAATAACTCCACCTGTCTCATCAACTTCACATATCATCAGCTGTCCTAGCAGCTATCTAAGAAACCCTGTTTGGTCACTTGAGGTTCAATGCCCATTGAGCCTATTGTGATGGAATCAAGCAGGTTGATCACCCACACACAACTAACATGGAGCTCCTCATCCAAAGCGCTCAAAACTCCACAGCAAATGACAAGTTCAGCGCACAGGCCATTTCCCGTTGCCATGGAAACCAAGTGCTCTGGCAACACATATGTCTGAAACTGGATATGACATCATAGGACAGTAGTTTGTTGGTGAATGGCAACTGCCCGAAGCTGCAGCACAGCTCTTCCAGTGCCAAAACAACTCCACCTGGCTCATGAACTTCACATACCATCAGCTGTCCTGGCAGCTATCTGGGACCTCTGTTTGGTCACTTCCGGTTCAAATGCCCATTGAGCCCAGTGGGATGGAAACAAGCATGTTGAGCACTCAAACACAACTAACATGGAGCTCCTCACTCAAGGTGCTCAAAATTCCACAGCCAAAGACAATTTCTGCGCCCAAGGCATTTTCCCGTTGCCATGGAAACCAAGTGCTCTGGCAGCACATATGTGGAACAGGGGATTTGACACAGAGAGAACAGAGTGTGGTGGTTAATGGCAACTGCCTGAAGCAGCAGCACAGCTCTTCCAGTGCCAAAACAACTCCACCTGCCTCATGAACTTCATATACCATCAACTGTCGTGGCAGCTATCTAGGAAACCCCGTTTGGTCACTTGCAGTCCAATGCCCTTTGAGACCAGTGGGATGGAATCAAGCATATTGAGCATTGAAACACAACTAACATGTAGCTCCTCACTCAAGGAGCTCAAAAATCCTCAGCCAAAGACAAGTTCAGCGCACAGGCCATTTCCCATTGCCATGGAAACCAAGTGCTCTGGTAGCACATTTGTGTGGAGCAGTGGATATGCCACTTGCCGGAGTCCAGCTCCAGCCGAGAGTTCACATCTCGGGAATGGTGCGTGGAGTCGGCGATAAAGAAAGACACAGACCTGACACTTGATGCATTCTCACAACAGCCCAAGAAAAAGCTGTTCTTTTTATTTCCTCAGACACCTCACAAGCTTCTGCACAAGCAACTAATTGTTCTATTTTTTTACTTCAAGACTATCGGGGCATGTACGGACATTCGGTCATTCCGTCTGCACTTCAGGACTAAGCAGGTGTCCCCAGAGATAATTCTTTAAAACACTGTTTTCATATTCTTCAAAGCAAGCCATTATTCATTCTTTAATAGTAGCCATGGAGCAGCAGCCAAGACTCCAAGGCCAAGGCACATGCGATTACCTGCTAATCAGTAGTACATTCCTACCACATTTCTATTTTTACAACTTGCCCATTATTCAATGGGAAAATAGTTTACAAGGAAAAAATATAATTCTAAAAACAAAAATTACAAATATTAAATCCCCCTACAACTATAAACCCTGCAACTCCATAAACAATAAAACAATAATCAAAAGCACTTCTCTTTAATAAAAGCATCCTTAATTCCTCTAGCTAAAAATTATAAAAGTGGCTAAAACAGCTACATTTTCTGTGCTCCAAAAAATTGCAAAACAGGCTAGCCTATAAAATAACAATAACTATACTTATTGCCATAGCAATTTCAGCTCTCACTCGCATCACTTGCATTCCCGTGGGTCCACTGGGTGCTACCTGACTGGCCAGGCCATGGAAAGGAGGCAGATCTGCCTCACCTGTGACCTCCTGTCTTCCTGCTGCCTCCTGGCCTTGAACCAGTCATTATTTTAGAGCAGGGCACTTGTGCAGTGCTCCCAACATCTCCCTCTTTTTGTTTTAATAATCAAGAGACCGTGCCTGTCTTAGGTGTTCCGAGTTAGGGCTCTTCTTACCTGTCATGGGCTAATCGCATAGCTGTGAATGCAGCGCCTGTCTTAGGTTGGTAAAGCCTTATCGGATACTTACCCGTCTTTGACTATCAGTCTAGTATGCTTAACCGTACCTGTGGGGAGGCCCCTGCTCCCAGGGCCATCAGGACCTGTTTCATAATGGTGTTATCTTGCCGATTCTCAGGCACATAAACCAGACATGCAGGAAGATCACGAGGCACAATAACCCTCCAAGGGACAGAAACCCAAGCCAGTGTCTGCCCCAGCAGACCACAGATTGTAAACCCGGGTGGCATAGATGGTTACAATCTTTCCCAAGCAATCAGTGTATAAATTATCAAACAGAACAGTCCAACTCCCATACAAATAAACCAAAAAGCTTCTTCATAAATTAGCTGCAAGTTTGAAACTGAGAGGTCCTCAGATAATATGTCCACCTGTTCTTAGATCAAATTAGCAAGTCAGTCCAAACATATTGGTTAAACTGCTCCTGTGTCTGAAGAACCACAGAGGGCTGCTTAGTCATAGTCGCCAATACAGCAGTCACTAGGGCCACAATGGCCATGGCGTCAGTAGCGGCAGCTGTAGCTATTGCTGTCACAATGACAGCGGTAACCCCGAAGTCGTGCTCTGGTCACAGGAGGACTGACAGGTCTTCTTTAACCGCCGCTGGTCTGGAAAAATAGGTGGACACGCACATCACTACAGCCAGCGGGTGCTCGGTTGTATTCAAATTTTCTGAAAAAGAGCAATCTGTTCCACAAGTTAAGTGAATCCCTACCTAACCAGCATTATTAACAAAAAGATAAAACTCTATGGTGCTTTTGTTACCATGATCAGAAACCAAGAGGGACATTCTGAAGGCTTTTAAACTGAAAATAAACTATGGCAGCTGGGTAAGATCAGCAATTGAGCTATCCTATCCCTGGGGGAAGAGGCCGTTGGTTATTGGCTCTCTTTAAGTCTTCTCCCAAGTGTTCCCACTGTGGCACATTAAGAGGCCCTCTTCTAAGGTGGTGAGAGAGATTTTCACCGGGCCTTGCCACACAGGGGAGCTGTTTTCTTCACACGTTCGTGCCATCCACACCTACTGCACGGACGCCAGCATCTCCCCGTTTCTTATTATTAAGCTGAAGGATGCGCAGTTCTCTGCAAGTGGCTTGAATCATGGAGCTCAAACGTTGGAAGATGACTGGGCCAAGAAACAACATAAAAAGGAGAACAATTAGTGTGATGCCCAAATTAATAAGGAATGAAAAAAGGTCTTATCAGAGATAAAAGATGAAAGAGATTGTAAAAATTGATTAGCAACACCTCCTGCGGAAAGGGCCTGAAGATGAGAGCGAGAGATGGCAGAAATCTGGGCATGTAGTTCCTGGATGCTGAAAATAGTAGAAGTACTATTCCATACACCTTGGAGATGAGTTTGAATACTATTCCAGGAATCATTTGAGTAAATATAAGGCAGTGGAGTGACACAGATCCATTTATAATTACTATGACAAGTGGCACCAAATCTGGTTTTTAAATGTTGAATTTCATTGCCAATATAAATTACTGCCTCTTCCACTGCATTAACCTTAGCCTCTAAATTTTTATCAATACTTTCCTGGGTAAACAAAGCAAGGCTAACATTACGGGAAAGAGTATTAACATGATGAGCTGTATGAACTTGTTGTGTCAATGCAGTCGCTGAAGCTGTAAGAGATCCAATAAGGGTAATAAAGGCAATGAGACCTAAAAATAAGGAAACCACAAAGCATTTAGGACGGGATAAATCTGTAGAAATTGATTCCAATGCATAAAGAGCGGCATCATCATACCATGGCTCAGTCAAATTTACAGGTAACATAACATATGAGGGCCTTCTTAAGATGACAAAGGTATCGCTTCTCGGCCTTTTGGCTAAGATCAAGTGAAGATGACAAAGGTACCTGGCATCAGGGAAGAATTAAGACAATTAGTAACAATACACTTAGTACAAATTACAGTGTATATAGAACCATTTCGGATAATGGAGAGGGAACCTAAGGGTCCCTCTGTGAGGACAAGGAAAGGAGAAGGAAGGCAAGCACGAACATTCTTGGAAACTGGTGATTTAAAGAGGCGTCGAAAAATGACTGAATCTGTTGCTGCAAACAATTTATATAGATGAGGCTGAGGAATAGGGTTATTAGAGGGAAGAAGTAGAAAAATAGGAGTTACCCATCCAGGGCCATACCAGTGATTGATGACTGTGGAGGGTGGAAAAAACTCATTAAACCAATTAAAATGCTTTATCAACAAATTTAAAGATGGAAGGAGATTATCATGAGGAGTGGAGGTGGACCATTCATATATGAGATTGGTGTCATTAGATACCTGAAAAGAAGCAGTTTTACCAGGAAACACACACTGATACCAGGTCGGGTAGCCTGTATAGGGATTAATATGATCCCAAGCATGAAGAAGGTCAGTATGAGGTTGACAAGCTGCAATAGATGAAGGGGCAGAAACAGAAGGATGTGTTTCAACGCTGTTGGGTCTCGAAAAATCTGCAACAGAAGCAAAACTAAGAATCCAAAGCAGCTGCTTCTGTTGCCAGAACCTTAAGCGACCTGAGGGCTTTTTGGGCGGATCAGGGTTAGGGGAATCTGTAATGACAAATCGATGAGTTAAAGTAACACAGCCGGGGGTAGGAAGGACATCTGGGGATGAAAAGCAAATAGGTAAAGCATCTGCAAGCCCATGATAATCAAAGGGTTGGGAAACCTTGTGAATGACAAAGGAGTCCTGACTGCCTCCCATGAGGGAGGAGTCAGAGGTAAATACCTTAATCTCCTGATAATTCCATGTGGCTGGATGGAGTAAAGGAGGGTCAGGAATATAGGCCCAATATTGGTGGGCAGTGGACATGGGTCGGAAACCCACCTGAACTGTAACGATGGCTAGTATGGTGATAAACAAATTATCAGGAGTGCAAGGGCACTGCTGAGAAATTACCATCCGTTGGGCTGAAGAGTTTGGGCTTTGACCTGGCCCCAAATAGGAGGAGAGACTTGGCACATAGAGGCTGCTCGTGGATGTAAGGTAGAAGGAGGTTGAAGCTGTAAGCTGGACATGAGGATCGGGAGGAATTCCTCAGTGGCTAATAAATCAGGCTTCTTAGGCACACTGCTCTCAGGAGAAGATGACTCAGGTGGGCATTCCACAGGTATCCGAGGCGGAGGTGTTGTCAGGAGTGATGGCGGATGACATCTCTTGTGGGACGGATGTCCTGACTGTGGTGGACGCCTCGGAAGTTGAGGAAGTCTGGACATGATGTCTAATTAGTCGATCTGGAATCCAAATTGGAGAGTCTGAGTCCTGTGGGAAAACACAAGCATATCCTCTTCCGGAAGTTAGGAGGAAATCAGGTCCCTTCCATTGACCTGTAAGGGTATCTTTCCATTTCACCAGAGGTTTAGGAGAGGATCCAATATGAGAACAATGTCTAGAGAATGAACTTTCTCCGTTCTGATCCAAATTAAGATGATTAAGTACAAATAAGGCATGGTTTAAAATATAATGAGGTGATGAATGCTTGAATTCACCCTGTTATAATTTGAATATTTGCGTTTTTAAAATCTGGTTAGAACGCTCAACTATGGCTTGACCTTGGGGGTTATAAGGAATTCCAGTGGAATGAGAAATAGAAAACATAGAACAAAATGATTGAAATGCCTTAAAAGTATATGCTGGTGCATTATCTGTCTTTATAGCTTTAGGGCAACCAAGCACTGCAAAGCAAGCACATAAATGCTGTGTGACATCTTTAGCTGCTTCCCCAGTTCGAGCCGTAGCCCAAATTACATGTGAGAAGGTGTCAACAACAACATGCACATATGCTACTCGTCCAAAGCTGGCAATGTGGGTAACATCCATTTGCCATAAATCATTAGGCCGCAAACCTCTAGGGTTAACTCCCATCTTAGGAGCGGGATGCACCTCAAGGCAGACTGCACATTCTCGCACAATAGCTCGAGCTGCCTCACAGGGCAGACGAAACTGGAATCTGAGCGCAGTAGCATTCTGATGGTGAAGAGCATGATTCTCTCTCGCAGCCTGAACTGTACCCACAATTTTAGTTAGAGAGTCAGCTAGTGCATTGCCCTCATGCACTGGTCCAGGCAGATTAGAATGGGCTCTCACATGTCCTACAAAAAAAGGCAAATTTCTAAGATTAATTAAATCTTGTAGCTGGGTAAGCAAGGCAATAATAGCAGTGTGACTGCCAGTTAAAGGAGTAGTTTCTATATATGGGAAAAGAGTGGCAAGATAAGATGAATCTGTATAAAGATTAAAAGCAACATGCTTCAAACGTTTAAATGCCTCAATAACAGCACAAAGTTCCACTCTCTGAGCCGATTTCTCTGCTGTCTTAAAGGACATTTTTTGAGAATCAATAATTAATGAAGCCATTCCATTCGATGATCCATCTGTAAAGACTAAAGAAGCAGGCTGAGGCACAGGAGTTGAGGAACAAGTTTTTTGAAATATAACAGGATGGTTTTTAATAAAATGTAAAAGGGGATTTTGGGGCAAATGATGTGAAATTTTACCCACAAAGGTCAAGAGCGCAATTTGCCATGTCTCATCCTCTGATATCAAATAAGTAAGCTGTTGAGAGCTATAAGGAATAATTATTTCATCAATATCTTTACCAAAGAGCTCTTTACTTCTATAACGTCCTTTCATAATTAAGGTAGAAATTAAAACACAATAGGGAGTAATAACCTTTTTATGCATGGAAGAAAGATGTAGCCATTCTAAAGGCCCTTGTTGCCACAAGCATCCAGTTGGGGTATAAGTAGTGGGTAAAATAACTAATTGCCAAGGGAGATTATAGTCAATTCTAAGAACTCTATTTTGAGATAATTTAGATTCAAACAACTGTAATGCCTTCTTTGCCTCGTCTGTCAGTAGTCGTGGAGACTGTGGGTTAGAGTCTCCTCTTAGTATATTAAACAAAGGCTGAAGGTCAGCAGTAGTTAATCTTAAATAGGGACGTAACCAATTTATATCTCCCAGGAGTTTTTGAAAATCATTAAGGGTTGTTAAATTATCCATCCTAATCTGTAAAGTTTGGGGTGAAACAAAATTAGAATGTATTTGCCGTCCCAAGAAATTATAAGGAGGTTGTACTTGAATTTTTTCAGGAGCTATTATTAGACCATGATTAATCAAAACTTCGATTAATTGAGTAAGAGCTGTTTGCAGAAAAGCTCTGTCCTTGTGAGAGATTAATATATCATCCATATAATGAATAACATAAATTGTTGGAAATTTTTCCCTAAACTGCTGTAAGGCTAAATCCACAAATTTTTGACACAAGGTAGGACTGTTATTCATACCTTGGGGCAAAACTTTCCACTGAAACCATTGAAAAGGCCGTTTTAAATTAGTGGAAGGCAGGCTAAAAGCAAATTTAGGCCTATCATTTGGGTGCAGAGGAATGGTAAAAAAACAATCTTGTAGATCTACAACAATAATATTATCTCCCCTCGGAACTGCAACAGGGGAGGGCAATCCTGGCTGAAGCGCTCCCATGGGCTCCATAACAGCATTAACTTTCCTTAAATCCTGAAGTAATCTCCACTTCCCTAATTTTTTCTTAATGACAAAAATTGGAGTATTCCAAGGACTAGTAGAAGGTTCTAAATGTCCTGATAAGAGTTGTTCATTGATTAATTGAGATGCTGCCTGTAATTTTTCTGAGGTTATGGGCCACTGCTCTACCCACACAGGCGTGGAAGAGGTCCATATTATAGGGTCTGCTGTTATTTGGACAGTGGCCCCGATAAAAAATCCTGATAACTTAAGCCTGCTTTATCATGCTTTGGTCGTACGGAGACAGGACATGTCCTTCCTTGAAGAGACTTGCCCAGGCCTTTATCAGGATGGAAACCCATCTGTAGCATTTGTGAGGTTACAAGCTCATAAGGACTTACAAGTAATAGGCCCATTTGTGCCATGACATCCCTTCCCCATAAGGAGATGGGGAGAGATGGCACGATGTAAGGAGAAAAGTTTCCTTGCTGCTCCCCATCTGACCAAGGCAGGACTTGGGAACTCTTAGTTACATTAGAGGCATGACCAAGCCCCACAAGATGCGAGAGGGTCATCTGAGTGGGCCAAGAAGAAGGCCAATCTTTCCCAGCTATACAAGATACATCAGCTCCCGTGTCCATCAGTCCAAGAAACTTTCTCCCTTGAATTTCTAATACTTTAGTAGGTCGCTGAGTCTGAATTTCCTGAATCCAAAAGGCTGCATTACTAGAGCCAAATGCATTTTTACCTCGGGGAAGCTGAGATGCTGACCTGCCCATGCTAAAATAAGGCATAATAATTAACTGTGCAATTCTCTGACCAGGGTGTATAACAACCGTCTTCGTTGGTGGCCCTATCATAACTTGAATTTCACCAGAATAGTCAGCATCCACCACTCCAGGAATAACTTGGATTCCTTGCAAAGAGGTGGAGCTTCTCCCTAAAATAAGTCCCATCGTGCCTACTGGCAAAGGTCGAAAAACTCCAGTGGCCAGGCAAACAACTGCCGAGTCAGGGGTTAATATTGCTGAGGTGGAGGAGCTGAGGTCCAGTCCTGTGCTGCCTGGGGTGGCACGCTGAAGGTCTGAGACCCGCCTGACTGCAGGAAATGGGTTGACTGAGGCTTGTAATGTCCCCATTATTTGGGGGGCCCGGGACTGGGCCCGCCTCCCATTTCCCTGCGTCTGGGCTTGGACAGGCTGATTAAATTGGTTTTGAGGCAATAAGACAGTCCCATTCTTGTGAAATTTAGACCGACAATCCTTCTGCCAATGAAATCCTTTTTCACATCGTGGGCAAAGAGTGTGAGGAGGATTTATATTAGGTTTAGGATTGTTCACATAAGTTTTTTCCTGTCTGAAACTTTGTGACAAATTTTTGGTGGGACAGCTGTGGCTAAAATGCCCTACTCCGCCACAGGAAAAGCAGTTGTTTCTTTTTTGACTTCCTTGATTGCCTCTTTGGTTCCTCAAAATCTGAGTCGCAGTTTGACCTTGAAGAGCTGCAGCAATAGTTAACCCTTGCATGTAGGTTGGAGTTACTTCAGCACAAGCTCGAACACAGTCTGACAAGTCTCCTGTCCTTTTCACTGGCTGAATCAAGGTCTGGCAAGTTGGAGTAGCATTTTCAAAAGCTAGCTGTTTAACTATGAGATGTGTAGCTGTACTGTTAATTACTGTACAGCTCACTGCTTCGGTGAGTCGAGCTACAAAATCTTCAAAAGGCTCCTCAGCTTTCTGTTTAACATTTACAAAACCCGAGGACTTCTGATCTGGAGACGGCAGGCGTTTCCATGCTCCCAATGCCAGGGAGGAGATAAGCTGTAATGTCTCCTTAGGCAGATTAAGCTGTTCTGAAACGCCAAGATGAGTACCCTGTCCTAGAAGCATGTCTAATGTAAGAAACTTGCCACGCCTCACAGGTCCATGAGACTTTACTTCTGCCTTAGCTAATTCCTCATATTCCATTTTCCACAAAAGAAAATTTCCTCCGGTGAGGCAAGCCTTAGCAACCTGAAACCAATCATATGGAGTCATCCACTTTGCTGCTAGTCCTTCCACCATTGCCATAGTGTACGGGGAGTTTGGCCCGTAATCAGAGACAGCATGCTTTAATTCTTTAAGAAGCTTAGAAGGCAACAGTTCCCATTCATAGACAACAGGAAAACAGAAAAAATCACCCTCCTTATGTGCCTGCTGTATTGCTCCTCTAAAGCCAATCTTCGCTGGGTCTGGTTTAGCTGGCAAGGGCTCGCACTGCTTGGCCGAATATCTTGGAGGCTTATCATCAACAGCAAGCGACCATCTATCGTGTAACTCAACTGTTTGCCCTTCTTCACAATCCTTAACTTCTGATCTAAGTGTCTCTGGTTTTGAAAGATCTTCTTCTTCACCTGTTAAGCCTTCCTGGTCATTTTTAGAATAGTTTACCTTATCTTCAGGACAGACACTTTCCATAGAGCCATAAGTAGAGCCTGAGCCTCCCTTTCTATGGTTAATCAAGGGAGTGTGTTCCCGAGGGGACGGGGCATAAGCATCTGTTCTCGTATCCAGTGTCTGTCTCAATATTGTCCAAATAGCATAGGCTGAGGAAGGCATGTCAGCCCCCCCCGTGGCTGCGATACCACCTCTTTATGTCATTCCCTACCTGATCCCATGTCTGTAAATCTAAAGTTCCTTCCTCAGGAACCAAGGACTAATTGTCCGTATAAACTGCAAAAATCCTGAATGCTCTTTTTTACTAACCTTAATGCTTCTCTTTTGTAAAGTATGCTTAATAATATCAGCGTACAGGCTTCTGTCGCTAGACGCACTCTGCCCCATTTTTACTCTTTAGCAACAGAGGGTACAAAACTTCTCAAGAAATGTTCTGACTATTCAACCCTCCTAACCTGACCTTCTGTAAGGGGGTCTGCAGCACCCTGGGTGAAGTCCTATCCACGCCACAAACAGAAAGAAAGAAAAGACCTACCTTCGTCGAGCCCTCACGTTAGGCGACACTTGCCGGAGTCCAGCTCCAGCCGAGAGTTCGGAGCTCAGGAAGGGTGCGTGGAGTCGGCGATAAAGAAAGACACAGACACTGACACTTGATGCGTTCTCACAACAGCCCAAGAAAAAGCTGTCCTTTTTATTTCCTCAGACACCTCACAAGCTTCTGCACAAGCAACTAATCGTTCTATTTTTTTACTTCAAGACTAAGGGGGCATGTACAGACATTCGGTCATTCCGTCTGCACTTCAGGGCTAAGCAGGTGTCCCCAGAGATAATTCTTTAAAACACTGTTTTCATATTCTTCAAAGCAAGCCATTATTCATTCTTTAATAGTAGCCATGGAGCAGCAGCCAGGACTCCAAGGCCAAGGCACATGCGATTACCTGCTAATCAGTAGTACATTCCTACCACACTTCTATTTTTACAACTTGCCCATTATTCAATGGGAAAATAGTTTACAAGGGAAAAATATAATTCTAAAAACAAAAATTACAAATATTAAATCCCCCTACAACTATAAACCCTGCAACTCCATAAAAATAAAACAATAATCAAAAGCACTTTTCTTTAATAAAAGCATCCTTAATTCCTCTAGCTAAAAATTATAAAAGCGGCTAAAACAGCTACATTTTCTGTGCTGCAAAACATGCTAGCCTATAAAATAACAATAACTATACTTATTGCCATAGCAATTTCAGCTCTCACTCGCATCACTTGCATTCCCGTGGGTCCACTGGTAGCTACCTGACTGGCCAGGCCATGGAAAGAAGGCAGATCCGCATCAGCTATGAACTCCTGTCTTCCGGCTGCCTCCTGGCCTTGAACCAGTCATTATTTAAGAGCAGGGCACTTGTGCAGTGCTCCCAACATATGCCCCCTTAAGGAAGATAGTGTGGTGGTGATTGGCCACTGTCCGAAGCAGCAGCACAGCTCTTCCAGTGCCAGAACATTTCGACCTGTCTCATGAACTTCACATACCATCAGCTGTCCTGGCAGCTATCTAGGAAACCCTGTTTGGTCACTTCCGCTCCAATGCCCCTTGAGCCCAGTGGGATGGAATCAAGCATGTTGAACACCCAAACACAACTAACATGGAGCTACTCACTCAAGGCGATCAAAACTCCACAGCCAAAGATAAGTTCAGCTCCCAAGCCACTTCCTGTTGCCGTGGAAACCAAGTGCTCTGGCAGCACATATGTGGAACACTGAATGTGACACATAGAGGACACAGTGTGGTGGTGAATGGCCACTGCCTGAAGCAGCAGCACAGCTCTTCCAGTGAAAAAAACAACTCCACCTGGCTCATGAACTTCACATAACATCAGCTGTCCTGGCAGCTATCTAGGAAACCCTGTTTGGTCACTTGCGGTCCAATGCCCTTTGAGCCCAGGGGGATGGAATCAAGCATGATGAGCACCCAAACAAAACTAAAGTGGAGCTCCTCATTCAAGGTGCTCAAAACTCCCCAGCAAAGACAAATTCAGCGCCTAAGCCATTTTCCGTTGCCATGGAAACCAAGTGCTCTGGCAGCACATATGTGGAACAGTGGATATGACACCTATGGAAGGTAGTGTGGTGGTGAATGCCAATGGCTCACAGCAGCAGCACTGCTCTTCCATTGCCAAAACAACTCCACGTGGCTCATCAACTTCACATACCATCAGCCGTCCTGGCACCTATCTAGGAAACACTGGTTGATCACATGCGGTCCAATGCCCATTGAGCCAAGAGTGATAGAAACAAGTAGCTCTAGCAGCCACAAAATACTAACATGGAGCTCCTCACTAAGGGAACACAAAACTCCACAGCCAAACACAATTCAGCGCCCAAGCCATTTTCCGCTGTCATGGAAACCAAGTGCTCTGGCAGCACATAATGGTGGAAATGGATAGGACACCTAAGGAAGGTAAAGTGGTGGTGAATGGCCACTGCCAGAAGCAACAGCAAATCTCTTCCAGTGCCAAAACAACTGCACCTGGCTCATCAACTTCACATACCATCAGCTGTTAAGGCAGCTATCTGGGAAACCCTGTTTGGTCACCTGCGGTCAAATGTCCATTGGGCCAAGTGTGATGGAATCAAGCATGTTGAGCTCCCTAACAAAACTAACATCTAGCTGCTCATTCAAGGCGCTGAAAACTCTATCGCCAAAGCCAAGTTCATCGCATAAGCCATTTCCCGCAGCTATGGAAACCAAGTGCTCTGGCAGCACATATGTGTGTAAGTGGATATGACACCTATGGAAGGTAGTGTGGTGGTGAATGGCCACAGCCCGAAGCAGCAACACAGCTCTTCCAGTGCCAAACCAACTCCATCAGGCTCATGAACTTCACATACCATCAGCTGTCCTGGCAGCTATCTAGGAAACTTTGTTTCGTCACTTCTGGTCCAATGCTCATTGAGCCCAGTGGGATGGAATCAAGCATGTTGAGCACCCACACACAACTAACATGAAGCTCCTCACTAAAGGCGCTTAAAACTCCCCATCCAAAGACAAGTTCAACGAAAAAGCCATTTCCCGTTGCCATGGAAACCAAGTGCTCTGGCAGCACATATGTGTGTAAGTGGATATGACACCAAAGGAAGGTAGTGTGGTGGTGAATGGCCACTGCCCGAAGCAGCAACACAGCTCTTCCAGTGCCAAAACAACTCCACCTGCCTCATGAACTTCACAAAGCATCAGCTGTCCTGGCAGCTATCTAGGAAACCCTGTTTGGTCACTTCTGCTTAAATGCCTATTTGAGGCAAGAGATTTAATCAAGCATATTGAGCACCCACACTCAAAAAACCATGGAGCTCCTCACTCAAGACGCTCAAAACTCCACAGCCAAAGAGAACTTAATCGCCCAAGCCATTTTCCTTTGCAATGGAAACCAAGTGCTCTGGCAGCACATATTTCTGAAAGTGGATATGATACCTAAGGAACGTAGTGTGGTGGTGAATGGCAACTGTCCGAAGCATCAGCACAGCTCTTCCAGTGCAAATACAACTCCACCTGCCGCATCAACTTCACATACCATCAGCTTTCCTGGCAGCTATCTAGGAAACCCTGTTTGGTCACTTGCTGTCCAATGCATATGGAGACAAGTGTGATGGAATAAAGCATGTTGAGCACCCAAACAAAATTATAATGTTGCTCCTCACTCAAGGCGCTCAAAACTCCACAGCCAAAGACAAGTTCATCGCCCAAACCATTTTCCTTTGCCGTGATAACCAAGAGCTCTGGCAGCACATATATGGAACCCTGAAATTGACACCAAGGAAATTTAGGTTCTCTGAAGAATGACATCTACCCGAAGCAGCAGCACAACTCTTCCAGTCCCAAAACAACTCCAACTGTCTCATGAACTTCACATACAATCAGCTGTCCTACAGCTATCTAGGAAACCCTGTTTGGTCACTTCCGCTCCAATGCCCGTTGTGCCAAGTGTGAAGGAATCAACCAGGTTGAGGACCCAAACAAAACGAACATGAAGCGGTTCACACAAGGCGCTCAAAATCTGATCGCCAAAGACCAGGTCAGCGCCCTAGCCATTTTCCGTTGTCATGGAAACAACGTGCTGTAGCAGCACATTTCTGCGTAAGTGGATATGACATCCAAGGAAGGTAGTACAGTGGTAAATGGCCACTGCTCGTAGCTGCAGCACAACTCTTCCAGTGAAAACAACTCCACCTGGCTCATGAACATCACATACCATTAGCTGTCCTGCAGCTATCTAAGAAACCCTGTTTACTCACTTCAGGTCTAATGCGCATGGAGCCCAGTGGGATGAAAGCAACCATGTTAAGCACTCAAACAAAACTAACGTGTAGCTCCTCACAAAAGGCGCTGAAAACTCCACAGCTAAAAACAAGTTCACCGCCTAAGACATTTCCCGTTGCCAAGGAACCCAAGTGCTCTGGCAGCACATACGTCTCTAAGTGGATATGACACGTATGGAAGCTAGTGTGGTGGTGAATGACCACGGCCCGAAGCAGCAGCACAGCTCTTCCAGTGCCAAAACAACTCCACCAGGCTCATGAACTTCACATACCATCAGCTGACATGGCAGCTATCTAGGAAAAGCTGATTGGTCACTTGCGGTCTAGGGCCCATTGATCCCAGCGTTATGGAATCAAGCATGTTGAGCACCCACACACAACTAACGTGCAGCTCCTCACTCAAGGAGATCAAAACTCCACAGCAAAGGACAATTCAGCGCCCAAGACATTTCGAGTTGCCATGGAAACCAAGTGTTCGGGCAGCACATATTTACGCAAGTGGATATGACACCTAAGGAAGGTAGTGTGGTGGTGAATGGCAACTGCGGAAGCAGCAGCACAGGTCTTCCAGGGCAAAAACAACTTCACCTGGCTCATCAGCTTCACATACCATCAGCTGTCCTGGCAGATATCTACGAAACCCTGTTTGGTCCCTTCCGGTCCAATGCCCATAGAGCCCAGTGTGATGGAAAAAAGCATGTGGAGTAATCACACAAAACTAACGTGCAGCTCCTCACACAAGGCGCTGAAAACGCCACAGCCAAAGACAAATTCAGCGCCCAAGACATTTCCCGTTGCCATGGAAACCAAGTGCTCTGGCAGCACATATTTCTGCAAGAGGATATGACACCTAAGGAAGGTAGTGTGATGGTGAATGTCCACTGCTGGAAGCAGCAGCACAACTCTTCCAGTGCCAAAACAACTCCACCTGGCTCATGAATTTCACATGCCATCAGTTGTCCTGGCAGCTATTTAGGAAACCCTGTTTGGTCACTTCTGGTCCAAATGCCCATGGAGCACAGTGTGATTTAAACAAGCAGGATGATCACACAGACAAAACTAAGATGGAACTCCTCACTCAAGGCCCTCAAAACTCCCCAGCCAAAGACAAGTTCAGTGCCCAAGCCATTTCCCGTTGCCATGGAAACCAAGTGCTCTGGCAGCACATATGTGGAAGTGAAACAGAGAACATACTTTGGTGTGAATGGCAACTGACCGAAGCAGCAGCACATCTCTTCCAGTGCCAAAAGAACTCCACCAGTCTCATGAACTTCACACGCCATCAGCGGTCCTGGCAGCTATCTAGGAAACCCTGTTTGGTCACTTCCGGTCCAATGCACATTGGGCTCAATGAGATGGAATCAAGAAGCTTGAGCACCCAAATAAAATTAGCATGAAGCTGCCCACACAAGGCGATCAAAACTCCATTGCCAAAGACAAGTTAATCGCCCAAACCATTTCCCGTTGCCATGTAAACCCAGTGTTCTTTCAGCAAATATGTGTGTAAGTGGATATGACTCCTAGGGAAGGTAGTGTGGTGGTGAATGGCCACTGCTGGAAGCAGCAACACAGCTCTTCCAGTGCCAAAACAACTCCACAAGCTCATGAACTTCACACACCATCAGCTATCCTGGCAGCTATCTAGGAAACCCTGTTTGGTCACTTCTGGTCCAATGCACTTTGAGACCAGTGTGATGGAATCAAGAATGTTGAGCACCGAAACACACAACTAACATGTAACTCCTCACTCAAGGTGCTCAAAACTCCACAGAAAAAGATAAGGTCAGCGCCCAAGCCATTCCCCATAGCCATGCAAACCAAGTGCACTAGCAGCACATATGTGTGTAAGTGGATATGACACGTAAGGAAGGTAGTGAGGTGGTGAATTTCAACTGTCCGAAGCAGCAGCATACCTCTTTCAGTGCAAAAGCAACTCCACCTGGCTCATGAACTTCACATACCATCAGCTGTCCTGAAAGTTATCTAGGAAACCCTGTTTGACCACTTGGGGTCCAATGCACTTTGAGACCTGTGGGATGGAATCAAGCATGTTGAGCACCCAACACAACTAACATGTAGCCCCTCACTCAAGGCGCTCAAAACTCCACAGCCAAAGACAAGTTCAGCGCCCAAGCCATTTCCCGTTGCCAAGGAACCCAAGTGCTCTGGCAGCACATACGTCTCTAAGTGGATATGACACGTATGGAAGGTAGTGTGGTGGTGAATGACCACGGCCCGAAGCAGCAGCACAGCTCTTCCAGGGCCAAAACAACTCCACCAGGCTCATCAACTTCACATACCATCAGCTATCCTGGCAGCTATCTAGGAAACCCTGTGTGGTCACTTTTCGGTCAAAATGCCCATGGAGACCATTGTGATTTAAAAAAGCAAGATGATCACAAACACAACTACTAGCATGGAACTCCTCACTGAATGCGCTCAAAACTGCACAGCCAAAGATAAGTTCAGAGCCCAAGCCATTCCCCGTTGTCATAGAAACCAAGTGCTTTGGCAGCACATATTTCTTAAACAGGATATGACACCTAACGAAGGTAGAGTGGTGGTGAAAGGCCACTGCCCGAAGCAGCAGCACACCTCTTCCAGTGCCGAATCAACTCCACCTGGCTCATGAACTTCACATACCATCAGCTGTCCTGACAGTTATCTAGGAAACCCTGTTTGATCACTTGGGGTCCAATGCACTTTGAGACCTGTGGGATGGAATCAAGCATGTTGAGCACCCAACCCAACTAACATGTAGCTCCTCACTCAAGGCGCTCAAAACGTCACAGCCAAAGACAAGTTCAGCGCCCAAGCCATTTCCCATTGCCAGCAGAACCAAGTGCTCTGGCAGCACTTATGTGTGAAAGTGGGTATAACACCTAAAGTAGGTATGCTCCTGAATATCAATTGCCTGAAGCAGCAGTACAACTCTTCCGGTGCCAAAACAACTCCACCTGGCTCATGAACTTCACATACTATCAGCTGTCCTGGCAGCTATCTAGGAAACCCTGTTTTGTCACTTGCAGTCCAAATGCCCATGGAGCCCAGTTTGATTTAAACCATGCAGGATGATCACAAACACACAACTAACATGGAGCTCTTCACTCAAGGCGTTCAAAACTCCACAGCCAAAGATAAGTTCAGCGCCCAAGTCATTTCCCGTTGCCATGGAAACCAAGTGCTCTGGCAGCACATATGTAGAAGTGAAACATAGAGAACACACTTTGGTGTGAATGGCAACTGACCGAAGCAGCAGCACATCTCTTCCAGTGCCAAAAGAACTCCACCAGTCTCATGAACTTCACACGCCATCAGCGGTCCTGGCAGCTATCTAGGAAACCCTGTTTGGTCACTTCCGGTCCAATGCACATTGGGCTCAATGAGATGGAATCAAGAAGCTTGAGCACCCAAATAAAATTAGCATGGAGCTGCCCACACAAGGCGATCAAAACTCCATTGCCAAAGACAAGTTAATCGCCCAAACCATTTCCCGTTGCCATGTAAACCCAGTGTTCTTTCAGCAAATATGTGTGTAAGTGGATATGACTCCTAGGGAAGGTAGTGTGGTGGTGAATGGCCACTGCTGGAAGCAGCAACACAGCTCTTCCAGTGCCAAAACAACTCCACAAGGCTCATGAACTTCACACACCATCAGCTATCCTGGCAGCTATCTAGGAAACCCTGTTTGGTCACTTCTGGTCCAATGCACTTTGAGACCAGTGTGATGGAATCAAGAATGTTGAGCACCGAAACACACAACTAACATGTAACTCCTCACTCAAGGTGCTCAAAACTCCACAGAAAAAGATAAGGTCAGCGCCCAAGAAATTCCCCGTAGCCATGCAAACCAAGTGCACTAGCAGCACATATGTGTGTAAGTGGATATGACACGTAAGGAAGGTAGTGAGGTGGTGAATTTCAACTGTCCGAAGCAGCAGCATACCTCTTTCAGTGCAAAAGCAACTCCACCTGGCTCATGAACTTCACATACCATCAGCTGTCCTGAAAGTTATCTAGGAAACCCTGTTTGACCATTTGGGGTCCAATGCACTTTGAGACCTGTGGGATGGAATCAAGCATGTTGAGCACCCAACACAACTAACATGTAGCCCCTCACTCAAGGCGCTCAAAACTCCACAGCCAAAGACAAGTTCAGCGCCCAAGCCATTTCCAGTTGCCAAGGAACCCAAGTGCTCTGGCAGCACATATGTCTCTAAGTGGATATGACACGTATGGAAGGTAGTGTGGTGGTGAATGACCACGGCCCGAAGCAGCAGCACAGCTCTTCCAGTGCCAAAACAACTCCACCAGGCTCATCAACTTCACATACCATCAGCTGTCCTGGCAGCTATCTAGGAAACCCTGTTTGGTCACTTGCAGTCCAAATGCCCATGGAGCCCAGTTTGATTTAAACCATGCAGGATGATCACAAACACACAACTAACATGGAGCTCTTCACTCAAGGCGCTCAAAACTCCACAGCCAAAGATAAGTTCAGCGCAAAAGCCATTTCCCGTTGCCAAGGAAACCAAGTGCTCTGGCAGCACACATATGTGTGTAAGCGGATATGACACATATGGAAGGTCTTGTGGTGTGAATGGCCACTGCACGAAGCAGCAACACAGCTCTTCCAGTGCCAAAACAACTCCACCTGTCTCATGAACTTCACACATACCATCAGCTGTCCCGTCAGCTATCTAGGAAACCCTGTTTGGTCACTTCAGGTCCAAAGACCATGGAGCCCAGTGTTATTTTAACAAGCAGGATCACCACACACACACAACTAACATGGAGCTCCTCATTCAGGGCCTCAAATCTCCACAACCAAAGACAAGTTCAGTGCCTAAGCCATTACCCGTTGCCATGGAAACCAAGTGCTCTGGCAGCACATATGTGAAACAGTGGATGTGACACATATGGAACACAGTTTAGTGGTGAATGGCAACTGCACGAAGCAGCAACAAAGCTCTTTCAGTGCAAAAACAACTCCATCTGGCTGATCAACTTCACATACCATCAGCTGTCCTGTCAGATATCTAGGAAAACCTGTTTGGTCAGTTGCGGCCCAAATGCCCTTAGAGCATAGGGTGATTTAAACAAGCAGGATTATCACAAACACAAAACTAACATGGAGCTCCTCACACAAGGCGCTCAAAACTCCACAGCCAAAGACAAGTTCAGTGCCCAAGCATTTCCCGCTGCCATGGAAACCAAGTGCTCTGGCAGGAAATTCATCTGTAAGTGGGTATGACACCTAAGTAAGGTAGTGTGGTGGTGAATAGCCACTGCCCGAAGAAGCAGCACAGATTTTCCAATGCCAAAACTATTCCACCTGTCTCATGAACTTCACATACCATCAGCTGTCCTCGCAGCTATCTAGGAAAGCCTGTTTGGTCACTTCCGCTCTGATGCCCATAGAGCCCAGGATGATTTAAACAAGCAGGATGATCACACACACACAACTAACATGGAACTCCTCACTCAAGACGCTCAAACTCCACAGCCAAAGACAAGTTTAACGCCCAAGCCATTTCCCGTTGCCATGGAAACCAAGTGCTCTGGCAGCACATATTTCTGCAAGAGGATATGACACCTAAGGAAGGTAGTGTGATGGTGAATGTCCACTCTGGAAGCAGCAGCACAACTCTTCCAGTGCCAAAACAACTCCACCTGGCTCATGAATTTCACATGCCATCAGCTGTCCTGGCAGCTATTTAGTAAACCCTGTTTGGTCACTTCTGGTCCAAATGCCCATGGAGCACAGTGTGATTTAAATAAGCAGGATGATCACACAGACAAAACTAAGATGGAACTCCTCACTCAAGGCCCTCAAAACTCCACAGCCAAAGACAAGTTCAGCGCCCAAGTCATTTCCCGTTGCCATGGAAACCAAGTGCTCTGGCAGCACATATGTAGAAGTGAAACATAGAGAACACACTTTGGTGTGAATGGCAACTGACCGAAGCAGCAGCACATCTCTTCCAGTGCCAAAAGAACTCCACCAGTCTCATGAACTTCACACGCCATCAGCGGTCCTGGCAGCTATCTAGGAAACCCTGTTTGGTCACTTCCGGTCCAATGCACATTGGGCTCAATGAGATGGAATCAAGAAGCTTGAGCACCCAAATAAAATTAGCATGGAGCTGCCCACACAAGGCGATCAAAACTCCATTGCCAAAGACAAGTTAATCGCCCAAACCATTTCCCGTTGCCATGTAAACCCAGTGTTCTTTCAGCAAATATGTGTGTAAGTGGATATGACTCCTAGGGAAGGTAGTGTGTTGGTGAATGGCCACTGCTGGAAGCAGCAACACAGCTCTTCCAGTGCCAAAACAACTCCACAAGCTCATGAACTTCACACACCATCAGCTATCCTGGCAGCTATCTAGGAAACCCTGTTTGGTCACTTCTGGTCCAATGCACTTTGAGACCAGTGTGATGGAATCAAGAATGTTGAGCACCGAAACACACAACTAACATGTAACTCCTCACTCAAGGTGCTCAAAACTCCACAGAAAAAGATAAGGTCAGCGCCCAAGCCATTCCCCATAGCCATGCAAACCAAGTGCACTAGCAGCACATATGTGTGTAAGTGGATATGACACGTAAGGAAGGTAGTGAGGTGGTGAATTTCAACTGTCCGAAGCAGCAGCATACCTCTTTCAGTGCAAAAGCAACTCCACCTGGCTCATGAACTTCACATACCATCAGCTGTCCTGAAAGTTATCTAGGAAACCCTGTTTGACCACTTGGGGTCCAATGCACTTTGAGACCTGTGGGATGGAATCAAGCATGTTGAGCACCCAACACAACTAACATGTAGCCCCTCACTCAAGGCGCTCAAAACTCCACAGCCAAAGACAAGTTCAGCGCCCAAGCCATTTCCCGTTGCCAAGGAACCCAAGTGCTCTGGCAGCACATATGTCTCTAAGTGGATATGACACGTATGGAAGGTAGTGTGGTGGTGAATGACCACGGCCCGAAGCAGCAGCACAGCTCTTCCAGTGCCAAAACAACTCCACCAGGCTCATCAACTTCACATACCATCAGCTGTCCTGGCAGCTATCTAGGAAACCCTGTTTGGTCACTTGCAGTCCAAATGCCCATGGAGCCCAGTTTGATTTAAACCATGCAGGATGATCACAAACACACAACTAACATGGAGCTCTTCACTCAAGGCGCTCAAAACTCCACAGCCAAAGATAAGTTCAGCGCAAAAGCCATTTCCCGTTGCCAAGGAAACCAAGTGCTCTGGCAGCACACATATGTGTGTAAGCGGATATGACACATATGGAAGGTCTTGTGGTGTGAATGGCCACTGCACGAAGCAGCAACACAGCTCTTCCAGTGCCAAAACAACTCCACCTGTCTCATGAACTTCACACATACCATCAGCTGTCCCGTCAGCTATCTAGGAAACCCTGTTTGGTCACTTCAGGTCCAAAGACCATGGAGCCCAGTGTTATTTTAACAAGCAGGATCACCACACACACACAACTAACATGGAGCTCCTCATTCAGGGCCTCAAATCTCCACAACCAAAGACAAGTTCAGTGCCTAAGCCATTACCCGTTGCCATGGAAACCAAGTGCTCTGGCAGCACATATGTGAAACAGTGGATGTGACACATATGGAACACAGTTTAGTGGTGAATGGCAACTGCACGAAGCAGCAACAAAGCTCTTTCAGTGCAAAAACAACTCCATCTGGCTGATCAACTTCACATACCATCAGCTGTCCTGTCAGATATCTAGGAAAACCTGTTTGGTCAGTTGCGGCCCAAATGCCCTTAGAGCATAGGGTGATTTAAACAAGCAGGATTATCACAAACACAAAACTAACATGGAGCTCCTCACACAAGGCGCTCAAAACTCCACAGCCAAAGACAAGTTCAGTGCCCAAGCATTTCCCGCTGCCATGGAAACCAAGTGCTCTGGCAGGAAATTCATCTGTAAGTGGGTATGACACCTAAGTAAGGTAGTGTGGTGGTGAATAGCCACTGCCCGAAGAAGCAGCACAGATTTTCCAATGCCAAAACTATTCCACCTGTCTCATGAACTTCACATACCATCAGCTGTCCTCGCAGCTATCTAGGAAAGCCTGTTTGGTCACTTCCGCTCTGATGCCCATAGAGCCCAGGATGATTTAAACAAGCAGGATGATCACACACACACAACTAACATGGAACTCCTCACTCAAGACGCTCAAACTCCACAGCCAAAGACAAGTTTAACGCCCAAGCCATTTCCCGTTGCCATGGAAACCAAGTGCTCTGGCAGCACATATTTCTGCAAGAGGATATGACACCTAAGGAAGGTAGTGTGATGGTGAATGTCCACTCTGGAAGCAGCAGCACAACTCTTCCAGTGCCAAAACAACTCCACCTGGCTCATGAATTTCACATGCCATCAGCTGTCCTGGCAGCTATTTAGTAAACCCTGTTTGGTCACTTCTGGTCCAAATGCCCATGGAGCACAGTGTGATTTAAATAAGCAGGATGATCACACAGACAAAACTAAGATGGAACTCCTCACTCAAGGCCCTCAAAACTCCACAGCCAAAGACAAGTTCAGCGCCCAAGTCATTTCCCGTTGCCATGGAAACCAAGTGCTCTGGCAGCACATATGTAGAAGTGAAACATAGAGAACACACTTTGGTGTGAATGGCAACTGACCGAAGCAGCAGCACATCTCTTCCAGTGCCAAAAGAACTCCACCAGTCTCATGAACTTCACACGCCATCAGCGGTCCTGGCAGCTATCTAGGAAACCCTGTTTGGTCACTTCCGGTCCAATGCACATTGGGCTCAATGAGATGGAATCAAGAAGCTTGAGCACCCAAATAAAATTAGCATGGAGCTGCCCACACAAGGCGATCAAAACTCCATTGCCAAAGACAAGTTAATCGCCCAAACCATTTCCCGTTGCCATGTAAACCCAGTGTTCTTTCAGCAAATATGTGTGTAAGTGGATATGACTCCTAGGGAAGGTAGTGTGGTGGTGAATGGCCACTGCTGGAAGCAGCAACACAGCTCTTCCAGTGCCAAAACAACTCCACAAGCTCATGAACTTCACACACCATCAGCTATCCTGGCAGCTATCTAGGAAACCCTGTTTGGTCACTTCTGGTCCAATGCACTTTGAGACCAGTGTGATGGAATCAAGAATGTTGAGCACCGAAACACACAACTAACATGTAACTCCTCACTCAAGGTGCTCAAAACTCCACAGAAAAAGATAAGGTCAGCGCCCAAGCCATTCCCCATAGCCATGCAAACCAAGTGCACTAGCAGCACATATGTGTGTAAGTGGATATGACACGTAAGGAAGGTAGTGAGGTGGTGAATTTCAACTGTCCAAAGCAGCAGCATACCTCTTTCAGTGCAAAAGCAACTCCACCTGGCTCATGAACTTCACATACCATCAGCTGTCCTGAAAGTTATCTAGGAAACCCTGTTTGACCACTTGGGGTCCAATGCACTTTGAGACCTGTGGGATGGAATCAAGCATGTTGAGCACCCAACACAACTAACATGTAGCCCCTCACTCAAGGCGCTCAAAACTCCACAGCCAAAGACAAGTTCAGCGCCCAAGCCATTTCCCGTTGCCAAGGAACCCAAGTGCTCTGGCAGCACATATGTCTCTAAGTGGATATGACACGTATGGAAGGTAGTGTGGTGGTGAATGACCACGGCCCGAAGCAGCAGCACAGCTCTTCCAGTGCCAAAACAACTCCACCAGGCTCATCAACTTCACATACCATCAGCTGTCCTGGCAGCTATCTAGGAAACCCTGTTTGGTCACTTGCAGTCCAAATGCCCATGGAGCCCAGTTTGATTTAAACCATGCAGGATGATCACAAACACACAACTAACATGGAGCTCTTCACTCAAGGCGCTCAAAACTCCACAGCCAAAGATAAGTTCAGCGCAAAAGCCATTTCCCGTTGCCAAGGAAACCAAGTGCTCTGGCAGCACACATATGTGTGTAAGCGGATATGACACATATGGAAGGTCTTGTGGTGTGAATGGCCACTGCACGAAGCAGCAACACAGCTCTTCCAGTGCCAAAACAACTCCACCTGTCTCATGAACTTCACACATACCATCAGCTGTCCCGTCAGCTATCTAGGAAACCCTGTTTGGTCACTTCAGGTCCAAAGACCATGGAGCCCAGTGTTATTTTAACAAGCAGGATCACCACACACACACAACTAACATGGAGCTCCTCATTCAGGGCCTCAAATCTCCACAACCAAAGACAAGTTCAGTGCCTAAGCCATTACCCGTTGCCATGGAAACCAAGTGCTCTGGCAGCACATATGTGAAACAGTGGATGTGACACATATGGAACACAGTTTAGTGGTGAATGGCAACTGCACGAAGCAGCAACAAAGCTCTTTCAGTGCAAAAACAACTCCATCTGGCTGATCAACTTCACATACCATCAGCTGTCCTGTCAGATATCTAGGAAAACCTGTTTGGTCAGTTGCGGCCCAAATGCCCTTAGAGCATAGGGTGATTTAAACAAGCAGGATTATCACAAACACAAAACTAACATGGAGCTCCTCACACAAGGCGCTCAAAACTCCACAGCCAAAGACAAGTTCAGTGCCCAAGCATTTCCCGCTGCCATGGAAACCAAGTGCTCTGGCAGGAAATTCATCTGTAAGTGGGTATGACACCTAAGTAAGGTAGTGTGGTGGTGAATAGCCACTGCCCGAAGAAGCAGCACAGATTTTCCAATGCCAAAACTATTCCACCTGTCTCATGAACTTCACATACCATCAGCTGTCCTCGCAGCTATCTAGGAAAGCCTGTTTGGTCACTTCCGCTCTGATGCCCATAGAGCCCAGGATGATTTAAACAAGCAGGATGATCACACACACACAACTAACATGGAACTCCTCACTCAAGACGCTCAAACTCCACAGCCAAAGACAAGTTTAACGCCCAAGCCATTTCCCGTTGCCATGGAAACCAAGTGCTCTGGCAGCACATATTTCTGCAAGAGGATATGACACCTAAGGAAGGTAGTGTGATGGTGAATGTCCACTCTGGAAGCAGCAGCACAACTCTTCCAGTGCCAAAACAACTCCACCTGGCTCATGAATTTCACATGCCATCAGCTGTCCTGGCAGCTATTTAGTAAACCCTGTTTGGTCACTTCTGGTCCAAATGCCCATGGAGCACAGTGTGATTTAAATAAGCAGGATGATCACACAGACAAAACTAAGATGGAACTCCTCACTCAAGGCCCTCAAAACTCCACAGCCAAAGACAAGTTCAGCGCCCAAGTCATTTCCCGTTGCCATGGAAACCAAGTGCTCTGGCAGCACATATGTAGAAGTGAAACATAGAGAACACACTTTGGTGTGAATGGCAACTGACCGAAGCAGCAGCACATCTCTTCCAGTGCCAAAAGAACTCCACCAGTCTCATGAACTTCACACGCCATCAGCGGTCCTGGCAGCTATCTAGGAAACCCTGTTTGGTCACTTCCGGTCCAATGCACATTGGGCTCAATGAGATGGAATCAAGAAGCTTGAGCACCCAAATAAAATTAGCATGGAGCTGCCCACACAAGGCGATCAAAACTCCATTGCCAAAGACAAGTTAATCGCCCAAACCATTTCCCGTTGCCATGTAAACCCAGTGTTCTTTCAGCAAATATGTGTGTAAGTGGATATGACTCCTAGGGAAGGTAGTGTGGTGGTGAATGGCCACTGCTGGAAGCAGCAACACAGCTCTTCCAGTGCCAAAACAACTCCACAAGCTCATGAACTTCACACACCATCAGCTATCCTGGCAGCTATCTAGGAAACCCTGTTTGGTCACTTCTGGTCCAATGCACTTTGAGACCAGTGTGATGGAATCAAGAATGTTGAGCACCGAAACACACAACTAACATGTAACTCCTCACTCAAGGTGCTCAAAACTCCACAGAAAAAGATAAGGTCAGCGCCCAAGCCATTCCCCGTAGCCATGCAAACCAAGTGCACTAGCAGCACATATGTGTGTAAGTGGATATGACACGTAAGGAAGGTAGTGAGGTGGTGAATTTCAACTGTCCGAAGCAGCAGCATACCTCTTTCAGTGCAAAAGCAACTCCACCTGGCTCATGAACTTCACATACCATCAGCTGTCCTGAAAGTTATCTAGGAAACCCTGTTTGACCACTTGGGGTCCAATGCACTTTGAGACCTGTGGGATGGAATCAAGCATGTTGAGCACCCAACACAACTAACATGTAGCCCCTCACTCAAGGCGCTCAAAACTCCACAGCCAAAGACAAGTTCAGCGCCCAAGCCATTTCCCGTTGCCAAGGAACCCAAGTGCTCTGGCAGCACATATGTCTCTAAGTGGATATGACACGTATGGAAGGTAGTGTGGTGGTGAATGACCACGGCCCGAAGCAGCAGCACAGCTCTTCCAGTGCCAAAACAACTCCACCAGGCTCATCAACTTCACATACCATCAGCTGTCCTGGCAGCTATCTAGGAAACCCTGTTTGGTCACTTGCAGTCCAAATGCCCATGGAGCCCAGTTTGATTTAAACCATGCAGGATGATCACAAACACACAACTAACATGGAGCTCTTCACTCAAGGCGCTCAAAACTCCACAGCCAAAGATAAGTTCAGCGCAAAAGCCATTTCCCGTTGCCAAGGAAACCAAGTGCTCTGGCAGCACACATATGTGTGTAAGCGGATATGACACATATGGAAGGTCTTGTGGTGTGAATGGCCACTGCACGAAGCAGCAACACAGCTCTTCCAGTGCCAAAACAACTCCACCTGTCTCATGAACTTCACACATACCATCAGCTGTCCCGTCAGCTATCTAGGAAACCCTGTTTGGTCACTTCAGGTCCAAAGACCATGGAGCCCAGTGTTATTTTAACAAGCAGGATCACCACACACACACAACTAACATGGAGCTCCTCATTCAGGGCCTCAAATCTCCACAACCAAAGACAAGTTCAGTGCCTAAGCCATTACCCGTTGCCATGGAAACCAAGTGCTCTGGCAGCACATATGTGAAACAGTGGATGTGACACATATGGAACACAGTTTAGTGGTGAATGGCAACTGCACGAAGCAGCAACAAAGCTCTTTCAGTGCAAAAACAACTCCATCTGGCTGATCAACTTCACATACCATCAGCTGTCCTGTCAGATATCTAGGAAAACCTGTTTGGTCAGTTGCGGCCCAAATGCCCTTAGAGCATAGGGTGATTTAAACAAGCAGGATTATCACAAACACAAAACTAACATGGAGCTCCTCACACAAGGCGCTCAAAACTCCACAGCCAAAGACAAGTTCAGTGCCCAAGCATTTCCCGCTGCCATGGAAACCAAGTGCTCTGGCAGGAAATTCATCTGTAAGTGGGTATGACACCTAAGTAAGGTAGTGTGGTGGTGAATAGCCACTGCCCGAAGAAGCAGCACAGATTTTCCAATGCCAAAACTATTCCACCTGTCTCATGAACTTCACATACCATCAGCTGTCCTCGCAGCTATCTAGGAAAGCCTGTTTGGTCACTTCCGCTCTGATGCCCATAGAGCCCAGGATGATTTAAACAAGCAGGATGATCACACACACACAACTAACATGGAACTCCTCACTCAAGACGCTCAAACTCCACAGCCAAAGACAAGTTTAACGCCCAAGCCATTTCCCGTTGCCATGGAAACCAAGTGCTCTGGCAGCACATATTTCTGCAAGAGGATATGACACCTAAGGAAGGTAGTGTGATGGTGAATGTCCACTCTGGAAGCAGCAGCACAACTCTTCCAGTGCCAAAACAACTCCACCTGGCTCATGAATTTCACATGCCATCAGCTGTCCTGGCAGCTATCTAGGAAACCCTGTTTGGTCACTTCTGGTCCAAATGCCCATGGAGCACAGTGTGATTTAAATAAGCAGGATGATCACACAGACAAAACTAAGATGGAACTCCTCACTCAAGGCCCTCAAAACTCCACAGCCAAAGACAAGTTCAGCGCCCAAGTCATTTCCCGTTGCCATGGAAACCAAGTGCTCTGGCAGCACATATGTAGAAGTGAAACATAGAGAACACACTTTGGTGTGAATGGCAACTGACCGAAGCAGCAGCACATCTCTTCCAGTGCCAAAAGAACTCCACCAGTCTCATGAACTTCACACGCCATCAGCGGTCCTGGCAGCTATCTAGGAAACCCTGTTTGGTCACTTCCGGTCCAATGCACATTGGGCTCAATGAGATGGAATCAAGAAGCTTGAGCACCCAAATAAAATTAGCATGGAGCTGCCCACACAAGGCGATCAAAACTCCATTGCCAAAGACAAGTTAATCGCCCAAACCATTTCCCGTTGCCATGTAAACCCAGTGTTCTTTCAGCAAATATGTGTGTAAGTGGATATGACTCCTAGGGAAGGTAGTGTGTTGGTGAATGGCCACTGCTGGAAGCAGCAACACAGCTCTTCCAGTGCCAAAACAACTCCACAAGCTCATGAACTTCACACACCATCAGCTATCCTGGCAGCTATCTAGGAAACCCTGTTTGGTCACTTCTGGTCCAATGCACTTTGAGACCAGTGTGATGGAATCAAGAATGTTGAGCACCGAAACACACAACTAACATGTAACTCCTCACTCAAGGTGCTCAAAACTCCACAGAAAAAGATAAGGTCAGCGCCCAAGCCATTCCCCATAGCCATGCAAACCAAGTGCACTAGCAGCACATATGTGTGTAAGTGGATATGACACGTAAGGAAGGTAGTGAGGTGGTGAATTTCAACTGTCCGAAGCAGCAGCATACCTCTTTCAGTGCAAAAGCAACTCCACCTGGCTCATGAACTTCACATACCATCAGCTGTCCTGAAAGTTATCTAGGAAACCCTGTTTGACCACTTGGGGTCCAATGCACTTTGAGACCTGTGGGATGGAATCAAGCATGTTGAGCACCCAACACAACTAACATGTAGCCCCTCACTCAAGGCGCTCAAAACTCCACAGCCAAAGACAAGTTCAGCGCCCAAGCCATTTCCCGTTGCCAAGGAACCCAAGTGCTCTGGCAGCACATATGTCTCTAAGTGGATATGACACGTATGGAAGGTAGTGTGGTGGTGAATGACCACGGCCCGAAGCAGCAGCACAGCTCTTCCAGTGCCAAAACAACTCCACCAGGCTCATCAACTTCACATACCATCAGCTGTCCTGGCAGCTATCTAGGAAACCCTGTTTGGTCACTTGCAGTCCAAATGCCCATGGAGCCCAGTTTGATTTAAACCATGCAGGATGATCACAAACACACAACTAACATGGAGCTCTTCACTCAAGGCGCTCAAAACTCCACAGCCAAAGATAAGTTCAGCGCAAAAGCCATTTCCCGTTGCCAAGGAAACCAAGTGCTCTGGCAGCACACATATGTGTGTAAGCGGATATGACACATATGGAAGGTCTTGTGGTGTGAATGGCCACTGCACGAAGCAGCAACACAGCTCTTCCAGTGCCAAAACAACTCCACCTGTCTCATGAACTTCACACATACCATCAGCTGTCCCGTCAGCTATCTAGGAAACCCTGTTTGGTCACTTCAGGTCCAAAGACCATGGAGCCCAGTGTTATTTTAACAAGCAGGATCACCACACACACACAACTAACATGGAGCTCCTCATTCAGGGCCTCAAATCTCCACAACCAAAGACAAGTTCAGTGCCTAAGCCATTACCCGTTGCCATGGAAACCAAGTGCTCTGGCAGCACATATGTGAAACAGTGGATGTGACACATATGGAACACAGTTTAGTGGTGAATGGCAACTGCACGAAGCAGCAACAAAGCTCTTTCAGTGCAAAAACAACTCCATCTGGCTGATCAACTTCACATACCATCAGCTGTCCTGTCAGATATCTAGGAAAACCTGTTTGGTCAGTTGCGGCCCAAATGCCCTTAGAGCATAGGGTGATTTAAACATGCAGGATTATCACAAACACAAAACTAACATGGAGCTCCTCACACAAGGCGCTCAAAACTCCACAGCCAAAGACAAGTTCAGTGCCCAAGCATTTCCCGCTGCCATGGAAACCAAGTGCTCTGGCAGCAAATTCATCTGTAAGTGGGTATGACACTTAAGTAAGGTAGTTTGGTGGTGAATAGCCACTGCTCGAAGAAGCAGCACAGATTTTCCAATGCCAAAACTATTCCACCTGTCTCATGAACTTCACATACCATCAGCTGTCCTCGCAGCTATCTAGGAAACCCTGTTTGATCACTTCCACTCCAATGAACATTGAGCCAAGTGTGATGGAATCAAGCAGCTTGAGCAGAAAAACACAAGTAACATGGATCTCCTCATTCAAGGCGCTCCAAACTACACAGCCAAAGACAAGTTCAGCGCCCAAGCATTTCCCGCTGCCATGGAAACCAAGTGCTCTGGCAGGAAATTCATCTGTAAGTGGGTATGACACCTAAGTAAGGTAGTGTGGTGGTGAATAGCCACTGCCCGAAGAAGCAGCACAGATTTTCCAATGCCAAAACTATTCCACCTGTCTCATGAACTTCACATACCATCAGCTGTCCTCGCAGCTATCTAGGAAAGCCTGTTTGGTCACTTCCGCTCTGATGCCCATAGAGCCCAGGATGATTTAAACAAGCAGGATGATCACACACACACAACTAACATGGAACTCCTCACTCAAGACGCTCAAACTCCACAGCCAAAGACAAGTTTAACGCCCAAGCCATTTCCCGTTGCCATGGAAACCAAGTGCTCTGGCAGCACATATTTCTGCAAGAGGATATGACACCTAAGGAAGGTAGTGTGATGGTGAATGTCCACTCTGGAAGCAGCAGTACAACTCTTCCAGTGCCAAAACAACTCCACCTGGCTCATGAATTTCACATGCCATCAGCTGTCCTGGCAGCTATCTAGGAAACCCTGTTTGGTCACTTCTGGTCCAAATGCCCATGGAGCACAGTGTGATTTAAATAAGCAGGATGATCACACAGACAAAACTAAGATGGAACTCCTCACTCAAGGCCCTCAAAACTCCACAGCCAAAGACAAGTTCAGCGCCCAAGTCATTTCCCGTTGCCATGGAAACCAAGTGCTCTGGCAGCACATATGTAGAAGTGAAACATAGAGAACACACTTTGGTGTGAATGGCAACTGACCGAAGCAGCAGCACATCTCTTCCAGTGCCAAAAGAACTCCACCAGTCTCATGAACTTCACACGCCATCAGCGGTCCTGGCAGCTATCTAGGAAACCCTGTTTGGTCACTTCCGGTCCAATGCACATTGGGCTCAATGAGATGGAATCAAGAAGCTTGAGCACCCAAATAAAATTAGCATGGAGCTGCCCACACAAGGCGATCAAAACTCCATTGCCAAAGACAAGTTAATCGCCCAAACCATTTCCCGTTGCCATGTAGACCCAGTGTTCTTTCAGCAAATATGTGTGTAAGTGGATATGACTCCTAGGGAAGGTAGTGTGGTGGTGAATGGCCACTGCTGGAAGCAGCAACACAGCTCTTCCAGTGCCAAAACAACTCCACAAGCTCATGAACTTCACACACCATCAGCTATCCTGGCAGCTATCTAGGAAACCCTGTTTGGTCACTTCTGGTCCAATGCACTTTGAGACCAGTGTGATGGAATCAAGAATGTTGAGCACCGAAACACACAACTAACATGTAACTCCTCACTCAAGGTGCTCAAAACTCCACAGAAAAAGATAAGGTCAGCGCCCAAGCCATTCCCCGTAGCCATGCAAACCAAGTGCACTAGCAGCACATATGTGTGTAAGTGGATATGACACGTAAGGAAGGTAGTGAGGTGGTGAATTTCAACTGTCCGAAGCAGCAGCATACCTCTTTCAGTGCAAAAGCAACTCCACCTGGCTCATGAACTTCACATACCATCAGCTGTCCTGAAAGTTATCTAGGAAACCCTGTTTGACCACTTGGGGTCCAATGCACTTTGAGACCTGTGGGATGGAATCAAGCATGTTGAGCACCCAACACAACTAACATGTAGCCCCTCACTCAAGGCGCTCAAAACTCCACAGCCAAAGACAAGTTCAGCGCCCAAGCCATTTCCCGTTGCCAAGGAACCCAAGTGCTCTGGCAGCACATATGTCTCTAAGTGGATATGACACGTATGGAAGGTAGTGTGGTGGTGAATGACCACGGCCCGAAGCAGCAGCACAGCTCTTCCAGTGCCAAAACAACTCCACCAGGCTCATCAACTTCACATACCATCAGCTGTCCTGGCAGCTATCTAGGAAACCCTGTTTGGTCACTTGCAGTCCAAATGCCCATGGAGCCCAGTTTGATTTAAACCATGCAGGATGATCACAAACACACAACTAACATGGAGCTCTTCACTCAAGGCGCTCAAAACTCCACAGCCAAAGATAAGTTCAGCGCAAAAGCCATTTCCCGTTGCCAAGGAAACTAAGTGCTCTGGCAGCACACATATATGTGTAAGCGGATATGACACATATGGAAGGTCTTGTGGTGTGAATGGCCACTGCACGAAGCAGCAACACAGCTCTTCCAGTGCCAAAACAACTCCACCTGTCTCATGAACTTCACACATACCATCAGCTGTCCCGTCAGCTATCTAGGAAACCCTGTTTGGTCACTTCAGGTCCAAAGACCATGGAGCCCAGTGTTATTTTAACAAGCAGGATCACCACACACACACAACTAACATGGAGCTCCTCATTCAGGGCCTCAAATCTCCACAACCAAAGACAAGTTCAGTGCCTAAGCCATTACCCGTTGCCATGGAAACCAAGTGCTCTGGCAGCACATATGTGAAACAGTGGATGTGACACATATGGAACACAGTTTAGTGGTGAATGGCAACTGCACGAAGCAGCAACAAAGCTCTTTCAGTGCAAAAACAACTCCATCTGGCTGATCAACTTCACATACCATCAGCTGTCCTGTCAGATATCTAGGAAAACCTGTTTGGTCAGTTGCGGCCCAAATGCCCTTAGAGCATAGGGTGATTTAAACATGCAGGATTATCACAAACACAAAACTAACATGGAGCTCCTCACACAAGGCGCTCAAAACTCCACAGCCAAAGACAAGTTCAGTGCCCAAGCATTTCCCGCTGCCATGGAAACCAAGTGCTCTGGCAGCAAATTCATCTGTAAGTGGGTATGACACTTAAGTAAGGTAGTTTGGTGGTGAATAGCCACTGCTCGAAGAAGCAGCACAGATTTTCCAATGCCAAAACTATTCCACCTGTCTCATGAACTTCACATACCATCAGCTGTCCTCGCAGCTATCTAGCAAACCCTGTTTGATCACTTCGACTCCAATGAACATTGAGCCAAGTGTGATGGAATCAAGCAGCTTGAGCAGAAAAACACAAGTAACATGGATCTCCTCATTCAAGGCGCTCCAAACTACACAGCCAAAGACAAGTTCAGCGCCCAAGCATTTCCCGTTGCCATGGAAATCAAGTGCTCTGGCAGCACATATGTGTGTAAGAGGATATGACACGTATGGAAGGTAGTGTGGTGGTGAATGGCCAGTGCCCGAAGCAGCAGCACAGCTCTTCCTGTGCCACAACTACTGCAACTGACTCATCAACTTCACATACCATCAGCTGTCCTGGCAGTAATCTAGGAAACCCTGTTTGATCATTTCCGCTCCAATGCCTATTGAGCCCAGTGTGATTTGAACAAGCAGGATGATCACACACACACAACTAACATGGAACTCCTCACTCAAGGCGTTCAAACCTCCATAGCCAAAGACAAGTTCAGTGCCCAAGCCATTTCGCGTTGCCATGGAAACCAAGTGGTCTGGCAGCACATATGTGGAACACTGGATGTGACACCTACAACACAGTGTGGTAGTGAATAGCCACTGACCGAAGCAGCAGGACAGCTCTTTCAGTGCCAAAACAACTCCACCTGTCTCATCAACTTCATATACTATCAGCTGTCCTGGCAGCTATCTAGGAAATCCTGTTGGGTCACTTCCGGTCTAATGCCCATAGAGCCCAGTGTGATGGAATCAAGCATGTGGAGTAATCACACAAAACTAACGTGCAGATCGTCACATAACGTTCTCAAAACTCCACAGCCAAAGACAAGTTCAGCGCCCAAGACATTTCCCGTTGCCATGGAAACCAAGTGCTCCGACAGCACATATTTCTGCAAGTGGATATGACACCTAAGGAAGGTAGGGCGGTTGTGAATGTTCTGCCGGAAGCAGCTGCACAACTCTTCCAGTGCCAAAACAACTCCACCTGGCTCATCAACTTCACATAACATCACCTGTCGTGGCAGCAATCTAGGAAAACCTGTTTTGTCACTTGCGGTCCAAATGCCCTTTGAGCCCAGTGTGATTTAAACAGGCAGAGTGATCACACAAACACAGCTAACATGGAGTTCCTCACTCAAGGTGCTTGAAACTCCACAGCTAAATACAAGTTCAGGGCCAAATCCATTTCCCGTTGCCATGGAAACCAAGTTCTCTGGCAGCACATTGTTTGTAAGCGGGTATAACACCTATGTAAGGCAGTGTGGTGGTGAATGGCAACTGTCCGAAGCAGCAGCACAGCTCTTCCAGTGCAAAAGGAACTCACCGAGCTCATCAAGTTCACATGCCATCAGCTGTCATGGCAGCTATTTAGGAAATCCTATTTGGTCACTTGCGGTCAAAAGGCCCATTGTTCCTAGTGTGATGAAAGCAAGGATGTTGAGCACCCGAACAAAACTAACATGGAACTCCTCACTCAAGGTGCTCAAAACTCCACAGCCAAAGACAAGTTCAGCGCTGAAGCCATTTTTCGTTGCCATGGAAACCAAGTGCTCTGGCACCACATATGTTTGAAACTAGATATGACACCTATGGAGCGTAGTTTGGTGGTGAATGTCAACTGCCCGAAGCAGCAACACAGCTCTTCCAGTGACAAAACAACTCCACCTGCATCATCAAAATCACATACCATCAGCTGTCCTGGCAGCTATCTAGGCAACCATGTTTGGTCACTTGCGGTCCGATGTCCTTTAGGTTCAGTATAGGAAAACAAGAAGCTTGAGCACCCAAACAAAATTAACATGGAGCTGCTCACTCAAGGCGCTCAAATCTCCATCGCCAAAGACAAGTTCATTGCCGAAGCCATTTCCCATTGCCATGGAAACCAAGTGCTCTGGCAGCACATATGTGAGTAAGTGGATATGACACCCAAGGAAGATTGTGTAGTGGAGAAAGACCACTGCCCGACGCAGCAGCACAGCTCTTCCAGTGCCAAAACAACTCCACCTGGCTCATGAACATCACATATCATCAGCTGTCCTGGCAGCTATCTAGGAAACCCTGTATGGTCACTAACGGTCTAATGTCCATTGAGGCCAGTGGGATGGAATCAAGCATGTTAAGAACCCAAACAAAACTAACGTGTAGCTCCTCACTATGGCACTGAAAACTTCACAGACAAAGAGAAGTTCAGCGCCTAAGCCATTTCCCGTTGCCATGGAAACCAAGTGCTCTGGCAGATCATATGTGGACAGTGGATGTGACACTTACAAAACATAGTGTGGTGGTGAATGGCAACTGCTCGATCAGCAGCACAGCTCTTGTAGTGCCAAAACAACTCCACCTGCTCATAACTTCACATACCATCAGCTGTCCTGGCAGCTATCTAGGAAACCCTGTTTATTCACTTGTGGTCCAATGCCCATTGAACCAAGAGTGATTGAAACAAGCAGCTTGAGATCCCCCCAAAAAACTAACATGGAGCTCCTTACTAAGGGCACTCAAAACTCCACAGCCAAACACAAGTTCAGCACCCAAAGTCATTTCCCACCGTCATGGAAACCAAGTGCTCTGGCAGCAAATATGTGTGTAGGTGGATATGACACCTATGGAAGGTAGTGTGGTGGTGAATGGCAACTGTCCGAAACAGCAGCACAGCTCTTCCAGTGCCAAAACAACTCCACCTGGCTCATGAACTTCACATACCATCAGCTGTCCTGGCAGCTATCTAGGAAACCCTGTCTGGTCAATGGAAGTCGAAATTTCATGGAGCCCAGTGTGATTTAAACAAGCTGGGTGATCACACACAGACAACTAACATGGAGCTCATCACTAAGGGCACTAAAACTCCACAGCTAAACACAAATTCAAATCACAAGCTATTTCCGGCTGACATGGAAACCAAGTGCTCTGGCAGCACATATGTGGAACAGTGGATGTGACAAATAGAGAACACTGTTTGGTGGTGAATGACCACTGCCCGTATCAGCAGCACAGCTCTTCCAGAGCCAAAACAACCCCACCTTGCTCATCAACATCACATACCATCAGCTGTCCTGGCAGCTATCTAGGAAACCCTGTTTGGTCACTTGCGGTCCAAATGCCCTTTGAGCCCAGTGTGATTTAAACAAGCAGGATGATCACACACACACAACTAACCTGGAGCTCCTCACTCAAGGCGCTCAAAACTCCAGAAGCCAAGACTAGTTCAGCGCCTAAGCCATTTCCCATTGCGAGGGAAACCAAGTGCCCTGGCAGCACATATGTGGAACACTGAATATCCAACCAAGGGAATGTAGGTTCTCTGATGAATGACAACTGCCCAAAGCAGCAGCACAGCTCTTCCAGTGCCAAAACAACTCCACCTGGCTCATCAACTTCACATACCATCATCTCTTCTGGTAGCCATCTAAGAAACCCTGTTTGGTCACTTCTGGTCCAATGCCCTTGGAGAACAGTGTGATGGAATCAAGCAGCTTGAGAACACACACAACCCTAACATGGAGCTTCTCACTCAAGGTGCTCAAAACTCCACAACCAAAGACAAGTTCAGTGCCAAACCATTTCCCCTTGCCATGGAAACCAAGTGCTCTGGCAGCACATATGTGGAACAGTGGATGTGACACATACATAACACAGTTTGATGGTGAATGGCAACTGTGATACCAGCAGCACAGCTCTTGTAGTGCCAAAACAACTCCACCTGGCTGATGAACTTCACATACCATCAGCTGCACTGGCAGCTATCAAGGAAACCCTGTTTGATACTTGTGGTACAATGCCCATTGAGCCCAGTGTGATAGAAACAAGCAGCTGCAGTAGCCACACAAAACTAACATGGAGATGTTCACTCTAGGCGCTCAAAACTCCATTGCCAAACACAACTTCATCGCCCAAGCCATTTCCCGCTGCCATGGAAACCAAGTGCTCTGGCAGCACATATGTGGAACAATGAATGCGACACCTTGGGAATGTAGGTTCTCTGAAGAATGACAACTGCCCGAAGCAGCAACACAGCTCTTCCAGTGCCAAAACAACTCCACCTGGCTCATGAACTGCACATACCCTCAGCTGTCCTGGCAGCTATCTAGGAAACCCTGTTTGGTCACTTGCGGACCAATGCCCTTTGAGACCAGTGGGATGGAATCAAGCAGCTTGATCACCCACATAAAACTAACATGGAGCTCCTCACTGAAGGCGCTCAAATCTCCACAGCCAAAGACAAGTTCAGCGCCCAAGCCATTTCGCGTTGCCATGGAAACCAAGTGCTCTGGCAGCACATATGTGGAACAGTGGATGTGCAACATGCAGAACACAGTTTGGTGGTGAATGGCCACTGCCCGAATCAGCAGCACAGCTCTTCCCATGCCAAAACAACTCCACCTGGCTCATGAACTTGACATAGCCTCAGCTGTCCTGGCAGCTATCTAGGAAACCCTGTTTGGTCACTTCCGGTCCAATCACCCTTGTGTCCAGAATGATGGAATCAAGCAACATGAACACCCAAACACAACTGACATGTAGCTTCTCATTCAAGGCGCTCAAAACTCCACAGCCAAACACAAGTTCAGCGACTAAGGCATTTCCCGTTGTGTTGGAAATCAATTGCTCTGGCAGCACATTTGTGTGGAACAGTGGATATGCCCCCTTAAGGAAGGTAGTGTGCTGCTGAATTTCAACTGACCCAAGCAGCAACACAGCTCTTCCAGTGCCAAAACAACTCCACCTGGCTCATGAATTTCACATACCATCAGCTGTCCTCACAGCTCTCTAGGAAATCAGGTTTGACCAATTCCGCTCCAATGCCCATAGAGCACAGGGGGATGGAATCAAGCATGTTGAACACCCACACAGAACTAACATGGAGCTCTTCACTCAAGGTCACAAAACTCCACAGCCAAAGACAAATTCAACACACAAAGCCATTTCCTATTGCCATGGAAACCAAGTACACTGGGATCACATATGGCTGAAACTGGATACGACACCAAAGGAACGTAGTTGGGAGGTTAATGTCAGCTGCCCGAAGCAGCAACACAGCTCTTCCAGTTCCGAAACAACTCGACCTGGCTTATCAACTTCACATACCATCAGCTGTCCTGGCAGCTATCTAGGAAACCCTCTTTGGTCCCTTCCGGTAAAATCTTCATTGGGTCCAGAATGATGGAATCAGGCATGTTGAGCACCCAAACACAACAAACGTGTAACTCCTCACTGAATGCGCTCAAAACTCCACAGCCAAAGACAAGTTCAGCGCCTAAGCAATTTCCCGTTGCCATGAAAACCAAGTGCTCTGGCAGCACATATGTGTTACAGTGGATGTGACACATAGAGAAAACAGTGTGGTGGTGAATGGCCTCTGCCCGAAGCAGCAGCACAGCTCTTCGAGTGCCAAACAACTCCACCTGGCTCATGAACTTCACAAACCATCAGCTGTCCTGGAACCTAGCTAGGATACCCTGTTTGGTCATTTCCACTCCAAATGCCCATGGAGCCCAGTGTGATTGAAACATGCAGGATGATCACAAACACAACTAACATGGAGCTCCTCACTCAAGGTGCTCAGAACTTCACAGCCAATGACAAGTTCAGCGGCAAAGCTGTTTCCCATTGCCATGGAAACCAAGTGCTCTGGCAGCACGTATGTGGAACAGTGCATGTGACAAATAGAGCACACAGTTTGGTGGTGAAAGGCAACTGCCCGAAGCGGCAGCACAGCTCTTCCAGTGCCAAAACAACTCCACCTGGCTCAGGAACTTCACATACCATCAGCTGCTCTGGCAGCTATCAAGGAAAACCCGTTCGGTCACTTCCGGTCCAAATGCCCATTCAGCACAGTGTGATGGAATCCACCCGATTGAGCACCCAAACAAAACTAACATGGAGCTCCTCACACAAGGTGGTAAAAACTCCTCAGCCAAAGACAACTTCAGCGCACAAGCGATTTCGCGTTGCCATAAACCAAGTGTACTGGCTGCACATATGTGTGAAAGTGGATATGCCCACTTTAGGAAGGTAGTGTGGTGGTGAATTTCAACTGTCCGAAGCAGCAGCACAGCTCTTCCAGTGCCAAAACACCTCCACCCGGCTCATGAACAACACATGCCATCAGCTGTCCTGGCAGCTATCTAGGAAACCCTACTTGGTCACTTCTGATCCAATGTCCATTGCAGTTTGATGGAAACAAGAAGCTTGAGCACCCAAAGAAAACTAACAAGGAGCTGCCCACACAAGGCCCTCAAAACTCCACAGCCAAAGACAAGTTCATCAGCAAGCCATTTCCTATTGCCATGAAATCAAGTGCTCTGGCAGCACATATGTGGAACAGTGAGTGTAACAGATACAGAACACAGTTTGGTGGTGAATGGAAACTGCCTGAAGCAGCAGCACAGCTCTTCCAGTGCCAAAAAAACTCCACCTGGCTCATGAACCTCACATACCATCAGCTGTCCTGCAGCTATCTAGGAAACCCTGTTTGGTCACTTCCGCTCCAAATGCCCATGGAGAATATTATGATGGAATCAAGCATATTGTGCACCCACACAGACAAAACTAACATGTAGCTCCTCACTCAAGGCGCTCAAACTCCACAGCCAAAGACAAGTTCAGCTCCCAAGCCATTTCCCGTAGCCATGGAAACCAAGTGCTCTGGCAGCACATATGTGGAACAGTGGATGTGACACATAGAGAACATAGTGTGGTTATGAATGGCAACAGCCCGAAGCAGCAACAGAGCTCTTCCAGTGACAAAACAAGTACACCTGGCCCATGAACTTCACATACCATCAGCTGTCCTGGCAGCTATCTAGGAAACCCTGTTTGCTCACTTGCGTTCTAATCCCCATTGATCCCAGTGTGATGGAATGAAGCATGTTGAGCACCCAAACAAAACTAACGTGGATCTGCTCCCTCAAGGCGCTCAAAACTCAACAGCCAAAGACAAGTTCAGCGCCCAAGCCATTTCCCATTGCCATGGAAACCAGTGCTCTGGCAGCACATATGTCTGTACTGGATATGACACCTAAGGAAGGTAGTTTATTGGTTAATGTCTACTGCCCGAAGCAGCAATACAGCTCTTCCAGTTGCAAAATTACTCCACCTGGCTCATGAACTTCACAAACCATCAGCTGTCCTGGCAGCTATCTAGGAAACCCTGTCTGGTCAATTGAAGTCGAAATGTCCATGGAGCCCAGTGTGATTTAAACAAGCAGGATGATCACACACAGACAACTAACATGGAGCTCCTCACAGAAGGCGTTCAAAACTCCACAGCCAAAGACAAGTTCATCAGCATGCGATTTCCCGTTGCCATGGAAACCAAGTGCTCTTGCAGCACATATGTGGAACAGAGGATGTGACACATAAGGAACACAGTTTGGTGGTGAATGTCAACTGCCCGAAACAGCAGCACAGCTCTTCCAGTGCCAAAACAACTCCAACCGGCTCAGGAGCTTACATACCATCAGCTGTCCTGGCAGCTATCTAGGAAACCCTGTTTGATCACTTGAGAACCATTCCCCATTGAGCCTAGTGTGATAGAAACACGCAGCTCTAGCATCTACAAAATCTAAAATGGAGCTCCTCACTAAAGGTACGCAAATCTCCACAGAAAAACACAAGTTTATCGCCCAAGCCATGTTCCGCTGCCATGGAAACCAAGTGCTCTGGCAGCACATATGTGGAACAATGGATGTCACACATAGAGAGCATAGTGTGGTGGTGAATGACAACTGCCCGAAGCAGCAGCACAGCTCTTCCAGTGCAAAACAACTCCACCTGGCTGATGAATTTCACACATACCATCAGCTGTCCTGTCAGCTAGCTAGGAAACCCTGTTTGGTCACCAGCGGTCCAAAGCCCATGGAGCCCAGTGTGATTTAAACAAGCAGGATGACCAGAAACACACAACTAACATGGAGCTCCTCACTCAGGGGCTCAAATCTCCACAACCAAAGACAAGTTCAGCACCTAAGCCATTTCCCGTTGCCATTTAAACCAAGTGCTCTGGCAGCACCTATGTGGAACAGTGGATGTGACACTTACAGATCACAGTGTGGTGGTGAATGGCAACTGCCTGAAGCAGCAGCACAGGTGTTCCAGTGCCAAAACAACTCCACCTGGCTCATCAAATTCACATACCATCAGCTGTCCTGGCAGCTATCTAGGAAACCCTGTTTGGTCACATCCGGTCCAAAGCCCATAGAGACCAGTGTGATGGAATCAAGCATCTTGAGCACCCACATAAAACTTACATGGAGCTCCTCACTCAAGGCGCTCAAGCCTCCGCAGCCAAAGACAGGTTTAGCGTCCAAGCCATTTCCCGTTACGATGGAAACCAAGTGCTCTGGCAGCAAATTAGTCTTTAAGTGGTTATGACACCTAGGGAACTGTGTGGTGGTGAATCGCCACAGTCCGAAGCAGCAGCACAGCTCTTTCAGTGCCAAAACAACTCCACCTCTCTCATGAACTTCACATACCATCAGCTTCCGGGCAGCTATCTAGGAAACCCTTTTTGGTTACTTTCGCTCCAATTCCCCTAGAGCCCAGTGTGATGGAATCAAGCATGTTGAGCATCCAAACAAAACTAACGTGGAGCTCCTCACACAAGGCGCTCAAAACTCCACAGCAAAGACAAGTTCAGTGCCCAAGCCATTTCCCGTTGAGATGGAAACCAAGTGTTCTGGCAGCATATTAGTCTGAAAGTGGTTATGACACGTAGGGAAGGTAGTGTGGTGGTGAATGGCCACTGCCCGAAGCAGCAGCACAGCTCTTCCAGTGACGAAACAACTCCACCTGACTCATCAACTTCACATACCATCAGCTGTCCTGGCAGCTATCTAGAAAACACTGTTTGGTCACTTCTGGTCCAATGACCATAGAGGCCAGTGTGATGGAATCAAGCATGTTGAGCATCCAAACAAAACTAACATGGAGCTCCTCACTCTAGGCGCTCAAATCTCCCCAGCAAAGACAAGTTCAGCGTCGAAGCCATTTCCCGTTGCCATGGAAACCAAGTGCTCTGGCAGCAAATTAGTCTGTATGTGGTTATGACACCTAGGGAACCCTGTGTGGTGGTGAATCGCCACAGTCCGAAGCACCAGCACAGCTCTTTCAGTGCCAAAACAACTCCACTTCTTTCATGAACTTCACATACCATCAGCTTCCAGGCAGCTATCTAGGAAACCCTGTTTGATCACTTCTGGTCCAATGCCCTGGAGCCCAGTGGGATGGAATCAAGCAGCTTGATCACGCACACAAAACTAACATGTAGCTCCTCACTCAAGGCGCTCAAAACTCCACAGCCAAAGACAAGTTTAGCGCCCAAGCCATTTCCCTTTGCCATGGAAACCAAGTGCTCTGGCAGCACATATATGTTTAAGTGCATATGACACCTAAGGAAGGTAGTGTGTTGGTAAACGGCCATTTATCTAAGCAGCAGCACAGCTCTTCCAGTGCCAAAACAACTCCACCTGACTCATGAACTTCACATACCATCAGCTGTCCTGGCAGCTATCTAGGAAACCCTTTTGGGTTACTTTCGCTCCAATTCCCCTAGAGCCCAGTGTGATGGAATCAAGCATGTTGAGCATCCAAACAAAACTAACGTGGAGCTCCTCACAGAAGGCGCTCAAAACTCCACAGCAAAACACAAGTTCAGTGCCCAAGCCATTTCCCGTTGCCATGGAAACCAAGTGCTCTGGCAGCAAATTCTTCTGTAAGTGGGTATGACACCTACGGAAGGTAGTGTGGTGGTGAATGGCCACTGTCCGAAGCAGCAGCACAACTCTTCCAGTGTCAAAACAACTCCACCTGGCTCATGAACTTCACATACCTTCAGCCGTCCTGGCAGCTATCTAGGAAACCTTGTTTGGTCACTTTCGCAACAATGCCCGTTGAGCCCAGGGGGATGGAATCAAGCAGGTTGAGCACCCAAACACAACTAAGATGGATCTCCTCACTTAAGACACTCAAAACGCCACAGTAAAAGACAAGTTCAGCGTCCAAGCCATTTCCTGTTGCCATGGAACCAAGTGCTCTGGCAGCACATATGTGGAACACTGTATGTGAGACATACAGAACACAGTGTGGTGGTGAATGGCCACTGCCCGAAGCAGCAGCACAGCTCTTCTAGTGCCAAAACAACTTCACCTAGCTCATCAAATTCACATACCATCAGCTGTCCTGGCAGCTATCTAGGAAACCCTGTTTGGTCTCTTCTGTTAAAATGCCCATGGAGCCCAGTGTGATGAAATCAAGCATATTGAGCACCCAAACAAAACTAACATGCAGCTCCTCACTCAAGTCGCTCAAAACTCCATCATCATAGACAAGTTCAGCACCCAAGCAATTTCCCGTTGCCATGGAAACCAAGTGCTCTGGCAGCACATATGTGTGTAAGTGGATATGACACCTATGGAAGGTAGTGTGGTGGTGAATGGCCACTGTCAGAAGCAGCAGCACAGCTCTTCTAGTGCCAAAACAACTCCACCTGGCTCATCAACTTCACATACCATCAGCTGTCCTGTCAGCTATCTAGGAAACCCTGTTTGGTCACTAGCGGTCCAAAGCCCATGGAGCCCAGTGAGATTTAAACAAGCAGGATGATTACACACACACAACTAACATGGAGCTCCTCACTCAGGGTCTCAAAACTCCACAACCTCTTAGAATGTCTTCTGGTTAGATGTGTCTCTTGTAGACAACAGATAGTTGGGTGCTGTTTCATAATCCATTCTGTTAATCTATTCCTTTTGATTGGTGAGTTCAGGCCATTTGTGTTAAGAGTTAAAATTGAGAGGTTTTGATTTTCCCCTGCAATACTTGTTTTTGTGGGTGTTGGTATTTGTGTAATTGCCCTTCCTTGTGTTGGCTTTAGTGGGTAGGCCTTCCTGTTTGCCATCTTTTCTTATGATTCACCTGCTTTTATTCTGGATTTAGTGCATTTCTAAGGAGATTTTGTAGAGCTGGTTTTGTGCTGGCATATTCTTCTAATTTCTCTTTGCTGTGAAATTATTTGATTTCATTTTCATATACGAATGAGATCTTTGCAGGGTACAATATTCTTGGTTGACCGTTGTTCTGATTCAGGATTTGGAAGATCTTTGTCCATTCTCTTCTTGCTTGTAAAGTCTCTTCAGAGAAGTCAGCAGTGATCCTGATTGGTTTTCCCCGGTATGTGATCTTTTCTCTGCTCCGTACTTGTCTTAGGATTCTTTCTTTGTCTTCGCTGGAGTGGAACTTGAGCACCATATGTCTGGGTGAGGATCGCTTTGGGTCATATCTGCTGGGAGTCTTCTGACCGTCCTGGATTTGGGCTGGGTTCATGTTCCAAGTGTTTTGAAAGTTTTCCTGTATAATTTCGTCGAGCACCATTTGCATTCCTGACTCTTTTTCTGCTCCTTCAGGAAGGCCAATAATCCTAATATTCGATTTTCTGAGATTGTCTTTCATTTCTTGTATGGTCTTATTGGCTTTGTTCAGACTTGTCTCCAGCTGTTTAATGAACTGGGTATGTTCATTTTGTGTATCTTCCGTTTCAGAGATCCTCTCTTCTGCTGTATTTGTTCTGTTTGTTAGGCTCTCAATTTTGTGCTCTAAGTCAAGGATTTTACTTTTCATTTGTTGTATTTCTGAGGCTATGTGGTTCTTGAATTCCTTGAAGTCCTCCCAATTCTTCTCATTGTCTCTGACATATTGTAACATTATTTTTTTGAAATCCTTGTCTGGTAGATCGTCTATGTCTTCATCTCACATCTCCGAAATAGACATTGGCTTTTGATCCTTTATTGGTAGGGTGTTGGCTCTCTCATCTGGATCATTACCTTTTCTGGTATTTCTTCCCATTGTGTTAGTGCTTCTTTTTTGAGAGACCTAGGCACCAGTGTGCTGAGGGGTCTCCAAGCACTATCCTGTAGAGATCGGAGTCTGCAGGCATGGAGTAGCAGGGTGTGGGAATTTTCAAGGCACTTTTGGTGCGTCTCCAGAACACTGGACCTCAGGGCGCCGCTTCCAGGGCCTAGCGGATTCAAAGCGCACTCTCAGCTGGTCCCCTACAGGTATGCTACCACAGGGCGTGGGGGAGAGAAGGCACTCACTGTGCGCGCCCGCTGTGCATGGGATCACAGGGCTCGGAGGATTCTAGGTGCTTTCTCGGTGTGTCCCCAGTGCCAGGGACTGCAGGGTGTGGAGGTTCCAGGTGCTCTCTGGGAACGCCTCCTGTACCTGGGTCCTCAGTGTTCTTGTGCGTCTCCCAAGCACGGGACTACAGGGCGTGGGGTGTTTCAGGTGCTCTCTGGAAGCGCCTTTTGCTCAGGCCCGCCCACCCCAGCGCTTGCAGGGGACCGACCGCCCCAGCGCTAGCATGGGACTGCCCAGCCCAGAGGCGTGCTCGGGTTCCTGTGGGATAGCACCGCCCAGCTGAGTGCCAGACCGCAAAGGCACGGGGGAGTATTCATTGTGCCTTTTGCCTTTCTCCTCAGTGCACAGGTCCACTGTGCATCACTTTCCAGACACAGTTTTGGCAGTTTCAAGGCACTTGCCCTGTGTCCCTAGACGCTGGAGTCTCGGCGGGGGAGGGGCAGGAAGATGGGGCCAACTCCCGGAGCCTCCGACCCACCACTGTCCTCTCCCAACTCACTCAAACCAAACAACCAAAATGTCAAAACAAACAAGCCACTCAAGAAATGGGCACGGGAAATGGGCAAACACTTCACAAAGGAACAAACCCAAATGGCAAATAAACATATGAAAAAAGCTCAAGTTCCCTGGCATTAAGGGAAATGCAAATTATAACATCAATGAGGTACCACCTGACGCCAGTAAGACTGGCCCACATGAATAAAAGCACCAACAACACTTGTAGGCGAAGTTGCGGGGAAAAGGGAAGCCTACTCCACTGCTGGTGGGGCAGCAGGCTGGTACAGCCTCTATGGAAATCAGTATGGAGAATATTCAAGCAACTCAAATTCAACATACCGTATGATCCAGCAATAGCACTGCTAGAAATATATCCAGAACAATTGTTTTATGAGAAACCAACATGCACTCCTATGCTCATAGCAGCACAATCAGTAATTGCAAAAACATGGAAGCAACCAAAATGCCCATCAACAGAGGACTGGATAAGAAAGCTATGGTTCATCTACTCCATGGAATACTACTCAGCTATTAACAAAAACAAAATGCAGTTTTTTGTGGCCAAATGGGCCAAACTGGAAACCATAATGCTAAGGGAAATGAGCCAATCCCAAAAGGTTAAATACCACATGTTTGCCTTAATTTAAGATGATATGATGTTATGTATAACATGTTATGTGATGAATGTTATATGTTGTGTATAAACTAAAATTGAAGTATAGGTGAGGTGGTCACAGAAGGTGGCTGGGAACTCGCATTTACTTTCAACATGTTGGTTACTCATTACTATGTCAATTAATTCCATAGTGATGTAAATTTTTGCTGACGGTATGTTGGAGCTTTCAATTGACTGGGATGGTACTCTGCTGGCTCTGTCTTCAGACCAGAGAGGGTATACCTAAGAAGCCGTTGAACATGACTGGACAATAAGATGCTGGACTCTATGTTTGGTATACGCTTGCAATGGGGGAATCTCAACTGAACTTGAGCTGTGTTCATGCAACAAGGTGGAGGAATCCACCATGGTGGGAGGGTTTGGGGAGGGGTGGGGAGAACCCAAGTACCTATGTAACTGTATCACATAATACAATGAAATTCATGATGAAAAAAAATAAATAAAACACACAAATCAGTAAAAAAAAAAAAAAACACTGCACCAAGGTGGAGGAACCACCAGGTGGGAGGGGCGTGGAGCCTATGAAACTGTCACATAATGCATAATAATTAACAGAAAAAAATTTAAAAAAATATGTAACTGTTAATAAAAAAACTCCAAACCAAAGACAAGTTCGGCGCCTAAGCCATTTCCCGTTGCCATGGAAACCAAATGCTCTGGCAGCACATATGTGGAACACTGGATGTGAAACATAGAGAACACAGTGTGGTGGTGAATGTTCTGGCAGCTATCTAGGAAACCCTGTTTTGTCACTTCCACTCCAATGCCCATGGAGCCCAGTGGGATGGAATCAAGCAGCTTGAGCACCCAAACAAAACTAACATGTAGCTCTTCACTCAAGGCGTTCCAATCTCCACAGCCAAAGACAAGTTCAGCGCACAAGCCATTTCCCATTGCCATGGAAACCATGTGCTCTGGCAGCACATATGTGTGTAAGTGGAAATGACACCTAAGGAAGGTAGTGTGGTAGTGAATGGCAACTGCCCGAAGCAGCAGCACAGCTCATCCAGTGATAAAACAACTCCACCTGGCTCATCAACTTCACATACCATCAGCTGTCCTGGCAGGTATCTAGGAAACCCTGTTTGATCACTTGGTGTGCAATGCCCATAGAGCCCAGTGTGATGGAATCAAGCATGTTGAACAACCAAACAAAACTAACATGCAGCTGCTCACTCAAGGCGCTCAAAACTCCATCATCAAAGACATATTCAGCGCCCAAGCCATTTCCCGTTGCCATGGAAACCAAGTGCTCTGGCAGCACATATGTGGAATACTGGAAGTGACACATGCAGAACACTGTGTGGTGGTGAATGGCAACTGCCGGAAGAAGCAGCAAAGCTCTTCCACTGCAAAAACAACTCCACCTGGCTCATCAACTTCACATACCATCAGCTGTCCTGGCAGCTATCTAGGAAACCCTGTTTGGTCACTTCCACTCCAATGCCCTGTGGAGACCAGTGGGATGGAAGCAAGCAGCTTGAGCACCCACTCAAAACTAACATGGAGCTCCTCACTCAAGGCACACAAACTCCACAGGAAAACACAAGTTCAGCGCCCAAGCCATTTCCTGTTGCCTTGGAACCCAAGTGCTCTGGCAGCACATATGTGTGAAAGTGGATAAGACACCTATGGAAGGTAGTATCATTTTTAATGGAAACTGCCCAAAGCAGTAGCACAGCTCTTCCAGTGCCAAAACAACTCCACCTGGCGCATCAACTTCACATACCATTAGCTGTCCTGGCAGCTATCTAGGAAACCCTGTTTCGTCACTCGTTGTCCAATGCCCGTTGGGCCCAATGTAATGAAATCAAGCAGCATGAGCACCCAAACAAAACTAACATGGAGCTGCTCACCTAAGGTGTTCAAAACACTACAGGAAAAGACAGGTTCAGCGCCCAAGCAATTTCCCGCTACCATGGAACCAAGTGCTCTGGCAACACATATGTAAACAGTGGATGTGACACATACAGAACACAGTTTGGTGGTGAATATCCACTGCCCAAAGTAGCAGCACAGCTTTTGCAATGCCAAAACAACTCCACCTGGCTCATCAACTTCACATACCATCAGCTGTCCTTGCAGTTCTCTAGGAAAAAATGTTTGGTCACTTCTGGTCTAAATGCTCATGGATCCCAGGGTGATTTAAACAAGCAGGATGATCACACACACACAAACAACATGGAGCTGCTCACTCAAGGCGCTCAAAACTCCACAGCCAAAGACAAGTTCAGCGCCCAAGCCAATTCCCGCTGCATGGAAACCAAGTGCTCTGGCAGCACATACGTCTGCAAGTGGATAGGACACCTAAGGAAGGTAGTGTGGTGGTGAATTTCAACTATCCGAAGCAGCAAAAAAACCTCTTTCAGTGCCAGAACAACTGCACCTGGCTCATGAACTTCACATATCATCAGCTGTCCTGGCAGCTATCTAGGAAACACTGTTTGGACATTTCTGGTCAAATGCCCATGAAGACCAGTGTGATGATATCAACCAGGTTGAGCACCCAAAAACAACCAACATGTAGAACCCCCCCTCAAGGCGCTCAAAACTCAACAGCCAAAGACAAGTTCAACGCCCAGGCCATTTCCCATTGCCATGGAAACCAGTGATCTGGCAGCACATATGTCTGTAACTGGATATGACACCTATGGAAGGTAGTTTATTGGTTAATGTCAACTGCCCGAAGCAGCAACACAGCTCATCCAGTTGCAAAATTACTCCACCTGGCTCATGAACTTCACATACCATCAGCTGTCCTGGCAGCTATCTAGGAAACCCTGTCTGGTCACTTGAAGTCGAAATGTCCATGGAGCCCAGTGTGATTTAAACAAGCAGGATGATCACACACAGACAACTAACATGGAGCTCCTCAGTCAAGGTGCTCAACTCCACAGCCAAAGACAAGTTCATCAGCAAGCCATTTCCCGTTGCCATGAAACCAAGTGCTCTGGCAGCACATATGTGGAACAGTCGATGTGACACATACAGAACACAGTTTGGTGGTGAATGTCAACTGCCCAAAGTAGCAGCACAGCTTTTGCAGTGCCAAAACAACTCCACCTGGCTAATCAACTTCACATACCATCAGTTGTCCTTGCAGTTCTCTAGGAAAAAATGTTTGGTCACTTCTGGTCTAAATGCTCATGGAGCCCAGGGTGATTTAAACAAGCAGGATGATCACACACACACAAATGACATGGAGCTGCTCACTCAAGGCGCTCAAAACTCCACAGCCAAAGACAAGTTCAGTGCCCAAGCCAATTCCCGCTGCATGGAAACCAAGTGCTCTGGCAGCACATAAGTGGAACAGTGGATGTGACACATAAGGAACACAGTTTGGTGGTGAATGGCAACTGCCCGAAGCAACAGCACAGCTCTTCTAGTGCCAAATCAACTCCACCTGGCTCATGAACTTCTTACACCATCACCTGTTAAGGCAGCTATCTAGGAAACCCTGTTTGATCACTTGCGGTCCAATCCCCATTGAGCCAAGTGTGATAGAAACACGCAGCTGTAGCACCTACAAAATCTAACATGGAGCTCCTCACTAAAGGTACGCAAATCTCCACAGAAAAACACAAGTTTATCGCCCAAGCCATGTTCCGCTGCCATGGAAACCAAGTGCTCTGGCAGCACATATGTGGAACAATGGATGTCACACATAGAGAACACAGTGTGGTGGTGAATGTCCACTGTCCGAAGCAGCAGCACAGCTCTTCCAGTGCCAAAACAACTCCACCTGGCTCATCAACTTCACATACCATCAGCTGTCCTGTCAGCTGTCTAGGAAACCCTGTTTGGTCACTTGCGGTCTGATGCTCATAGAGCCCATTGTGATTTAAAAAAGCAGGATGATCACACACACACAACTAACATGGAGCTCCTCACTCAAGGTGCGTAAAATTAAACAGAAGAAGACCAAGTTCAGCGCCCAAGCCATTTCCCGTTGCCATGGAAACCAAGTGCTCTGTCAGCACATATGTGTGTAATTGGATATGATACCTATCGAGGGTAGTGTGGTGTTGATTGGCCACTGTCCGAACAGCAGCACAGCTCTTCCAGTGCCAAAACAACTCCACATGGCTCATCAACTTCACATACCATCAGCTGTCCTGGCAGCTATCTAGGAAACCCTCTTTGGTCACTTCCACTCGAATGCCCCTTGAGCCCATTGGGATGGAGTCAAGCAGGTTGAGCACCAAAACACAACTAACATGGAGCTGCTCACTCAAGGCGCTCAAAACTCCACAGCGAAGACAAGTTCAGCGCCTCATTCGTTTCCCGTTGCCATGGAAACCAAGTGCTCTGGCAGCACATATGTGTGAAAGTGGATATGACACCTAAGGAAGGTAGTGTTTTGGTGAATTTCAACAGTCCGAAGTAGCAGCAACACAGCTCTTCCAGTGTCAAAACAACTCCACCTGCTTCATGTACTTCACATACCATCAGCTGTCCTGGCAGCTATCTAGGAAACCCTGTTTGGTCACTTGGTGTGCAATGCCCATAGGGCCCAGTGTGATGGAATCAAACATATTGAGCACACACACAAAATTAAAAAGGAGCTCCTCATTCAAGGCGCTAAAAACTCCACAGCCAAAGACAAGTTCAGCGTCCAAGTCATAACCGTTGCCAAGGAACCCAAGTGCTTTGGCAGCACATATGTCTCTAAGTGGATATGACACGTATGGAAGGTAGTGTGGTGGTGAATAACCACTGCCCGAAGCAGCAGCTCTTCCAGTGCCAAAACAACTCCACCTGGCTACTGAACTTCACATACCATCACCTGTCCTGGATGCTATCTAGGAAACCCTGTTTGGTCATTTGCGGTCCGAAGCCCATAGAGCCCAGAGTGATTTAAACAAGCAGGATGATCACACACACACAACTAACCTGGAGCTCTTCACTCAAGGCGCTTAAAATTAAACAGAAAAAGACCAGTTCAGCGCCCAAGGCATTTCCCGTTGCCATGGAAACCAAGTGCTCTGCAAGCACATATATGTGTAATTGGATATGATACCTATCGAAGGTAGTGTGGTGTTGAATGGCCACTGTCCGAAGCAGCAGCACAGCTCTTCCAGTGCCAAAACAACTCCACCTGGCTCATCAACTTCACATACCATCAGATATCCAGGCAGCTATCTAGGAAACGCTGTTTGGTCACTTCTGGTCGAAATCCCATGGAGCCCAGTGTGATTAAAACCAGCAGGATGATCACACACACACAACTAACATGGAGCAGCTCACTGAATGCGCTCAAAACTCCACAGCCAAAGACTAGTTCAGCGCCCAAGCCATTTCCCATTGCCATGGAAACCAAGTGCTCTGGCAGCACAAATGTGGAACAGTGGATGTGACACATACAGAACACAGTTTGGTGGTGAATGGCCACTGCCCAAAGCAGCAGCACAGCTCTTCCAGTGCCAAAACAACTCCACCTGGCTCATGAACTTCACATGCCATCAGCTGTCCTGGCAGCTATCCAGGAAACCCTATTTGGTCACTTCCGGTCCAATGCCCTTTAAGACCAATGGGACGGAATCAAGCATGTTGAACACCAAACACAACTAACATAGAGCTCCTCACACAAGGCGCTCAAAATTTCACAGCCAAAGACAAGTTCATCGCCCAAGCCATTTCCTGTTGCAATGGAAACCAAGTGCTCTGGCAGCACATATGTGGAACAGCGGACGTGACACACACAGAACACAGTTTTGTGGTGAAAGGCAACTGACCGTAGAAGCAGCACAGCTCTTCCAGTGCCATAACAAGTCCACCTTTTCTCATGAATTTCACATACCATCAGCTGTTCTGGAAGCTATCTAGGAAACCCTGTTTGGTCACTTGCGGTCCAATGTCCATGGGCCAAATGTGACAGAAGAAGCAGCTCTAGCACCCACAAAAACTAACATGGAGCTGTTCACTAAGGGAACTCAAAACTCCACAGCCAAAGACAAGTTCATCGCCCAAGGCGCTTTCCGTTGCCATGGAAACCAAGAGCTCTGGCAGCACATATATGGAACACTGAAATTGACACCAAGGAAATGTAAGTTATCTGAAGAATGACAGCTGCCGGAAGCAGCAGCAAGCTTTTCCAGTGCCAAAACAACTTCATCTGGCTCATCAACTTCACATTCCATCAGCTGTTCTGGCAGCTATCTAGGAAACCCTGTTTGGTCACTTCGGTACAAATGCCCTTTGAGCCCAGTGTGATTTAAACAGGCAGAGTGATCACAAAAACACAGCTAACATGGAGTTCCTCACTCAAGATGCTTGAAACTCCACAGCTAATTACAAGTTCAGGGCCCAAGCCATTTCCCGTTGCCATGGAAACCAAGTGCTCTGATAGCACATATGTTTGTAAGTGGGTATAACACCTATGGAAGGCAGTGTGGTGGTCAATGGCAACTGTCCGAAGCAGCAGCACAGCTCTTCCAGTGCCAAAAGAACTCCACCTGGCTCATCAACTTCACATGCCATCAGCTGTCATGACAGCCCCTTAGGAAATCCTGTTTGGTCACTACCGGTCTAATGCCCATTGAGCCCAGTGTGATGGAATCAAGCATGTTGAGCACCCAAACAAAACTAACGTGAAGCTGCTCACTCAAGGCGCTCAAAAAACCATCAACAAAGACAAGTTCAGCGCTGAAGCCATTTCCCGTTGCCATGGAAACCAAGCGCTCTGGCAGCACATATGTGGAACAGTGGATATGACACCTAAAGAAGGTAGTGTTGTGGTGAATGACAACCCCCGAAGCAGCAACACAGCTCTTCCAGTGCCATAACAGCTCATACTGGCTCATGAACTTCACATACCATCACCTGTCCTGGCAGCTATTTAGGAAACCCTCTTTGGTCACTTCCGCTTAAATGCCCTTAGAGCCCTGAGGGATGAAAGCAAGCATGTTGAGCACCCGAACTAAACTAACATGGACCTCCTCACTCAAGGCGCTCAAAACTTCACAGCCAAGACAAGTTCAGCGCCCAAGCCATTTCCCGTTGCCATGGAAACCAAGTGCTCTGGCACCACATATGTTTGAATCTAGATATGACACCTATGGAACGTAGTTTGGTGGTTAATGTCAACTGCCCGAAGCAGCAACACAGCTCTTCCAGTGACAAAACAACTCCACCTGCATCATGAAAATCACATATCATCAGCTGTCCTGGCAGCTATCAAGGAAACCCTGTATGGTCACTACCGGTCTAATGCCCATTGAGCCCAGTGTGATGGAATCAAGCATGTTGAGCACCCAAACAAAACTAACGTGAAGCTGCTCACTCAAGGCGCTCAAAACTTCACAGCCAAAGACAAGTTCAGCGCCCAAGCCATTTCCCGTTGCCATGGAAACCACGTGCTCATGCAACACATATATGGAACACTGAAATTGACACCAAGGGAATGTAGGTTCTCTGAAGAACAACAGCCACCGGAAGCAGCAGCACAGCTCTTCCAGTGACAAAACAACTCCACCTGGCTCATGAACTTCATACACCATCACCTGTTAAGGCAGCTATCTAGGCAACCCTGTTTGGTCACTTGCGGTCCGATGCCCTTTGGGTTCAGTATAGGAAAACAAGAAGCTTGAACACCCAAACAAAACTAACATAGAGCTGCTCACTCAACGCGCTCAAACTCCATCGCCAAAGACAAGTTCAGCACCCAAGCCATTTCCCGTTGCCATGGAAACCAAGTGCTCTGGCAGCACATATGTGTGTAAGTGGATATGAAACCCAAGGAAGATAGTGTGGTGGTGAAAGACCACTGTCCGAAGCAGCAGCAGAGCTCTTACTGTGCCAAAACAACTGCAAATGGTTCATGAACATCACATATCATCAGCTGTCCTGGCAGCTATCTAGGAAACCCTGTATGGTCACTACCGGTCTAATGTCCATTGAGCCCAGTGGGATGGAATCAAGCATGTTAAGCACCCAAACAAAACTAATGTGTAGCTACTCACTAAGGTTCTGAAAACTGCACAGCCAAAGACAAGTTCAGCGCCTAAGCCATTTCCCGTTGCCATGGAAACCAAGTGCTCTGGCAGATCATATGTGGAACAGTGGATGTGACACTTACAAAACATAGTGTGGTGGTGAATGGCAACTGCTCGATCAGCAGCACAGCTCTTGTAGTGCCAAAACAACTCCACCTGGCTCATCAACTTCACATGCCATCAGCTGTCCTGGAGGCTATCTAGGAAACCCTGTTTGTTCACTTGTGGTCCAATGCCAATTGAGCCAAGAGTGATAGAAACAAGCAACTTGAGATCTCCCAAAAAAACTAACATGGAGCTCCTTACTAAGGGCACTCAAAACTCCACAGCCAAACACAAGTTCAGCACCCAAAGCCATTTCCCACCGTCATGGAACCAAGTGCTCTGGCAGCAAATATGTCTGTAACTGGATATGACACCTATGGAAGGTAGTGTGGTGGTGAATGGCAACTGCCCGAAACAGCAGCACAGCTCTTCCAACAACAACTCCACCTGGCTCATCAACTTCACATACCATTAGCTGTCCTGGCAGCTATCTAGGAAACCCTGTTTGGTCACTTGAAGTCGAAATTTCATGGAGCCCAGTGTGATTTAAACAAGCAGGGTGATCACACAGAGACAACTAACATGGAGCTCCTCACTAAGGGCACTCAAATCTCCACAGCTAAACAAAGTTCAACTCCCAAGCTATTTCCGGCTGACATGGAAACCAAGTGCTCTGGCAGCACATATGTGGAACAGTGGATGTGACAAATAGAGAACACTGTGTGGTGGTGAATGGCCACTGCCCGTAGCAGCAGCACAGCTCTTCCAGGGCCAAAACAACCCCACCTGGCTCATCAACTTCACATACCATCAGCTGTCCTGGCAGCTATCTAGGAAACCCTGTTTGGTCACTTGCGGTCCAAATGCCCATTGAGCCCAGTGTGATTTAAACAAGCAGGATGATGACAAACACACAACTTACATGGAACTCCTCACTCAAGGCGCTCAAAACTCCAAAGGCAAGACTGGTTCAGCGCCTAAGCCATTTCCCGTTGCCATGGAAACCAAGTGCCCTGGCAGCACATATGTGGAACACTGAATATACAACCAAGGGAATGTAGGTTCTCTGATGAATGACAACTGCCCAAAGCAGCAGCACAGCTCTTCCAGTGCCAAAACAACACCACCTGGCTCATCAACTTCACATACCATCATCTCTTCTGGTAGCCATCTAAGAATCCCTGTTTGGTCACTTCTGGTCCAATGCCCTTGGAGAACAGTGTGATGGAATCAAGCAGTTTGAGCACACACACAACCCTAACATGGAGCTTCTCACTCAAGGTGCTCAAAACTCCACAGCCAAAGACAAGTTCAGTGCCAAACCATTTCCCGTTGCCATGGAAAAGAAGTGCTCTGGCAGCACATATGTGGAACAGTGGATGTGACACATACATAACACAGTTTGATGGTGAATGGCAACTGTGATACCAGCACCACAGCTCTTCCAGTGCCAAAACAACCCCACCTGGCTCAGGAACTTCACATACCAGCAGCTGTACTGGCAGCTATCAAGGAAACCCTGTTTGATACTTGCGGTCCAATGCCCATTGCGCCAATGTGATAGAAACAAGCAGCTGCAGCAGCCACACAAAACTACCATGGAGATGTTCATTCAAGGTGCTCAAAACTCCACAGCCAAACACAACTTCATCGCCCAAGCCATTTCCCGCTGCCATGGAAACCAAGTGCTCTGGCAGCACATATGTGGAACAATGAATGCGAAACCTTGGGAATGTAGGTTCTCTGAAGAATGACAACTGCCCGAAGCAGCAACACAGCACTTCCAGTGCCAAAACAACTCCACCTGGCTCATGAACTGCACATACCCTCAGCTGTCCTGGCAGCTATCTAGAAAACCCTGTTTAGTCACTTGCGGACCAATGCCCTTTGAGACCAGAGGGATGGAATCAAGCAGCTTGATCACCCACATAAAACTAACATGGAGCTCCTCACTGAAGGCGCTCAAATCTCCACAGCCAAAGACAAGTTCAGCGCCCAAGGCATTTCCCGTTGCCATGGAAACCAAGTGCTCTGGCGGCACATATGTGGAACAGTGGATGTGCAACATACAGAACACAGTTTGGTGGTGAATGGCCACTGCCCGAAGCAGCAGCACAGCTCTTCCAGTGCAAAAACAACTTCACCTGGCTCATCAACTTCACATACCATCATCTGTCCTGGCAGCTATCTAGGAAACCCTGTTTGGTCACTTCCGGTCCAATCGCCCTTGGGTCCAGAATGATGGAATCAAGCAACATGAACACCCAAACACAACTGACATGTAGCTTCTCATTCAAGGCGCTCAAAACTCCACAGCCAAACACAAGTTCAGCGACTAAGCCATTTCCCGTTGTCATGGAAACCAATTGCTCTGGCAGCACATTTGTGTGGAACAGTGGATATGCCCCCTTAAGGAAGGTAGTGCGCTCGTGAATTTCACCTGTCTGAAGAAAGCAGCACAGCTCTTCCAGTGCCAAAACAACTCCACCTGGCTCATGAATTTCACATACCATCAGCTGTCCTCGCAGCTATCTAGGAAATCCTCTTTGGTCACTTCCGCTCCAATGCCCATAGAGCACAGGGGGATGGAATCAAGCATGTTGAACACTCACACAGAACTAACATGGAGCTCTTCACTCAAGGTGCACAAAACTCCACAGCCAAAGACAAGTTCAGCACACAAAGCCAATTCCCATTGCCATGGAAACCAAGTGCACTGGGATCACATATGGCTGAAACTGGATACGACACCAAAGGAAGGTAGTTGGGTGGTTAATGTCAGCTGCCCGAAGCAGCAACACAGCTCTTCCAGTGGCAAAACAACTCCACCTGGCTTATCAACTTCACATACCATCAGCTGTCCTGGCAGCTATCTAGGAAACCCTCTTTGGTCCCTTCCGGTAAAATCTTCATTGGGTCCAGAATGATGGAATCAGGCATGTTGAGCACCCAAACACAACAAACGTGAAACTCCTCACTGAATGCGCTCAAAACTCCACAGCCAAAGACAAGTTCAGCGCCTAAGCAATTTCCCGTTGCCATGAAAACCAAGTGCTCTGGCAGCACATATGTGTGACAGTGGATGTGACACATAGAGAAAACAGTGTGGTGGTGAATGGCCTCTGCCTGAAGCAGCAGCACAGCTCTTCGAGTGCCAAACAACTCCACCTGACTCATGAACTTCACAAACCATCACCTGTCCTGGAACCTAGCTAGGATACCCTGTTTGGTCATTTCCACTCCAAATGCCCATGGAGCCCAGTGTGATTGAAACAAGCATGATGATCACCCACACACAACTAACATGGAGCTCCTCAGTCAATGTGCTCAGAACTTCACAGCCAATGACAAGTTCAGCTGCAAAGCTGTTTCCCGTTGCCATGGAAGCCAAGTGCTCTGGCAGCACGTATGTGGAACCATGCATGTGACAAATAGAGCACACAGTTTGGTGGTGAAAGGCAACTGACCAAAGCAGCAGCACAGCTCTTCCAGTGCCAAAACAACTCCACCTGGCTCATGAAGTTCACATACCATCAGCTGCTCTGGCAGCTATCTAGGTAACCCCGTTTGGTCATTTCTGGGCCAAATGCCCATTCAGCCCAGTGTGATGGAATCCACCTGATTGAGCACCCAAACAAAACTAACATGGAGCTCCTCACACAAGGTGGTAAAAACTCCTCAGCCAAAGACAAGTTCAGCGCCCAAGCCATTTCGCGTTGCCATAAACCAAGTGTACTGGCTGCACATATGTGTGAAAGTGGATATGCCCACTTTAGGAAGGTAGTGTGTTGGTGAATTTCAACTGTCCGAAGCAGCAGCACAGCTCTTCCAGTGCCAAAATACCTCCACCCGGCTCATGAACAACACATGCCTCAGCTGTCCTGGCAGCTATCTAGGAAACACTACTTGGTCACTTCTGGTCCAATGCCCATTGCAGTTTGATGGAAAAAAGAAGCTTGAGCACCCAAAGAAAACTAACAAGGAGCTGCCCACACATAGCGCTCAAAACTCCACAGCCAAAGACAAGTTCATCGCCCAAACCATTTTCCGTTGCCATGGAAACCAAGTGCTCTGGCAGCACATATGTGGAACAGTGGATGTGACACACAGAGAACATAGTGTGGTTATGAATGGCAACAGCCCGAGGCAGCAACTCAGCTCTTCCAGTGACAAAACAAGTCCACCTGGCCCATGAACTTCACATACCATCAGCTGTCCTGGCAGCTATCTAGGAAAACCTGTTTACTCACTTGCGTTCTAATGCCCATTGATCCCAGTGTGATGGAATGAAGCATGTTGAGCACCCAAACAAAACTAACGTGGATCTGCTCACTCAAGGCGCTCAAAACTCCACAGCCAAAAACAAGTTCAGCGCCCAAGCCACTTCCCATTGCCATGGAAACCACTGCTCTGGCAGCACATATGTCTGTAACTGGATATGACACCTATGGAAGGTACTGTAATGCTTAATGTCAACTGCCCGAAGCAGCAACACAGCTCTTCCAGTTGCAAAATTACTCCACCTGGCTCATGAACTTCACATACCATCAGCTGTCCTGGCAGCTATCTAGGAAACCCTATCTGGTCACTTGAAGTCGAAACGTCCATGGAGCCCAGTGTGATTTAAACAAGCAGGATGATCACACACAAACAACTAACATGGAGCTCTTCACTCAAGGCGCTCAAAACTCTACAGCCAAAGGGAAGTTCAGCGCCTAAGCCATTTCCCATTTCCATGGAAACCAAATGCTCTGGCAGCACATATCTGGAATACTGGAAGTGACACATGCAGAACACGTTGTGGTGGTGAATGGCAACTGCTCGAAGCAGCAGAACAGCTCTTCCACTGCCAAAGCTACTCCACCTTGCTCATGAACTTCACATACCATCAGCTGTCCTGGCAGCTATCTAGGAAACCCTGTTTGGTCACTTCCACGCCAATGCCCATTGAGACCATTGTGATGGAATCAAGCATGTTGAGCACCCAAAAACAACTAAAATGGACCTCCTCATTCAAGGCGCTCAAAACTCCACAGCCAAAGACAAGTTCAGCGCCCAAGCCAATTCCCGTTGCCATGGAAACCAAGTGCTCTGGCACCACATATGTTTGAAACTAGATATGACACCTATGGAACGTAGTTTGGTGGTTAATGTCAACTGCCCGAAGCAGCAACACAGCTCTTCCAGTGACAAAACAACTCCACCTGCATCATGAAAATCACGTATCATCAGCTGTCCTGGCAGCTATCAAGGAAACCCTGTATGGTCACTACCGGTCTAATGCCCATTGAGCCCAGTGTGATGGAATCAAGCATGTTGAGCTCCCAAACAAAACTAACGTGAAGCTGCTCACTCAAGGCGCTCAAAACTTCACAGCCAAAGACAAGTTCAGCGCCCAAGCCATTTCCCGTTGCCATGGAAACCACGTGCTCATGCAACACATATATGGAACACTGAAATTGACACCAAGGGAATGTAGGTTCTCTGAAGAACGACAGCCACCGGAAGCAGCAGCACAGCTCTTCTAGTGCCAAAACAACTCCACCTGGCTCATGAACTTCATACACCATCACCTGTTAAGGCAGCTATCTAGGCAACCCTGTTTGGTCACTTGCGGTCCGATGCCCTTTGGGTTCAGTATAGGAAAACAAGAAGCTTGAGCACCCAAACAAAACTAACATGAAGCTGCTCACTCAAGGCGCTCATAACTCCATCGCCAAAGACAAGTTCAGCACCCAAGCCATTTCCCGTTGCCATGGAAACCAAGTGCTCTGGCAGCACATATGTGTGTAAGTGGATATGAAACCCAAGGAAGATAGTGTGGTGGTGAAAGACCACTGCCCGAAGCAGCAGCAGAGCTCTTACTGTGCCAAAACAACTGCAAATGGTTCATGAACATCACATATCATCAGCTGTCCTGGCAGCTATCTAGGAAACCCTGTATGGTCACTACCGGTCTAATGTCCATTGAGCCCAGTGGGATGGAATCAAGCATGTTAAGCACCCAAACAAAACTAATGTGTAGCTACTCACTAAGGTTCTGAAAACTGCACAGCCAAAGACAAGTTCAGCGCCTAAGCCATTTCCCGTTGCCATGGAAACCAAGTGCTCTGGCAGATCATATGTGGAACAGTGGATGTGACACTTACAAAACATAGTGTGGTGGTGAATGGCAACTGCTTGATCAGCAGCACAGCTCTTGTAGTGCCAAAACAACTCCACCTGGCTCATCAACTTCACATACCATCAGCTGTCCTGGCAGCTATCTAGGAAACCCTGTTTGTTCACTTGTGGTCCAATGCCCATTGAGCCAAGAGTGATAGAAACAAGCAACTTGAGATCTCCCAAAAAAACTAACATGGAGCTCCTTACTAAGGGCACTCAAAACTCCACAGCCAAACACAAGTTCAGCACCCAAAGCCATTTCCCACCGTCATGGAAACCAAGTGCTCTGGCAGCAAATATGTCTGTAACTGGATATGACACCTATGGAAGGTAGTGTGGTGGTGAATGGCAACTGCCCAAAACAGCAGCACAGCTCTTCCAACAACAACTCCACCTGGCTCATCAACTTCACATACCATTAGCTGTCCTGGCAGCTATCTAGGAAACCCTGTTTGGTCACTTGAAGTCGAAATTTCATGGAGCCCAGTGTGATTTAAACAAGCAGGGTGATCACACAGAGACAACTAACATGGAGCTCCTCACTAAGGGCACTCAAATCTCCACAGCTAAACACAAGTTCAACTCCCAAGCTATTTCCGGCTGACATGGAAACCAAGTGCTCTGGCAGCACATATGTGGAACAGTGGATGTGACAAATAGAGAACACTGTGTGGTGGTGAATGGCCACTGCCCGTAGCAGCAGCACAGCTCTTCCAGGGCCAAAACAACCCCACCTGGCTCATCAACTTCACATACCATCAGCTGTCCTGGCAGCTATCTAGGAAACCCTGTTTGGTCACTTGCGGTCCAAATGCCCATTGAGCCCAGTGTGATTTAAACAAGCAGGATGATGACAAACACACAACTTACATGGAACTCCTCACTCAAGGCGCTCAAAACTCCAAAGGCAAGACTAGTTCAGCGCCTAAGCCATTTCCCATTGCGAGGGAAACCAAGTGCCCTGGCAGCACATATGTGGAACACTGAATATACAACCAAGGGAATGTAGGTTCTCTGATGAATGACAACTGCCCAAAGCAGCAGCACAGCTCTTCCAGTGCCAAAACAACACCACCTGGCTCATCAACTTCACATACCATCATCTCTTCTGGTAGCCATCTAAGAATCCCTGTTTGGTCACTTCTGGTCCAATGCCCTTGGAGAACAGTGTGATGGAATCAAGCAGCTTGAGCACACACACAACCCTAACATGGAGCTTCTCACTCAAGGTGCTCAAAACTCCACAGCCAAAGACAAGTTCAGTGCCAAACCATTTCCCGTTGCCATGGAAAAGAAGTGCTCTGGCAGCACATATGTGGAACAGTGGATGTGACACATACATAACACAGTTTGATGGTGAATGGCAACTGTGATATCAGCAGCACAGCTCTTCCAGTGCCAAAACAACCCCACCTGGCTCAGGAACTTCACATACCAGCAGCTGTACTGGCAGCTATCAAGGAAACCTTGTTTGATACTTGCGGTCCAATGCCCATTGCGCCAATGTGATAGAAACAAGCAGCTGCAGCAGCCACACAAAACTACCATGGAGATGTTCATTCAAGGTGCTCAAAACTCCACAGCCAAACACAACTTCATCGCCCAAGCCATTTCCCGCTGCCATGGAAACCAAGTGCTCTGGCAGCACATATGTGGAACAATGAATGCGAAACCTTGGGAATGTAGGTTCTCTGAAGAATGACAACTGCCCGAAGCAGCAACACAGCACTTCCAGTGCCAAAACAACTCCACCTGGCTCATGAACTGCACATACCCTCAGCTGTCCTGGCAGCTATCTAGGAAACCCTGTTTAGTCACTTGCGGACCAATGCCCTTTGAGACCAGAGGGATGGAATCAAGCAGCTTGATCACCCACATAAAACTAACATGGAGCTCCTCACTGAAGGCGCTCAAATCTCCACAGCCAAAGACAAGTTCAGCGCCCAAGCCATTTCCCGTTGCCATGGAAACCAAGTGCTCTGGCGGCACATATGTGGAACAGTGGATGTGCAACATACAGAACACAGTTTGGTGGTGAACGACCACTGCCCGAAGTAGCAGCACAGCTCTTCCAGTGCAAAAACAACTCCACCTGGCTCATCAACTTCACATACCATCAGCTGTCCTGGCAGCTATCTAGGAAACCCTGTTTGGTCACTTCCGGTCCAATCGCCCTTGGGTCCAGAATGATGGAATCAAGCAACATGAACACCCAAACACAACTGACATGTAGCTTCTCATTCAAGTCGCACAAAACTCCACAGCCAAACACAAGTTCAGCGACTAAGCCATTTCCCGTTGTCATGGAAACCAATTGCTCTGGCAGCACATTTGTGTGGAACAGTGGATATGCCCCCTTAAGGAAGGTAGTGCGCTGTTTGATGATCCATTCCGTTAATCTATGCCTTTTGATTGGTGAGTTTAAGCCATTTGTGTTTAGAGATAATATTGAAAGGAATTGGTTTTGGGCTGCCATGAGTGTAAGTATGCAAGTGTGTATTTGCGACTATTAGAGTTCTTGATTGGTTGACTTTTCTTGTATGGATTTTAGTGGGGAGGTCTTCCCATTTGCCATCTTTGATTTTGGTTTTCATTTTTTCTTTCTGGGTTTAGCACTTTCCTGAGGAGATTTTCCAGAGCTGGTTTCGTGTTGATGTATTCTTCGAGTTTCTCTTTACTTACAGACTTAAGGGGAGACATAGATACACACACAATAATAGTGGGTGATCTTAACACCCCACTAACAACTATAGACAGATCAACAAAACAAAAACTCAACAAAGAAACAACAGAGCTCGTACAAACATTAGAACAACTAGACTTGGTAGACATTTATAGAATTTTTTATCCTAAGACCACAGATTATACATTTTTTTCAGCAGTGCATTGCACCTTCTCCAGGATCGACCACATGATAGGACACAAAGCAAATCTAAATAACTTCAAAAAGATAGGAATCGTACCATGTACCCTCTCAGACCACCACGGAATGAAACTGGAAATCAGCAATTCAAAATGTCCCAGGAAATATAGAAACTCTTGGAGGCTGAACAATATGCTATTAAACGAACAATGGGTCAGAGAAGAAATTAAAGATGAGATCAAAAAATTTATGGAAACCAATGAAAACTCTGACACAACATTCCAAAACTTGTGGGACACTGCCAAAGCAGTGCTACGGGGTAAACTCATCGCAATTGGAGCTCATGTCAAGGCCCAAGAGAGTCACCAAATACAGGAACTAACCACACACCTCCAGGAATTGGAAAAGCAGCAGCAGATGAGCCCCACACACAACAGGAAACAAGAAATCATCAAAACAAGGGAGGAAATCAACCAGATAGAAATAAAAAAAACCATACACAAAATCAACGAATCAAAAAGCTGGTTTTTTGAAAAGATAAACAAAATAGACACCCCGCTGGCCCGACTGACAAAGAAAAAACAAGAGAAAGCAAGAATTAACAGCATCAAAGATGAAAAAGGCAACATAACAACAGACATTACAACCATTAAGAACATAATTAGAAATTACTACAAAGCACTGTACTCCAACAAATCAGAAGACCACCAAGAAATGGAAAAGTTCTTAGACTCACACAACCTGCCAAAACTTAGCCCAGAGGCAACAACCAACCTGAACAAACCCATAACTGAAGCAGAGATTGAATCAGTGATTAAAGACCTCCCAACAAAGAAAAGCCCAGGCCCAGACGGCTTCACTACAGAATTCTACAAAACATTCCGAACAGAACTAACTCCAATCCTCTACAAACTCTTCAAAACAATAGAAAAGGAAGCAACCCTTCCAAACTCATTCTATGAAGCCAACATTACCTTAATCCCAAAACCGGGCAGAGATCCTACAGAGAAAGAAAACTACAGACCTATCTCTTTGATGAACATTGATGCTAAGATTCTCAACAAAATCCTAGCCAACAGAATTCAAAAACACATCAGACAGATCATTCATCCAGATCAAGTAGGATTCATCCCTGGAATGCAGGGATGGTTCAACATTCGCAAATCCATAAATGTGATACACCACATCCAAAAACTGAAAAACAAGAATCACATGATAGTATCAATAGATGCAGAAAAAGCTTTCGACAAAATTCAGCACAACTTCCTGCTAAAGACCCTAACCAAGGTAGGCATAGATGGAAAAATCCACAACATAATCAAAGCAATATATGAAAAACCCAATGCCAGCATCATACTGAATGGAGAAAAACTGGAACCCTTCCCACTGAGATCTGGAACAAGACAGGGATGTCCGCTTTCTCCGCTGCTATTCAACATAGTTCTAGAGGTACTCGCTGAGGCCATAAGACAAGAAAAAGAAATCAAAGGAATCCAAATGGGAAATGAAGAAGTCAAGCTTTCACTATATGCAGATGACATGATTCTTTATATGGAAGAGCCAAAAGGCTCAACACAGAGACTACTAGAACTTATACGAGAGTTTGGTAGTGTGGCAGGGTACAAAATTAATGAACAAAAATCAACAGCCATAGTGCATGCTAACAGCCCCAAGTTGGAAAAAGATCTAACCAGCAAGATACCATTCAAAGTAACAAAGGAAAGCATGAAGTATCTGGGAATTAACCTAACCAAAAATGTAGGAGACCTATTCGAGGAAAACTACAAACTACTTAAAAAAGAAATTGAACAAGATCTAGAAAGATGGAGTAACATCCCATGCTCCTGGATAGGTAAAATCAATATCATTAAAATGTCTATACTGCCAAAAGCAATATATACATTCAACGCAATCCCAATCAAATTGCCCAAAACATTCTTCACAGACCTGGAAACAATGATTCAAAGGTTCATCTGGAAACACAAAAAACCACGAATAGCTAGAACCATTCTCAAGAACAGGAAGTTAGCAGGGGGAATCACAGTTCCGGACCTCTGGACATACTATAGGGCAGTGGTTATCAAAACAGCCTGGTACTGGCACAAAAATAGAGAAGAAGATCAATGGAGCAGAATAGAAACACCAGATGGGAACCCACGGAAATACAGCCAAATAATCTTCGACAAAAAGACAAACGACAACCCAGGCAAATGGGAAGGTCTGTTCAATAAATGCTGTTGGGACAACTGGTTGATAGCCTGCAGAAACAAAAAGATAGACCCACATCTCTCACCATATACTAAGATCAAATCCAAATGGATAAAAGATTTAAACCTACATCCAGAAACCTTCAAACTTTTGGAAGAAAATGTTGGAAACACACTGGAACACTTAGGGATAGGCCCTCACTTCCTAAAAAAGACTCCAAATGCAGTAGAAATCAAGACCAAAATAAACAATTGGGACCTCATCAAACTAAGAAGCTTCTGTACAGCTAGAGAAACAATCAACAAAGTAAAAAGGCAACCCACAGAATGGGAGAAGATCTTTGCACACGACTTAGGTGATAGAGGGCTGATCTCCAGAATATACAAAGAGCTACAAAACAACCAAAATGTCAAAACAAACAAGCCACTCAAGAAATGGGCACGGGAAATGGGCAAACACTTCACAAAGGAACAAACCCAAATGGCAAATAAACATATGAAAAAATGCTCAAGTTCCCTGGCAATAAGGGAAATCCAAATTAAAACATCAATGAGGTACCACCTAACTCCAGTAAGACTGGCCCACATGAATAAAAGCACCAACAACACTTGTTGGCGAGGTTGCGGGGAAAAGGGAACCCTACTCCACTGCTGGTGGGGCTGCAGGCTGGTACAGCCTCTATGGAAATCAGTATGGAGAACATTCAAACAACTCAAATACAACATACCGTATGACCCGGCAATAGCACTCCTAGGAATATATCCAGAACACTTGTTTTATGAGAAACCAACATGCACTCCTATGCTCATAGCAGCACAATCAGTAATTGCAAAGACATGGAAGCAACCAAAATGCCCATCAACAGAGGATTGGATAAGAAAGCTATGGTTCATCTACTCCATGGAATACTACTCAGCTATTAAACAAAACAAAATGCAGTTCTTTGTGGCCAAATGGGCCAAACTGGAAACCATAATGCTAAGGGAAATGAGCCAATCCCAAAAGGTTAAATACCACATGTTTGCCTTAATTTAAGATGACACGATGTTATGTATAACAAGTTATGTTATGAATGTTATATGTTGTGTATAAACCTAAATTGAAATGTCAATGAGGTGGTCACAGAAGGTGGATAAGAAATCGCATTTACTTTTACCATATTGGTTACTCGTTACTATGTCAATTAATTCCATGGTGATGTAAATTTTTGCTGATGGTATGTTGGAGCTTTTAATTGATCGGGATGATAGTCTGCTGGCTCTGTCTTCAGACCAGAGAGTGTATACCTAAGAAGCCGTTGAACTTATCTGGACAATAAGATGCTGGACTCTATGTTTGGTATATGCTTGCAATGGGGGAATCTCAACTGAACTTGAACTGTGGTTATGCAACAAGGTGGAGGAATCCACCATGGTGGGAGGGTTTGGGGAGGGGTGGGGAGAATCCCAGTACCTATGAAACTGTGTCACATAATACAATGTAATTAATGAATTTAAAATAAAATTAAAAAAAAAAAAAAAAAAAAGGAAGGTAGTGCGCTCGTGAATTTCAACTGTCTGAAGAAAGCAGCACAGCTCTTCCAGTGCCAAAACAACTCCACCTGGCTCATGAATTTCACATACCATCAGCTGTCCTCGCAGCTATCTAGGAAATCCTCTTTGGTCACTTCCGCTCCAATGCCCATAGAGCACAGGGGGATGGAATCAAGCATGTTGAACACCCACACAACTAACATGGAGCTCTTCACTCAAGGTGCACAAAACTCCACAGCCAAAGACATGTTCAGCACACAAAGCCAATTCCCGTTGCCATGGAAACCAAGTGCACTGGGATCAGATATGGCTGAAACTGGATACGACACCAAAGGAAGGTAGTTGGGTGGTTAATGTCAGCTGCCCGAAGCAGCAACACAGCTCTTCCAGTTCCGAAACAACTCGACCTGGCTTATCAACTTCACATACCATCAGCTGTCCTGGCAGCTATCTAGGAAACCCTCTTTGGTCCCTTCCGGTAAAATCTTCATTGGGTCCAGAATGATGGAATCAGGCATGTTGAGCACCCAAACACAACAAACATGTAACTCCTCACTCAAGGCGCTCAAAACTCCACAGCCAAAGACAAGTTCAGCGCCTAAGCAATTTCCCGTTGCCATGAAAACCAAGTGCTCTGGCAGCACATATGTGTGACAGTGGATGTGACACATAGAGAAAACAGTGTGGTGGTGAATGGCCTCTGCCCGAAGCAGCAGCTCAGCTCTTCGAGTGCCAAACAACTCCACCTGGCTCATGAACTTCACATACCATCAGCTGTCCTGGCACCTATCTAGGAAACCCTGTTTGGTCACTTGCGATTGAAATGCCCTTTAAGACCAGTGTGATTTAAACAAGCAGGATGATCATACACACAAAACCACCATGTTGCTCCTCACTGAAGGCGCTCAAAACTCCGCAGCCAAAGACAAGTTGAGCGCCCAAGCCATTTCCCATTGCCATGGAAACCAAGTGCTCTGGCAGCACATATATGGAACAGTGGATGTGACACACACAGAACACAGTTTGAACAACTCCACCTGGCACATCTACTTCACATACCATCAGCTATCATTGCAGCTATCTAGGAAACCCTGTTTTGTCACTTGCGCTCCAAAGGCCAATGGAGCCCAGTGGAATGGAATCAAGCAGGATGATCACACAGATACAACTAACATGGAGCTCTTCACTCAAGGCGCTCAAAAATAAACAGCCAAAGGCAAATTCTGCGCCCAAGCAATTTTCCGTTGCCATGGAACCCAAGTGCTCTGGCAGCACATATGTGTGTATGTGGATATGACACCTAAGGAAGGTAGTGTGGTGGTGAATGGCAACTGCACGAAGCAGCAGCACAGCTCTTCCAGTGCCAAAATAACTCCGCCTGGCTGATGAACTTCACATACCATCAGCTGTCATGGCAGCTATCTAGGAAACCCTGTTTGGTCACTTCTGGTCCAATGCACATTGAGACCAGTGGAATGGAATCAAACATGTTGAGCACCCACACACAACTAGCATGGAGCTCCTCACTCAAAGCCCTCAAAACTGCATCACCAAAGAGAAGTTCATCGCCCAAGCCATTTCCCGTTGCCATGGAAACCAAGTGCTCTGCCAACACATATGTGTGGAAGTGGATATGACACCTATGGAAGGTAGTGTGGTGGTGAATGGCAACTGCCCGAAGCAGCAGTACAGCTCTTCCAGTGCCAAAACAACTCCACCTGGCTCATCAACTTCACATATCATCCGCTGTCCTGGCAGCTATGTAGAAAACCCTGTTTGGTCACTTCCGATCCAAATGCCCATGGAGCACAATGTGATTTAAGCATTCAGGATGATCACACACACACAACTAACATGGATCTCCTCACTGAAGGTGCTGAAAACTCCATTGCCATAGACAAGTTCAGCGCTTAAGACATTTGCCGTTGCCATGGAAACCATGTGCTCTGGCAGCACATATGTGTGTATGTGGATATGACACCTAAGGAAGGTAGTGTGGTGGTGAATGGCCACTGCCCGAAGCAGCAACACAGCTCTTTCAGTGCCAGAACAACTACACCTGGCTCATGAACTTCACATACCATCAGCTGTCCTGGCAGCTATCTAGGAAACCCTGTTTGACCACTTCTGGTTCAAATGCTTTGAGACTAGTGGGATGGAATCAAGCATGTTGAGCACCCAACACATCTAACATGTAGCTCCTCACTCAAGGCGCTAAAAACTCCAGGGCCAAAGACAAGCTCAGCACACAAAGGCATTTCCCATTGCCATGGAAACCAAGTGTTCTGGCAGCACATATGTGTTTAAGTAGATATGACACCTAAGGAAGGATGTGTGGTGAATGGCCACTGCCCGAAGAAGCAGGACAGCTCTTCGAGAGCCAAAACAACTCCACCAGGCTCATGAACTTCACATACCATCAGCTGTCCTCACATTATCTAGGAAACGCTGTTTGGTCACTTGCAGTACAAATGCCAATGGACCCTTGTGTGATTTAAACAAGCAGATTGATCACCCACACACAACTAGCATGGAGCTCCAACTCAAGGCGCTCAAAACTCCACAGCCAAAGACAAATTCAGTGCCCAAACCATTTCCAGTTGCCATGGAAACCAAGTGCTCTGGCAGCACATATGTGGAACAGTGGATGTGACACATAGAGAACATAGTGTGGTGGTGAATGGCCACTGCCCGAAGCAGCAGCACAGGTGTTCCAGTGCCAAAACAACTCCACCTGGCTCATCAACTTTACATACCATCAGCTGCCTTGGGAGCTATCTAGGAAACCCTGTTTGGTACCTTGCGCTTCATTGACCATTGAGTGCACTGTGATGGAATCAAGCATATTGTGCACCCAAACAAAACTAACATGTAACTCTTCACTCAAGGCGCTCAGACTCCACAGCCAAAGACCAGTTCAGCGCACAAGCCATTTCCCACTCTGATGGAAACCAAGTGTTCTGGCAGCACATATGTGTGTAAGTGGATATGACACCTAGGGAAGCTAGTGTGGTGGTGCATGGCAGGTGCCCAAAGCAGCAGCACAGCTCTTCCAGAGCCAAAACAATTCCACCTGGCTCATCAACTTCACATACCATAAGCTGTCCCGGCAGCTATCTAGGAAACCCTGTTTGGTCAATTCCGGTCCAATGCCCATAGAGCCCAGTGTGATGGAACCAAGCATGTAGAGCACCCAAACAAAACTGACGTGAAGCTCCTCACTCAAGGCGCTCAGACTCCACAGCCAAGGACAAGCTCAGCGTCCAAGCCATTTCCCGTTGCCATGGAAACCAAGTGCTCTGGCAGCGCATACGTCTCTAAGTGCATATGACACCTAAGGAAGGTAGTGTGGTGGTGAATTTCAACTGTCCGAAGCAGCAGCACAGCTCTTCCAGTGCCAAAACAACTACACCTGGCTAATCAACTTTACATACCATCAGCTGTCCTGGCAGCTATCTAGGAAACCCTGTTTTGTCACCTCCGGTCAAATGCAGTTGGGCCAATGTGATGGAAGCAAGCAGCTTGAGGAGCCACACAAAACTAACATATACCTTCTTAATCAAGGCGCTCAAAACTCCACAGCGGAAGATAAGTTCATCGCCCAAGCCATTTTTCGTTGCCATGGATACCAAGTGCTCTTGCAGCACATATGTGGAACAGTGGATATGACAACTAAGGAAGGAAGTGTGGTGGTGAATGTACACTGTTCAAAGCAGCAGCACAGCTCTTCCTGTGCCAAAACAACTCCACCTGGCTCATCAACTTCACATACCATCAGCTGTCCTGGCAATTACCTTTAAAACCCTGTTTGGTCACTTCTGGTACACTGCCCATTGAGCTCAGTGGGATGAAATCAAGCATGTTGAGAACCCACACAGAAATAACATGATGCTGCTCACTCAAGGCGCTCAAAACTCCACAGAAAAAGACAAGTTCATTGACCAAGCCATTTCCCGTTGCCAATGGAAACCCAGTGTTCTGGCAGCACATACGTGTGAAAGTGGATATCACATCTAATGAAAGTAGTGTGGTGGGGAATTGCCACTGCCCAAAGCAGCAACACAGCTCTTCCCTAGCCAAAACATCTCCACCTGGCGCATCAACATCACATACCATCAGCTGTCCTGGCAGCTATCTAGGAAACCCTGTTTGGTCAATTTCGCTACAATGCCCGTTAGGCCCAATGTAATGGAATCAAGCAGCTTGAGCACCCAAATGAATTTAACACGGAGCTGCTCACCTAAGGCGCTCAAAACGCAGCAGGAAAAGACAAATCAGCGCCCAAATAATTAACCGCTGCCATGAAAACCAAGTGCTCTGGCAGACATATGTTGAACAGTGAATGTGACACATATAGAACACAGTGTGGTGAATGGCCACTGCCCAAAGTAGCAGAACAACTCTTCCAGTGCCAAAACAACTCCACCTGGCTCATGAATTTCACATACCATCAGCTGTCCTGGCAGCTATCTACTAAACCCTGTTTTGTCTCTTGCGTTCCAATGCCCATTGGGCCCAATGGGATGAATGAAGCAGCTTGCACACCCAAACACAATTAATATGTAGCTCCTCACTCAAGGCGCTCAAAACTCAACAGAAAAAGACAAGTTCAACGCCCAAGCCATTTTCCGCTGCCATGGAAACCAAGTGCTCTGGCAGCACATATGTGGAACAGTGGATGACAAATACAGAACACCGTGTAGTGGTGAATGACAACTGCGCGAAGCAGCAGCACAGCTATTCCAGTGCCAAAACAACCCCACCTGGCTCATCAGCTTCACATACCATCAGCTGTCCTGGCAGCTATCTAGGAAACTCTATTTGGTAAATTCCGGTTAAATGCCCATTGGGCCAAGTGTGATTTAAACAAGCAGGATGATCACACACACGCAACTAATATGGAGCATCACACTCAAGGCGCTCAAAACTCCACAGCAAAAGACAAGTTCAGCACACAAAGCCATTTCCCGTTGCCATGGAAACCAAGTGTTCTGGCAGCACATATTTGGAGCAGTTGATGTGACACATAGAGAACACGATTTGGTAGTGAATGGCAACTACCCGAAGTAGCAGCAGAACTCTTCCAGTGCCAAAAGAACTCCACCTGGCTCATCAACTTCACATACCATCAGCTGTCCTCGCAGCTATCTAGGAAACCCTGTTTGGTAAATTCCGGTCAAATGTCCATTGGGCCAAGTGTGATTTAAACAAGCAAGATGATCACACACACACAACTAATATGGAGCTCCGCACTCAAGGCGCTCAAAACTCCACAGCAAAAGACAAGTTCAGCACACAAAGCCATTTCCCGTTGCCATGGAAACCAAGTGCTCTGGCAGCACATATTTGGAGCAGTTGATGTGACACATAGAGAACACCATGTGGTAGTGAATGGCAACTACCCGAAGCAGCAGCACAGCTCTTCAGGGCCAAAACAACTCCACCTGGCTCATCAACTTCACATACCATCAGCTGTCCTCGCAGCTATCTAGGAAACCCTGTTTGGTCACTTCCACTCCAATGCCCGATGAGCCCAGTGTAATGGAATCAAGCAACTTGAGCAGCCAAACACAAGTAATATGTAGCTTATCACTCAAGGCGCTCAGAAATCCACAGCCAAAGACAAGTTCAGCACCCAAGCCATTTCCGTTGCCATGGAAACCAAGTGCTCTGGCAGCACATATGCGGAACACTGAATGTCACACCAAGGGTATGTAGGTTCTCTGAAGAATGACAACTGCCGGAAGCAGCAGCACAGCTCTTCCAGTACCAAAACAACTCCACCTGGATCATGAACTTCACATACCATCAGCTGTCCTGGCAGCTATCTAGGAAACCCTGTTTGGTCAATTGAGGTCCAATACCCCTTGAGCCCAGCGGGATAGAATCAAGCAGGTTGAGCACACAAACAAAACTGCCATGGAGTTCCTCACTCAAGGCACTCAAACTCCGCAGCCAAAGACAAGTTCAGCGTCCAAGCCATTTCCCGTTGCCATGGAAACCAAGTGCTCTGGCAGCACATATTTGGAGCAGTTGATGTGACACATAGAGAACACGATGTGGTAGTGAATGGCAACTACCCGAAGTAGCAGCATAGCTCTTCCAGTGCCAAAACAACTCCACCTGGCTGATGAACTTCACATACCATCAGCTGTCCTGGCAGCTATCTAGGAAACCCTGTTTGGTCACTTGCCTTCAAATGCCCGTTGGGCCCAAGATAATGGAATCAAGCATCTTGAGCAACCAAACAAATCTAATAAGGAGCTGCTCACCTAAGGCGCTCACAACGCAACAGGAAAAGACAGGTTCAGCGCCCAAGCCATTTTCCCCTGCCATGGAAAACAAATGCTCTGGCAAATATATGTTGAACAGTGCATGTGACACATACAGAACAGAGTTTGGTGGTGAATGGCCACTGCCCAAAATAGCAGCACAGCTCTTCCAGTGCCAAAACAACTGCACCTGGCTCATCAACTTCACATACCATCAGCTGTCCTCGCAGCTATCTAGGAAACCCTGTTTGGTCAATTCCGCTACAATGCCCATTGGACCAAGCGTGATTTAAACAAGCAGGATGATCACACACACACAACTAACATGGAGCTCCTCACTCGAGGCACTCAAAACTGCATAGCCAAAGACAAGTTCAGCGCCCAAGCCATTTCCCGTTGTCATGGAAACCAAGTGCTCTGGCAGCACGTATGTGGAACAGTTGAGGAGACACATAGAGAACACCATGTGGTAGTGAATGGCAACTACCCGAAGCAGCAGCACAGCTCTTCCAGTGCCAAAACAACTCCACCTGGCTGATGAACTTCACATACCATCAGCTGTCCTGGCAGCTATCTAGGGAACCCTGTTTGATCACTTGCAGTCCAAATCGGGTTGGGCCCAATGTAATGGAATCAAGCATCTTGAGCACCCAAACAAATCTAACATGGAGCAGCTCACCTAAGGCGCTCAAAACGCAACAGGAAAAGACAAGTTCAGCGCCCAAGCCATTTCCCGTTGCTATGGAAACCAAGTGCGCTGGCAGCACCTATGTGGAACACTGAATGTGAAACCAAGGGAATGTAGGTTCTCTGATGAATGACAACTGTCCGAAGCAGCAGCACAGCTCTTCCAGTGCCAAAACAACTCCACCGGGATCATGAAATTCACATACCATCAGCTGGCCTAGCAGCTATCTGGGAAACCCTGTTTGATCACTACCGCTCCAATGCCCATGGAGACCAGCGTGATGGAATCAAGCATATTGAGCACCCAAACAAAACAAACAGGTAGCTCTTCACTCCAGTAGCTCAAAACTCCACAGCCAAAGACAAGTTCAGCGAACAACCATTTCCCGTTGCCATGCAAACCAAGTGCTCTGGCAGCATAAGTGTGTAAGTGGATATGATCCTAAGGAAGTTAGTTTGGTGGTGAATTTCAAGTGTTCGAAGCAGCAGCACAGCTCTTCCAGAGCCAAAACAACTCCACCTGGCTCATGAACTTCACATACCATCAGCTGTCTTGGCAGCTATCTAAAAAGCCATGTTCTGTCACCTCTGGTCAAATGCCCTTTGAGCCCATTGTAATGGAATCAAGCAGCTTGAGCACCCATACAAAACTATCAAGGAACTGCCACCTCAAGGCGCTCAAAACTCCATTGCCAAAGACAAGTTCACCGCCCAAGCCATTTCTTGTTGCCGTGGAAACCAAGTGCTCTGGCAGATATATGAGTGTAAGTGGATATGACACCTATGGAAGGTAGTGTGGTGGTGAATGGCAACTGCCCGAAGCAGCACCACAGCTCTTCTAGTGTCAAAACAACTCCACCTGGTCATGAACTTCACATACCATCAGCTGTCCTGGCAGCTATCTAGGAAACCCTGTCTGGTCAGTTAGGGTCAAATGTACGTTGGGCACCTTGTGATGGAATCAAGCAGCTTGAGCACCCAAATAAAACTAACATGGAGCTGCCCACTCAAGGCGCTCAAAACTCCATTGCCAAAGACAAGTTCAGCACCCAAGCCATTTCCCGTTGCAATGGAAACCAAGTGCTCTGGCAGCACATATGTGTGTAAGTGGATATGACACCTATGGAAGGTAGTGTGGTGGTGATTGGCAACTGCCTGAAGCAGCAGCACAGCTCTTCCAGAGTCAAAACAACTCTACCTGGCTCATCAACTTCACATACCATCAGCTGTCCTGGCAGCTATCTAGGAAACCCTGTTTGGTCACTTCCTCTCCAAATGGGTATGGAGACCAGTGTGATGCAATCAAACAACTTGAGCAACCACACAAAACTAACATGGAGCTCCTCACTCAAGGCGCTAAAACTCCACAGTCAAAGACAAGTTCAGCGCCCAAGCCATTTCCCATTGCCATGGAAACCAAGTGCTCTAGCAGCACATATTTCTGAAAGTGGTTATGACCCCTATGGAAGGTAGTGTGGTGGTGAATTTCAACTGCCCGAAGCAGCAGCACAGCTCTTCCAGTGCCACAACAACTCCACCTGGCTCATGAAATTCACATGCCATCAGCTGTCCTGGCAGCTATCTAGGAAACCCTATTTGATCACTTACGGTCAAATTCCCATTGAGCCCAGTGGGATGGAATCAAGCAGCATGAGCACCCAGAAAATCTAACATGGAGCTCTTCAGTAAGGGCACGCAAAACTGCACAGCAAAACACAAGTTCAGTGCCTAAAGCCATTTCCCGTTGCCATGGAAACCAAGTGCTCTGGTAGCACCTATGTGGAACACTGAATCTGACACCAAGGGAATGTAGGTTCTCTGATGAATGACAACTCTCCGAAGCAGCAGCACAGATCTTCCAGTGCCAAAACAACTCCACCTGGATGATGAATTTCACATACCATCAGCTGTCCTGGCAGCTATCTAGGAAACCCAGTTTGGTGACTTCTGGTCCAATGCCCATAAAGACCAGTGGGATGGAATCAAGCATTTTGAGCACCCAAACAAAACAAACATGGAGCTCTTCATTCCACGCACTCAAAACTCTACAGCAAAAGAAAAGTTCATCACACAAGCCATTTCCCGTTGCCATGGAAACCAAGTGCTCTGGCAGCACATATGCGGAACACTGAATGTCACACCAAGGGTATGTAGGTTCTCTGAAGAATGACAACTGCCGGAAGCAGCAGCACAGCTCTTCCAGTACCAAAACAACTCCACCTGGATCATGAACTTCACATACCATCAGCTGTCCTGGCAGCTATCTAGGAAACCCTGTTTGGTCAATTGAGGTCCAATACCCCTTGAGCCCAGCGGGATAGAATCAAGCAGGTTGAGCACACAAACAAAACTGCCATGGAGTTCCTCACTCAAGGCACTCAAACTCCGCAGCCAAAGACAAGTTCAGCGTCCAAGCCATTTCCCGTTGCCATGGAAACCAAGTGCTCTGGCAGCACATATTTGGAGCAGTTGATGTGACACATAGAGAACACGATGTGGTAGTGAATGGCAACTACCCGAAGTAGCAGCATAGCTCTTCCAGTGCCAAAACAACTCCACCTGGCTGATGAACTTCACATACCATCAGCTGTCCTGGCAGCTATCTAGGAAACCCTGTTTGGTCACTTGCCTTCAAATGCCCGTTGGGCCCAAGATAATGGAATCAAGCATCTTGAGCAACCAAACAAATCTAATAAGGAGCTGCTCACCTAAGGCGCTCACAACGCAACAGGAAAAGACAGGTTCAGCGCCCAAGCCATTTTCCCCTGCCATGGAAAACAAATGCTCTGGCAAATATATGTTGAACAGTGCATGTGACACATACAGAACAGAGTTTGGTGGTGAATGGCCACTGCCCAAAATAGCAGCACAGCTCTTCCAGTGCCAAAACAACTGCACCTGGCTCATCAACTTCACATACCATCAGCTGTCCTCGCAGCTATCTAGGAAACCCTGTTTGGTCAATTCCGCTACAATGCCCATTGGACCAAGCGTGATTTAAACAAGCAGGATGATCACACACACACAACTAACATGGAGCTCCTCACCCGAGGCACTCAAAACTGCATAGCCAAAGACAAGTTCAGCGCCCAAGCCATTTCCCGTTGTCATGGAAACCAAGTGCTCTGGCAGCACGTATGTGGAACAGTTGAGGAGACACATAGAGAACACCATGTGGTAGTGAATGGCAACTACCCGAAGCAGCAGCACAGCTCTTCCAGTGCCAAAACAACTCCACCTGGCTGATGAACTTCACATACCATCAGCTGTCCTGGCAGCTATCTAGGGAACCCTGTTTGATCACTTGCAGTCCAAATCGGGTTGGGCCCAATGTAATGGAATCAAGCATCTTGAGCACCCAAACAAATCTAACATGGAGCAGCTCACCTAAGGCGCTCAAAACGCAACAGGAAAAGACAAGTTCAGCGCCCAAGCCATTTCCCGTTGCTATGGAAACCAAGTGCGCTGGCAGCACCTATGTGGAACACTGAATGTGAAACCAAGGGAATGTAGGTTCTCTGATGAATGACAACTGTCCGAAGCAGCAGCACAGCTCTTCCAGTGCCAAAACAACTCCACCGGGATCATGAAATTCACATACCATCAGCTGGCCTAGCAGCTATCTGGGAAACCCTGTTTGATCACTACCGCTCCAATGCCCATGGAGACCAGCGTGATGGAATCAAGCATATTGAGCACCCAAACAAAACAAACAGGTAGCTCTTCACTCCAGTAGCTCAAAACTCCACAGCCAAAGACAAGTTCAGCGAACAACCATTTCCCGTTGCCATGCAAACCAAGTGCTCTGGCAGCATAAGTGTGTAAGTGGATATGATCCTAAGGAAGTTAGTTTGGTGGTGAATTTCAAGTGTTCGAAGCAGCAGCACAGCTCTTCCAGAGCCAAAACAACTCCACCTGGCTCATGAACTTCACATACCATCAGCTGTCTTGGCAGCTATCTAAAAAGCCATGTTCTGTCACCTCTGGTCAAATGCCCTTTGAGCCCATTGTAATGGAATCAAGCAGCTTGAGCACCCATACAAAACTATCAAGGAACTGCCACCTCAAGGCGCTCAAAACTCCATTGCCAAAGACAAGTTCACCGCCCAAGCCATTTCTTGTTGCCGTGGAAACCAAGTGCTCTGGCAGATATATGAGTGTAAGTGGATATGACACCTATGGAAGGTAGTGTGGTGGTGAATGGCAACTGCCCGAAGCAGCACCACAGCTCTTCTAGTGTCAAAACAACTCCACCTGGTCATGAACTTCACATACCATCAGCTGTCCTGGCAGCTATCTAGGAAACCCTGTCTGGTCAGTTAGGGTCAAATGTACGTTGGGCACCTTGTGATGGAATCAAGCAGCTTGAGCACCCAAATAAAACTAACATGGAGCTGCCCACTCAAGGCGCTCAAAACTCCATTGCCAAAGACAAGTTCAGCACCCAAGCCATTTCCCGTTGCAATGGAAACCAAGTGCTCTGGCAGCACATATGTGTGTAAGTGGATATGACACCTATGGAAGGTAGTGTGGTGGTGATTGGCAACTGCCTGAAGCAGCAGCACAGCTCTTCCAGAGTCAAAACAACTCTACCTGGCTCATCAACTTCACATACCATCAGCTGTCCTGGCAGCTATCTAGGAAACCCTGTTTGGTCACTTCCTCTCCAAATGGGTATGGAGACCAGTGTGATGCAATCAAACAACTTGAGCAACCACACAAAACTAACATGGAGCTCCTCACTCAAGGCGCTAAAACTCCACAGTCAAAGACAAGTTCAGCGCCCAAGCCATTTCCCATTGCCATGGAAACCAAGTGCTCTAGCAGCACATATTTCTGAAAGTGGTTATGACCCCTATGGAAGGTAGTGTGGTGGTGAATTTCAACTGCCTGAAGCAGCAGCACAGATCTTCCAGTGACAAAACAACTCCACCTGGCTCATGAAATTCACATGCCATCAGCTGTCCTGGCAGCTATCTAGGAAACCCTATTTGATCACTTACGGTCAAATTCCCATTGAGCCCAGTGGGATGGAATCAAGCAGCATGAGCACCCAGAAAATCTAACATGGAGCTCTTCAGTAAGGGCACGCAAAACTGCACAGCAAAACACAAGTTCAGTGCCTAAAGCCATTTCCCGTTGCCATGGAAACCAAGTGCTCTGGTAGCACCTATGTGGAACACTGAATCTGACACCAAGGGAATGTAGGTTCTCTGATGAATGACAACTCTCCGAAGCAGCAGCACAGATCTTCCAGTGCCAAAACAACTCCACCTGGATCATGAATTTCACATACCATCAGCTGTCCTGGCAGCTATCTAGGAAACCCAGTTTGGTGACTTCTGGTCCAATGCCCATAAAGACCAGTGGGATGGAATCAAGCATTTTGAGCACCCAAACAAAACAAACATGGAGCTCTTCATTCCACGCACTCAAAACTCTACAGCGAAAGAAAAGTTCATCACACAAGCCATTTCCCGTTGCCATGGAAACCAAGTGCTCTGGCAGCACATATGCGGAACACTGAATGTCACACCAAGGGTATGTAGGTTCTCTGAAGAATGACAACTGCCGGAAGCAGCAGCACAGCTCTTAGAGTACCAAAACAACTCCACCTGGATCATGAACTTCACATACCATCAGCTGTCCTGGCAGCTATCTAGGAAACCCTGTTTGGTCAATTGAGGTCCAATACCCCTTGAGCCCAGCGGGATAGAATCAAGCAGGTTGAGCACACAAACAAAACTGCCATGGAGTTCCTCACTCAAGGCACTCAAACTCCGCAGCCAAAGACAAGTTCAGCACCCAGGCCATTTCCCGCGACATGGAAACCAAGTGCTCTGGCAGCACATATGCGGAACACTGAATGTCACAACAAGAGAATATAGGTTCTCTGAAGAATGATAACTGCCGGAAGCAGCAGCACAGCTCTTCCAGTGCCGAAACAACTCCACTGGGTCATCAGCGTCACATACCATCAGCTGTCCTGGCAGCTATCTAGGAAACCCTGTTTGGTCACTTCTGCTCCAATACCCATTGAGCCCAGTGGGATGGAATCAAGCAGCTTGAGCACCCAAACACAACTATCCTGGAGTTCCTCAGTCAAGGCACTCAAAATTCCACAGCCAAAGACAAGTTCAGCACACAATCCAATTCCCGTTGCCATGGAAACCAAGTGCTCTGGCAGCACATATTTTTGAAAGTGGATATGACACCTAATGCAGGTAGTGTGGTGGCGAATTTCAACTGTCCAAAGCAGCAGCACACCTCTTTCAGTGTAAAAACAACTCCACCTGGATCATGAACTTCACATACCATCAGCTGTCCTGTCAGCTCTCTTGGAAACCCTGTTTGGTCACTTCCGCTCCAATGCCCCTTCAGCCCAGTGGGATGGAATCAAGCAGGTTGAGCACCCAAACACAACTAACCTGGAGCTCCTCAGTCAAGGTGCTCAAAGCTCCACAACCAAACACAAGTTCAGTGGCTAAGCCATTTCCTGTTGCCATGCAAACCAAGTGCTCTGGCAGCACATATGTGGAACACTGAATGTCACACCAAGGGAATGTAGGTTCTCTGAAGAATGACAACTGCTCGAAGCAGCAGCAAATCCTGAAATCCTGTATCAAATCCTGAAACAAAACAACTGCAAACTAAGAATAATATACCCAGCATACCTCTCATTTGTATTTGAGAATGAAATCATATACTTCAACAGTAAAGAGAAACTCGAAGAATACATCAACACGAAACCAGCTCTGGAAAATCTCCTCAGGAAAGTGCTAAACCCAGAAAGAAAAAATGAAAACCAAAATCAAAGATGAAAAATAGGAAGACCTCCCCACTGAAACCCATACAAGGAAAGTCAACCAGTCAGAAACTCTAATAGTCGCAAATACACACTTGCACACTTACACACACTCATGGCAGCCCAAAATAAATTTCTCTCAATATTATCTCTAAATACAAACGGCCTGAACTCACCAATCAAAAGGCATACATTAACAGAATGGATCATCAAACAGCACCCAACAATCTGTTGCCTACAAGAGACACATCTAACCAGAAAAGCCTGTAAGAAATTTAAAGTGAAGGGATGGAAAAAGACATTTCATGCCAATGGACGAGAAAAGAAGGCTGTATGGAGTAGCTGTTCTAATCTCAGATGACCTAGACTTCAAGCTGACAGACATCAAAAAGGACAGAGAAGGACATTATATAATGGTGAAAGGTCTGATGCATTAGGAAGTAACTACAAGCGTGAACATATATGCACCTAATTCCAATGCACCTAGCTACGTGAAGCAATTACTTACAGACTTAAGGGGAGACATAGATACACACACAATAATAGTGGGCGATCTTAACACTCCGCTAACAACTATAGACAGATCAACAAAACAAAAACTCAACAAAGAAACAACAGAGCTCATACAAACATTAGAACAATTGGACTTAGTAGACATCTATAGAACTTTTTATCCTAAGACCACAGATTATACATTTTTTTCAGCAGTGCATTGCACCTTCTCCAGGATCGACCACATGATAGGACACAAAGCAAATCTAAATAACTTCAAAAAGATAGGAATCATACCATGTACCCTCTCAGACCACCACGGAATGAAACTGGAAATCAGCAATTAAAAATGCCCAAGGAAATGCGGAAACTTTTGGAGGTTGAACAATATGCTATTGAATGAACAATGGGTCAGGGAAGAAATTAAAGATGAGATCAAAAAATTTATGGAAACCAATGAAAACTCTGACACAACATTCCAAAACTTGTGGGACACTGCCAAAGCAGTGTTACGGGGTAAATTCATCGCAATTGGAGCTCATGTCAAGGCCCAAGAGAGGCGCCAAATACAGGAACTAACCACACACCTCCAGGAATTGGAACAGCAGCAGCAGATGAGCCCCACACACAATAGGAAACAAGAAATCATCAAAACAAGGGAGAAAATCAACCAGATAGAAACAACAACAACAAAAAAAAAAACATACACAGAATCAATGAATCCAAAAGCTGGTTTTTTGAAAAGATAAACAAAATAGACACCCTGCTGGCCCGACTGACAAAGAAAAAACAAGAGAACGCAAGAATTAGCAGCATCAAAGATGAAAAAGGCAACATAAAAACAGACATTACAACCATTAAGAACATAATTAGAAATTACTACAAAGCACTGTACTCCAACAAATCAGAAGACCACCAAGAAATGGAAAAGTTCTTAGACTCACACAACCTGCCAAAACTTAGCCCAGAGGCAACAAACGACCTGAACAAACCCATAACTGAAGCAGAGATTGAATCAGTGATTAAAGATCTCCCAACAAAGAAAAGCCCAGGCCCAGACGGCTTCACTACAGAATTCTACAAAACATTCCGAACCGAACTAATCCCAATCCTCTACAAACTCTTCAAAACAATAGAAAAGGAAGCAACCCTTCCAAACTCATTTTATGAAGCCAACGTTACCTTAATCCCAAAACCGGACAGAGATCCTACAGAGAAAGAACTACAGACCTATCTCTCTGATGAACATTGATGCTAAGATGCTCAACAAAATCCTAGCCAATAGAATTCAAAAAATCATTAGACAGATCATTCATCCGGATCAAGTAGGATTCATCCCTGGAATGCAGGTGTGGTTCAACACAAGGAAATCCATCAATGTGATACATCACATCCAAAAACTGAAAAACAAGTACCATATGATATTATCAATAGACGCAGAAAATGCTTTCGCCAAAATCCAGCACAACTTCCTGCTAAAGACCCTAACCAAGGTAGGCATAGATGGAAAAATTCACAATATAATCAAAGCAATATATGAAAATCCCAACGCCAGCATCCTACTGAATGGAGAAAAACTAGAACCCTTCCCACTGAAATCTGGAACAAGACAGGGATGTGCGTTTTCTCCACTGCTATTCAACATAGTTCTAGAGGTACTCGCTGAGGCCATAAGACAAGAAAAAGAAATCAAAGGAATCCAAATGGGAAATGAAGAAGTCAAGCTCTCCCTATACGCAGATGATATGATTCTTTATATGGAAGAGCCAAAAGGCTCAACACAGAGACTACTAGAACTTATACGAGAGTTCGGTGGAGTGGCAGGGTACAAAATTAATGAACAAAAATCAACAGCCATAGTGTATGCTAATAGCCCCAAGTTGGAAAAAGATCTAACCAGCAAGATACCATTCAAAATAACAGGAAAAAGCATGAAATATCTGGGAATAAAGCTAACCAAAAATGTAGGAGACCTATTTGAGGAAAACTACAAACTACTGAAAAAAGGAATTGAACAAGACCTAGAAAGACGGAGTAACATCCCATGCTCCTGGATAGGTAAAATCAATATCATTAAAATGTCTATACTGCCAAAAGCAATATATACATTCAACGCAATCCCAATCAAATTGCCCAAAACATTCTTCATGGAACTGGAAACAATGATCCAAAGGTTCATCTGGAAACACAAAAAACCACGAATAGCTAGAACCATCCTGAAGAAAAGGAAGTTAGCAGGGGGAATCACAGTCCCAGACCTCTGGACATACTACAGGGCAGTGGTTATCAAAACAGCCTGGTACTGGCACAAAGATAGAGAGGAAGATCAATGGAGCAGAATAGAAACACCAGAAGGGAACCCACACAGATACAGTCAAATAATCTTTGATAAAAGGACAAACGATAACCCAGGCAAATGGGAAGGTCTGTTCAATAAATGCTGTTGGGACAACTGGTTGAAAGCCTGTAGAAACAAAAAGAGAGACCCACATCTCTCACCATATACTAAGATCAAATCTAAATGGATAAAAGATCTAAACCGGCATCCAGAAACCTTCAAACGTTTGGAAGAAAATGTCGGAAACACACTAAAACACTTAGGGGTAGGCCCTCACTTCCTAAAAAAGACTCCAAAAGCAGTAGAAATTGAGACCAAAATAAACAAATGGGACCTCATCAAACTAAGAAGCTTCTGCACAGCAAAGGAAACAATCAACAAAGTTAAAAAGCAACCCACGGAATTGGAGAAGATCTTCACGTACGACATAGGTGATAAAGGACTAATCTCCAGAGTATACAAAGAATTACAAAACAGCCAAAGCACCAAAATAAAGAAGCCACTCAAGAAATGGGCATGGGAAATGGGCAGACATTTCACAAAGGAACAATCCCAAATGGCAAATAAACATATGAAAAAATGCTCAAGCTCCCTGGCAATAAGGGAAATTCAAATTAAATCATCAATGAGATACCACCTAACGCCAGTAAGGTTGGCCCACATGAAAAACACCAACAACACTTGCTGGCGAGGTTGCGGGGAAAAAGGAACCCTACTCCACTGCTGGTGGGGCTGCAGATTGGTACAGCCTCTATGGCAATCAGTATGGAGAATATTCAAACAACTCAAAATCGACATACCGCATGACCCAGCTATAGCACTCCTAGGAATATATCCAGAACACTTGTTTTATGAGAAACCAACATGCACTCCTATGTTCATAGCAGCACAATCAGTAATTGTAAAAACATGGAAACAGCCAAAATGCCCATCAGCAGAGGATTGGATAAGAAAGCTATGGTTCATCCACTCCATGGAATACTACTCAGCTATTAAAAAAAAAAACAAAATGCAGTTCTTTGTGGCCGAATGGGCCAAACTGGAAACAATAATGCTAAGGCAAATGAACCAATCCCAAAAGGTTAGATACCACATGTTTGCCTTAATTTAATATGATATGATGTTAAGCATATCATGTTATGTTATGGATATTATGTCATTTGTAGTATATAAATTAAAATTGAACTGTGAATGGGGGGTCACAGAAAGTGGTTAAGAAATCGCACATATTTTTAACATGTTGACTGCTCAATATCATGTGAATTAAATCCATAATGATGTTAATTGTTGCAGATGGTGCTTTTATTTGACCGGGAAGACACTCTGCTGACTCTGCCCTTGGACCAGAGAGGGTCTAGCAAATAAGTAGTTGGACTTGTCTGGACTATGGGATGTTGGACTCTATGCTTGGCAAATTCTTGCAGGGAGGGAATTTCAACTAAACTTGAACTATGGTTATGCAGCGGGGCGAGGAACACACCATAGGGGAAGGGTAGGAGGGAGAATCAGAATTCTATGTAATTACATCACAATGTAATTAATGAATAAATTTATAAAAAAATAAAAATAAAAGGAAAAGATTTATCCTAGAGCTAGGGTTAGTATGACAGTGATGTCTCCATCTGTGTCAGGGCTGGACTAGGGATTTGTTTGGGTTGAGGGCTAGGATCACTTTTAGGATTGGGGCTAGAGCTAGAGCTAGAGCTAGTATCAGCATTCGGGTTAGGATGATGGCCAGGATTGGAGATTAGACTGTCTGGCTTTGGGTGTGCTCTAGGTTGTAACTAGCATTTGTGGTAGTCTTTGAAATCGGGGTTCGGTAAGTGCTGTATATCTTACTTTCCAATAAAACATCGTAATTATTAAAAGCAAAAGAGTTATGGCTACTCTAGTTTGAAATTATGACTAGGGTCAACGTGAGGTTTAGGTTTAGGTCTATAGCCTGTCTGCTGATTACATCTATCAAAAGTCTAAAGACTCAGTCAGCCTTACAGGCAGGGTTAGTCTCAACTCTTCCTGTAGAAGTAGCCCTAATTCTAATCTTACACCTAGCGCTACTCTCATCCACCTCTGCTTTGACTTAACCCTGTCCCAAATACTAACCTTAATCCTTGTCCATCTCTACTCGTCGCCCTAACCTTAGTCCTACGTCAATCGTAATCCCAACATTTTTACAACAATCTAACTGAAATAGGAGCATTCAAGCTCAACAGAAAGCCCAGCAGAGTCATAGCCCCAATTGTTAAAAACAACACTAAAGATTCCCTTCATCCTGAACCAGCCGGCTTCCTGAAACAAATCTTCCCTGAGGCCAGCCCTTTCTGTAACTCTAAGCCAAGCCCTAGACTTTACCTGATCATACCCCTAGACCAAATCATGACCCGATTTCTACTACTAGTCCTAAGTGCATCACTAGCTCATACACAAATCAAATTCCTAAAGCTAACCCTAACTCCTTTTGTTTTTGTTGAATTCTATTGTTGACAATCTTTACATAGTTGATTTGGGCCAAAAGGTTCAAGGGCTACAGGACAGTGAGTAAGGCTATTATTTCCACATCCTCTTCTTTGACTGTATCTGGGGGTAAATGGGGAGGGAGATTAAGGAAGAAGCCCCACCCAGTCTCCTCCCGACCCTAGGTCCCTGATGTGGGGCATGCTGTGAGGGTCCTGCTCAAGTGGGTTTCTTGTTTGTTTCTTTGTTTCTCAAGTGGTTTTGATAGTCATGAATTGCTGCCTATCATGCAAATGCAAGCACGATGAGGTCTCTGCAGCATACACTGATTGACACAGTCCATCTTAGAGTCTGCGTTTGCCCAGGTTTTCTCTGCCAATACGTGGCTGAGGTGGGTGATTGACTTGTTCTGTCCTCTGTCTTCTCATGGTTAGGGTTCTGAGTGCAGCAGTTCCAATGTGGAGATCCCCAAAGATCTCCTCTGTGTCTGAGGTATTCCCAGTCCAGATTCTGTCTATACTAGCAAGTCCAGGGCCCGGCACAGCCCATCAGCCCGATCAGCTGGTTGTTGCAGTTGCTGGGTTGGTTGTGTTTGCAGGCTTGTCTTCCACTGGAACCAATGCGTCTTGCAATCCAGCCTGATTCTGCCCAGCACACGCTCGGGCATCACTCTTGCTTCACTCACGTCACTCCCTGTGGCTGTCCTGATGACAGGGAGCATTCTGATTGGCTGCATCTCTAAGACCTCACAGGGCTGTGTGGCCCTACAAGCTGTCCAATCAGCAGCTGCCTGGTCATAGCAGCCCGGAATCCTGTAGCCTCAGCATTCTAGAAAAGCCATGGTGACAGGCAGCCTCCTGTGGGGTGGAGAAAGATGGTGAGTGGCTCAAGCTCTGCTTTCTTTGTTCCTTCTCGCCACAGGCCCTAGCAGAGAAGACGTGCAGACTCCATGGAAGCCAGCAGAGTGCGAGTGTGTGGGGTTGGGTTTCCCTCGAATGTGAGCTTGCAAATCCGCTGACAATGTGTTGAAGCCGAGGAACTTTTCAACACCAGTACTACGAAAGCATTTCCATTTTCCGTCGATGAGAATTCTTGTGTCTCTTCAAGGAGCCAATCTAATCCTACTTCCCCATTAGAGGTAGTGTGTGGAATAACCTATGTAATGTGGAAGCGCCAAGCCAAGCTGATTTCCATAGGCAGACATCACATCCCACTTCCTGTCACGGCTCTCAGTGAAGTTTCCCTAATGCAGTCCAGTGTCATGTAAGTGGGTCACCATAGTGTAAAAGAGATGACTTCCGGGAGATGGTTGGGATCAATACCATGGTTGGATATAGGGTTGGAATCAATGTTAGAATGCTATCTAGGCTTATGGTTGCAGTGATGTCAAAGCCTAGATTTCAGGTTAGGGCAAGGTGGAGTGTTAAGCTTCAATTGAGGTTTCTGATTTGGGTTACTAGTAGGAATAGAGCTAGGATTATGCTTAGGTGGAATGAAGGTGAGAGCTAGGTCTAATGCTAAAGGTCAAGTCTAGTAGTGAGGTTACTGTTCGGTTTTGAGATTTGAGTTATGGTGATCCCAATGGTTAGAGTTAGGTTTAGGGTGAGGGTGAGGGTTCAACTGACAAATAAGATTAGGTCCAGACTTAGGTTTTGTATGTGGCATGAAGTGGGATTTGTGTGAGGATTAATACCAGGTAAATATTGGATTAATGCTGGATAGAGAGTTTGGGTTCCATTTCTGGTTCAGGCTTGGTTTGAGTTAGTGCTTTGATTGAGGGTTATTGTTAGGACTGTGGAAAGGACTGTGTGGAATCAGAATACAGTTAGGGTTACTCTTGAGGTTAGGATGAAGCTGTGGCTCCACTGAGGATGAAGAGGTTGTTTTGTGTGAATTTGAGTATCGTGGTGAGGTTCTAGTCTATGTCCGGATGATTATGCTTAGAGCTAGAGTTCATGTTAGTGTATGGGCTAATGGTAGTGTGAGTTGTTGTAGGATTAAGGTTAGGTCCAAATCTAGTGTTAGGTGCAAATCTTGTGGTGAAGGTTTAGGCTTGAGTTGGATTTAGGCTTACTGTTCTAATGAGGGTGATGATTCACATTAGCATTGGAGTTTAGGTTTAGAAATGTCGCTGGGATTGGGTTCAGTGTTAGGGCTAGGCTTAGTATGACAGTGATGTTTCCATCTGTGTCAGGGTTGGAGTTGGTGTTTGGACTAGGGATTTGTTTGGGTTGAGGGCTAGGATCACTTTTAGGATTGGGGCTAGATCTAGAGCTAGAGCTAGTATCAGCATGCGGGTTAGAATGATGGCCAGGGTTGGAGATTAGCCTGTCTGGCTTTGGGTGTGCTCTAGGTTGTAATTAGCATTCGTGGTAGTCTTTGAAATCGGTGTTGGGTAAGTGCTGTATATCTTACTTTCCAATAAAACATCGTAATTATTAAAAGCAAAAGAGTTATGGCTACTCTAGTTTGAAATTATGACTCGGGTCAACGTGAAGTTTAGGATTAGGCCTATAGCCTGTCTGCTGATTACATCTATCAAAAGTCAAAAGACTCAGTCAGCCTTACAGGCAGGGTTAGTCTCAACTCTTCCTGTAGAAGTAGCCCTAATTCTAATCTTACACCTAGCGCTACTCTCATCCACCTCTGCTTTGACTTAACCCTGTCCCAAATACTAACCTTAATCCTTGTCCATCTCTACTCGTCGCCCTAACCTTAGTCCTACGCCAATCGTAATCCCAACATTTTTACAACAATCTAACTGAAATAGGAGCATTCAAGCTCAACAGAAAGCCAAGCAGAGTCATAGCCTCAAGTGTCAAAAACAACACTAAAGATTCCCTTCATCCTGAACCAGCCGGCTTCCTGAAACCAATCTTCCCTGAGGCCAGCCCTTTCTGTAACTCTAAGCCAAGCCCTAGACTTTACCTGATCATACCCCTAGACCAAATCATGACCCGATTTCTACTACTAGTCCTAAGTGCATCCCTAGCTCAAACACAAATCAAACTCCTAAAGCTAACCCTAACTCCTTTTGTTGAATTCTATTGTTGACAATCTTTACATAGTTGATTTGGGTCAAAAGGTTCAAGGGCTACAGGACAGTGAGTAAGGCTATTATTTCCCACATAGTCCCACATAGTCCCACATAGTCCCACAGCGCCGCTCCTGTTCCCTCTGCACACTCCCAAAAATGCTGAGCAGCTGAGAGGCACACCTCTGGGAAATCTCCCCTGCTTGTCCTCCACTTCTGCAGGTGATGATGCCCAAAATGATCAGCCAAGTAGACTCCTCTCGGGACTCCTGCCCTCCAGAGAACTGGTGCACCTGTCGCTGTGGGCGCCTTTCCTTCTAGCAGAATCTGTCCTTGGGACGGTTGAGTCTCTGCCACCTTCCCCCTGCCTGGGATCATGACACACCAATTTAACCGCAGCGTGCTATATTTTCTTTGCCACTTTTTGCGGCTGTTCCTTCAAGCCATGCAGATCTACTTGGTTTAATGAGCTCCAGTGACCTTCTCGCTATTCTATCAACAATTTTCTGTTTCCTAGCCTGTTTCTCTGTTCGATCAGTTTCCCTCTTTCTCTACTCCAACCTACACCACCTCTCTGCAGTCAGCCATCTTCCTCGATCTCCCCTCTCGACTACTACTATTAAGTGTTTATCTAGCTCAAACACAATTCAAACTCCTAAAGCTAACCCTAACTCCTTTTGTTTTTGTTGAATTCTATTGTTGACAATCTTTACATAGTTGATTTGGGCCAAAGGGTTCAAGGGCTACAGGACAGTTTGTAAGGCTATTATTTCCACATCCTCTTCTTTGACTGTATCTGGGGGTTAATGGAGGGAGATAAAGGAAGAAGCCTCACCCAGTCTCCTCCCGACCCTAGGTCCCTGATGTGGGGCATACTGTGAGGGTCCTGCTCAAGTGGGTTTCTTGTTTGTTTCTTTGTTTCTCAAGTGGTTTTGATAGTCATGAATTGCTGCCTATCATGCAAATGCAAGCACGATGAGGTCTCTGCAGCATACACTGATTGACACAGTCCATCTTAGAGTCTGCGTTTGCCCAGGTTTTCTCTGCCAATGCGTGGCTGAGGTGGGTGATTGACTTGTTCTGTCCTCTGTCTTCTCATGGTTAGGGTTCTGAGTGCAGCAGTTTCAATGTGGAGATCCCCAAAGATCTCCTCTGTGTCTGAGGTATTCCCAGTCCAGATTCTGTCTATACTAGCAAGTCCAGGGCCCGGCACAGCCCATCAGCCCAATCAGCTTGTTATAGCAGTTGCTGATTTGGTTGTGTTTGCAGGCTTGTCTTCCACTGGAACCAATGCGTCTTGCAGTCCAGCCTGATTCTGCCCAGCACACGCTCGGGCATCACTCTTGCTTCACTCACGTCACTCCCTGTGGCTGTCCTGATGACAGGGAGCATTCTGATTGGCTGCATCTCTAAGACCTCACAGGGCTGTGTGGCCCTACAAGCTGTCCAATCAGCAGCTGCCTGGTCATAGCAGCCTGGAATCCTGTAGCCTCAGCATTATAGAAAAGCCCTGGTGACAGGCAGCCTCCTCTGTGGAGTGGAGAAAGATGGTGAGTGGTTTAAGCTCTGCTTTCTTTGTTCCTTCTTGCCACAGGCCCTAGCAGAGAAGACGTGCAGACTCCATGGAAGCCAGCAGAGTGCGAGTGTGTGGGGTTGGGTTTCCCTCGAATGTGAGCTTGCAAATCCGCTGACAATGTAGTGAAGCCTAGGACCTTTTCAACACTGGTACTATGAAAGCATTTCCATTTTCCGTCGATGAGAATCCTTATGTCTCTTCAAGGAGCCAATCGAATCCTAGTTCTCCATTAGAGGTAGTGTGTGGAATAACCTATGTAATGTGGAAGAACCAAGCCAAGCTGATTTCCATAGGCAGACCTTACATCCCATTTCCTGTCACGGCTCTCAGTGAAGTTTCCCTAGTGCAGTCCAGTGTCATGTAAGTGGGTCACCATAGTGTAAAAGAGATGACTTCCGGGAGATGGTTGGGATCAATACCATGGTTGGATACAGGGCTGGAATCAATGTTAGAATGCTATCTAGGCTTATGGTTGCAGTGATGTCAAAGCCTAGATTTCAGGTTAGGGCAAGGTGGAGTGTTAAGGTTCAATTGAGGTTTCTGATTTGGGTTACTAGTAGGAATAGAGCTAGGGTTATGCTTAGGTGGAATTAAGGTGAGAGCTAGGTCTAATGCTAAAGGTCAAGTCTAGTACTGAGGTTACTGCTAGGTTTTGAGATTTGAGTTATGGTTATCCCAATGGTTAGGGTTAGGTTTAGGGTGAGGGTGAGGGTTCAACTGACAAATAAGATTAGGTCCAAACTTATGTTTTGTATGTGGCATGAAGTAGGATTTGTGTGAGGATTAGTATTAGGTAAAGAATAGTGTTTGGATTAATGCTGGATAGAGAGTTTGGGTTCCTTTTCTGATTCAGACTTGGTTTGAGTTAGTGCTTTGATTGAGGGTTATTGTTAGGACTGTGGAAAGGACTGTGAGGAATCAGAATACAGTTACGGTTACTCTTGAGGTTAGGATGAAAGCTGTGGCTCCATTGAGGATGAAGAGGTTGTTTTGTGTGAATTTGAGTATCGTGGTGAGGTTCTAGTCTATGTCCGGATGATTATGCTTAGAGCTAGATTTCCACTTTCATTCCATGGTGGTCTGTGAGGGTTCATGTTACGATTCCTATATTTTTTTCCTACATTTCTGCTGTCATGGAAACCAAGAACTCTGGCAGCACATGCATCTAACAGTGATATTGCACCTAGGAAACCTAGTGTGGTGGTGACTTCCAACTGCTCAAAGCAGCAGCACAGCTCGTCTATGCCCAAACAACTCCATCTGCACATTCACTCAAATAGCATCAGTTGTCCTAGCAAATCTCCCAGAAATCTTGTTTGTTCACTGCATGTCGAATGCCCATTGAGCCATGTGAGGTGGAATTTGTATGTTGAGCACACACACACAAAGCACAGATGGAGATCTTCACTAATGGCGCTTATAGTCCACAATCAGAGAGAAGTTCAGCGCCCAAACCATTTCCAGCTGCCATGGAAACCAAGAACTCTGGCAGCACATACGTCCGAAGGTGGACGTGACACTTGGGGAACTCTGTATGTTAATCAATGCCAACTGCCTGAAGCAGCAGCACAGCTCTTTCAATGCCAAAACAACTACATCTGAGTCATTCACTTCATATAACATCAACAATGTTTGCAGGTCTCCCTGAAATTCTATCTGGTCACTTCCGGCCCCATGTCCATTGAGGCCAGTAAGATGGAAGCAATCAGGATGATTTCCTCCCACTGCTCTCAATTGACATTGCACAGGCAGTGACCAGACATGCTTTTCAGGAGACCTTCTAAGACGTTTATGTAAAATTCTGTTTGGTCACTTCTTTTCCATTGCCCATTGAGCCCTGTGGGATGGAATCAAGCAGGTTGAGCACACACAAAAAACAAAGATGGAAATCCTCACTCAAGGCGTGACAAACTACACAGCCAGAAAGAAATTTAGCGCCATGACATTTCAGCTGCCATGGAAACCAAGAACTCTGGCAGCACATATATCTAGCAGTGTTATTGCACCTAGGAAACTCAGTGTGGTGGTGACTTCCAACTGCTCGAAGCAGCAACACAGCTCGTCTAGTGCCAAAACAACTCCATCTGCACATTCACTCAAATAGCATCAGTTGTCCTAGCAAATCTCCCAGAAATCTTGTTTGTTCACTGCATGTCCAGTGCCCATTGAGCCCTGGGAGGTGGAATTTGTAGGTTGAGCACACACACACAAAACAAAGATGGAGATCTTCACTAATGGCGCTTATAATCCACAATCGGAGAGAAGTTCAGCACCCAAACCATTTCCAGCTGCCATGGAAACAAAGAACTCTGGCAGCACATATGTCTGAAAGTGGACGTGACACTTGGGGAACTCAGTATGTTGATCAATGGCAATTGCCTGAAGCAGCAGCACAGCTCTTCCAGTGCCAAAACAACTACATTTGAGTCATTCACTTCACATAACATCAACAATCGTTGCAGGTCTCCCAGTAACACTGTTTGATTCCTTCCTGTCAAATGCCCAAGGAGCCCAGGGGGATGGAATCAAGCTGGATGAACACACAAATAACATAGATGGAGATCCAAACTAAAGGCACTCAAAACTTCAGAGCCAGAGAGAAGTTAAGCTCCCAAGCCAATTCCAGGTGCCATAGAAACAAAAAGTTCTGGCAGCACATAAGTCTGAAAGTGGGAGTGACACATGCTTAACTCTGTCTGCTGGTGAATAGCTACTGCCCTAATCAGCAGCATAGCTCTTCCAGTGCCAGAACAATTCCACATGGGTTATTCACTTCACATATCATCAGTTATCCAAACAGGTCTCCAGGCAATCTTGTTTGGTCACTTTCTGTCCAAAGCCCATTGAGCCCCAGCTAATGGAATCTGTATCTTCAACAACCGCACAAAACAAAGATGGAGATCCTCACTAAAGGCGTGACAAACTTGATAGCCAGAGAGAATTTCAGTGCCCAAGCCATTTCCAGCTGCCTTGGAAACCAAGTGCTCTAGCAGCACATTTGTCCAAAAGTGGATGTGACACCTAGGGAACACAGTGTGCTGGTAAATGGCAAATGCCCGAAGCAACAGCTCATTTTCCATTGGTAAAACAACTCCACCTGGCTCATTCACTTCACATACCGTCAGCTCTCTTTGCAGTTCTCCTGGAACCGTAGTTGGTCACATGCTGTCCAATGCCCAATGAACACAGGGGGATAGAATCAAGCCCGTTGAGCACCCACAAAAAACAAATATGGAGATCCTCACTCAAAGTGTTCAAAACTTCACTGTGAGAGAGAATTTCAGCGCCCTAGCCATTTCCAGCTGCCATGGAAACCAAGTGCTCTGGCAGCCCGTATGTCTGAAAGTGGCTGGGTCATGACACTTGAAAAAACTCAGTTTGTTGGTGAATGGCAACTGTACTAAGCTGCAGCACAGCTCATCCAGGGAAAAAAACCAATCCACCTGAGTCTTTCACTTCACATACCATCAGCTTTCCTTGCAGGTCTCCCGGAGCCCTATCTGGTCACTTCCTATCCAATGCTATTTATTCCGAGGGGATGTAATCAAGCTGGATGAGTACACACAGAAATAAAAAATGGAGATACTCCCTCAAGGTGCTCAAAACTCCCCAGTTCGGGAGAAGTTTATTGCCCAAGCTATTTCCAGCTACCATGGAAACCAAGTGCTCTGGCAGCACATATTTCTGAAAGTGGCTGGGAGGTGACATTTAGGGAACTCTATGTGTTGGTGAATGGCAACTGCCCAAAGCAGCAGCACAGCTCATCCAGGGAAAAAACAACTCCAGCCTGGCTAATTCACTTCACATACCAACAGCTGTCCTTGCAGGTCTCCTGAAACCCGGTTTGATCCCTTCCAGTCCAATGTCCATTGAACCCAGTGTGATGTTATCAAACAGGTTGAGCACCCACAAAAAACAAAGGTGGAGATCCTCACTCCAGGCGCTCAGAACTCCAAAGCCAGAGAGAATTTCAGCGCCCAAGTCATTTCCAGCTGCCATGGAAACTAAGAACACTTGCAGCACATATTTCTGAAAGTGGATGGGAGGTGAACTTGGGGAACTGCTTGTGGTGGTGAATGGTATCTGCCCGAAGAAGCAGCACAGCTCTTCTAGTGCCAAAACAAATGCACCTGGGTCATTCACTTCACATACCATAGCTGTCCTGGCAGCTATCTAGGAAACTCTGTTTGGTCACTTGCGTTCCAATGCCCATTGAGCCCAGTGGGAGAGAATCAAGCAGGCTGAGCACATGTAAAATCGACAGCCAGAGACGAGTTCAGCTCCCAAGCCTTTTCAGGCTGCCATGGAAACCATGTGCTCTGGCAGCACATCTGTCTGAAAGTGGACGTGGCACTTGAGGAACTCAGTGTGTTGATGAATGACAACTGCCCAAAGCAGCAGGACAGCTCCTCCAGTAACAGAACATCTCCACCTGGCTCATTCACTTCACATACCACCAGCTGTCCTGTCAGATCTCCAGGAAATTTTGTTTGGTCATTTCCTGTCAAATGCCCATTGAGCCCAGTATAATATAATTTATAGGTTCAGCAACCGCACAAAACAAAGATGGAGATCCTCATAGAATTCATGCAAAAGTCAACAGCCAGGGAGAATTTCAATGCCCAAGCCATTTCCAGCTACCATCGAAACCAAGTGCTGAGGAACCAAGATGACAGCATAGAGTACAGCACGTTTGATAAGGTGGAGAATCTTTAGGCAGGGAGTAGTACAATAAGTAGATTACAGGGAATAAGTAGGGCTCAGGCAGTAAGCAGTGTTACCAGGAACCCCCCCTGGACACAGGGAAGTTGTGGAAATGAGACAGCAGTGTTGTTGTTGATCGAAGTTCCCACCAGCAGTCGGCAAGCAGCAATTCAAATCTCAGTGATCCGGTCTTCAACGATCCAGGCTCCGGTGATCCAGGCTCCAGCAATTCGTTTCCAGTGCCAGCCAAACATCCAGCAGTGGCCTGCACACAGACGTCGTGACCGCCAGGTGAGAGCCTGTGTCCACGTGGTGAGCTAGGAAAGTGAGTGTGGTCTGGGAGAGGACAGACAAGTTGAGTGACTGGGACTAGCTGCAGGCAGAGAAATTCGGGGACTGAGGGCGCCATCTTGTGTGGAGAGACAGAACACGGAGTTGACAGAGCAACACACAGGCTCCTTTCTGGCTGTTCATACAGAACTGATCCAAGGGTGGAGGGGAGCACCAGCTTTGCTCCCTGCAGGGTCTGTGTGGTTCGTGGAACTGAAAGACAGCAGCTGCAGTTCTCCACCTGGAGCCATATTGGGTGGCAGGGCAGCAGGTGTGAACCCTAAGTGGAGATCCAGAGTGGGCGTGTTGCTGGTTAATTGCACGGAGCTGAGCCCACGGCAACAGCCTTGCAGCCTGTGGGGTCTGTGTGGTCCCTGGAGTTGATGGCGACAGCCCCCTGATCTTTACTGTTGCCTCATACGGGTGCCATCTTGGACACTGACGCATGTGCTCCAAACACTGATAAATTGCAAGAGGAGGAGTGGCAAACTGCGCATGCGCTAATTCAGCAACTCTCAGATAACAGTGTCACGGGAGCAGACGCTCTTACACTGAAGGGAGGTCAGCTGAATCACCCAAGAGCTGACCTGGGGACAAAAATACCTCCGTCTTAGAGCACTGCATAGGCTCCACAGAAAAAAACAGCCCTGAAAAGGCATGCCTCCAACTCCACCCAAAATAACCCCAGGAGGTACTTAGACTTATTGGCCAGCAGGGGGCAACAATCGCAGTGCTGCTTACAAAATCAGTGCCACAGATGAAGCAATTATTCCTGGCAGCTGTGTTCCCCAAACCCAGGGCACTGATTGAACATAACAATCAACTTATAGACCTGTAGGTAATACACCACAGAGATGATTTCATCAACCAGATAGGCAACTACAAAAGGCAAAAGACAAGACAAAAGCACTATGAATGTTACTGAAGTCTCCCCAACAAAGGAGCAAAAGCTTCACCCTCTCCCAGAGTTAACTGAGGAAGACATTGAGAAAATGGGGGACAAAGAACTCAGAAAACTCATTGCAAAGCTGCTGGTCAACAATGAGAAGTACAAACAAGTGTTCAAAGAAGAAATAGCAGTAATACATCAAATTAAAGCCGATATATCAGAAATGAAGAATACAGTAGAGCAAAATAAAAATACAGTGGAGAGTCTCAACAACAGAATGAATGAGGCAGAAGAAAGAATTTCAGAATTAGAAGATAGTTTCTGTCACCATGAAGAAACAAGCAAAAAGCTGGAAGCAGAGCTAGGTCAAGCTAAAAAAAGTATCCAAGAGTTAAAAGATATAATTAAAGGTCTAACATAAGAGTTATGGGAGTTCCAGAAGGTGCAGAAAGAGAAGCTGGGATTAGAGGCCTATTCAGTGAAATAATACAGGAACACTTCCCTAATCTGAGCAAAGAATTAGAAAGTAATATACAGGAGGGCTACAGAACTCCCAACAGAGTTGACCAAAACAAACTTCCTCACGACACATGATAATCAAGCTCTCTTCAGTTGAACAAAAAGAAAAAATCCTTAAATGTGCACGAGAAAAAAATCAGGTGTCATATAGGGGAACCCCAATCAAACTCACAGCTGACCTTTCAGAGGAAACACTACAGGCCAGAAGAGACTGGAGTGACATATTCCAGATTCTAAAAGAGAAAATTTTTCAACCCAGAATAACTTACCCTGCAAAGTTCTCCTTTGTCTTTGAAAATGAAATAAAATTCTTCCACAATAAAGGAAAACTTCAAGATTTTGTCTCATCTAAACCTGCCCTACAAATGATACTCAAGGATGTTCCCATGAAAGAAAAAAGAAATAGCAACCACCAGAAACAAAGGCAAATGTGGAGAACATCCCACTAAAAGGCTAACAGAAGACCAAATCATAGAACAACACATCACCAAAATGACAGGCCCAAACTGCCCCTTATCCATAATAACGCTGAATGTAAATGGCTTAAACTCATCAGTCAAACGCCATATATTGGAGGATTGGATCAAAAAACAAAACCCAACTATCTGCTGCTTACAGGAGATGCATCTCACCAACAAAGATCAGAAAAAATTGAAAGTGAAAGGATGGAAAAAGATATTTCAAGCTAATGGTAAAGAAAGACGGGCAGGTGTAGCCATTCTTACATCAGATGACATAGACTTTGATGTGAAGAGCCTCAAAAGAGACAAAGAAGGATACCACATAATGATCAAAGGAAGCCTCCAGCAGGAAGAGATCAGCATAATAAATGTTTACGCTCCAAATGCCAAAGCATCTAGCTACGTGAAACAAATATTAACGGGCTTAAAGGGAGAAATAGACTCCAATACGATCATAGTGGGAGACCTTAATACCTGATTGACGCAAATGGACAGATCAAAAAAACCAGAAACTCAGCAAAGAAACGATAGAACTAACCCAAACTCTAGAGCAAATGGAATTAGTTGACATCTATCAAACCTTTCATCCTACAGACAGAGAATACAACTTTTTTTCATCAGTACATGGAACTTTCTCCAGAATTGATCATATTATAAGCCAAAAAACAAGCCTCAGCACATTTTAAAAAGTGGAAATCATACCATGCATCTTCTCAGACCACCAAGGAGTGAAGCTTGAGACCAAGAATTCAAAACACCAAGGAAGACTTACAAACATATGGAGGCTGAATAATATGTTACTAAATGAGCAATGGGTTAGAGAGGAAATCAAAGGGGAAATTTAAAAATTGCTGGAAACAAATGAAGGCATCAACACAACTTATCAAAACTTATGGGACACAATCAAGGCGGTGCTGAGAGGAAAGTTCATTTCAATCAGTGCTTATGTCAAGAAACAAGAAAAGCACCAAGTAAATCAGCTAACCTTACAGTTGAAGGAACTAGAAACACAACAACAAAGCAATCCCAAGATGAGTAGGAAAAAAGAAATCATCAAAATAAGGGAGGAAATAAACCAAATAGAGACCAAGAGGACTATACACAAGATCAATCAATCAAAGAGCTGGTTCTTTGAGAAAATCAACAAAATAGACTCCCCACTAGCTCGACTAATTACAAAAAGGAGGGAGAAAATACACATCAATAGCATCCGAGATGAGAAAGGAGATATAACAACAGATACCTCGGAAATACAAAGAATCATCAGGAACTATTACAAGCAACTATATGCGAACAAATCAAAAAGAATAGAGTCAAGAAACAATTAACAATCTAAACAGCCCAATAACATATACTGAGATTGAATCAGTAATTAAAGCCCTTGCAACCAAGAAGAGTCCAGGACCAGATGGCTTCACTGCTGAATTCTACCAAACATTCCAAGAGGAACTTACCCCAATCTTACACAAGCTTTTTCAAACAATAGAAAAAGAGGCAATCCTTCCAAGCTCTTCCTATGAAGCTAATATCACCTTAATACCAAAGCCAGAGAGAGAAACAACAGAAAAAGAGAACTACAGACCGATATCCTTGATGAACATAGATGCAAAGATCGTCAATAAAATACTAGCCAACAGGCTCCAACAACACATCAGGCAGATCATTCACCCGGACCAGGTGGGATTCATCCCAGGCATGCAGGGATGGTTCAACATTCGCAAAACAATAAATGTGATACATCACATCAACAAATTGACAAATAAAAACCGTATGATCCTCTGAATAGATGCAGAGAAGGCATTTGATAAAACCCAACACCACTTCATGTTAAAAACCCTAAACAAGATAGGCATAGAAGGAACATTCTATAACACAATCAAAGCAATTTACGATAAACCCAATGCCAGTATCATACTAAATGGGGAAAGATTGGAAGCCATCCCGCTAAAATCTGGAACTAGACAGGGATGTCCACTCTCACCGCTACTCTTCAATGTAGTTTTGGAAGTCCTTGCCAGAGCTATTAGGCAAGAAAAAGCAATTAAAGGAATGCAAATTGCAAATGAGGAATTGAAATTATCGCTATTTGCAGATGACATGATTCTCTACATAGGAGAACCAAAAGACTCAGTCAAGAGACTATTGAAACTCATAAGAGACTTTGGCAAAGTAGCAGGATACAAAATTAATTAACACAAATCGATGGCACTAGTGTACACAAATAATTCCACTGCTGAGAAAGAAATTGTAAGTACAGTTCCCATTAAAATAGAGGAAAGGAATCTTAAATACCTAGGAATTAAGCTAACTAAAGAGGTGAAAGACCTCTATCATGAAAACTATAAATCATTTAAAAACAAATAGAAGAAGACCACGAAAAATGGAGAACCTTAACATGTTCTTGGATTGGCAGGATCAACATTATCAAAATGGCCGTATTACCAAACGCAATATATAGATTCAACGCAATCCCAATCAAAATCCCAGCAACATTCTTCTCAGAAATAGAAAAGATGATACAGAAGTTATTCTGAAATCACAAAAGACCACAAATAGCTAAAGCTGTCCTGAAAAATAGAAATCAAACTGGAGGAATCACAATAGAAGACCTCAAGACATATTACAGAGCAGTGGTAATCAAAACAGTCTGATACTGGTACAGAAACAGAGAAGAACATCAGCGGAACAGAATAGAAACACCAGAAGCGAATCCACACATGTATAGTCAATTCATCTTTGACAAGAAAATGGAAAACAATCCAGGTTAAAAAAAAACTGGTCTATTCAACAAATGCTGTTGGGACAACTGGATAGCAGCTTGTAAAATAAGGAAGCAAGACCTGCACCTGTCGCACTATACAAAAATCAGCTCTAACTGGCTCAAGGACCTAAATCTACACCCAGAAACCATCAAACTATTAAAGGAAAACATAGGAAACACATTCCAAGATATAGGAACAGGGAAAGACTTCTTAGAAAAGACGCCTAAAGCAAAGGCAATCAAATCCAAAATGAACAAATGGGACTACACCAAACTAAAAAGCTTCTGTACAGCAAAAGAAACAATTAACAAAGTGAAGAAGCAACCAACAGAATGGGAGATAATGTTTGCATTCTACATGAGTGATAGGGGACTAACATCCAGAATCTACAAAGAGCTTCAGAAACACAGGGACAGTAAAATAAACCAACCCTGTAGCAAAATGAGCAAAAGAAATGAACAGACATTTCTCAAAAGAACAGGTTCAAATGGCTAACAGACATATGAAAAGATGCTCAGGCTCTCTAGCCATCAGAGAGATACAAATGAAAACCACCTTGAGGTACCACCTAACTCCAGTGAGACTGGTCTACATTCAGAACTTGAAAAACAACACCTGCTGGTGTGGATGTGGGGAGAAAGGCACCCTCCTGAAGGGGTCCATGCAGTAGGTGTGAATAACACGAAGGAGTGAAGAGAACAGCTCCCTGACTGGCAGGGCCCGGGGAGCTACCAGCTGCTTAGCAGGGCTAAGTGGATTCATTTCTGACTACCTTGACGCAGTTTTCACCTCCCGTCGCATGGGCACTCAACCACCCCACTAAGAATTTTGTAATCTATTGAGGCATTGTCTGTCCCTGTGAGATGGCTTTTACAACCAACGTGAGCTTAAGAGTTAATGTGACTGAGGATGTCCTGGTGAGTGGGCCTTTAACTACACACAGGAGTATAATTAAGTCTGTGCTGTTTACCCATTGCCAGAAAAACTGGCCCAGATATTTACCATGCTTTCTAGGAAATGGCTTGATAAGAGGGACCCTAAACGTTATCCTGTTACTGTGACCCTAAAGGTCATTCTGCTATGACAAAGAATATAGTTACTGTGACCCTAAAGGCCATCCTGCTATGACGAAGAATATAGCTACTGTAACTCTGAAGGCTTTCCTGCTAAGGCAAAAAATATAGTTACTGTGGTCTTAAAAGGTTAGCCTGTCCTTGCAATTCTTTAGAATATAGAAAATGTAGTTGCTTTAGTTGTTTTCATAAATTTTTAGCTAGAGGAAATACAGGGTGATTTCACTAATATCATAAAGATATATTTTGGATTATTGTTTCATCACTTATGAAGTTGTAGAGCCTGCAGTTGTAGAGGAATGCAATGTTTAAAACTTTTTGTCTTCGATCTTCATGTTTTTTCTCTCTTGATGTATTTCTCCCATTTCGTGATAGCTAAGTTGTAGAATAAGAATTGTAGTAGCAGTGTATTACTGCATAAGACGTGTTGTCTACTGAGAAACTTTTGGCTGAAACGTTGGAATGGATAATGCCTTGTCTAATACTGAAACAATCTGTAGCATTGTCTTTGGAAACACTCACTCATCCATTGTAGAGTTGAAACTTAAATAGAGTAACTTAGCTCATTGCTAACTGCAATTCTTTCTGCTGTTATAATCCTTGTTTTACTTGTTTGGTCAACAAACTGTGTGAGCTTACAGACCTAATGGCCAACTAATGTCAATAATCCCCATCCCCATAGCCAAGGCCCCAGACCTTTTAACTCATACAAGATAGGGGTCTGGTTGACGGAGGCAGCGCCTAGGTTATAGTCCAGACCTGAGGAGAGCAGATGAAGACAGGCAAGCCAAGATAAGCAAGGATTATAGAATCCTTCCTCAATCATTTCGCAAGAAGTTGAAAGTTGTACCACCCGAATCTATATCAATATGCCCCTAAGAAAAAAACTTTGTACTGCTTCTGTACAAATAAAGCAGACAGCTTTCTCGCTTTGTACACTACTTTCAAGGAATCCTGGTGGTCCGTCTCCTTTCTTTCTCTCTTCACGCCTCATCCACGCACGCTTCCCGAACTCCAAACTCAGCCAGAGCTGAACTCCGGCACCCTCCTTCACTGCTGGTGGGAGTGTAGGCTAGTGCAACCACTGTGGAAATCAGTATGGAGAGTGCTTGGAAAATTGCAAATAAACCTGCCATATGACCCAGCAATCCCACTCTTAGGAATATACCCAAAAGTGTGAAATCTGCATATGAGAAGGGGATCTTTAATCCTATATTTACAGCAGCACAATCTATAATAGCAAAGTCATGGAAACAAAACAGATGTGCGTCCAAGGAAGAGTGGTTAAAGAAACTGTGGTACATCTACTCTTTGGAATATTATTCAGCTATTAAGAAGAATGATATTATTCTATTTAAATCCAGGTGGTCCCAACTAGAAGTCATTATGCTCAGTGAAATGAGTCATTCACAAGAGTACAAATACCATATATTGTCTTTCATATAAGGAGGCCAACATGGAAAGTGTAACTCCAACAGTCCAATCTATACTTTTTTTTTTCGGTGATTATCTGTTTGCTCTTTTGGCTGTATCACATATGTTTTGATGTTTTTATGTCAGTTTGTCTGCTTCCAAATAATCTCTATTCTCTAGTAGAATTCATCAAGTGCTCATGAAGTATACGAGGGCATCACATTTCCCAAAAGACTTCTGTGTTTCCTTTTAGTTAAGCATGTGTTGCACACTCAGTGGCACATGATTTTCGCAGGGTGCTACAATTTGTTGTTGATGTTGTTGTTATTGTGATTGAAGTGGCTGTTATGAAATGATGTCAATCCAAAAAGAGTAATATTATCTCAACCCCAAACAGCCTGTATCTCATGCAATAAGATTTTGTGAAGTAACCAATGATATGAGGCAGATTGCTTATGATCTACATCAAAGAATTGTAAAACCTAATGTACTTGTAAGAACCCAAGAGACTTGGAAATGGGGAGGAAGAGCAGAGAAATCTTGCATCACCCAGAAGGTGTGAGGAAGATGGGAAATATAACCTATCAGGATCATAACTGGTAACTCATAGACAACAGACTTGAATTAGCATTAGACAAAGGCAAATGGGGGAATCAAGAGTAATCCTAACAACCTCTTAACAGCAGGTCATGCGTATAGAGCAGGGAGGGGTCCCCAGAGTGGAGCAGGTGGACAGAAGGAGGCTTTTATCCCAAACTGAAGACTCCTAGATCCTCACCAAGGACTATCAGTATGAGCACCGAGGACTACATCCCTACTGCCAAGGAGACCACGGGGAAATGGAGTGCCTTCGGAGACCAAGAACTCTGAGGTCACCCACCCCCATTTGGATCTACCACATAGGATGGAAGAAGCCCAAATCCTGCCTTGCAGGATCCAAGGTCATTGGAACAACAACCAGGATCCCTGAGCGGTCCGCAGAAACAGAAGAACAGTAAACTTCCTTCGGGACTAGGGAGAGGAGCTTTCTCTGGTCCTTTTCTGCTTCCAGTTTTGGGTCCCACCCCTTCTTGTAATAACCATCAGGAGCATTCCAGAAACCCCTCAAAACAAACAAATAAAACTGGAATAGATAGAGAACAACAAGGAAAGCTTAGAAACAGACAGGAAATGGTCAGCGGGGATGCACTTATAACTCACTGGGTGGGACACAAAGATTAGTTACTTCTCACTGGGGTATGGATGATTTCTATGCACTCCCCTCCTAAACATGCTCACCTAAACAGTTGACTTATATCCTGTTAGAATCATAGAGTTAGACCACCTGAAAAACAGCCAGGTTTGGCGAAAACATGCTTCAATGCTATAAACTGCTAAAGACTAAAATTAAAATACGCATGAGACAGCTGAATAGCAATCTATAGCCATTAAATATGTTTAGAGTATGGTTGAATATAAAGCAAAATTGAAATGTCTAAGAAGAAGTCACAGGTTGTGGTTGATAACCTGCATTTTCCTAGTAATATATTAGTTAATCAATGCCATGTCAATTATTGGCACAATGTTGTAAATGGTTGGAAATATTATGTTGGGGCTTTTAATGGATTGGGATGATACTCTGCCGGCTCTACCATCAGACCAGAGATGGTCTCACAAACAAACCATTGAACTTACCAGGACAATAAAATGCTGGACTTTATGCTTGGTAAATACCTCCAATGAAAGAATGTCAACTGAATTTGAATTATGGAAATGCAACAAGGTGGAACAATCCGTCGAAGGGGAGGGTGTGGGTAGGGGCGGTGAGAATCCCAGTACATAAAAAATGTATCACATAATGAAATGTAATTAATTAAAAAAATGAAAGGCAATAAAAACATGTTAAAAACAAAAACAGAAACCAAGTGCTCTCACAGCACATATGTATGAAAGTGGACTTGACACTTGGCAAACTCAGTGTGGTGGTGAATGGCAACTGCCTGGAGAAGCAGTACAGCACGTCAGGTACCATAACAATTCCACCTGGCTCATGAACTTCACATACCATCAGCTGTCCAAACAGGTCTCCAGGAAATCTTGTTTGATCACATCCTATCCAATGCTCATTGAACCCAGGCTGATGGAATGTGTAGGCTCAACAACAGCACAAAACAAAGATGGAGATTCGCACTCAAGGCGTGACAAACTAGACACCCAGAAACAATTTCAGCGCAAAAGCCATTTCCACCTGACATGGCAACCAAGTGCTCTGGCAGCATATATCTGAAAGTCGACATGACACCTGGGGAACTCAGTGTGGTGGTGAATGACAATTCCCCGAATCAAAAGGACAGCTCTCACAGTGCCAAAATAACCCGACCTGTTTCATTCACTTCACATACCATCAGCTGTCCAAACAAGTCTCCACGAAATCTTGTTTGGTCACTTCCTCTCCAATGCTCATTGAGCGCAGGCTGATGGAATGTGTAGGCTCAGCAACACACAAAAAAAAGATGGAGATCCTCACTCAAGGCATGACAAACTCGACACCCAGAAACAATTTCAGCACAAAAGCCATTTCCAGCTGCCATGGCAACCAAGTGCTCTGGCAGCACATATGTCTGAAAGTAGACATGACACCTGGGGAACTCAGTGTGGTGGTGAATGACAATTGCCCGAATCAACAGCACAGCTCTCCCAGTGCCAAAAAAACTCCACCTGGCTCATTCACATCACATGCCATCATCTGTCCTGGCAGGGCTCCCGAAAACCAAGTTTGGTTACTTCCTATCCAATGTCAACTGAGCCCAGGTTGATGGAATCAATAGGGCTAAATATCCACACAAAACAAAGATGGAGATCCACATTCAAGGCGTGAAAACCTTGACAGCCAGAGAGAATTTCAGCGCCCATGACATTTCCAACTGCCATGGAAACCAAGTGCTGTGGCAGCAGATATGTGTGATAGTGGAGGGAACACTTGGAGAACTCAGTGTGGTGGTGAATGGCAACTGCCCGAAGTGGCAGAAGAAAAGGTCTTCCACTGCCAAAACAACTCCATCTGGCTCATTCACTTCACATACCATCACCTGTCCACAATGTATCTGGGAAATCTTGTTTGGTCACTTGCTGTCCAATGCCGATTGAGACCAGTTGGATGGAATCAAGCAACTTGAGCAAACACTCAAACCAAAGATGGAGATCCTCACTCAAATTGCTCAAAACTGCACAGCCAGAGACAAATTCAGTGACCAAGCTATTCCCAGCTGCCATGGACCAAATTCTCTGGCAGCACACATTTCTGAAAGCGGCTGGCACATGACACTTAGAGAAGGCTGGGTGTTGGTGAATGGCAACTGCCCGAAGCAGCAGCACAGCCCTTCAAATGCCAAAACAACTCAACCTGGGTCATTCACTTCACATACTATAAGCTGGGGTTGCAGGTGTCAGGGAAAACTTGTTTGGTCACTTTATTTCCAATGCCTATAGAGTCCAGTATGATGTAATTTATAAGTTCAGTAACCACACAAAACAAAGATGGAGATCCTCACTCAAGGCGTGACAAACTCGAAGCCACAGAGCATTGCAGCGCCCAAGACATTTCAAGCTGCCATGGAAACCAAGTGCTAGGCAGCACATATGTCTGAAAGTAGCTGGAAGTTGAAACTTGGAGAACTCTGTGTGTTTGTGAATGACAACTGCCAGAAGCAGCAGCACAGGTCTTCCAGTGTCAAAACAACTCCACCTGGTTCTTTCACTTCACGTACCATCAGCTGTCCAGTCAGGTCTCCAGGAAATTTTTTTGGTCACTTCCTGTAAAATGCCCATTGAGCCCAGAGAGATGTAATTTATATGTTCAGCAACCACACAAAAAACAGACGGAGATCGTCACAAAATCCATGAAAAACTCCACAGCCAAAGAGAAATTCAGTGTCCAAGCCATATGCAGCTCCCATGGTAAACAAGTGCTCTGTCAGCACTAATGTCTGTAATTGGATGTGAAAAGTAGGGAACTCAGTGTGGTGGTGAATGGCAACTGCCCGAAGCAGAAGCACAGCTATTCAGTGCCAAAACAACTCCACCTGGTTCATGAACTTCCCATACCATGAGCTGTCCTTGAAGGTTTCCAGGAACTCCTGTTTGGTAACGTCCTGTCCAATAGCCATGGAGCCCAGGGGGATAAAACGAAGCAGCCTAAGAACACTCAGAAAACAAAGATGGAGATACTCAAAGAATTCATGTAAATCTCCACAGCCAGAAAAGATCTCAGCGCCCAAGACATTTAGAGCTGTCATGGAAACCAAGTGCTCTGGCAGCACATATGTGGAACAATGGAAGTGAAACCAAGGGAATATAGGTTCGCTGATGAATGACAACTGCCCAAAGCAGCAGCACAGGTCTTCCAGTGCCAAAACAACTCCACCTGGCTCATGAACTTCACATACCATCAGCTGTCCTTCCTGGCAGCTATCTAGGAAACCATGTTTGATTTCATTCGGTCAAACGCCCATTGATCCCAGTGTGATGCATTCAAGCAAGATGAGCACCCACACAAAACTAACATGGAGCTCCACACTCAAGGCGCTCAAAACTCCACAGCCAAAAACAAGTACAGTAATCAACACATTTCCCGATGCTATGAAAACCAAGTGCTCTGGCAGCACATATATGGCACAGTGGATGTGACACCTAGGGAAGTTAGTGTGGTGGTAAATGGCTACAGCCCGAAGCAGCAGCACAGCTCTTCCAGTGCCAAAACAACTCCACCTGGCTCATGAACTTCGCATATCATCAGCTGTCCGGCAGCTGTCTAGAAAACCCTGTTTGGTCACTTGTGGTCCAATATCGATTGAGCCCAGTGTAATGGAATAAATCCACTTGAGCACCCACACGCAAAACTAACATGGAGCTCCTCACTGGAGGCTCGCAAAACTCCACAGCCAAAGACAATTTGAGTGCCAAAGCCATTTCCTGTTGCCATGGAAACCAAGTGCTCTGACAGCACATATGTCTGAAAGTGGATATGACACCTAAGGAAGGTATCTTTTTCGTGAATGGCAACTTCCCATAGAAGCAGCACAGCTCTTCAAGTGCCAAAACAACTCCACCTGGCTCATGAACTTCACATACCATCAGCTGTCCTAGTAGCTATCTAGGAAACCCTGTTTGGTCACTTGCGGTCCAATGACCTTTGGACCCATTGTGATGGAATCAAGCAGCTTGATCACACACATACAACTAACATGGAGCTCCTAACTCAAGGTGCCCAAAAGTCCACAACCAAAGACAAGGTCAGCCCCTAGCTGTCAGGAGCCATGCACTATAGCCACGCTGAATCCTTTTTGAATATAGACCTCTGGGACAGTGGAAACCTCCGGTTGGCTAGATGCTTGGGAAAGAAGTTATGAAACTAATCACACGCTTAGCTTCAGTTGTTCCTATCAACTGTTTCAGAATGTGATTGATGCTGTACTTACCAACATCTTGTTACTGATTACCTATGCTATTGTCGATATGTTGGTTACTATTGTTGATATGGTGGCTGCTCAAGAACAATCGGTCTTGAGACCATGGCTTGCGTCCCAGTTTCTCTTTCCCTGAGCCTTAGTTACTGAAGAATATAAAAACCCTCATTTGAAATCAATAAACTGACAGCTTGATCAGACCTACTGTCTTGTTGTCCATTTTTGTGTCTCTTGTCCCTTCATTCTCTCCTAGGTGGCTGCAACCCCGTTGACTGTCCTGCTGGACAGGACAAATTGGCTCCCAACGTGGATGTGTGCAGACCACCGACAGAGAGAACGCGGTGCCATCATTCATGGAGAGGCCTCTCGTGGTGTCGAAAAGGAACACTGGTTGAGCAGTTTCACGGTTGACCCGCTGGAAGTAGAGCTCATGGGAAATATTCATGGCGCAAATCTTACGGAGCCAAGGTAAGATGGGACAAGCATCATCATAACACGACCTATTCTTGCAAGATCTTATAGATTCATTCAAGACACGAGGAATTAGGGTGAAAAAGAAAGACCTCAAAACCTTTTTGGATTTTGTTGGTCTGATTTGTTCCTGGCATCCCCAGGACGGTTCTATTCATGAGAAAACTTGGTGTAGAGTAGGTCATTGTTTTAAAGATTATTGTGAGGTTTTTGAGCCTGAGAAAATTCCTGTTACTGCCTTTAATTATTGGACTTTGATTTATGATAACCTAAAGATCGAGTCTCAACATCCAGATTTACAGGATCTGGCTTTTGAGGGAGAACGATCTCTTAAAGAATGTCACTCTCGACTGTCCACACTTATCCCTTCACCTTCCCCCGGTTCTCGACCATCTTCTGTCATCATAGATATTGAGACAGAGTCCAGTGCCAAGCCCCTTGATCAATCTGCCCCAGAAACTATATGCTGTCACATTAATCAATCATGATGACTCTCACCCACCTCCACCTTATGCTTCAGAAACAGCAGCTCCTTCAGCCCCTGCCTCGTTACTAGAAGAGGAGCCTGTAATATAACCCCATAAGAGTGAGGCTTCCAATCTCCCCAAGAGGGGTGTAATATGCTGCCCTGTTATTCAGACCCCTGCTCGAGGTGGTGGACACGACGCCACGAATATCAACCACTGCTGTTTAAAGATCTAAAAAATATTAAGCAAGCAGTGAAAGATTATGACACTCAGACACCTTTTACCTTTGCCCTTATTGAGTCCTTTTCAGGCATGCATCTCCCACTTCTTTACACAACCCCTTAGCTGAGAGAGGCAGGGTAAGATAAGCCACTTAAGGTTTATTAAAAAAAAAAAAAAGAAAAGAAAAGAAAAACGTGTTCTGTAACTTCACTTAACAAAAGTAATCTGATATAGAGTGATCCAAATCCACTGTTAAATTAACTTAAAGCATGAGATGAACCCATGTGTGCTTGTTTTTTAAAATCTCTCCAGGTTAAAGTATTTTGAAGAAGAGGTTGGAAGTTGCAACAGGTTTGAGAGTCATATGTCTCTGTTCTGACATGTTTGGTGTTTGTGCTTATGTTTGTTTTGTCAATATTCTTGGTGTTCTATTATTTTTGTCCGGACAAAACTAAATTTTGTTTTAATACTTTTTCTCCAGTTGTGTCTTTGTCTTGAATTGTTAAGTTGTTGTTCTTGTTCTGAATTGGGTGCGTGTGTGACTGATAGACGAGGTGGGACGGACTATGACTAACACTTTTTCCCTCTCCTGGTAAATAATTTTAGAGAGGTCTAACAAATTTAACAGGACCTGGCCAGACCAGACTTTCCACCTCCACTGGGGAAAGGTTCGTGTGTCATTTTCTTGCTGTTTGGTCTTCAGCTTACAGTGTTGCCCTGGCATTGATTAGTATTCAACACGTTCAGTTAAATGCTGAAGGTATTTTTGTTTAACTCATTTAGACCTCTAAATTCTTCAGAGTTCTAAACCAAGTCTCATGACTTTGGGGATTCTAGTAGGATCCCTGAAACTCTCAAAAATTGAGACAAAATTTAAATAATGTGCTTGTCATTTAAAATAATTTGGATTATAATCTCACAATATTACAAAATTATGCTAAATTTATTGCATCGTATATGCTATTAAAATAGAAGAGCATTTATGTTCATTGGTCAAAATGTTTCCTACTCATGAAATTGATCCAGATTGTAAATTACTTGTGTTCTTACTTACAAGGAAATATGTGAAATTTTACCTTGCCGGAGAACAACGAATTCTTTAAAGATGTATAGTAAAATGGGTCATAATGTGTATATTTTCTGAATGTTTGCCTTTAAAACAATGGAGTTGAAGTCTGATTCTTTGTGAAAAACAGTGTTTTAACATCTTCTTTTAAGTAATTTTCATCTTATTGATAACCAAACCTGTTAACTAACTTCAGTAAATTCCAAGGTAGTCTCTCAAGACAACAGCTAAATTGAAGTTTTTTCAGCTCTCTTGACTTCAATAAAACAGAAGTTTAGGGGAAGCTCCAGGCCCATCAGCCATAAAACAAGGAAGGGGCATGCTTGGAGTCTGCCCTTTGAAAAATTTGGGACTTTGACTTTGTCCCTGTTGTGGTGATTCTTATCTGCCTTCATTTTAAAAGGGAAAAAAATTTCCAAATCAGCAAGAAGAAGACTGAAAAAACTTCTCTTTCCCGGTTTTGAGGAGGATTTGTGCTAAAATGTGTTTCCATGAATTATGAGAAATGATTGAAAATTGCTTAAAACCATTATATTTAAAAGTTGGTATCCTTTTATGAAGAAAATGTCTTAAGAAAAGTTGAGGAACGAATCTTGTAAGCTTTACATATAATTGGCTATAATTTTAAAGATACTATTACAATGTTGTGTAAGTCTTTAACATTAATACCTAATACATGCTGATGTTAGAATTGATATCTGTATTCAAAAAAAGTTTTTGAAGTGTGCATACATAGCAATGCTAGTAAATACCTAAAAATAAAAATATCTCCAATTTTGAAAGCTGTTAAGAAATTGAAGCATTGAAAAGAAAAAAAAAAAAGAAGAAGAAGAAGAAATTGAATCATTGAACTTTAAATAGCCTCCGTTTAATTGGTGACTTTGTCAATTGCCTATCCAGCTTCAGTAAGCTCTATTTTTGTTCCAATCTTTAAATTTGTTAAAGTTCTTAAAAAGTTATGAGTTGATTTTATGCATTAATTCCTGTGTTTAAGGTTATATTTCCCTTTTGGTGACTGACTAAGGAAATACACATTTTGCCTTTCAGTTAGGTAATCCCTTGTGTTCTGTATATTGTTTTATTAAATTCTCATGATTTAAAAGAACTGTGTTTAAGGGTATTTTCTGGTATGTATTTATTTTGAAATGTTTGGGTGATCATTTATAAGTGATAAAAAAATTTTTTTTGATGTGTTGCTGTTTGAATCAGTCTGACTAAATGAATGGATATTATAATGAGGAATCTTTGATCAGATACTTTAAGAACTCTTGGCATATTTAATAGGTTTAACTCTTCTGGTTCTGGAATTTCTAAATAGGCCCCTAGTAGTCTCAAAGTCAGAAGAATGTTTCAAAGGTTGCATCTTTCGGTTAGTGAAATTAATTATAGAACAGATAATTAATTAGATCTATAAAAAATATGGTGGGGGAGGGGGCAATTGCAGAAAAGACATTGGGAAACCTTGCCAGTGGGAAGCCAGGATGGCGAAGTCTAAAAAGTACAAGAGTGTGTAACATCCTACAGGTAGTATCATGGCACTAAATATAGATATTTTGTTTTCTAGGATTCCAGCAAGCCTATTGCATCCATTAAAGCTAAAGTTTAATTGTAAAGTATAGGTATGGTTTATTCAGATTACTAACAGCAAAATATAACTCTAAACAATTGGTTACTTTAACACACGAGAATTCTCAAGTAGCTATTACAAAAGCTGGTTTGTTTTATGTGTTACCTGATATGCATGTGCATGTTTATGAATGAGAATTGCTAAGCTAAATCCTTTTTTAAAATTATGTATAGGTGCATAATTAAGTTCTTAGAGAGTTATGTCTGTTACTGTTTTCTCAGGACCTATAAGATCTGTTCAGCTCAATAGTTCTACATGATTTTAAACGGACTTACTGCTAACGTATAGTTTCAAGATTGGCCATAGGAGCCCAAATCCTCATAAGCTAGATGGAAAATATATGGGTATATGTATACAAGTGTTTCATGATAACTCAAATGTCAGAGAATGTTAAAAATGCTTCAACATGGGAAACAGTTCTTACAGCAGACTCATAGACTGTCAATTTTAAGAAACACTCAGTGGCCTCAGAATCAGCCCAAAAGGTATTCTGATCTGACAGGAGAGCCAGCAAGAGAGCAAGCATATCAGGTGTGGAATGCCAGGACACTGAGCTAAGAGTGTCCCTCCGTGAAGCTCAGTGGTCCACACCCCAGTGCAAAGAAGCAACCACCTAGGATGGTTGTGCTCTTCTCTCAATGGAAGAGAGAACTTCCACTTTGTGTGTTGCCAGGTCTGATGGGGTTGTTGTTGATTCAAGAGGCTTCCACAGCCTTAGCATTGCGTGTCTGGAGCCTCAAGTGATCACTGACGTCACACATAAGAGTGCTAATTTGTTAAATCCACTAGAGTCACTGTGTACACTGGCTTCCCATGCAGGACCATATATTAAGAGTCATAGTAAAATTAATAGTACACCTTGCTGTATTTTAGTATAAAGATTTATCATCTCAGTTTTGGTTATGTCTGAATATTTAACTCTTTTGCTCTAAGAAGTCAGTTTGCATTTACCTGTCCTGTGATGGGCTTATATCCTGATGTTATATGCTAATCCTTACATTGTTACTGTGCCTTCTGATTGATCTAGGTTAGCAATTTTATGCAGCTAAAAGAAGTTTCATGTATTCCATTGAGCTTACTGAATATGTTCCAAAATTTGAGACTTAAAGGAGTTAATTTAGACAGATGTAAATCTAGTCCACAGTCTTAAATTAAAGTGTACTCTGACAAAGATTGAAACCTAACAATTCTTTTACATCTAAGTTCTGAAGCTCAAGTGTTCAAACTGCTAACCGAACTCACAACCTGATAGGCTGGGAAAGTTAACTATGTTATGTCTTGTTATTTAGACTTCAAGAAAGAGAAACCTTTCAAGTGCCAGAATGTACATCGAACACCTAATAACTTCTGCCTTCTATCAGGAACCACTAGATGGATCCCCCACAGCTGCTGTTACCCAATGGCGCCCCCTCTCAGCAGGAAGTAGTTAAGAACAGATGATGGCGTCCTTTTTCCCTAAAAGCAGATGGGGTCCATTTTTCTGTTTGGAAATGTAGAAGCTAGATGGGATAATGGGCAGTTAGGGTCTCCGGTTCCTGGTAAAACTGTCTTGTGTACATGTAACAATGTTAGTGTTATAAGATTCTTGAATGTTAGTATTTTCAACAATACTTGTACATTGTTAAGTATGTCTTTTGAATCTCACCAGCCAGCTGCTCCCCAATATGCCATCATATATGTGTCACCCCAGTAAAAGTCCACAATATTTCGGCCAGAGTGATAGAAATCAATCAATACCTCCGGCGACAATGTTCTAGTGCCTTCCTAAATTTCACCAGTCAGTTAGCCACCAGTATAATTAAAGTAAATGAGACCCGAGTTCCACCCATGTCAGGAGAAGTTATTCTAAATGGCATTAAACTGGCAGCCTGCATGTTCAAGGAATGGAGCAGGATGGTGGCCTTAGAAACCTTGATGGTTGCTGTGCTAGTAGTTGCCATGCTCTTCCTGTACTGCATGCGCAAACAGCAGGCCTGGGAGCAAGTTGTCATTGGACAAGCCATGATGGCACTGGTTGTGGAAAATCCTAGCGCTCAAGTTTGGTTGACCATGATGTGTTAATAGGTGATCAGAGACGGATAAGATCTGACGGGACTCTCCAAGTGATAACCTCCCACATCATGCCATGCGGCTCCAGTCTTCAAAGAGGCTTGTCTAATATAATGGGGCAGAGCCTTTGCCGGATAAGTGTTTAGCCAATGATGAACACCTTTCTGATACCTCGCCAACCTAAGACAGGGAACCCTGGCTGTTGGCAGGGCTGCCCAGAGACGGGTAAGAGCTGAGGGTCCATCAGAATGAACCTAAGACAGGCAGCGCTTATCTTGCTTCACAAACCTTTCTCTTTTCACCGCGTTCATTGATATATAGAAAAAAAGGGGGAGATGTCAGGAGCCATGCACTATAGCCACACTGAAGCCATTTTGAATATAGACCTCTGGGACAGTGGAAACCCCCAGTTGGCTAGATGCTTGGGAAAGAAGTTATGAAACTAATCACACGCTTAGCTTCAGTTGTTCCTATCAACTGTTTCAGAATGTGATTGATGCTGTACTTACCAATATCTTGTTACTGATTACCTATGCTATTATCGATATGTTGGTTACTATTGTTGATATGGTGGCTGCTCAAGAACAATTGGTCTTGAGACCATGGCTTGCGTCCCAGTTTCTCGTTCCCTGAGCCTTAGTTACTGAAGAATATAAAAACCCTCATTTGAAATCAATAAACTGTCAGCTTGATCAGACCTACTGTCTTGCTGTCCATTTTTGTGTCTCTTGTCCCTTCATTCTCTCCTAGGTGGCTGCAATGGAAACCAAGTGCTATGGCAGCACATATGTGGAACAGTGGATGTGACACCTAGAGAACTCAGTGGGGTGGTGAATGACAACTGCCCAAAGCAGCAGCACACCTATTCCAGTGCCAAAACAACTCCACTTGGCTTATGAACCTCAAATAAAATCAGCTGTCCTGACAAGTATCTAGGAAACCATGTTTGGTCACTCCCTGTCAAAGGCCCATTGAGCCAGTGTGATGGAATCAATCCACTTGAGCACCCAAACAAAGCTAACATGGAGCTCCTCACTCAAGGTGCTTAAAACTCCACAGCCAAACACAAGTTCAGTGCCAAAGTCATTTCCCGCTGCCATGGAAACCAACTGCTCTGGCAGCACGTATGTAGAACAGTGGATATGACACTTGGGGAAGGTAATGTGGTGGTGAATAGCAACTCCCCGAAGCATCAACACAGCTCTTCCAGTGCCAAAACAACTCCACCTGGTTCATGAACTTCACATATCATCAGCTGTGCTGGCAGCTATCTAGGAAACCCTGTTTGGTCACTTGAGGTCGAATGCCCATTGATCCAAGTGTGATGGAATTAAGCAGCTTGATCACACGCACACAACTAATATGGAACTCCTCACTCAAAGCGCTCAAAACACCACAGCTTAAGACACGCTCAGCGCCCAAGCTACTTCCTGTTGCCATGGAAACCAAGAGCTCTGGCAGCACATATGTCGGAATGTGGAGGTGATACCGGGGAACTCAGTGTGGTGGTGAATGGCAACTGCCCGAAGCAGCCGCACAGCTCTTCCAGTGCCTAAACAACTCCACCTGGTTCATGAACTTCACATACCATCAGCTGTCCAGGCAGCTACCTAGGAAACCCTGTTTCGTCACTTGCGGTCCAATGCCCAATGAGCCCAGTATGATGAAATCATCAGGCTGAGCACCCACACAAAACTAACATGGAGATCCTCAGTTAAGGCGCTTAAAACTCCAGAGCAAAACACAAGTTCAGTGCCCAAGCCATTACCCGCTGCCTTGAAAACCAACTGCTCTGGCAGCACAAATGTCTGTAAGTGAATATGACAGGTAGGCAAGGTATTGTGGTGGTGAATGGCCACTGCCAGAAGTAGCAGCACATCTCTTAAAGTGCCAAAAGAACTCCACATGGCTCATGAACTTCACATGCCCTCAGCTGTCCTGGCAGCTACCTAGGAAACCCTGTTTGATCACATGTGGTATAATGACCTTAGGCCCAGTGTGATGGAATCAAGCGGGTTGAGCAAAAACACAAAACTAACATGGAGCTCCTCACTCAAGGCGCACAAAACTCCAAGGCAAAAGACAAAATCAGCGCCCAAGCCATTTCCTTTTGCAATGGAAACCAAGTGCTCTGTAAGCACAGATGTGGAGCAGTGGAAGTGACACATGGGTAACACTGTTTGGTGGTAAATCACCACTGCCCGAAGCAGCAGCACAGCTCTTCCTGAGCCAAAACAAGCCCACTTGACTCATGAATTTCAAATAACATTAGCTGTCCTGACAGCTATCTAGGATACCCTGATTGGTCACTTGTGGTGAAATGATCTTTGGGCCTAGAGTGATGGAATCAAGCAGGTTGAGCACCCACACAAAATGAATATGGAGCTCCTCACTAAAGGCGCCCAATACTCCATAGCAAAAGACAAGTTCAGCGCCCAAGTCATTTCCTTTTGCCATGGCAACCGTGTGCTCTGGCAGCATATATGTGGAACAGGGGATGTGACACAGAGGGAACTCAATGTGGTGGTAAATGGCAACTGCCCGAAGCAGCAGCACAGCTCTTCCAGTGCCAAAACAACTCCACCTGGTTCATGAACTTCACATACCATCATCTGCCCTGGCAGCTATCTACAAAACCTTGTTTAGTCACTTCTGGTCCAATGCCTATTGAGCCCAGTGTGATGGAATCAAGCATATTGAGCACCTACACAAAACTTACATGTAGCTCCTCACTAAAGGTGATCAAAACATGAAAGCCAAACACAAGTTTAGCGCCAAAGCCCATTAGCGCTGCCATGGAAACCTAGTGTTCTGGCAGCACATAAGTATATAAGTGGATGTGACAACTAGGGAAGGTAGTGTGGTACTGAATGGCAACAGCCCGAAGAGGCAGCACAGCTCTTCCAGTGCCTAAAAATCTACACCTGGCTCATGAACTTCACATACCATCAGCTGTCCTGGCAGCTATCTAGGAAACCCTGTTTGTCTGCTTGCAGTCCAATGCCCATTGAGCCCAGTGTGATTTAATCAATCACTTTGAGCAACAACACAAAACTAACATGGAACTCCTCACTCAATGCGGTTAAACTCCACAGCCAAACACAAGTTCTGCGCCCAAGCCATTTAACTCTGCCATGGAAACCAAGTGATATGGCAGCACATATGTGGAACAGTGGTTGTGACACAGAGGGAACCCAGTTCGGTGGTGAATGGCAACTGCCCGAAACAGCAGCACAGCTCTTCCAGTGCCAAAACAACTCCACCTGGCCCATGAACTTCACATACCATCAGTTGTGCTGTCAGCTAATTAGGAAACCCTGTTTGATTTCTTCAGGTCAAATGCCTATGGAGACCAGTGTGATGGAATCTAGAAGCTTGATCGAACAGACACAACTAACATAGAGCTCCTCAGTCAACGCGCTCAAAATTACACAGCCAAACACAAGTTCAGTGATCAAGCCATTTCCTGCTGCCATTTACACCAAGTGCTCTGGCAGCTCATATTTCTGAAAGCGAATATGACACCTAGAGAGCACTGAGTGGTGGTGAATTGCAATTGTCCGAAGCAGCAGCACAGCTCTTCCAGTGCCAAAACAACTCCACCTGGCTCATGAACTTCACATACCATAAGCTGTCCTGCAGGCTATCTAGGAAACCCTGTTTGATCACTTGCGGTCAAAGGCCATTGAACCTAGTGTGATGGAATCAATCGACTTGAGCACCGACACAAAAGTATCATGGAGCTCCTCTCTCAAGGTGCTCAACACACCACAGCCAAAAACAGGTTCAGCGCCCAAGCACTTCATGCTGCCATGGAAACCAAGTGCTCTGGCAGCATATATGTTCAACAGTGGATGTGACACTTAGAGAACAGAGTGTGGTGGTGAATGGCCACTGTCTGAAGCAGCAGCACAGCTCTTCCACTGCCAAAACAACTCCACTTTGCTCATGAACTTTACATACCATCAGCTCTCCTGGCAGCTATAGGGAAACCTTGTTTGATCACTGATATTCCAAAGCCCATTGAGATCAGAGGGATGGAATCAAGCAGCTTGAGCACACACACAAAAGTATCATGGAGCTGCCCAATCAAGGAGCACAGAACTACACAGCCAAACACAAGTTCAGCGCCCAAGCCATTTCCCGCTGCCATGGAAACCAAGTGCTCTGGAAGCACATATGTCTGAAAGTGGATATGACATATAGAGTACTCAGTGTGGTGGTGAATGGCAACTGCCCGAAGAAGCAACACAGGTCTTCCAGTGCCAAAACAACTCCACCTGGCTCATGAACTTCACATACCATCAGCTGTCCTGGCAGATATCTAGGAAACCCTGTTTGGTCACTTCTGGTCCAATGCCCATGGAGCCCAGTGGGATGGAATCAAGCATATTGAGCACCTACACAAAGCTTACATGTAGCTCCTCACTCAAGGCGCTCAAAACTCCACAGCCAAAGACAAGTTCAGGGATCAAGCCATTTCCAGTTGCCATGGAAACCAAGTGTTCTGGCAGCATATAAGTATGCAAGTGGATATGACACCTAGGGATGGTAGTATGGTACTGAATGGCCACTGCCCGAAGAGGTAACACAGCTCTTCCAGTGTCTAAAAAACTTCACCTGGCTCATGAACTTCACATACCATCAGTTGCCCTGGCAGCTATCTAGGAAACCCTGTTTGTCTACTTGCGGTCGAATGCCCATTGAGCCCAGCGTGATGGAATCAAGCAGGTTGAGCACGCAAACACAACTAACATGGAGCTCCTCACTCAAGGCGCTCTAAGCTCCACAGCAAAAGACAAGTTCAGTGCCCAAGTCATTTCCCTTTGCCATGGAAACCAAGTGCTCTGGCAGCACATATGTCTGAAAGTGGATATGACACCACCGGGAGGTAGTGTGGTGGTGAATTGCAATTGTCCGACAGCAGCACTGCTCTTCCAGTGCCAAAACAACTCCACCTGTCTCATCAACTTCCCATACCATCAGCTGTCCTGGCACCTATCTAGGAAACCGTGTTTGGTCACTTCCGGTCCAATGAACTTTAAGCTCAGTGTGATTTAATCAAACAGCTTGATCACACACACACAAGGAACATGGAGCTCCTCACTCAAGGCGCCTAAAACTCCAGATCCAAACACAAGTTCAGCGCCCAAGCCTTTTCCCGCTGTTATGGAAACCAAGTGCTCTGGCAGCATATATGTGGAATAGTGGATGTGACACCTAGAGAACTCAGTGCGGTGGAAGCACATATGTGGAACAGTGGATGTGACACCTAGGGAAGTCAGTGTGGTGGTAAATGGCAATTGCCCGAAGCAGCAGCACAGCTCTTCCAGTGCCAAAACAACTCCACCTGGCTCATGAACTTCACATAACGTATCTCACATGGCAGCTAACTAGGAAATCCCTTTTGATCAATTCTGGTCCAATGCCCAAAGAGCCCAATGTGATGGAATCAAGGAGGTTGAGAATCCACACAAAACTAACATAGTGTTCCTCACTCAAGGCGCTAAAACCTCCATATATAAAGACAAGTTCAGCACCCAAGATATTTCTCGCTACCATGGAAACCAGGTGCTATGGCATGACATATGTGAAACAGTGGATGTGAGTTTTGGAAATTCACGTGGTGGTGAATGGCAGATGCCCGAAGCAGCAGCACAGCATTCCAGTGTCAAAACAACTCCACCTGGCTGATGAACTTCACATACCATCAGCTGTCCTGGCAGCTATGTACAAACCCTTTTTGTTCACTTCAGGTCCAATGCACATAGAGCCCAGTGTGATGGAATCAATCATCTTGAGCACACAACACAGCTAACATGGAGCTCCAAAATCTAAGCGCAAAAACAACACTTGTTCTATGAGAAACCAACATGCACTCCTATGTTCATAGCAGCACAATCAGTAATTGCAAAAACATGGAAGCAGCCAAAATGCCCATCAACAGAGGATTGGATAAGAAAGCTATGGTTCATCTACTCCATGGAATACTACTCAGCTATTAAAAAAAACAAAATGCAGTTCTTTGTGGCCAAATGGGCCCAACTGGAAACCATAATGCTAAGGGAAATGAACCAATCCCAAAAGGTTAAATACCACATGTTTGCCTTAATTTGATATGATGTTATGTATAACAAGTTATGTTATGAATGTTATATGTTGTGTATAAACCAAAATTGAAATGTCAATGAGGTGGTCACAGAAGGTGGATAAGAAATCGCATTTACTTTTACCATATTGGTTACTCATTACTATGTCAATTAATTCCATAATGATGTAAATTTTTGCTGATGGTATGTTGGAGCTTTTAATTGATCGGGATGATACTCTGCTGGCTCTGTCTTCAGACCAGAGAGGGTATACCTAAGAAGCCGTTGAACTTGACTAGACAATAAGATGCTGGACTCTATGTTTGGTATATGCTTGCAATGGGGGAATCTCAACTGAACTTGAACTGTGGTTATGCAACAAGGTGGAGGAATCCACCATGGTGGGAGGGTTTGGGGAGGGGTGGGGAGAATCCCAGTACCTATGAAACTGTGTCACATAATGCAATGTAATTAATGAATTTAAAATAAAATTAAAAAAAAAAAAAAAGATTCATTAAAAAAAAAAAAAAAAAAAAAAAAAAACACAGCCAAAGAGAAGTTCAGCGCCCTAGGCATTTCCTGTTGCCATGGAAACCAAGTGCTCCGGCAACATATATGGGGAAAGTGGATACGACAAATACAGAACTTAGTGTGGTGGTGAACGTAAGTGCTCGAAGCAACAGCACAACTCTTCCAGTGCAAAATAACTCCACCTGGCTCATGAACTTCGCATACCATCAGCTGTGTTAGTAGTTCTGTTGCAAACCCTGTTTAGTCACCTGCAGTCCAATGAACATTGAGCCCAGTTTTATGGATTCAAGCAGCTTGAGAACCCACAAACAACTAACATTGAGCTCCTCACTCAAGGCGACAAAAACTCCACAGCCAAATACAAGTTCATCGCCCAAGCAATTTCCCGCTGCTATGGAAACCAAGTGTTCTGGCAACACATATGTGGAACACTGGATGTGACAGCTAGGAAACTCAGTGTGGTGGTGAATGAAAACTGCTTGAAGCAGCAGCACAGCTCTTCAAGTGCCAAAACAACTCCACCTGGCTCAAGAACTTCACATACCATCATCTGTCCTGAAAGCAATATAGGAAACCACGTTTGGTCACTTCCCGTCCAATGCCCATTGAGTACAGTGTGTTGGAATCAAGCAGATTGAGAACCCACAGAAAACTATCATGGAACACCTCACTCGAGGCGCTCAAAACTCCACAGCTAAACACAACTTCAGCAACCAAGCCATTTCTCGCTACCATGGACCAAAGGCTCTGGCAGCACTTATGTCTGAATGTTGTTGTGACACTTAAGGAAGGTAGTGTGGTGGTGAATGGCCACTGCCCAAAGCAGCAGCACAGCTCTTCCACTGCCAAAGCAACTCAACCTGGCTCATGAATTTCAGATACCATCAGCTGTTTTAGTAGTTCTCTTGCAAACCCTGCTTGGTCACATCCGGTCCAATGCCCATTTAGCCCAGTGAGATAGAATCAATCATCTTTAGCAAGCAACATACCTAACATGGAGCTCCTAAATGTAAGCAATAAAACCCCACAGCCAAACACAAGTTCAGCGCTGACGCCCAATCCATTTCCAGTTGCCATGGAAACCAAGTGCTTTGGCAGCACACATGTCTGAAAGTGGATATGACACCTAGGGAAGGTAGTGTGGTGGTGAATGGCAACTGCCTGAAGCAGCAGCACAGCTCTTCCAGTGCCAAAACAACTCCACCAGGATCATGAACTTCACATACCATCAGCTGGCCTGGCAGCTATCTAGGAAACCCTGTGTGGTCACTTCCAATCCAATGCCCTTTGAGCCCAGTGGGATGGAATCAAACAGCTTGAGCACCCACACAAAACTAACATGGAGCTCATCACTCTGGCGTCCAATACACCACAGCCAAATGCAAGTTCAGCACCCAAGACATTTCCCGCTGCACTGGAAACCAAGTGCTCTGGCAGTACATATGTGGAAAGTGGATATGACAAATACAGAACTTATTGTGGTGTTGAACGGTAAATGTTCGAAGCAGCAGCACAGTTCTTCCAGGGCCAAAATAATTCCACCTGGCTCATAAACTTCACATACCATCAGCTTGTTAGTAGTTATCCTGCAAACCTTGTTTGGTCACCTGCAGTACAATGCAAATTGAGCACAGTGTGATGGAATCAGGCAGCTTGAGCACCCACAAACAACTAACATGGAGCTCCTCACTCAAGGAGACCAAAACTCCACAGCCAAAGACAAGTTCATCGCCCTAGGAATTACCGTCGCCATGGAAACCAAGTGCTCTGGCAGCACATATGTGGAACAGTGGATATGATCACTAGAGAACTCAGTGTGGTGGTGAATGAGAACTGCAAGAAGAAGCAGCACAGCTCTCCCAGTGCCAAAACAACTCCACCTGGCTCATGAACTTGAATACCATAAACTGCTTCACAACTTCTCTTGCAAACCCTGTTGGTCACCTCCGCTCCAATGTCCATTGTACCATTGCGATGCAATCAATCATCTTGAGCACCCAACACAGCCAACACGGAGCTCCGAAATCTAAGCGCAAAAACTCCACAGCCAAAGACAAATTCAGCACCCAAGCCATTTCCCGTGCCCATGGATACCAAGTGCTCTGGCAGCACATATGTGGAACAGTGGATGTAACGCCTAGGAAACTCAGTGTGGTGATCAATGGCAACGGCCCGAAGCAGCAGCACAGCTCTCCAGTGCCAAAAAAACTGCACCTGGCTCAAGAACTTCACATACCATCAGCGGTCCTGGCAGCTATCTAGAAAACCCTGTGTGGTAACTTGCGCTCCAATGCCCCTTGGGCAGAAGGTGATGGAATCAAGCAGCTTGAGCACTCACAAAATCAAACATGTAGCTCCTAATTCAAGGCGCTCAATTCTCTACAGCAAAACACAACTTCAGTGCCCAGTACATTTCCCGTTGCATGGATACCAAGTGCTCTGGATGCACATACGTGGAAGAGCAGATGTGACACTCAGAGAACACTTGCGTTGGTGAATGGCAACTCTCAGAAGCAGCAGCACAGCTCTTCAAGACGAAAATAAGCTCAGTACAAAAGACAGTTCCTGCTGCCATGGAAACCAAGTGTTCTGGCAGCAGATATATCTGAAAGTGGATGTGACACCTACGGAAGGTAGTCTGATGGTGAATGGCAACTGCCTGATGCAGCAGCACAGCTCTTTCAGTGCCTAAACAACTCCACATGGCTCATGAATTTCTCATACCATCAGCTGTCCTGGCAGATATCTTGCAACGCCTGTTTGGTAACATGAGGTTCAATGCCCATTGAGCCCAGTGTGATGGAATCAAGCAGGTTGAGCAGCAAAACCAAATTATCATGTAGCTAACCACTCATGGCATTCAACCTCAACAGCCAAAAACAAGTTCAGTACGGAAGACATTTCCCGCTGCCATGGAAACCAAGTGCTCTGGCAGCACATATGTGTAAATTGAATGTGACACCAAGGCAACATAGGTTCACTGGTGAATTGCAACTGCCCGAAGCAGCAGCACAGCTCCTCCAGTGCCAAAAGAACTACACATGGCTCATGAACTTCATATACTATCAGGTGTCCTGGCAGCTATCTAGGCAACCCTGTTTGGTCACTTTCACTCCAATGCCCATTGAGCCCAGTGTGATGGAATCAAGCAGGTTCAGCACCCACACACACTAAAATGGAGCCCCGCACTCAAGGTGCTCATAGCTCCACAGTCAAAAACAAGATCAGCGACCAAGCCATTTCCCGCTGTCATGGAAACCAAATGTTCTGTCAACTTATATTTGGAACAGTGGAGGTGATAGAAAGACAATATAGGTTCGCTGGTGAATGGCAATGCCAGAAGCAGCAGCACAGCTCTTCCAGTGCCAAAACAACTCCACCTGGCTCAGGAACTTGACATACCATCAGCTCTCCTGGCAGCTATCTAGGAAACCCTGTGTGGGCACTTACGGTCCTATGCCCTTTGAGCTCAGGTGATGGAATCAAGCAGGTTGAGCACTCACAAACAACTAACATGGAGCTCCTCACTAAAGGGGCTCAAAACCCCACAGCCAAACACAAGTTCTTCGCCCAAGACATTTCCCGGTGCCATGGATACCAAGTGCTCTGGCAGCACATGTGTGGAAAGTGGATATGACAAATACAGAACTTAGTGTGGTGGTGAATGACAACTGACCGAAGCAGCAAAGCTCTTCCAGTGACAAAACAACTCCACCTGGTTCATGGACTTTACATACCATCAGCTGTCCTGGCTGGTATCTAGGAAACCCTGTTTGCTCACTTGCAGTCCAATGCCCATAGGGCCCAGTGTGATGGAATCAAGTTGCTTGAGCACCCACAGAAAACTATCATGTATCTCCTCACTCAATGCACTCAAAACTACACAGCCAAATCAAGTTCAGCACCCAAGCCATTTCCCACTGCCATGGAAACCAAGTGCTCTGGCAGCACATGTGTGGAACAGTGGATATGGCACCTAAATAGCATATTGTGGTGGTGAATGAAAACTGCCCGCGCAGCAGCACAGCTCTTCAAGTGCCAAAACAACTCCACCTGCCTCATGAAATTCATATACCATCAGCTGTCCTGGCAGCTATCTAGAAAAACCTGCGTGGTCACTTGCGGTCCAATGGCCATTGAGTATAGGGTGATGCAATCAAGCATCTGGAGAACCCACAGAAAACTATCATGGTGCTCCTCACTCAAGGCGCTCAAAATTCCACAGCTATAGACAAGTTCAGCACCCAAGACATTTCTCGCTGCCATGGAAACCAATGGCTCTGGAAGCACATATGTGGAACAGTGGATATGACAACTAGATAACTCAGTGTGGTTCGCTGGTGAATGGCAACTGCCGGAGGCAGCATCACAGCTGTGTCAGTGTCAAAACAACTCCACCTGGTTCATAAATGTCACATTGCATCAGCTGTCCTGGCACCTATCTACAAACCCTGTTTGTTCACTTCCGCTCCAATGTCCATTGAGCTCACTGTGATGGAATCAATCATGGTGAGCACCCAACACAGCTAACATGGAACTTCTAAATCTAAGCGCAAAAAACCACAGCCAAAGACCAGTTCAGCATCTTAGCAATTACCCGCTGATATGGATACCAAGTGCTCTGGCAGCACATACATCTGAAAGTGGATATGACATCTAGGGAAGGTAGTGCGGTGGTGAATGTCAACTGCCAGAAGCAGCAGCACAGCTCTAACCTGCCAAAACAACTCCACCTGGCTCATGAACTTCACATACCATCAGCTGTCCTGGCAGCTATATAGGAAACACTGTTTGGTCACTTGCGGTCCAATGACAATTGTTCCCAGTGTGATGGAATCAAGCAGGTTGAGAACCCACAGAAAACTATCATGGAACACTTCACTCAAGGCGCTCAAAACTCCAGAGCTCACCACAACTTCAGCACCCAAGCCATTTCCCGTTACCATTGAAAGCAAATGTTGTGCCAGTACATATGTCTGAAAGTGGATTTGACACCTAGGGAAGGTAGTGTGGTTGTGAATGGCAACTGCCCGAAACAACAGCACAGCTCTTACAGTGTCAAAGTGACACCACCTGGCTCATGGACTTCACATGCCATCAGCAGAAGTGGAAGCTCTAGGAAACACTGTTTGGTCACTTCTGGTCAAACGCCCATTGAGCCCAGTGTGATGGAATCAAACAGCTTTAGCACAGACACACAACTAACATGGAGCTCCTCACTCAAGGTGTTCAATACTCCACAGCCAAAGACAAGTTCAGCGCCCAAGCCATTTCCCTCTGTCATGTAAACCAAGTGCTCTGAAAGCACATATGTGGAACACTGGATATGACAACTAGATAACTCAGTGTGGTTCGCTGGTGAATGGCAACTGCCCGAGGCAGCATCACAACTCTTCCAGTGCGAAAACAACTCCACCTGGCTCATGAACTTCACATAGTATCAGCTGTCCAGGCAGCTATCTTTAAATCCTGTTTGGTCGCTAGAGGTCCAATGCCCATTGAGCCCAGTGGGATGAAATCAAGCAGGTTGAGCACCCACACAAACTATCATGGAGCTATCCACTCATGGCACTCAAAACTCCACAGGTAAAAAAATGTTCAGCGCCCTAGCTATTACCCGCTGCATTGGAAACCAAGTGTCTGGCAGAACAGAAGAGGAAATGTGGATTTGACACCAAGGAAAGGTAGTATGGTGGTGAAGAGCAACTGCCCGATGCAGCATCACAGCTCTTCCAGGGCCAAAAACTCCACCTGGCTCATGAACTTCACATACCATCAGCTGTCCTGACTTCTATAAAGGAAAAGCTGTTTGGTCACTTGCGGTCCAAGACCAATGGAGCCCAGTGTGATTGAATCAAGCAGCTTGATCACGCACACAAAACTAACATGGGGCTACTCACTCAAGGCGCTTTAAACTCCACATTCAAAGACAAGTTCAGGGCCAAAGCCATTTCCCGCTGCCATGGAAACCAAGGGCTCTGGCAGCACATATGTAGAACACTGGATATGACACCTAGGGAACTCAGTGTGGTGGTGAATGGCAACTGCCCGAAGCAGCAGCACAGCTCTTCCAGTGCCAAATCAACTACACCTGGCTAATGAACTTCACATAGCATCAGCTGTCCAGGCAGCTATCTTTTGAATCCTGTTTGGCCTCTGAGGTCCAATACCCATTGAGCCCAGTGGGATGGAATCAAGCAGGTTGAGCACCCGTAGCCATTTCCCGCTGCATTGGAAACCAACTGTCTGGCAGCACAGAAGAGGAAAATTGGATGTGACAGCAAGGGAAGGTAGTATGGTGGTGAATAGCAACTGCCCGAAGCAGCATCACAGCTCTTCCAGGGCCAAAAAACTCCACCTGGCTCATGAACTTCACATACCATCAGCTGTCCTGACTTCTATAAAGGAAAAGCTGTTTGGTCACTTCTGGTCCAATGATCATGGAGCCCAGTGGGATGGAAACAAGCAGCTTGATCACGCACACAAAACTAACATGAAGCTACTCACTCAAGGCGCTCAAAACTCCACAGTCAAAGACAAGTTCAGGGCCAAAGCCATTTCCCGCTGCCATGGAAATAAAGTGCTCTGGCAGCACATATGTAGAACACTGGACATGACACCTAGGGAACTAAGTGTGGTGGTGAATGCCAACTTCCCGAAGCAGCAACACAGCTCTTCCAGTGCCAAAATAACTCCACCTGGCTCATCAACTTCACATACCATCAGCTGTCCTAGGAGCTATCCAGGAAACCCTGTTTGGTCACTTGAGGTCCAGTACCCATTGAGCCCAGTGGGATGGAATCAAGCAGGTTGAGCACCAACACAAAACTATCATGTAGCTGACCACTCATGGCACTCAAAACTCCACAGCCAAAAACATGTTCAGCGCCCTTGCCATTTCCCGCTGCACTGGAAACCAAGTGTCTGGCAGCACAGAAGCGGAAAATTGGATATGACACCTAGGGAACTCAGTGTGGTGGTGAATGGCAAATTCCCGAAGCAGCAGCACAGCTCTTCCAGTATCAAACAAGTCCACCTGGGTCATGAACTTCACATACCATCAGCTGTGCTGCCAGCTATCTAGGAAACCCTGTTTGGACACTTGCAGTCCAATGCCCATTGAGCCCAGTGTGATGGAAAAAAGCAGGTTGAGCACCCACACACAACTAACGTGTATCTTCTCACTCAAGGCGCTCAAAACATCACAGCCCAAGACAAGTTCCGTGCCTAAGCCATTTCCCGTTGCCATGGAAACCAAGTGCTCTGGTCTGGAAGCACATAGGTAGAACAGTGGATGTGACACCAAGGGAACACAGTGTGGCAGTGAATGGCAACTGCCTGAAGGAGCAGCACAGCTCTTCCAGCCAAGACAACTCCACCTGGCTCATGAACTTCACATACTATCATCTGCTTGGCAACTATCCAGCAAAACGCTGTTTGGTCACTTCTGGTCTAATGCCCATTGAGCCCAGTGTGATGAAATCAATCCACTTGAGCACCCACACAGAACTAACCTGGAGCTCCTCACACAAGGCGCTTAAAACACCACAGCCAAACACAAGTTCAGTGCTGATGCCCTTTCCCGCTGCCATGAAAACCAAGTGTTCTGGAAGCACATATGTGGATCAGTGGATATGACACCTAGAAAACTCAGTTTAGTTTGCCTTTGAATGGCAACTGACCGAAGCAGCAGGACAGCGCTTCCAGTGCCAAAACAACTCCACCTGGCTCATGAACTTCACATACCATCAGCAGTCCTGGCAGCTATCTAGGAAACAATGTTTGGTCACTTCCTCTCAAATGCCCGTAGACCCCATTGTGATGGAAATAAGCAGCTTGATCACACACACACAACTAACATGCAGCTCCTCATTCAAGGCGAAAAAAAATACACAGCCAAGCACAATTTCAGTGATCAAGCCATTTCGCACTGCCATTTATACCATTTGTTCTGGAAGCTCATATTTCTGAAAGCGGATATGATACCTAGAAAACACAGTGTGGTGGTGTTTGGCAACTGTCCTAGGCAACAGCACAGCTCTTCCAGTGAAAAATAACTCCACCTGGCTCATGAACTTCACAAACCATCAGATGTCCTGGCTAGGAATCCCTGTTTGGTCACTTGTGGTTAAATGCCTATTGAGCCAAGTGATTTAAACAAGCTTGGTGAGCACCCACACAAAACTAACATGGAGCTCCTCACTCAAGGCGCTCAAAACAAAACAGCCAAAGACAAGTTCAGTGCCCAAGCCTTTAAAAGCTGCCATGGAAACCACGTGTTCTGGAAGCACATACGTGGAACAGTGGACAGGACACCTAGAGAACACAGAGTGTTTCGCTGGTGAATAGCAACTGCTCAAAGTTGCAGACAGCTCTTTCTGTGCCAAAACAACTACACCTGGCTCATGAATTTCACATACAATCAGCTGTATAGGCAGCTATCTAGGTAACCCTGTTTGGTCACTTCCGTTCCAATGCACTTTGAGCCCAGTGTGATAAAATCAAGCAGCTTGAGCACACAAACAAAACTAACATGTAGCTCCTCATTCAAGGTACTCAAAATCCCACAGCCCTAGACAAGTTCAGCGCATAAGCCATTTCTTGCTTCCATGGAAACCAAGTGCTGTGCAAGCACATAATTTGAACACTGGATGTGACACCAAGTAATCTCAGTTTGGTGGTGAATGGCAACTGCTTGAAGCATCAGCACAGCTCTTCCAGGGCCAAAACTACTCCACCTGGCTCATGAACTTCACATATCATCAGCTGTCCTGGCAGCTATCTAGGAAACCCTGTTTGGTCACATTCAGTCCAATGCCCATTGAGCCCAGTGTGATGGAATCAAGCACATTGAGCACCCAGACATAACATAACATAAAGCTCCTCACTCAAGGCGCGAAAAACTCCATCGCCAAAGACAAGTTCATCGCCCAAGACATTTCCAGTTGTCATGGAATGCAAGTGCTCTGGAAGCACATATGTGTGTAAGTGGATATGACACCAAGGGAAGGTAATGTGGTGGTGAATGTCAACAGCCCGAACCAGCAGCATAGCTCTTCCAGTGCCAAAATAACTCCACCTGGCTCACGAACTTCACATACCATCAGCTGTCCTAGCAGCTATCTAGGAAACCCTGTTTGGTCACTTCCGAACTAATGCCCATAGAGTCCAGTGTTATGGAAAAAGCAGCTTGATCACCCACACACAACTAACATGGAGCTCCTCATCAAGGTGCTAAAAACATCACAGCCAAAGAAAGAAAAGCGCCCAAGCCAATTCCCACCGCCATGAAAGCCAAGTGCTCTGGCAGCACATATGTAGACCAGTGGATGAGACACCAAGGGAACTCAGTTTGCTGGTGAATGGCAACTGCCAGAAGCAGCAGCACAGCTCTTCCAGTGCGAAAACAACTTCCCCTTGCTCATGAACTTCACATACCATCAGCTGTCCTGGCAGCTATCAAGGAAACCCTGTTTGGTCACTTCCGGTCCAATGCCCATGGAGCCCAGTGTGATGAAATCAAGCATGTGGAGTAATCACACAAAACTGACGTGGAGCTCCTCACACAAGGCGCGCAAAACTCCATAGCCAAAGACAAGTTCAGCACCCAAAGCTTTTCCAGCTTCGTGGAAACCAAGTGCTCTGGCAGCACACATGTCTGAAAGTGGATATGACACCTAGGGAAGGTAGTGTGGTGGTGTATGGCAACACCCGGAGCAACAGCACAGCTCTTCCAGTGCCAAAACAACTCCACCTGGCTCATGAACTTCACATACCATCAGCTGTCCTGGGAGCTATCTAGGAAACCCTCTTTGGTCACTTGTGCTCCAATGCCCATTGAAACCAGTGTGACGGAATCAACCAGGTTGAGCACCCAAACACAACTAACATGGAGCTCCTCACGCAAGGCGCTCAAACCTAAACAGCCATACACAAGTTCAGCGCCCAAGCCATTTCCTTTTGCCATGGAAACCAAGTGCTCTGGCAGCACATATGTCTGAAAGGGTATATGACACCTAAGGAAGGTAGTGTGGTGGTGAATGGCAACTTCCCGAAGCAGCAGCATAGCTCTTCCAGTGCCAAAACAACTCACCTGGCTCATGAACTACACATATCATCAGCTGTCCTGGCAGCAATATAGGAAATCCTGTTTGGTCACTTTCGGCCAATGCCTACGGAGCCCATTGGGATGGAATCAAGAAGGTTGAACACCCACACAAAACTAACATGGAGCTTCTAACTCAAGGCACCCAAAACTCCACAGCCCAAGACAAATTCAGCACCCAAGCCTTTTTCGGCTGCCATGGAAACCAAGGGCTCTGGCAGCACATATGTGGAATACTGAATGTGACACCTAGGGAACTCAGTGTGGAGGTGAATGGCAACTACACGAAGCAGGAGCACAGCTCTTCCAGTGCCACAACAACTCCACCTGGCTCATGGATTACACATACCATCAGCTGTTGTGGCAGCTATCCAGGAAACCCTGTTTGATCACTTGCGGTCCAATGCCCATGGAGCCCTGGGTGATGGAATCACGCAGGTTGAGCAACCACACAAAACTTACATGGAGCTCATTACTCATGGCGCTCAAGTTCATCGCCCAAGCCAATTAACGTTGCCATGGAAACCAAGTGCTCTGGCAGCACATGTCTGAAAGTGGATATGAAACCTAGAGAACTCATGTGGTGGTGAATGGCAACTACCCGAACCAGCAACTCAGCCTGAACTTCATATACCATCAGCTGTCCTGGCCGCTATGTAGGAAACCCTGTTTGGTCACTTCCAGTCCAATCACCATTGAGCCCAGAGGGAAGGAATCAAGCATACTGAGAAACCACACACAAAACTGACATGGAGTTCCTCACTCAAGGCGCTCAAAACTGCACAGCCAAACACAAGTTCAGCGCCCAAGCCATTTCCCCGTGCCATGGAAACCAAATGCTCTGGCAGCACACATGTCTGAAAGGGAATATGACACCTAGTGAAGGTAGTGTGGTGATGAGTGGCCATGGCCCGAAGCAGCAACACAGCACTTCCAGTGCCAAAACAATTCCACTTGGCTCATGCACTTCACATACCATCAGCTGTTCTGGCAGCTATCTAGGAAACCCTCTTTGGTCACTTGTGCTCCAATGCCCATGGAGCCCAGTGTGATGGAATCAAGCAGCTTGAGAACCCACACACAACTAACATGGAGCTCCTCACTCAAGGTGTTCAAAACTGCACAGCCAAACACAAGTTCAGCGCCCAAGCCATTTCCCGTTGCCATGGCAACAAAGTACTCTGGCAGCACATATGTAGAAAACTGGATGTGATACAAAGGGAATGTAGCATCGCTGGTGAATGGCAAGTCTCTGAAGCAGCAGCACAGCTCTTCCAGAGCCAAAATAACTCCACCTAGCTCATGAAATTCAAATAACATCATCTGTCCTGGCAGGTATCTAGGAAACCCTGTTTGGTCACTTGCGGTCAAAATGCAAATAGAGACCAATGTGATTTAAACAAGCACCTTGATCACACACACACAACGAACATGGAGATCCTCACTCAAGGCCCTCAAATCTCTATAGGCCAAGACAAGTTCAGAGCTAAAGCCATTTTCCGTTGCCATGGAAACCAAGTGCTCTGGCAGCATAGATGTGGAATAGTGGATGTGAAACCTAGAGAACTCAGTGTTGTAGTGAATGGCAACAGCCGTAAGCGGCAGCACACCTCTTACAGTGCCAAAACAACTCCACCTGGCTCATGAACTTCACATACCATCAGCTGTCCTGACAGCTCTCTAGGAAACCCTTTTTGATCACTTGTGGCCCAATGCCCATGGAGCCCAGAACGATGGAATCAAGCAGGTTGAAAACCCACACAAATCTAACATGTAGCACCTCACTCAAGGTACTAAAAAATACACAGCCAAACACCAGTTCAGCGCCTAAGCCATTTCCCGCTGCCATGGAAACCAAGTGTTATGGCAGCACATATGTGGAACACTGGATGTGACACCAAGGGAATGAAGGTTAGCTGGTGAATGGCAACTGCCCAAAACAACAGCACAGCTCTTCCCTGCCAAAACAACTCCAGCTGCCTCATGAACTTCACATACCATCAGCTGTCCTGGCAGCTATCTAGGAAACCCTATTTTTGCACATCCTGTCCAATACCAATTGAGCCCAGTGTGATATAATCAATCCACTTGAGCACCCACACAAAACTAACATGGAGCTCCTCACTCAAGGTGTTCAAACCTCCACCGCCAAACACAAGTTCAGTGCCCAAGCCATTACCCGCTGCCATGGAAACCAAGTGCTCTGGTAGCA